>NC_083280.1:10462564-11113992 GCF_963506605.1 Zootoca vivipara
CATCGTATACCTCCAAACACTGAAGTAATTTAGTTCCTTATGCAAAACAGAGTTGCCCAGAATAGACACATTGCCTAGAATAGATAGTTTATGCTGAAAATAGTCTGGTCTGTCAAGATACTAATCCTTTCAATTGGCAATTACTCTGATTTAAAATGCATATTATTATAATCTTTGAGAAGTGTTTTGATGTCCTACACATCAGCACATATAGCAGAAGTATTTTTTTAAAAGTACAGAATTACAATTATATTAAAATTAGAGTTTCCAAAAGATAGGGATTTTTTTAATCTCTCAGAAAATGTAGTACAGGCTATAGAGAGTCTATAGTTGTAAAGCCACATGCAGGTCATAGATCAAAACTATGTGGAGGTCCGCAACATGCAGAGCTTAAAGGAGGGGGGGATGTCACATTCTTTCATTTTCAGCATAAGAAATGGCCAACTTGTTCAGGGCAAATAATTGTTTGAACTGAGGATTTTATTATTAATCTTTGAAGACTGCTGAATTTAGGGTCACAGTAAGGGTTGATTAGGTACAAGGTGCACAAAGCTCTCCTCTGCCGATGCTATTGAAAGAAGCAAGTAATTTAGATTCAGAATTGGTCTTGGATTGAAGCTCACTCCATTACTGACCATTTTCAATTTCAGCTATACAATAAACATCAAGCTCAGCAAGGAAATTAGTACATTTGGTAATGCATTGGGGGAGATGGGTGGGTCTTTCACAAGATGACACTTATCACCAAAGCTTCAGTTAATGAAACCCTTGAGTGGTATCTGCGTTTGACATATTTTGACATTTTTTGAAATCACATCCAGCATTTTCTCTCCCCCCGCCCCAGCTCCAACTGCACAATGTTCTGCTTGGGGAGGGGGGTGCTCCATCTATCTTTAAAGTAAGTGCTGAAGAGCTGAAATATTATTGGGGAGGGAGGAATAAGAAGAATCTGACTGCACCAGGAGACACAGCGAGAGCAGTAGACTTTCTCAACATGTAAGGTATTTCTGGATAAATATTATTCAAATTGAGAATGTGCCCAGATATATGTGTCTACACAATGAATTTTCAGGTATCTAACATGGATGTTTATGTTTGCTTTACAAGCTAAGGCAGGGGTCTTCAAACTATGGCCCGTGGGGCGGATCTGGCCCACTAAGCTCATAAATCCGGCCCGCAGAGCCTGCCGCCCGCTCAGTCAGTGCCCACGCATCGAGGTAAACCTGGAGCAGCGAGGCGTTTCCTTAAAAGCATCTGCAGACACCTCACGGCACAGGGACTGACTGGGTGCACAGCAATGCTTCTGCAGCTTCCGATTGGCTGCAGGAAGCTCCTGCAGCCAATCGGAGTCCCCGTACCCAAAAGTGTAACGGGAGCACTTTGGTGGGAGTGCGGCGGCGGCTCTACCAATGAAAGGCTGCATCTGCGTTTACCTCATTGCAGTGTAGGGGGTTTCATTGGTAGAGCCGCCACTGATGTGCTGAGTCCGGGATCCCTCGGTGAGTGCAGAGCTGGCCCAGAAAGGAGAGGCGCCGCCACCGCTGCCAGCTCCCAACTGCAGGCAGAGCTACTCGGGCAGCAGCAGCGGTGGCAGAGATAGGAAAGCAGGGGGAGGGGCTGGGGGAGAGGGGAGAGAGGTGGAGAGAGAGAAGACCCCCTCCACCGGGATCCTCACCACCCAGGGCTGGGGTCGACCCCCAATTGCATCTCCTTTCAGTCTCCAGATATGTATATGTGTATGTGCGTGTGCGTT
Source organism: Zootoca vivipara (assembly GCF_963506605.1). Classification (NCBI taxonomy): domain Eukaryota; kingdom Metazoa; phylum Chordata; class Lepidosauria; order Squamata; family Lacertidae; genus Zootoca; species Zootoca vivipara. The sequence goes on from NC_083280.1 coordinate 10,464,318, forward strand.
TGTATACAGGTGTATGTATGTATTTCATATGAATGAAAATACAGTATGAGCATTGACCATTTGCATTATTGCTGAGCGGTGGCTAGCAGTGACAAATATGGAACCAGATATTGACCATCTCATTAGCCAAAAGTAGGCCCATACTTCCTACTGAAATACAGTGGTACCTCAGGTTACAAACGCTTCAGGTTACAAATGCTTCGGGTTACAAACTCCGCTAACCCGGAAGTAGTACCTCAGGTTGAGAACTTTGCCCCAGGAGGAGAACAGAAATCACGCGGTGGCAGTGTGGCAGCAGCAGGTGGCCCCATTAGTGAAAGCGCGCCTCAGGAGAAGAACGGTTTTGGGTTAAGAACGGACCTCCGGAACGAATTATAGCTTGTAAGCCAAGGTACCACTGTACTTATAAGTTTATGTGCATAGGAATTAGTTCATATTTTTTTCATACTATAGTCTGGCCCGCAACAGTGCCTGAGGGACAGTGAACCGGCCCCCTGTTTAAAAAGTTTGAGGACCCCTGAGCTAATGTAACAGTTTATCTAATTAATATATTATTATTAATTACACTTATAACCTGTCTTGCTCATTAAGTGAAGTGTGAGTTACAGCAGTTTTAAAACACAAGCCGTATAAAGCATACTAGAAAGACATAAAACACACAATTATCCATTTAGACAGGATAGCTTCTATAATCATACAGATAAATTGGTTTTTCATGTTGAACTTGTTATCTTCTCCCTAGCTGTCTTTTTCAAAGTTTCTAGCCCTTATGACTTAAGTTTGAAAATATGCAGCAAAAGAACACCAATAGCTTTTCAAAAGATCACCAAAGGATCAGTGGGGGAACATGTCCCTACTGCAGGGGCAAAAAAGCTGCACCAATGTTCCTCAAATTGGGATGTGTATCCCAATGAAAGTTATGCTGGGCCAAAAATGTTCCCGTTTTTGCAGAGTTACTTGTCTCATGTGAAAGTGTGTTGGAGAGTTTTCAGATTTTCATTGGGAGGGGATTGGGAGATGGGCCATTGGCATGATCCAGCCAGCTGTTCTTATATTTGTATGCCTTTAATGAAAGACCAATAAGCACTGGGAGAGAGGTTAAGAGCTTAGAGTACCACTTTTTGCATAAAAATTCAAAATGTGAGGTACTACAATTTTGATTATCATGGTGGTGATCATGATGCATCATAATGGAATTAATAATTTCTGAATTATATAGGGCAGAAACTATCTGAGGACAAGATAATGAATAAAGAATGAAAGGATTTTAATTTTAGTTCATCTATCTATCCAGTGCTATTTTTCTAGAAAAAGAGGTGCTGAAACTCACAATGAATGTCTCTCTGCTTCTCTTATAATGGCAATCACGCCAACTGAGAGGTGCTAGAACTGAGTTCCTGTGAGTTCCAGTTGGGAAAAAACTCTGTAGCCATCCACCCACCCATCCTTTCCTTTTTATTTACCAGCAGCTGTTAAAATGAAATTTTGGCTGAAACTTGTATTTAACACAAATTCTCTAAATGCCTATTTGACTGGTAAATTAAAGCCTAAGTCAGATTCCCCCACATGATCATGTAGAAAAGGATTAGTGTGAAGTGAACTTGACAGTAAACAGTGTGAACCAGCAGGTATGATCACACTTTCATGATCTCACAGGTACTGTAAAAAGTACAACTGTAATCACCAAGATGACATTCAGGCTGTGTACACACATTTTATTGTTTGTTCTCCATAGTTCAAACACAGTCTAGACCTATACTGCAAATTTTTGCCCCCGAAAAGTTTATTGAGAAACTGGTTTCATTCCAAAAATAAAAGCTCACTGTAGATTGATTCTGCATCACTCTGCAGTGTGTCCATTTGAAAACAGATGTGAGCAGTCTTGGCAATGTGTGGGTATGTCCACACCTGACCAATGACATTATGGGTGGAAATATACCAAGATTACAACCACAACTTCCTTCTTCATTTACCTGGCACATGTGCAAGGTGGAAAAGGTGTGTGTGACCTAATCACAGGGAGGGTTTTCAAATGTGCATCAAGTAACTATGTCTACCCTTGTGGAAGGTTAGGATCTGGAATCAATCTAGATTGAAAGTAGTGGAGTATTGTACAAGCATAAATGATTTCAAACTGAGAAAAAACTACAAATGGGTCAGTGTGTATGTGGCCTCAGTGTCTACACTTCCCACTTTATGGTTGTGCGCATGTACAAATTCTGTTAGCCACCTCTGAAATTAAAAAGGAAAACATAGCTTAACCTTTGCACTCAGTGGAAGAAGCTTGCTAATGGTACATGTTCTCATTACCAATGGTCCTTTTCCACATCCTCTTTGTCTTAAACAGAAACCCTCCATGTTGCATTGTAATTAATTTTTAAACTTGGGCCAGTTTTCAAAGCAGTTTGTAATGTAGATGAGAGATCTGCTTAAATATAAATAATAAATGGATGCCTTTTGTTTTCATAGCATCAGTCCCACAGATGCCCAAAGTCATTGGTTATGTTCTGGCAGTGGTGATATTAGAGCATTAAGGCTGCAGTCCTTTACATACCGGTACTTACCAAGGAATAAGCCCTACTGAACACAGAGGAGCTTACTTATTTCTGTGTAAAAATGCATAGGATTGCACTATTCTATATTGTTGCTGTCTGAAGTGATGTTTTTTAATTTTGATTTTTTCCTCTTGCAACATTTGGAAGAGAAGAGAGAAAGAAGGGAGGGGAAACACGCTGCTTTCTTCTCTATTTTAAACATAACAAGAGTGAATGAAATGACAGCATGGAATCCCATAACCTTGGAATCTCGTAACCTTGAGCACACAAAAGAAAGTTAAATATGTATAAAAATGAAAGGAGGGTAGCCAGAAACTAGCTGGGAGGGAATAAATAATTGCCTGCCTGAAACTAGTTCTGACTAGTTCATGACCCAAGCACACTACTGTCGGCTCTCAGATCACTTTAAATGCTGCATTGTGGCCGCTAGGATGCAAGACCAGATTTTTAAAAAGAGGTCCGTGTGGATGAGGCAGAAGATTTAAAGTTCACTCATTCTAAGGGATTTGATATTTACTCTTTAGCTCCCATGAAAGCCGAGGGAAATTATTATAGATTCATATATTTCAAAATCCCACACAGCTCTATTATTGTTCACTTTTTCTTTAGTTTGCCCTATTCAGAAGAGAGAGAGAACAATTAAAACAAAAATACAAAGCGACCTAAATAGGCCATTTCTGAATTTGACTGGTCCTACTGAGATAACACTTACCGCTTGAGTTCCAAGCCGGGTGGTCCCTCCCAAAGATATTTCCCCCTGTTACATGTGGGAGGTCATCTTGAAGATTTCAGAAATGGGAACTGCATTGCAGAGGATACGTCCTCCTGAAGAGTTGCATTGTGCCGAATGGCAATTTTTTATTTAAAACCTTGCCCTCACATGACACTGCTCTGTGCATTTTCTGTGATTCCTTCAGGCAAGGTTTAAGGTGCTGGAGCAAGAACCCTGTGTATGTCTGCTCTTGTGAAGGTTCAGAGAAGAAATAATAGAAGCTGGATATCTTCTAAACCAAAAATAAATCCTATATCACAAAGGAGTTAATACTTCTTTCTTTCTTTCTGTATTTCTTTCTCAGTGCAATTTCCCACAACCGAACAGTCATGTTATCCCACATGCTACTCAGTTTTGTATTAAGAATACTTTGTGAATTTAACAGAATTTTCATTCCCCCCCCCCAGTAGCACTTGGTGAAGGAGGGTACAGTATCTTGTGATATAGGTATTATACACACCAAATAATAAATGTGAGCAATCAATTGATTTTTCAGAATAATTAAATAATCTTAGTTTGGATACACATTTTAATTACAACATTTCAATTTCTACCAAAAGTTTTATTCCAAAAATAGCTCGTTTTAACAATGTTTCTTAGACAATTCTGAAAATTGGTAGAGTAAAAGCACACAGATCCCGCCAGGCTCCCGTCTGGTCCAGGCTGGAAACATGAGGCTCTACTTACTTACCCATACTACTATGCTCCCCTGGAAAATGAGGAGGGGAAGAGATATAAAATCTGGGTGTCATTTGCATACTGGTGGCACCTTAGACCAAATCTCTGAATGACCTCAAGCTTCAGGAAGATGCTCAACAACATGAAATAAAGAATAATTAAGTGTGGCACCCCAAAACATTATTGTTAAGGGATCAGTTAATGGTTCCCCAGCACTATTTTCTGGTATCAGCCCCGCTCCACCAAGTAGGAGCGGAATCATAGCCAAGCAGTGCCTCCCACACCCAACTTGGAGAACTCATCTAGAAGGATACCCTGATCAAAGGATAGCTGTCACGAATTCCAAGAAAATCAACAAGGTCACACCTTCCTATTTCTCTCTCAGCAAAGGTGACCAAGGCAGTTTCTGTCCCCAAACCAAACCAAAATCAGTTTCATCCTAGAGTGACTTGGAAAGCGCTTCTTCATGCAACGCATAGTTAAACTACGGTGCTCCCTCCCACAGGTGGCTTTAAAAGAGGATGGGAGAAATTCATGGAGGAAAGTGCTATATATTTTTCCATTCACTAAATCAGGCTGCAAAACAAAGCCGCTTTGCATTGAGCTAGGAGGGTTGGACAGTCATGCTGACCTTCCCTCTGCCATAATGGAACTCCTTGTTCTGCCCACCAGACAGGTGGACAGAGGAAGCACTTCACTAATGGAAGCCTATGAAATGCCCCAACTTGGTGCTCCTGGGTCGGAAAAGGGCTGAGCCTGTCCAGAACCCATTGGCTTCTGAATTGGCTTCACTAACATTTGATGCCAGTTTCAGGCTGAGACAGCAGTTTGCCTGTCTTTTACCCAGCTAATATGAGCAGCAGGGCTGCAAATAAAACAGCAACCTTGCTGACCTGTTATGTTCTGCCATTACCCAGGAAGAGTTTGCATTGCTTCATGGAGAACCTTTACTGTAGGCAAACATGTAGTTCCTTTGAGTAAGTTGTGCTAATGAATAAGTGAGGTACCTTGCCAAATTAGGGATTGTAAACCCAGAGTCACACATGGTTCTTCCTGTGTGTAATGAAGATTATATGAGAATATAATGTGGGATTGTAATGTGGGATTGTAATGTGGGATTGTAAACCCAGAGTCACACATGGTTCTTCCATATATGTGATGAAGATTAGGATGAGAATCATATGACCTGCTCCAGAAGGTCCCAGCATCCATGCATTAGACGTAACACTGGAATTGAGGTCTAAGCCTGCAAAGTTGAGTGTGTGCAGGTCTTTAGTCCAAGATGTATGGAAATATTGTCTTGGCTCTCGCTCATGGACACAGTACTTGGCCTCTAGCCTTGATTATTCCTGAAGGCTTTATTCCAAAAATCACTAAACAGCTTAAACATAGATCACATTACAGTTTACATGGTTCAAGAATTTAAAGAAGAGCTCAAAGGTACATGGCTAGGTACAAGCTAAGATGCTATTTCAACACTTGACAGGGTTTGTGTGTTTTGGTCCCAAACAACAGGTTGGGAATGCAAGCAGGCACTCCTGTGAGTCCGCTGGCTCTCCATGCTAGCACATCCTTAGAGACAGAGGCAGAGTATGCCCAAGCAGCTCAGTGTCTGATCCACCCCCAGGTTGCCAATAAAATAATCTGGATGCTGTAGCTAGGAGTACCTTCAATCTAACTTTGGTGCACATGCTGAGCATAATCCTGGAGAGAGCAGATTTGGCCGTTGTTATACCTGCCTCCCTCACACTCACTATTAGTGCAACATGCAATGGCCAGAATGTTTTCTGGTGTCTGCAATTCAACTCTTATTACGCTGATCCTGTTTTATTTGCACTAGGTCCCTATTTCTCTGGGCCCAATTGAAGGGAACATGCCTCTTCCATAACATATCCTCATCTATTAGTCTTTGACCTCCCACACCATCCCTGCCCTGTTATTTTAATTTGTACTGAAAGCCTTCAGTTCTCTATTTTGTACAGCACATAGAGCCCTGTTAGAGCTACATAAATTTTAAGCAGCAACTGCAGCAAGATTTCCAGAGCTCATTCAAAACCTCAAGTCAGATTCTATCATATGGGAAATAAGTCTTTTTCTAGGATTGTGCAGCCTTGGTCTCTCTTCATGTAAATTAGGCTAACTATATCCAAAATTAAAACAAATAGAAATATACTATTACTGAAAAAATATCAGGCATGTGTGCATTCAGATTTCTCTAACCATATATGTATCTACATATCAGAGTAAAGTGGAAACAAACAAAAAATAGTGCTTCAAACAGGTGGACCCTCCCCAGCTTCCCCCCTCCCCAGCAAAGGCAGGATTCCTAATTATTCTTATGCTGTTGAAATTATTTTAATTTTGCATCTCAGCAGATCCACATTTGTATGCTGAAAACAGGTGTTCATCAAAAGGAGATGATAAAGAGATGCCGCAGTCAAGGCTTGGAACCTCGCCGGCATGGTGTGATGACAGATAAATTAGAAAAAATATCCTGCTCAACATCTCCCTTCTTCAGAAGGAGATTACACCTTTTTAAAAAGGCAAAACATGCAGTTCAATTACTTATTGTCTTGGCATGTGGTTGTGATGAAAAAGGCAGTCTTAAACATCAATAGAGCTAAACTAACATCCCCAGATGGGCTTCAGAAGAGGGAAACCTAAAGCAAGATCCACCTGCACATGAAGCAATGTTTTGTTGCCAATGCTTTTTTTAAAGGCTATAAATGTTTCTTCATCCTCCCATTTACAGTGCCCCTTCATCTAAAATGACCATTTCACAGGGAACTTAGGGTTGGAATCTTTAGCAGACAAAAGAGGAATAAGTGTTCCCACCTCCAGCATTAGAGCTTTCGTTCCTTAATGCTTCTATTACAGAGGCATTTGAACACATAAGAAAAAAAGTTTTCAATGCATCTATAATGAATTCAGTGGCCCCAACTCAACAGCTGCAAGGCACTATTGGGGACAGAGAGCTTTGATGCACATTGAGAGCAGAGTGTTCCAAGTCATCAAAGAACATAAGAGGCAAACTGACTCATGTAGAACTCTGTGTGTAAACTGTCCTGCAAAATTTTAATTAATGACCAATCATTTGGTAATCAGTAACAATTTCCTAAACTAACTTATCTTTCCTTAAATATTGAGAACTTATAAAACAAAAAACAAAAAACCATGGCCTGGTTGGATAGGAAATGAAAAGAAAAAATGACAACCCATAGCAAGGTCAGGAGTTCTCGACTCACTGGTCTTTCATGCCAAGTAAGGAACCTTATAAGCAACAGCAGAGTTGTTATATATCAGGGTCAGCACAACAGGTTTTGCTGGCTGAGGAGCAGCAGCAAATGCCATTCCCCCACCCCGACTAGTTCCTTCCATAAGTCAAGGTGCACAGCACTCATGGTTTGTCAAGTTATATTGGCACCTAAGACAGAAAAGCCCACAAGCACCATTCCCCCTGCCTCACAGTAAAAATATAATCTACTAGATATTTTGGAAAATGTTTCATCAGTTTGTTCTCTGTGTGTTCACATGCCTCTCGAGATATCATCACCAACCTCAGCACAAGGTTTCCTGAGGTGTGAAAAAATGCAAAGGTGAAAGAATCTAAAGGAGACAAATAATGAGGGAGGTGCTACTATGCCAGGAGTTCATAGAATAATAGAACTGTAGAATTGGGAGGGCCCCCAGGGGTGATCTAGTCCAGCTTGCTGCAATGCAGTAATCTCAACACGTGGGTCTCCCATCCAATTTGAAACCATACCGGACCCTGCTTAGCTTTGCAAATGTGCTAGCAGTTTTATCACTGCAGCAGTTGTATTGCCTAATCGAGCCTGAAGCTCTGTTACTAGTGCTGTGCCCCATTTGTTCAATTTATATGCCCTTTCCAACTCAACATAACTCACAATGATTCTGTAAGGTGGATTCCTGCTTGTGGAAGTCCATACAAGGATTCCCTAGAGCATTTTCTCCCTCTCCTCTCTCTGCACTCCACAAAAAATAAAATAAAAAATTGCTCAGGGAGGTCGGAAGAGCCTCCAGAACAGGGAGAGGGGAGGGTCATTCTGTCTAGTTAACTGAAATGCTTGTACTGACAGAACGATGTCCATAGCACTGTACAAAATTCTTCCTTAAATGTCAAACTACACAAGGCATCACACAGTGTATGTAATTGTCCTATTCTTTTATGTATTTATTCAAATGCATTTCTAAACCACTTAATATTGAAAATAGCTAAGCAGTGTACAAAAATCCAAACATAAAAATGATAAAGCAGTGTCATGAAGGCAGAGATAAAAACAGAAAACTGAGGAGTAAGTCCCATTGAACTTAACTGAGTATTGAGTATTGAGTAGGAGTGTATAGGTTAGCATTGCCTGCCACACAACACCTAAAAAGCAACCTTTAAAAAGCTGGCCAGAATTTCCCCCCATACGCCTTTACAGCTTGGTTTAATAAACATATGGCATATGACTTTGTAATATCATTTGACCACAGTACTTTCTAATTTCTTGTATCTAATAGATGTACATACTTTTCAGCATTTCTAGCAGTTTAACAAGGAAACCAAGTTTGAATTGCAGAATTCAGAATTCGTGTTTAAATGATCAAATTACAGGTTGTAATTACAAATTAGTTTCATGTCAGGCTTGACATAAACAAGAAAAAGGTTAGGTTAAAGTATATATCTTCATCAGTTTTTTCTGCATTTGGGCTGGTTATTATTGCAGATTTTGTTTGAATCTATGTCATTCAGTAATTCAGTTTCAGTTATATTTCCTCCTCTTGTTCACTGTGAGGGCAAATGCACACTGGCAAGGAAATTATCTCATTATAAAATGGGGGGAAAGGTAGATTCAGTTTAAAGAAATGTCTCTTTGTACAAAAGGCTTTGATACAAAAGTATCAAGTGTACATTACATGTGGCAATACTTCTGCCAAAATATGATCCTTGTGGCTATTACATTAAAAAATAAAATAAGAAAAATGCATTAGGGCAGAAAATACTAGGAAAATATTGGAAAGGTTTTGATTTGTTTGTGGAGATCATCCAAGAGAGGTGCATGAATTTCTAAATACTCTTTTTCTGTCCTCTGTTCCAAAACGGTCAGCCATTACTACAGAAGCACTGGGCTAATTACAATTCCAGTGAAGATTTCATACCAGCAGAAAACAAACAACACAGAGACCATAATCCAGCACAAAAATAGGGAACCAAGCTATTAAGGCCATATTTGGAAAGGGCCAGCTCCAGCAGAGCAATAGAGCACCTCCCTTGCATATGCAAGGTCTTGGATTCAATCCCCAGCATCTCTGGGGATTGGAAACATCCTGTCTGAAATCTTTGGTAAGCCACTGAGTGTGTCTCAGGGAGTGAAGTCAAACTGCTGTATTAGCAGCACCCTGGGGAACAAGCCTGGGCAGTGTGCATGGAGGCCCAGGATTGCCCCAGGTGACAAGACAGCCTCACAGTCCAAAGGAAAGCAGAGCAATATGTTTGGCATCAGCTTGGATGCAGGAGCTGTTGGAAGGAGGCGTATAAGGTGCCATCCAACAATCTTAGGGACTCCACTCCAGATTTGTGTAGGGTTTACTCCTTTTCTTCTCCCAAAGATGTCCTGCAAGGCAGCAAAGGCTTCAGGTCACAGTATTCCTTCTCCTAGATGGGCTACCTTTCCAGGTTGACAAGCCCCATCTCTCCCTCACTTCCCTTTACAGCACATGAAATGGTCTGATACAGTGTAAGGCAACATGTTTATATGTCCCTAAGGCTGGATCATGTCCTCAGCCTCTCAACAGTGAGTTCAAGTCATGGTGAAACTTTATAAATATTTTTTCTACCTTGAGAGGATATCATTATTATTGATTTTTATTTTTTGTATCAGAAGGAGAACAGGTAAAATCCTGAATTTTTCTGGCATTAGTAATGGCCTTAAAAAATTCTGTTCATGTGTACATATGAGAAGTATTATATTAAAACACAGCTGCAACTGGGGAGCCTGCAGCAACGAAAAGCAGCAGGCATGAACAAAACATGTTAGTTCCAGCAAGTTAAGGTAGGATGGTGCATCTAATGATTTTATGATTACCATCCTGTATCAACAGAAGTATATATATTGCACAGTCATGCAATGTAATTACACCAACAAATTCTAGGTACTCTTGTCCAAAGCATTTGATGGACTGATATATCAAATTATGTTTGTAGTGTAATGTTGATTTTTTATTTGATTTATTATAGTGTAATATTTATTGCTAACCCCTGATTCTCCAGATGTTGCTATACTTACACTATGACACCCATCATCCCTGACTATTGGCCATGCTGACTGGGACTGGTGGAAATTGTAGTCCAACAATTTCTATAGAGCCACAGATTAGTCACCCCTGCCCTGTAACCATGTTATCTGAGTGACAAGCAAATAAAAATGCTTGTTAAAACCATAAAATATAAACAAATAAACACTAAGAGCAATGTTCAGTAGCAAGTTAAATACCATTACACAGAAAGGGGGAAAGAAAAATGAAAGGATAGCCAATTGAAAAAAGCTAGGATGAACTGAAGAGAAAGGTTAAATGCCGAGACTAGGCAATAGTTATTAAAGTCTAAAAGGTCAAATGCCATTTTCTAAGAGTGGCATTGACCACCTTTGTGACCCATATACGGGTACTCAACCCCTCTCAGGCAGCTTTAATTAGCCATGAAGAGCACAGATCAAGGACACATGTGTATGCTGCAAACCTTCAAGTTGCCTGCCTACATCCAAATGCAGAACAAGTGGCAAACTATCCCTAATAACTGGATCAGATGGTACACTGGCTGTAACCACCTCTGATTCTGCTACTACTATAGCATCCAGATTGGCATGGATTTCAGTAGTTTTATCTGCAAAATCTATTGCAAATTGGCCACAGTGGGCTATTGAGTGCTCTGCGGGAAAGGACTGTACGTAGTGAAGGATAAGGAAGCAATTCAATTCAGTTAGCATTTAAAGATAAATCTACCGTATCTAATTCTTACTTGCTGAAACAATATGTGAACTGAAAGACATAATTTGAAATTCACATTTCTCTGAATTTAGCAATGAAATTTTCCATCCTAGTACATGTACTAAATGCATATACTGGGGGCAAAATATGCATAACAATTTATATATTAGTGAAAATACCATGCAAAATGCATTATAATAGGCAAAGGGGCTTTGCAAAAATGTGTATATTATATAAAATAGCATACAAGCACGTGTAGATTACGATAAATTTGCACTAAAATGACAACTAATTTACATGAGGACTTTTAAAAACAAAAATCACAAACTAATGAGGAAATGTGGAGAACTGAACTAAAGACTGAAAAAAGAGAAATGGGAAACTGAAATTGAAAGGCACACCTATGCCTAACTGAAGATCAGTAGCAGAACATCTGTCTTGCATGCAAAACCTGGAAAAGTTCCAGGTTGAGGCATTGGTGTCTCCAGGTAGGACTGGAAAAAGCTTCTGCCTGAAACCCTGGAGAGCTGCTTGCAGTCAGAGTTAGCATTACTGAGCCAGGGGGATCGATGGTCTGACTCAGGATAAGGCAGCTTACTAGTTTCAGATCACACTGCATTCCTTACCACTCAAAAAAGCTCTGCTGCCTAACACTGTGGCACATGTAAAAGTGGCAGAAATATGTGCCTCCATCACCCACCCCCCCACAGAGAATAGGTCCTCAAATGACAAATCAAAATAGAAAAATGGAAGAGAAAGGGGGGGGGAAGGAGATGTGACTGTACAGTAAGTATAAAGGATCAAAGCAAGAAGAAGGCCAGGCAGGAATACTCCTCCCAGAACTATCATGTGTGTTTTTTTCCAGGAAGCTTTTACATAGAGGAATATTTTTTAAAGGTATGTTGTATCTGTGGGATAACCAGTCTCATATAGAGTATAGAATCATAGCCTTGTAGAGTCGCCACAAGGGTCATCTAGTCCAACCCCTGCAATTCATGAATCTTTTGCTCAACATGGGGCTAGAACCCATGACTCCGAGGTCAAGAGCCTCATGCTCTACTTACTGAGCTGCTTCAGTCTAGTTAATGCATGAAGGGGTTAATACCATAGATGAAGTTGACATGTCAAGCTTAGCCTAGGTCATTTCCCCTTACCTTTGGAAGAAGTGGTCCCCACCCCCGGTCTACCTGAGAAGTTTAGTGTGTAAAGTGGTTTGAACTGGTTACTCCATCTTAACCATATGGCTCTCACAACCCACTATTGAGTTACTATACTAATAATTTAGGAACTTTTGCTAATTTTACAGCCTGAAGCACATAATTCTGACCTTTGGAGAGTTTGTAAGTGTCAGAGGTTCTTGTGGCTACTCTTGAGTAACGACGCTCCACACCTGCTTGTCTTTAAGGTATTTTTATTGTGTATTCTATTTACAGTGCAAAGAGTCTGGAAAACATGTCTGCTTAGTCCGAGTCAGAACCTCGCAATGGCTTCTTTCTGTTTCGCGCCCAACACAACAGCTTGGGAACCCCAAAGCACCTCCCTCTTGCCCTACGGGGTGCCGTGCACCTCAATTCAGGCGTCGGGGGGGAGGGCCGTCCTTCTGACTGCTCTCCCATCATTTCTTCCCAAGCTGCCTCATTCTCTACTCGGTGCTGAGGATCTTTCATGCTGTTAGAGCCTCTTCCCTCCCTCTCTACTTCCTGACTCCTGTAATCTGATCCGCTACTGGACTTACTGCTCTGAGAGGAACTTGACCTGATGAGGGGGGGCTATTCCCTATAAGCCCTCCCCCTTACAGTAAGTAAGCAGTTTTTTAACTTACCAAACAGGTGGTCTTTTCCTATGTTTGAAGAAGTGGGAAACTTTGGAAAGAAACATTTTAACATTTTGGAACTCACACAAAAGGGTCTATTTTAAAGGTCTAAGAGCTTATGTTTTTGCGGCATATTTTGTGACTTTAAATCTCTGCTGGGGTTCTCTCAACAAAGAGTACTTGCCCCAAACTTGGATCTTGGCACCCACAAATTCTACTTTCTCTCCCTCTCTTCCTGAACTAACACTACTCGCCTCTAGTTATGCTACACCACATTCTGCTACATATGAAGTCAAGGCCTACTAGAAAGCAAAGGCCAAACCCTACATTAAATAAGTAAGACTCAGCATCCAAACTTTTGTAAGGCTCTTCCTTTTCTTATTAACTTACCAAAGTTGGCTTTGCAGGGTTATAGAAGGAAAAGAAAATGTTTGAAAGATATGTGTTAATATTAGGTTAATAAACATATTCTGAATAAACATACAGTGGTGCCTCGCTAGACCAGTGTTTCTCAACCTTTTTTGGGCCAAGGCACACTTGTTCCATGAAAAAAATCACAAGGCACACCACCATTAAAAAAGCTAAAAAATTTAACTCTGTGCCACCCTATATTGACTATATAATTATGACTGTAAGAAACACTTGCCAATTGCTGTGTTGGTTGCAATCTCCTGTAATAAGGCTTCACAAGCCGCTGATTTCTCTGCCAGCACAATCCTTTGCTCAGCAAGTTTCAGGTTGAGCTCATCCAGCCAGCTTCTTTAAGTTTGTCTAAAACCACCCTCCCGTGGTGGTGGCTGTTGAGAGCTGTGCTCGCCCCGCGTCGTGACCCGGCCGGCTTCCTTTCCGGCGGGTTAGCGCTGATTATTGGCGGCCGCCAGGCACGTGACAATGCAAATCGCCCTTCTCGTTGCCACATGTCACGGCACACCAGCCAGCGTCTCGCGGCATACTAGTGTGCCGCGGAACAGCGGTTGAGAAACGCTGCGCTAGACGAATGCCCTGCTAGACGAAAATTCCGCTTAACGAAAGGATTTTCTGATCGGAGGTTGCCTCGCTATACGACGAGGTCTCCCTCCGCCGCCTCCCACCTGCCTCCCCCGACACGGAAGGCAAGTTCAGAGACGTCCGAAGTTGCCTTCCGTGTCAGGGGAGGCGGCGGCGGTCTCCCTCTGCCGCCTCCCACCTGCCTCCCCCGACATGGAAGGCAAGTTCAGAGACGTCCGAAGTTGCCTTGCGTGTCGGGGGAGGCGGGCGGGAGGCGGTGGCGGTCTCCCTAGCCCTCCCTAGGTGGGGGACACCTAGCCCTTCGCTGAGAAGGGCGGGCTAGGTGTCCCCCGCTTGCGTTCCCTGAGAAGGCACCCGGCTTTCTCAGCGATGGTGAGCGGGGGACACCTAGCCCGCCCGCTTTTCTTCGCTGAGAAAGCGCCCGGCTTTCTCAGGGAACGCAAGCGGGCGGGCTAGGTGTCCCCCGCTTGCATTCCCTGAGAAGGCACCCAGCTTTCTCAGCGAAGGCGAGTGGGGAACACCTAGCCCGCCCGCTTTTCTTCGCCGAGAAAGCGCCCAGCTTTCTCAGGGAACGCAAGCGAGCGGGCTAGGTGTCCCCCGCTTGCGTTCCCTGAGAAGGCACACGGCTTTCTCAGCGAAGGCGAGCGGGGGACACCTAGCCCACCCGCTTTTCTTCGCCGAGAAAGCGCCCGGCTTTCTCAGGGAACGCAAGCGGGCGGGCTAGGTGTCCCCCGCTTGCCTTCCCTGAGAAAGCCGGGCGCCTTCTCTGGGAAGGCAAGCGGGCGGGCTACGTGTCCCCTGCTTGCCTCCCTGAGAAAGCTGTCACCTGCTGAGCAGCTTCAGGCTGCTATCCTGAGGCACGCATGTGCCTCTGGAGAGCAGCCTGAAGCCGCTCAACAGCTGACAGGCGGCGGCGGGAGGCTAAGCGCACCTCCCGGGGCAAAGAGACCCGCCCGGCGCCCCTACAATCCCCCGCTGTGTGTCGGGCGGGATGGGGGGGAAGCCAGGATCTTTCCTGTCTTCCCCCCCCCGTCACACAGCGGGGATCGTAGAGGGCTTGACATCCCACTTTCCCCCCCACCGCCCGACACTGCGGGGATGGGACAAGGCTTCTTAAGCCTCATCCGATCCCCGGGCAGTGGGGGGGGGAAGCAGACGGTGCTCCGCTTTCCCCCCCCCCCACTGCCCAACACTGCAGGGATGGGACAAGGCTTCTCAAGCTTCGTCCGATCCCCGGGCAGTGGGGGGGGGAAGCGGACGATGCTCCGTTTCCCCCCCACCGCCCGACATTGCGGGGATGGGACAAGGCTGTGTCAGTCGAGGTGAGGGGAAATCGGAGTCCCCCCACCCCGACTGACACAGCGCCCCTCAGAGCCAAAGTGCGGCGGTGCGGGGGCTTTTCGCCATTTGCCTTCCCCGAGCCAAGGGGGAGGCAGACGGCGAAAAGCCCCCGGCCGCAGCGCCGCACTTCGGCTCTGGCACTGGCTTGGCGGCGGTGGGGGAAAGGCGCAGGATCGTTCCTTCGCCTTTCCCCCACCCCGCCCGACAGAGCCGGATCCAACGAAGCTTCTGAAGCTTCGTCCGATCCGGCTCTGTCATTGGCAGCAGCAGCGCTTGCTCTCTTGGCTCAGGGAAGCGCCTGCCTGCCTTCCCCGAGCCAAGAGAACAAGTGCCGCCACCGCCACCAGTTCCCCGGAGCCCATAGGAATGCATTAATTGACTTTTAATGCATTCCTATGGGAAACGGTGCCTCGCTAGACGAAATTTTCGTAGGACGAATTGAGTCCTGGAACGAATTAATTTTGTCTAGCAAGGCACCACTGTATTCAGTCCACACCAGTTACTTGTTACTTGTTACTTGTTCACATAGTGAGAAAAACAGTCACTGGATCTGTTAAATAGATGATACTGGGTAACAGCACATCCGCATGATGTTCCTACCCTCAAGGTCTTCTTTTCCACCAAGACCTCCAGTCCTCTCTTCTCCCCCTGATGTTAACAGGGATTCTCAGATAACACCTGCTAAGATAGAAGCAGAGGCAGTTTGAGGGTAGCATGGCCGTTTTAGCCACAGGGGGCGCTGCAACGGTGTTGCAAGAACAGAGTACAAGTGGTGGAGGCACACAGAGCACCGCTGAAATATAAGAACCCAAAGTTTGCCACTGATGGGAGACTGAAGCCTGTAGATACACAGAAGACTTCACATTTATCTTGCTATTATGCTTAGTTGCTAGAAGCCAGTAAAGCACACTATTGCTACAAAAGTAGTTGCCAAGCATATCAATCAAGCAGAAAATGAAAACCAGTCAATGTTTCCTCCCTAAACACTTGTGTACATGTCAGAGTCATGGAACACTGAGAGAATATGAACCCATTTTAAATAACACAAATGAAACTGCTAATCAGTAAATTCATGTTAATTGAAAAACTACAGTCACCTGAGAACCAATTTACAAAACCTGTTGTACTGTCAAATCCTGTGATAAGATATAGGGTAGCATGCACCAGGCCAAGCACTGTTCAGCAAACAGCTTCTGACTCACAAAATAAGCAAGCATATTATCAACTAATTTGAAGTTGAAATACTACCACCTAGACCTGTTATTGGAATAAAGTGATTGAGAGTCATCCATTTAAAACTAATAGGCAAACAGATCCTAGCTCTCCTAATTTGTTAAGGCTGAGAACACTTTCTTTGCATTATTCTTGCTCAGTGCGTAACAAAAAAATAAACACAGTATTTTCCACAAGTTGATGTAAAACAATATTTTTGCATGCCTGGCTACTCTGATAAAGCCCAACCACTGTTACCACCCATTCACCGGAATTTTTATTTCTGAGGAAAAAATAGTTTTTCTCATGCTATAATCTTTATTGAAATAAGTACTGTGCTTTTAAAAATAGTAATAGAGCTTTCTCCATAACATTCATTAGTAAAGCCCTGCAAGATTCATGACATTTTGCAAGGAAGTTAACAGCAGCAATACTGTTACAGGATCAGCATTCAGGGACCCTCAGCAGGGCAGAATAAGCTTATGTATCTTCCACTTTCCCAGCACAAAGCCATGGCTGCCAACAAAGGGGCCAAATTCCAAATACCAGTGCTAACAAGCACAGTATAAAACTTAAAATGAAATCTTCCTCCCAAAAATGTTCAAGAAAAAATGGTGCCATTTTTACAATTTTATTTTATTGCACTTAGCACCAATTTCAGGTAATTTTAGTCAAATTATGCAGATGCATTTGTCAATGTTTTTACCAACCATATATTTCTTCCTCCACAAAGCTGCTCTGGGTGTGGGATTTTAGAGTGACCAAACCACGCCTGTGGCTCATTTTTGCTACACTAATTGTTTAGAAGTTTCTTCAGCTGGTACAGTCAACACCACTAAAATTGATCTTACCACTCTCATAGTAAGTAGTCTACCTACGAGCACATATTATGGGTAAAGATAACAGGTAAATATTATAGGTAATCTTAGAGGAGGGACACGGGTGGCGCTGTGGTCTGAATCACTGGGCTTCTTGGGCTTGCTGATCAGAAGGTCTGCGGCTTGAATCCCCACAACAGGATGAGCTCCCATTGCTCTGTCCCAGCTTCTGCCAACCTAGCAGTTTGAAAGCATACCAGTGCATGTAGATAAATAGGTACCACTGCAGCAGGAAGGTAAACGGTGTTTCCGTGCACTCTAGCACTCGTCGTGGTGTTCCATTGTGCCAAAAGCGTTTTAGTCATGCTGGCTACAGAACCTGGAAAGCTGTCTGCGGATAAACGCTGGTTCCTTTGGCCTGAACTGAGATGAGTGCTGCATCCCATAGTCACATTTCATTGGACTTAACTGTCCAGGGGTCATTTACCTTTACCATTTACCTTACGCATTATAGACGACATATCAAGAATAATTCTACATTGGTTACTGGTAGACTTCCAGGCGCAATTCAAAGTGCTAGCTTTAAAAAGTATATCATAATGACACATACTTTGCTAGCTAAGAATGTAACAGAAGCACTATTAGATCAGACCAAAGGCCCATCTCGTCCAGCATTATGATTTCACATTTGCAACCAGATACCTATGGGAGGCCTGCAAGCATAACAGACGTGCACTCTCCTAATTTGTACTCCCTAGCAAATGATACTGAGAAGCATACCACCTCTGCTACTGGAGATAGTTACCAGCCATCATGGCTAACAGCCTCACTTTTCTAGTTACAGGTAGGTAGCTGTGTTGGTCTGACGTAGTCGAAAAAAAATAAAAAAAATTCATTCCAGCAGCACCTTAAAGACCAACTAAGCTTTCGTGTGCATGCACACTTCTTCAGATACACTGAAATAGAAGTCCCCAGACACTTATATGTAGAGAAAGGGTGGGGAGGGGTATGGGTGATTGACTGACTGATGGCTGTTGATGACTGATAGCCTCAAAAAAACAAAAAACTGGTGCTACATTGCCCACATTCTTGTCCTTAAGTATGGATGTAGATCTTAAAGACAAGTTACACATCTGTTTGTTTTTTAGTTTATCAATAAGGCAATTGCCACTACTTGCCCCAGTTTCCTGAGAAGTTAGTTCAGGCACAGGGATATGCAATACACCAGGGGTCAGCAACCTTTTTCAGCCGTGGGCCGGTCCACCATCCCTCAGACCATGTCATGGGCTGGACTATATAATTTTTTTTTGGCGGGGGGGAATGAATGAATTCCTGTTCCCCACAAATAACCCAGATATACATTTTAAATAAAAGGACACATTCTACTCATGTAAAAACATGCTGATTCCTGGCCGTTCGCGGGCCGGATTGAGGTAATTTGGCCACATCTGGCCCATGGGCCTTAGGTTGCCTACCCCTGCAATACATCTTCTGTACTGAAGATGGAGGCAAACAATTCATTCAGGTTGTCTGCAATCTCCTCACTTTCTTGTGGGGCGGGTTGGCATGAAATCGTGCTAGATCACGACACCCAAAATGGCTGCTGTGCTCTCATGGGGAAAAACAGAATGTTCAGGTTTTTCTGGGACACTTGCAGGGTATGAAATCTCCTCCTTTTTGGAGAAAATTACTCTTTTGAAGTCAAATGCAACTATGCTGGATTTTTTTCTGGCAATCTCATGGTCACAAGTCTCATATAAAATCAGAGTCTCACAATATTTGTCATTTTTACCAAATTATTTTTGAAGGAAATAAAGGAAAATGTGACTTTAAAATTTTGCATATGTTTGGTCTAAACCCCAAAACAAAAAAACTCCAAGAAAAATGAGCATCTGAATATTTCCTCTAGCCAAACTACGGTATAGGTGTTAACGACATTTAGGAATCAATGCTAACACCAAATAAAGTTGCTTTTACTTCTACTGGACCTTAAGGTAAGGAAAAAATACTACTTTTTCTTGATAATACTATTTCTAGCTTATCTAGTCATTTCATTAAATCTTGCTGGCCTTTTCAACCTCTTCAAAATTCTCTCCCACCCATCCCCCACTCCATTTCAAACAACAAAAAGGGAGTTGGAAGCTGGCTAAATTAACCCCTTTGCAATGAGAATTGTATTGATTGTTATTGTTTGGCGTGCACACTGCACAGCTGTCTGTGCCAAAAGGTCAAATGTGTGCATGTTGAAGGAAGGGGGGAAGGGGTGACAGCAGTTTCCTGGCAAAAATACCCTCACCATGCATACAATTGATACACCTCAGTACCTTTCAGGGCAATAGTGAGCAGCTCCTTCCAGCGTGGTTGCCTATTTACAATGCTAATGATATAATGAAACTTTCTTACCAGATGAATCTCACACCCCTTTCAATTTCATGAATTAAAAATGCATTATCATCTGCTAATAATATATCAAGCCTTGGTGCCAGTGGTGTTATGAGGAACTGGACAAAACATTTAATTGGCAGATTGTGCCTAGAAGGGTTACAGGAGAAGGGCTTATTCAAAGTTACCTGAAAACCAACAGGAAACACAAATAGCATCTCAAAGTAAAAGCTCAAGATAGCAGAACTGGTGATATTAGTTCCTACATAATATCCAACACACTGAAGGAACTGAAGTGAGATTAGCTAGGCTTAGAAGATCCCTAACTGGTGTATTCAGTTCTACCAATTAATAGGTGGTATAACAGAATTTGATATGGGACACAGGTGGCGCTGTGATCTAAACCACCAAGGTTCTTGGGCTTGCTGATCAGAAGGTCGGCGGTTTGAATCTCCATGACGGGGTGAGCTCTAGTTGCTCTGTCCCAGCTTCTGCCAACCTAGCAGTTCGAAAGCACACTAGTGCAAGCAGATAAATAGGTACTGCTGCGGTGGGAAGATAAACGGCATTTTCGTGCACTCTGGCTTCCGTCATGGTGTTCCGTTGTGCCAGAAGCAATTTAATCATGCTGGCCACATGATCCAGAAAGCTGTCTGTGCACAAACGCCTGAAGCGAGATGAGCGCTGCACCCCATAGTCTCCTATGACTGGACTTAACTGTCCAGGGGTCCTTTACCTTTACATTTTTATCCAGTTCTACCAATTAATAGATGGTGTAATACAATTTGATAACTGAACAATAATTCACTTATCTACCAAGTTTGTAATTCCAGAAACAGTACTGAATATTTAAATCTAAAAATCAGTCAAAATTATTGCCTTCTGGGCATGCCATTTGATGGAGAGGAAAAGAATGACAGATGACTGGCCAATAGAGAAAAACAAAGTACTCATGAAGAGGATTAGGGTGTGCTGCTATAGCCTATAAGAAAATGGGAAGGTCATGACATTCCAGGAAAGGTTTTGCAGGACACAAGAGGCTTGAGGGGTCTTAGGAGGAATTTGACGAATATATGGAAAATGCATTGTAAAATACTTCATTGTTGAGCTTTCGGTTCAAGAAGGAATTAGGGAGGGAGGGAGGGAGGAATTTTTAAGGGAGTAATTATTAGCATTGCATATGTTTGGGTTTCCTTCCTCACAAACTGCTGCTACAGAAGACAAGACTTCAAGTGGCATGTGGTAGTACCCAGCAGATGTTTATGGGAAACAACTCTGGCTCAACATTGTAGATGGTTTGCTCAAAGGGTTTCCCCCCCCCAGTTTTATCATTTTTTTTTCCTAGAAAGGGCATAGAATGAAATAATTGTAGAACTGGAAGGGATCCCAAGGGTCATCTAGTCCAAACCCTGCAATGCAGGAATCACAGCTAAAGAATCTCTGACAGATGGCCATTCAACCTTTCCTTTAAAACCTCCTGTGCAGTCCATCACCTTCTGAGGTCGTCCATTCTTTTCCCCCTGCAGGGTCCATTTACAAGACACTACAGCGCCAAATACCCAAGGGACCAAGAATGAAACCTTGCCATGAGAACTTTCTTTGCTCTTACACAGTATGTGCTTTGAATGGCTCCAAGTAAAAAGATAGTCTTTAAACCATTCTCCATTCTTTATTCTAGAAGGACTAACACTGCTACAAAAAGCATAATTCTACAAGACTTCAAATATAAACAGTTTTAACCAATATACTACTATGTCAATCAATGTTATGCTAAAGCTGGTAGATCCTTGTATTTTTAAAGAAATACGGAAAGGGGGAAAGCCCCCTCAATAGTAATCACTTGGAAAAGGAAATAACATTACTGTCATGTAGAGCCAATAAAATGACATCTAATCCTTTTGGGAAATCCAAACAGCAATGAAGTGAAAGTGAGTGAAGATTAACACATCGTAAATCCATTTACAGCCAGGCATTGTTTACACAGTTATATGCCAGTGCCTGCTAGCCTTCGATCAATCTTTAATTGAAACTGGCTTTCTTAGCCAGGTCCCATCCCAAAGGTTATCTTTCCTTCTCTCAAGTAGATATTAACTGATTACATCCCAAATACATGGTTAAGTCAAGTGCACATGTCAAAACCAAGATGGTACAGATAAAACTGGGCTGTGGTGCATGGGTGTTTGAACATATTCTCATTTATTTCAAGGGGGGGGGTGCCTTCCACAAGGGACACTCCCAGTAAACTGCACCTATAGTGAATTAAAAACAAATATTAAAATTCTATCATATGCTATGCTATAAAACCCATTGCCTTGTAGTTGTGCTGGGATTCCTAGCATTTGATCCTCAGCACCTCCCCGTGCTCCTTTCCAAATCCATGTTAGGATATTGTGGAGAGTAGATGAGTATGCCACACCAGGGAAATGCTAGTTGTTCATTGTGACCGACCGAAACCTTATTTGAGTGTCTATAGATGGTTCTATTACATCAACACAAAGCTGTGCTCACTATCTGCTTTTCCTGGTGCTCAGGAGAGTAGCTGGGTCAGCAGATTAAAGTCTGATGAAGTGAGCAAGCAGTGTGCTTCCTCACAATGGGACATCTACTGGCACTTGCACTTTTCAGCATCTCGTGCAAGCTTCTGTAGGCATGAATGAATGGAAGATGTGCAAGGGATGGTCAAGGAAATAGGAACACCTACAAATATCCCTGCTGAAGTCAGTAGGTACTTAATAAATGCAAGGTGCACAAGAGCCCATCAATGCTCCTACACATGTCCAGCTCATTGAAATGAGTTCACAGTGGTTTGTGCCTTGGAAAACTGAAACGAGGAATGGTCTTCTCTAACAATGCATATATTGCATGTATATTACTTTACACAAATGTTATGAAGCTGAAAAGCAGAGGCAGTAAGCAAATACTATCTTGTGTATTCTTTTAAAAGCTATTTATTGGAGTTGTCTTCCCCCTTACTGATCATTTGTAATTATACAAACTGCACTCACATGGAGGCCAACAGCCAGCAAAAACACATTGCCATTTTAACGCCTTTAGATGATCAAAGCATTAGCTTAATATAATCAGCTCAAATCCATTTACCAGTGAGCCTACCACTGTGCCAAGGGACTGTTTTCCTTTCCAGCCCTATCTATTCAGGAACAGGTGCTATAATAGTAAATTAATTAGTCTGTGGAGGAGCACCTTGTTCTCCATCTCTGCAGGCCTCGCTTGGGTCAAGGCCTTGAGGAAAATGCCATCTGGGCAGAGTTTCCCCCAGAGAAACAATCAAAGCTTACAGATTGCAAACTACAGAGGGAGGGTTCATATGACAATTAACCTTATTAGTCCTAAAAAAAAAAAACACCAACCCAACAGTTTATAATGTGTCAACATGTTGGCTCAAATAAATGATCTGCTATGCAAAAATAATCAACCATTCAAAGAAATTTTGTTTTATTTCTTTCTGTCATGCAAAATATACAAATCTTTTCAAGGGGAAAAATACTCACAAATGTTTACGCAGTGACAATAAGACTTGCAGGTAATCAGGCTATAATTGTAATTTATGTGAATAAAATGATACAACACATAGCGGTTTCAAAATACCAGTTCTAAAAATAAATTGTAATGTGCCATGTTTTACATTGGCAAGAAGGACTATAATCTGTTCCTTCCTTCAGGTTTTGCAGCTCCTCATCAAAATACTTATAAACATGTGGTATGTATCCAACCTAAAAAGGCTTTATACAGAAGAAATTAATTTGATCTTGATCATGTTCTCTACCATTGTTGTTGTCGATATACAATGGAACCTCAGTTTACGTACCGTCCTCCCTACAAATGCTTCGGGTAACGAGCTCCACTAACCCGGAAGTAGATGCTACTGGTAGCGAACTTTCCCCCGGGTTGCAAGCGAAAGTCGTGCGGCGGCAGCGGGAGACCCCATAGGTGAAAGTGAGCCTCAGGTTATGAATGGTTTCAGATTAAGAACGGACCTCCGGAACGAATTACGTTCGTAACCGGAGGTGCCACTGTGTCAGAAGGTCCTGTACCCACCTCACAGGGGAATTCAGACTGAAACCAATGAAGGAATTCCTTATAGGACCCACATGGTCCAATATTATGGAATATTTAGCAGCCAGTCAGATACCTCTGGAAGCTAACAAGGCTATTATGAAGCTGGCCATCCCCTATTCTTTGTCCCCATCACATGGTAATCAGAAATACACTACCTCTGAATATAAAGGTTTAATTTGACAAACCTGCCTTTTATTAATTTCTCTAGTCCTTGATTTAAGTTCTCCCCAGCAGGAGTCATCACCATAAAATCATACAACTGTAGAGTTGGAAAGGACAAGAGTCATCTAGTCCAACCCCCTGCAATGCAGGGAGCTTTTTGCCCAACGTGGGGCTTGAATTCATGACTCTGAGGAGTCTCATGCTCTACTGACTGAGCTATCCTGCAGACTCATGTAGTAGTAAATTCTATAACATAGTTAAATCTTACCTACCCACCCACAAATATTTAGATGGGAGGGGGTTAGGATGGTGCATAATGTTCTTTCCATCAGTAGAGGAGAACTGCTGTTGATGGTGGTAGCTCCCCAACTTCACCCAAATAGATGATCTGTTGGCAGGTCAGAGGGAGAATGCAGTGGGGCTGCAAGGTCATATTCAACCTCACCCCGCCCCCTGGTTCCACCCATCCACTCTCCCTTCACTCAGCCATGAGGATGCAAAGTTATTCCCTTTATCCACTTCCTGCATATGATACAATTTGAAACCAACTAGGTATCCAGCCTCCACTCATGGCCTGGAACCCCTCCAGGACTCCTGAGAGACTTTGCATCCCCTTTTGGGTATTGTCATGAAACCCAAATGCAGTGTTTGGAGGCAGGGCACCCATGGATACCCTGAGGCGCATGGTCTTAAGGCTCTTCAGCTACATTAGCGTGAAGCTGCCAAATGACAAATTAATGAAAACCACCACTACCACCTTCTGTCCATGCCAGTACCATTCAGATTTGGATTGCTCTGTGAATTACACATGTGATGAGAAAGAGAGCGGTTGAGAGAAACTGCATATGCTAATATATACACAGAGATGCAAATAACTGCTATAATTTAAATACAATACAATACATCTCACCATCATGGAGAAGGTTGTAGTTAGGATATATGTGCGTCTGCTTAGTCTGCTATCCAGGTGCTAACTCCTGATAGGCAACTTCAAGTCCCCGCTCTCCTTTCTTATTATTCTCTATTTTTAAATCAGGCCTGGACTGGACAATCCTTCAAATTTAGGACGCTCTTCAAAGTCAGTGGGTTGGACTAGGAACTAGGAGACCAGGTTTCAAATCTTCGCTCATTCATGATGCTCACTGAGTGACCCTGGGCCAGTCCCTGTCGCTCAACTGAACACAGGGCTGTTGTGAGAATAAAATGGGAGAACCATATTAAACTCCTTAGAGGAAAGGTGGAATATGTATTAGGACTGGGTGATATATCAATATATTATCCAAAACAAGTTTAAAGTCCATATCATGATATTGGTTTCAAATTTTTTGACCTGGCAATATATTGCAAATCATGGTGTGTGTGTGTGTGTGTGTGTGTGTGTGTGTGTGTGTGTGTGTGTGTTATGCAAAAATCACAGTGTGCGAAAAACCGTGAAAACAGCCAATGCCTCTATATAGCTCCATCCTTATTTCAGACATTGTGATATATCAGTATCTTGCAATGCTTTGCTGGTGATATATCACAATGTTGAAAACCAGATATTGCCCAGCCCTAATATGTATGTAAAAAAATAAGAATATTTAGAAGGCTGTCCTTGGATAGCCCTTCAATTAAAGAACTGTGCTCTATAAAGTAGGACACATGGCCACCCTACATAATTACATCTTTCTTCCTTTTCTTCCCTGCCTACTCATACACTATTCCCTGATGAGAAAGGTTTAAGATTAAAATAAACTTATATTATTGTGAGGTTTTTATGCCAAAGACAGAAAGAGGAATGCCAGGCTTGGCACCTTGCTAAAACAACGAAGGGGGAAAGCCCAATGACAACAGATGACTTAAAGGAAGAACAAGAAAACACAAAATTCTGAGGTTTTAAAAATTTTCTCTGCTTCCAACAGAAAAGTAAAGCAGCACCCTGCAGACCACGTTGGCCTAAAATAAAAAGAAAAAACTAAGTCTGGCTTTCAAACCTTGGGAAATGCCCCCTCATTGTCTGTTTCTAAATCCTATGAAGAATCCTTATACTCTTCACTGGTGACTCTGATGTCCTTATTAAGTTAATAATGTGTTTAGATGCTTTGTCTTCCCAAACACTGCTTCCACTGACTTACATTTGGGTATAAAGTATTTGCAAACTATAACTGTATGACATTGAAGTCCAATAAGCTATCTCTATGCAGCAGCCTGTTTGATTATGCATTAAGGTAGTCCCTGTTGGCTAGATGTGAGCTGGGTAAGGGATTCTTTGCCTAAGTACCAAGAGCCTCAGTAAGATATAATATATCTGCAAAAGTATTATAATGTTCAGAAGGCAAAATTATGCCTAATGATGCGGGTCTTGAGTGTGAACTTCCTACTGAATTTAAAGAGAGTTGAAGGCGCAAATGCTATCTTATATGTATATGCATTTCTAATATCTTTAGACTGCAGGTATTCAGTTGAGATTTTCATTAAAACTGAATGTGGTAGTGAAAACTTATCAAGGGTAATGTTATAATCAAGTGGTCCCCCAGGGGTTTGTGATTTTGTTCCTGGCATTCTCTTTTCCTAAGAGTCTCTCCTTCTCTGCCTCATATGATTATTAATTTTTTTTAAAAAAAAAATCTACTGCTTTGCTGTTATGACAGTTTTGGACAACTCCTGTGGCAAATAGTAAACAATATAACCAATGAGAGATATAAAATACGCAAGAAATACAAGCAGCATCTATCAGTCTGGGAATATGCACGTTTTTGCTTCAGGCAGAATTGAAAAGCTACCAGTACTCATTTTATGCTTTGGATGGGAGGTGAGAGTTACATAGCTGCTTAATTGCAAACATTGTATTTTTATTACAAAAAACGAAGTTTAAAGAAAGTTTCAAGGCTAATCCACATTATCTCTCTGAGGTTCCATGTAACTTGGAATTCACTTATATGAGTTGGCTCAATCAATTTGTCTCCTTGTGTTTTACATCTGGTGGGCTCAACAGAGCAAAGTCCATCTATGCTTGGAATACAAAGAGCGTGAGCTTCTGCTCATGTAACGTTCTTTTCTAATATCAGCTCCCTCTGCTCCCTAATAAAATACTACCAAAAAAGAAACCTTTACAAAAAGTAGTTTTCAATATACTACAAGGACATGAAACTAAGTAGAAAACTCTGTACTGTACACTAAAGTACTTGGACAGTCCTGTGTATTTGTTTTGGCCTAAACCAATGGTCAAGGAGTCTCTGGGGATTGAAGTTATTTATTTTGCTGTCTTTTACTTCTCTCTTTTAACTTCATTCTGCTATCTCTTCACTCTTCCCTTCCTTTATTAGCACCATTCACTATATGTTGTTTGTGCTTTGGACTGGAAGGACAGATCGTGAAGCTCCCTGGAAGGACAGATCGTGAAGCTGAGGCTCCAATACTTTGGCCACCTCATGAGAAGAGAAGAATCCTTGGAAAAGACCCTGATGTTGGGAAAGATTGAGGGCACTAGGAGAAGGGGACGTCAGAGGACAAGATGGTTGGACAGTGTTCTCGAGGCTACGAACATGAGTTTGACCAAACTGCGGGAGGCAGTGCAAGACAGGAGTGCCTGGCGTGCTGTGGTCCATGGGGTCACGAAGAGTCGGACACGACTAAACGACTAAACAACAACAACAACAATGTGGACTGGAAATCATGACAAGTGACATGAGAACATTTAAATATTTTTCATATATAAATGTAATTTAGCTGCTGGAATCACTTATTCTATATGTGACGGGGCTAAAGGGGTGAACAGAGGAGGTTAACAGATGCATCCACAAGAGAAGAGACACACTAAAGGAACTCAGTGAAGCAGCCATAAGAGATGAAATAATAAGCTCAGCATTCCAGCTGAAAGTGGGAAAAATGAGCTTTAAGCAGTGTAATCCAGTGAAGCAACTGGAACAGATGGGATGCTACAAGAAAGGTTAAATCAATCTATGGCCATCATGGCCTTTGCTGTGGTTTGTTTTAAAAGTATATCAACATATAGTATTGATTGTAATATATTATACTATACAGGACTGTCATCCCTTTAGAATCATAGAGTTGCTCATTTATTATATCTATATAAATAAAAATGTAGGCATTGCGCACGCGGATGAAACAGCCTTTCTCCATAACCGCTGAACCGAACTGAAACAAATGTGGGCAGAACGTACCTTGCCCATCAGAGAGGGATCTGACATAAAAAATATATCAAAAAACCACACCTATCACACCTAAAATAATGATCAAACACAAAAAGTGGCGTCCCTATTACACGTCACCAACAGAAGCTCCAAAGACTCCAGCAGCTGCGCTGCCAGATGACATCACAAAATTCCACAGCAATCAACTGAAAACAGTCCTTTTGCAGCAACAAGGTCCAGCTTTTTCAATAGGCCGTAGCATTGCCAAGCAGGGAAAAACAAACAGAATAGGGCCTTTCACAATGGGGGTGGGGGGTGGGCACAGGGATGAGGCACAACAAAGGGAGGGGGGAACACACAGCCTTTGGTTTTTACAGGGTTTTATTATATACATATGTACAAGACAGAACATCAAAAAGCATGACTGTACTATTCCGATTCAGAATCCGGAAGCACCTCCTTTTGTGACTTCTGCCAATACAGCCTCCTGGGTACCCAGAACCTCCTCCGTTGGTCCCTCCTCTTTTCCCCCCTTCTCTGTTGGGGTGAGGGTGCTGGTGCAGCGCCTTCTCCACTAGAGCTGCTCAGTTGAGGGACCGGCACTGTAGCTTCTGGAGTCTCCTCCACTTGAGTGCTTTGCAGCTCTCCCTCTGGAAACCTTGTTTCCTCAACATCCCTAACATCTCCGCTGACCCCTTGTGGTTCCCTGACACTATCTATCTATCTAACTACAGTGGTACCTCGACATCCGAGCGACTCGACTTCCGAAGGTTTCGACTTCCGAAGCAGACAACCCCGGAAGTCTTTTAGCTGCGCATGCGGTCAGCGCCTGCGCAGAAGCGGCATGTGCAGCCAGCACATGTGCAGAAGGGCAAAATCACACTTTGCGCATGTGCAGAACGGGTGCTTTGACAACTGAAGACTTCGACTTACGAAGACGGCCGCGGAACGGATCGTCTTTGTAAGCCGAGGTACCACTCTATCTATCTATCTATCTATCTATCTATCTATCTATCTATCTATCTGAGACCTGAGTGCCGGAGACATACCTGGGGTCCCTTGCACCCTTGGCAAGGAGCTGTATTGGTGCCCCCTTCGGGGGGGGGGACACTTTACCCCAATAGCCATACTAGAAATTACTACAATTTATGTGACTCATGTACTTAAAGTGTCTGGAATAAGGGCAAGGCGAGGAGGAACGGTGAAAAATTTCACACACCTTTGTGCCATGGTGCAAGTAGGATGGGAAGCTTCTTCCACATTTGATCTCACAGTGACAGTGGTGGCACATTGCCACACACATATTTATTATACACTCAGTGTTTTTCTTCTAGAAAAAAGGTACCGGCACTGCGTACCCTTGAGTACCCAGATGCTAAGATGTTTGCATCAGCTCTGATAAGTCACTGGCTCATTATAATGGCACACAGCACAAATAATCAATGGCTTCATCTCCTCTCAGCATCCTTAGGAAAATATGCTAGGCTTCAGTTATAATCCACTTTCTTGAACATATATTTGAAATATTTGGGACCACTTCCATGTAACTGTTTAAGTTTAGGCTGTCACTTTTTGTTGTTGCATGTGGGGGATTCATAGATACAGATACAGTCAAGAATATGACACTGAAGGCTATAAAACCAATTTTTCTTAAGGTCCAAAAAGGACTTCAGCTAGTGACAGGCAGTAGGAACATTATAGTGCATCACTCTTTCATTTCTTAAATCAGTTTATCTTATTGCACACATATTTAGCATTTTGCCTACGGAGCATTAGAGTAGTCGGTAATAAGATAAAGGGATGCTAGCACAGGCCTTGGCAAGAACTCCTGTCACCAGGCCTCTTGGGCCCTGAGATCAGCATTCTTAAAATATTAGGATTTGATAGAGTTAACACTAGTCCCCTTGAGCAGATGGGTGAGAAGACTGTCAACAGTGCCTGTGATTACTGCAAACAGATCCTTGTTACAATGATAGCCCCTCTGGGACACTAGTGAAGTGCTTGCTAACCTTGCCATCTCAGAGGTGTAACACATGCTGTTTCTAGGACCTTTTACTGGCTGACTGATGCTTCAGAAACAGAACCATAAATATTGAGATATTGGGATCTCCATAATCCACAGTCATTCAAAATAGATGGAAATAGAGTTTAATCCTTGTTCTTCACTCGGACCTTTCATTTTAAGCAGCTCACTGTGGCTCCTTTAATACAAGGTGCTTAAGTTCGCAGATATGGCTACGCATATTTCATCTCTGTTGTCACTCTTACATGCCGATCCTATGAACCACTATGCTAGCAAATAAGTTCAAAGTATCAGGCATGACACTATTACAAGTATGATTTGTGGAGTTTTGTCATCTCTCTAACTCAGAAGGTTGAACTAGTGCTGGTATAGACAGGAAGATAAGGGCATAAGAAGATTCCGCTGGAGCAAATCAATGGCCCATCTAGTCCAGCATCCTGTTCTCAAGTAGCCAATCAGATGCCTGTGGAAAATGTGTAAGGAAGACCTGAACACAGGAGCACTATCCCCTCCTGTGGTTTTCAGCAAGTGGTATTCAGAAGCATTACTACCTCCAACTGTTGAGGCAGAGTTTAGCCATCACGACTGGCAGCCATTGATAGGCTTATCCTTTATGATTTTGCCTAACCCTCTCTTAAAGCCTCTATTACTGCCCCACACAACAACAATCTCTCTGGCACAGGGGCATGGCCCTCCAGATGTTGCTGAACTGCAACTCCCATCAGCTCCAGCCAGCAAGCTCAACGGCCAGATGTGATGGGAGCAGTAAACCAGCATCATTTGAAGGGCTGCAGGTTTCCTACATCTGCTCTAGTCTAATGCAGTACAATGCTAATCTGCATCAGACTTCGATCCAACTCATCTTTTACTAGAGTGGGATGGCAGTTGCTTCTGTGTGGCACCACTCCTGTAGTGTCTGTAGAAAGTATTCATTTGATTCTGACAAACTACATTTCCTCTTTATAGGAAATGATACTTATGTAATGGAGTGTGTGAAAAGAAAAGCAGTGGAAAGTAAGAAGGCTATGGCAAAGGGTTGGAGAAATAAGAGATACAGTAGAAGCCAAAGAAGATACTGTTGAAGTGGATAGGAAGGTGTACTTGGATGTGAAGGGATCAGGGCTCAACTCATGGTAGCTTTGGGCACCTAGCTTTCTCCCTCAAACTCAAAAGTGTGAGTGTGGTACATCTCTCAAAATATATGCAAGAAATTCCACCATCCATTCCCTATCATGTCTTTTTTTTTTCAAAAAAAATTATTCATTTTATATAAAAACATGATGCAACAAAAAAACAAAACAAAACCAATACACCACTAAACAAATATATACTAACAATACACAAAAAGAAATAACCAAAAAGAAAGAAAGAGAAAAAAATAACAAAATACATACATACATATTTCAATCCTCACTTTTACTTAACATTGTTTTGTGAATCCCACCCTTCTGATTTTCAATTTTCAATTTATCTTTATCCTTGGCAGTTTTCATATATCATAATTTCAACCACGATCATAAAAAACAAACCATTATTTTAAACTATTCATACTTCTAAAACTTTTCTTTCTAACTTCTTTTCCACATTTTAATCACCTCTTTCTATCCCCCCATCCCCAGGCCTCCTCCTGCCACAAAAAGGTCCCAGGGTGGACAGACAGTCGGAAGTGGTCCTTTTTATAGTCAAGCTTCTCCCTACCCCCCCTTCTCTCTCCCCCCCCCGCCAGAACCTCCCCCTGCCACCAAGAGGCTCCAGCATAGAGAAGAACAGAGGCAGAAAGCCGCTCAACCATCTAATTCCACATATAATAACTATTTAACTATCCTAGACATAATTCTCAATTCACACATACATATCATATATTTCCTTCCCTAGCTTAAAATCTCCTCCAAAAGAAAATCATGCAATTGATCATTCCTTTTAATTTGACCAATATCATCCTCATTTCCCCCCCATCTATTTCTGCCTTTTCCTCCCCCCAGTCTCGTCTTCCCCAATCAATACAGCAAGTTCCATAATATAGCCCAATTTCAAATCCATTTTTATCCAATCCTACAGAAAACCACAATTTCTTTTTTTCATCCCACCCCCATTCTGGCATGTTTTACAACCTGAAATTCTGTCCTCCCCTCCCGTTGCCCCCCTAATTACATAAAATCTCTCCCTTGCCATTCACTAGTCATAACATTTTCCTTCAGTCCCAATAATGGTTCTTGTTCTTCCGTCCCTGGGTTAACAAAGTTCCATGATGCTTCTTGGTAGATTTTCTCTCCATCTCAGAGTCTTCCTTCTTTTTTTCCTTTAACCTTGTCCTCAGGAACTAATTCTTCATTTTTTCTTTCCTCCACTATAGTTTCTTGAATTTCCAATCCATCTTCCTCTTCCTCAAATATTTTATTATTCCTTTCCATCTGTAAACTATGCCGGTGCAGTCCACATGTAAATTCCCATAACATTCTTAGTACTGTCTGTTGAAACCCAGGTGCTGCTCCGGATGTTGACATTCTTTCCAGCTTCAAGGGCAGAGCCGAGATTTGAGAACAAAGAGTAATGGAGTCAGTTTCATAGAACAAAAATTATGTCCAAATTGGCTTTAAAAAGTTTCCATGCAAGTTCCTCTCAAAGCTTAAAGTTTTTGTAACCATTCAGTGAAAGAACAATTGCAATTTTTAATGACAGCTGTCAAACGTAGCTATTCTCATTCTTGCAACAGTTCACATCCTCTTGACAGTAAACACATTCCATTCCTTTATGACGTCATAATGAAGTCTTGCTGCTTCTCCTGGGGTGCCGATTCCGGGGCAAAGAGAGGCGTTTCCTAAAGCCAGTTGCAGATTTTTTGCAGGAGTTTTCGTTAAAAATGGTTCTTGCCCCCTTTACCCTGCTTTCAGGGGGGAATATAGGTCAATTCCTTGAAGGTTTAAACCACTCCAATTTTCTTTCTGGCTTCGGGGCACGTTACTGCCTCCCAGTCCCTCAGTAGGTAGAGATCGACTCCCGTTTTTTGGATCTCTCTCCCGTGACCAAATTTTCCAAATTTAAATAAAATGATCAGGTTACTCACGGTCTGTTCCTTTTGCAGAGTTTTTTTCCTTTGGAAGAATTGGCCACTGCCATCTCCCAGTCTCGCAGCTTCGCGCTGTCAGTTTGCGGTCTTTGTCCATGCGCCACAGCTCTACCTCCTCACTCTCGGGGGCTCAAAACAGAGCCGAACCAGGGAGGGGGGAAGCCCGCAAATGGCAATTGCCGGACGTTCAGTCCCCAAAACACTCAATTTAGGGCTTTTCAGGGGGGTCCGCTGTGCTGGAGCAGTTCCCCCCACCTCTGAAGTGCCGAGGTCCGCTCCGCTGAACGGACCTCCGACTGGAGAAGATGGTGCAGTCAACGGGAAGTCGAACCCCTATCATGTTAAATGCCCTCTTACAGTTCTCACAAATCTTGGGCAGACAAGAAATGACAGTCTGAGATTCCTGCTTGAAAAACCATCAAAACTAGAACTGGGAAATCTCCACAGCTTGCAATTTCAAGTGGAAAGTTGGGGAACCTACCTCATATATTCTTGTGGGCAGACCCGTGCAGAAGTGAGCAGCAGCTGAGTACACTTGCCCCAGGCCTTAAAGGGCTAAGCCATCCATGGGCCCCACTAGTGTCTGGCTGCTTTCTTGTTTGAGTTTATAACTTTATTCAAACAAGACTCCCACCCTAGGCCTCAGACAAGCTCTGCATGGGCCTGCCTATGGGATCCGCAGAGTAGACAGTGAACAATACTGGTTTCTCTGTCTTGTGATTCCTGATGTCAGATTTATGTCCATTTATCTTCTGAGTAATACACCTGCCCACGCTCTTACTATATTTAAGGGTCTGGTGACTTCTGTTTCAGTGTATCTGAAGAGGTGTGCATGCAAACGAAAGCTCATATCAATAACAAACTTACTGTAGTTGGTCTCTAAGGTGCTACTGGAAGGAATTTTTTATTTTGTTTTGACTACAGCAGACCAACACGGCTACCTACCTGTAACTTTCTTCATACATCCTCTACTCTGGACAGGCATTTATTCCTGCCTGAAGATCCACTGCCTGGTTGTCTACAGTGTCATACATGTCAGAAAGAGAATTGCTTGCAGGTGTAGTTTTAACAGTATAAAACAATTGCAGACTTATATAATAAGAACTGAAGAGCCCACCATCTGTATGGGAGCAACTGGGTCAAGTTGCACAGTGACTGTGGCTGACTAATCCATAAAGTGGAACATTTTCAAATAGCCTCTGTGGGTAACATAACCCACTATCACATGGTGCCTTGGTAATCCATGCACTCCAGTTCTGCACACTCCATTTCCCAAGCATAGTGCTTGCCACTGTGCATAAGTTTTAATACCAAGATTGGAAAAGAAGAAAAACATTAAAATGAAAAGCGAGTATTTCACTGGTTCAAAATGATAATGTGCATTAAGTACACCTGATATAAAATAAATTTTAATGTTAAGCAATTCTACAGCATTTTTTAGCATGTAAAATATTCTATAAACCATGCTAACAGCAATCCCATAGGTTGACCACCAATATTTCTATTTTGCTGGAAGTGAATAGAACTGATCCCTTACCCACTTGTGATTGGCCAAGTGGATAGCCAACTAACCAGAATTTTTTTTAAAAAAAAAAATCAATTCCCTCCCCCACTTCTCACGTCTGTCTGTGGCCCTCTAGCCTCATGCTGTGGCCCCACTGGAATATCCTGGGGGCCCCAGGGGGTTATATGGGTCCCAGTTGGGAAACACTGCTCTAAGTGATGAAACAGAGATCATAAGCCCTCTCACACACAAATATTGTGTGAATCATTGGGAAAGAAATGTGTGGGGGGGGTGGGTGTTCCTTCAGATATGCTGACTCAAGGTCAACAGCAGATCTTCAGATGGTGTTTGGAGACAAACTGATAAGAGAAACAGTCCTTGAGGACCAGTATAATATTGCCCCCTTTATATAATACTGTACCATTCCTTTTCTGCATCCTATATACCTCTATGGGCTCATCCACATTTTTATCATATTGTGCACCAATTAATTCACCCAGGTTTCAGAATTTTTCTTGTTGTTCTATGGCTGTGCCTTGTGAAAATTCGATCTTACCCGCTGAATTGAAGCTCGGTTAAACAAAATCTCTCTTTGGATTTTCCACGCATCTGATAAGATCTGATTCAGCAAGTAAGATTGGATTTTCGCAAGGTACAGCTGTGGAACAAGGAGTGAGGCTCTTGGACACGAGCAAATTAATCAGTAAACAATTTGATCAAAAAATGGGTCAAGCAAAAGTGTGGATGAGTCCTAGATATCCTTCACCTATACCTCTAAGCCCCTTTATTTCCTCCAGTTCCTCCATGTCAAGCATATAACTATTTTTTTATCTACCAGTAGCATAAAAATAATCTGCCAGTGAAATATTTGAGTGACAGTAATGACAAAAGACTGGTATAGAAAACCAGACATAAATAAAATACAGTGAGAAAATTCTGTTCTCTTGCACAAATACTTCTCTTGTGCATTTCCCACACACGGATTTGCTGGATTGCACTACAAAATAACTTAAAATCTCAAGCCACAGGGAACTTTCACTTCTGTGCCACTAGCTTATGTTGTTGTGATGCTTGAAACACCTGCACTACTCAGTTCTTTTCTTGGATTCCAGTATTTTCCCCCCTCCTTCCTTTTAATAAGAAAAAATTAACAAAGTAAAATTTGTTGACAGTGCTCACAGTTGGCACAGTGGGGGGCTCTACCTATGTGCTGTCACATTTTTTCATGTTCATTTCTGCAGGTGCTAAATACATGCTGACAGCAACATATGTTACCTACCAGTCTTAAATGTGTGTGTGCAGCGTTGTTGTTTTTAACCTAGCAATTAAAGAATGCTCACTGCTAAAAGGAAAAGGGAAGGAAATGCAGGTGAAGCTTCTTGCTGCCCACCGATATCCTCTCTCTTGTTACCTTCCTCCCTGTCTGATTATTATAATGAAATAAAAACAAAGTGTGCAAAAAAGAAAATCGATTAGCTTTCTTTGATTTCAGTCCTTCCCCTATGCTTCCTCCCCTCTTTTTTTATAAGTAGTCTCTTTCTGTTTGTTTTCATCTCTTCTTCTAATCTTCTTATCCTTGCTATGCATGACAGACATGTTCTCTCCAAAGGCGTGCTTCCTACAGATATTATTATATAGACTATACTAATTTATTCAGTGCATAAACAAATTGAGTTTACAGTAATGATGACTAAACAGTTTCTGCTTTTCTGTACAGTATAAAGATATAGATTAAGGCAATATTCATCAGAATATATATATATCATACACACCTTTCATTTCTTTACAGTACAATTCGAAAAGCAAGGAGTAAACACAAGTTGATAGGCAGCAAAGACTATTTTTAAACTCTTAACTGTTTTTATGTTTTTAAATATGAATATTTTTACGTCTTCTTAAACAACCTTTGGTTAACTAAAGCAAGAAGAAGAAGAAGAAGATTTATACCTCACCCATCTGGCTGGGTTTCCCCAGCCACTCTGGGTGGCTTCCAACAAAATATTAAAATACAATAGTGCAACAAACATTAAAAGCTTCCCTAAATATAACAAGCCTACAGGGTATATTAAAAATTCGCTAAGAGAAAAAATATAATGGGCTTTATCCATTGCTGCAGAAGCACAGTTCCACTCACACAGTGGAACTCCCTCCCCCTTGCTCCCCCCCCCAAAAATCTGCTCCAGAAAGTCTAACAATCCTCTGGAGCAGATTTTGAGGGTGCATGAGAGCTGCACCCTCAAAGGGGAAGAGAAAGTTCCAATGTGCAAGTCTGTTGTGTGAACTGAACAGCAGTGCATTAAATTTGGTTTGCATTAAAGTGGTTCCTGGAATTAAAGTTAATTCATACCAACAAAAAAGTTAAATGTCATATTTACAGTATTTCATCCCAAAATAAATTTACATTGCAACCCTAGGCACCTATACTCAAAGGTCAAGGTCATTCCAACTGTGTCCACTTGGGCTTATTTTTAAATACCATTAAATACCATTATTTTTAAATACAGTACACATTTTACTTCCAGATTTTGAAAAATGAAATTTGTTTTCAGAACAAAGATGAAGGGGAAAGGTCATCTGTAAATTGTCAGCATAATCTAACTCTAGGTAAAGGGACCCCTGAGTAGGGACCCCGTGGACGACTCTGGGTTTGCAGTGCTCATCTCGCTTTACTGGCTGAGGGAGCCAGAAGCTATATGCCAGCTCCCTGGACCTAATGGTCAGGGGTCCCCTTACCTTTACCTTATCATTCAGTGTTAGTGAACTTTCTGTCCTTAACAGATCTGACATGAACTGACCTGGTCTCTAAGGATAATTTTGATGGCACTGCTATTATTTAATGATTATCAATATCTTTAATTTGCTAGACCAAAGGATAAAGGTAAAGGGACCCCCTGACCGTTAGGTCCAGTCGCGGATGACTCTGGGGTTGCAGCACTCATCTCGCTTTATTGGCCAAGGGAGCGGGCGTACAGCTTCTGGGTCTTGTGGCCAGCATGACTAAGCAGCTTCTGGCGAAACCAGAGCAGCGCACGGAAACGCCGTTTACCTTCCCGGCGGAGCAGTACCTATTTATCTACTTGCACTTTGACATGCTTTTGAATTGCTAGGTTAGCAGGAGCAGGGACCGAGCAACGGTAGCTCACCCAGTCGCAGGGATTCAAACCGCCGACCTTCTGATCGGCAAGCCCTAGACTCCGTGGTTTAGACCACAGCACCACCTGTGTCGCATGCCAAAGGATAAATGGACATAAATCTGACATCAGGAATCACAAGACAGAGAAGCCAGTAGGAGAACACTTCAATCTCCCAGGACATTCAATACAGGATCTCAAAGCAGCTGTCTTATTACAAAAGAATTTCAGAAATAGACTTGAAAGAGAAGTTGCTGAATTACACCTTATTGTTGTTTGTTGTTTAGTTGTTTAGTCGTGTCCGACTCTTCGTGACCCCATGGACCAGAGCACACCAGGCACTCCTGTCTTGCGCTGCCTCCCGCAGTTTGGTCAGACTCATGTTCGTAGCTTCGAGAACACTGTCCAACCGTCTCGTCCTCTGTCATCCCCTTCTCCTTGTGCCCTCAATCTTTCCCAACATCAGGGACTTTTCCAGGGAGCCTTCTCTTCTCATGAGGTGGCCAAAGTATTGGAGCCTCAGCAGGAACTGGCAAGCCACTCCAGTATCCCTGCCAAGAAAACTCCATGGACAAAGACAATTACAACTTATTACTAAACTGAAAACTATGGAGAGACGTGGTCTGAATAGAGACATTGGATTCTTATCTCATTACATATGCTAAAGCTTTTTTTGATAATCTGCATAGTATCCCTTGCTTTTTTCTGTAGGACTAATTGCGGTCGTTAACAGTCATCATCAGGTTTACCATACCCATTGAGTAAATCACCCATCTCCTACTACCCTTCTTAGAAAAACCCCACCCCACCCTCCCACTATATATAAGGGTCTGGTGACTTCTGTTTCAGTGTATCTGAAGAAGTGTGCATGCACACAAAAGCTTATACCCAGAACAAACTTAGTTGGTCTGTAAGGTAAATGACATTTCCGTGCGCTGCTCTGGGACGCATGTGGTGCTGGGACGCGGGTGGGACGTGGGTGGCACTGTGAGTTAAACCACAGAGCCTAGGGTTTGCCGATCAGAAGGTTGGCGGTTTGAATCCCTGCGACGGGGTGAGTTCCAATTGCTCGGTCCCAGCTACTGGCAACCTAGCAGTTCGAAAGCATGTCAAAGTGCAAGTAGATGAATAGGTACCGCTCCAGCGGGAAGGTAAACGGCGTTTCCGTGTGCTGCTCTGGTTCGCCAGAAGTGGCTTTGTCATGCTGGCCACATGACCTGGAAGCTGTATGCTGGCTCCCTCGGCCAATAACATGAGATGAGCGCCGCAACCCCAGAGTCGGTCACGACTGGACCTAATGGTCAGGGGTCCCTTTACCTTTAAGGTGCTACTGGACAATTTCTTAATTTTTTTATTAAATTTGCTGTTTCCCAAAGGCATTCAAAAATCATGGGCTCAATCCACTGGAAAGTTTCATTGGCACAATTCCCACTGAAATTAAAGGAATCTATGCAAGAGCATAGTGAACTGTACCCTAAATAAATAAATAAATAAATATTTTAAAAGTAAACTTTGCTTAATTCTCCCAATACAAAGCTAAAATCGCAAGTAGCTTCTATCCAGTTCCTTTTGGAATATTTCTTACCTTTCCATATTGTTTCCCTTTTCTTTAAAATATGTTTAAGATTATTGATATAAATGTGATTTTATGTAAATCTCACCAGGTATCAAGTGAAAGTATAAATTTTATTCATTAATTCACTCACTCACTCAAGCTTAGTCCAGAGTACTAAAGGTAAAGAAAGACATTGTTGGGCTCAACAAATATATTTGAGATGGGAACTGTTCTCCGCAGTCAAATTAGCTTAACCTCTTGGAACTAAACCTTCTACCTCAAGCCAGCCTCAGGGTGCAAACAATGGTGGGCGGAGAAATCTCTTAATCACCATATCTCCCAAGGCGCTAGGTGTTGGAAGATCACATCCAAAAGGAAACCAGAAGAAAAGTAAAATAATCCTATGCCATACATTGATCTAAACCATCATATTCAGCTACAAGTATGAAACTGAGCATTTTAATGCTGCTCAGTATAATGTTAGCAACTTAGAGAAACTACCATTTAAACTAGCTAACAGATATATGACATGCACTGAAGTAAAGTGAAAGCACATGTCTTTCGTTCCTCAGCACTAGGTACAGTTTTTGTAAGACTCCCAGTCCTTTAAAAGGGTTAAAAATGCAGATGCTGTGAATAGAGAGTCTAATCCTTAAGGCCCTGAAGCATTAAGACATATCTCCTCCTTAGGGTCCATCTCTGTCCATAATCAATTTCTTCCCTTGGAGAACATTAATTGTCTCTAATGATAGCTTTCCATCAATACATCCTTGATCTTAAAAGGCCTGTACAGCTCTTCCCTTTATTCAATCAAATCATCTGTACAATTGCCCTCCTTTAGTAAGATAATACCTTTTAAGCCTTGTATTTTAATATAAAAAATAAGAGGTAGCAGGAAATTCTAATGGAAGCACTAACATTTGAGAACCAGGATGATGGCTTCCATTATCCTAAATAATGTTTGAAGATTACAGAAAGCACTGCGTTTCAAAAGGTGGAAACTAATCCACCACTTTCAAATTATTTCCTTCTTCAAAAACCTGTTCAAACATTAGGATGTTGTTTTTGTGAATGGCTAGAGGAGTGTATATTTAAATATTTGAATGTGAAAGATCATTTCCAGGTCGGGGCAAAGGGGTGGGGAAAGCAAATAATTACTATTTATAACTAATAAATGGTGAATGATTTGCGGAATTGACAACTTTAAACACAGAATGCCCTTCATTTTTCCAGTTAAGCTGTCCGTGTTCTGCTCACTCAAACCACTAAAACCCTAATCAGAAGTTCCTACCATTAGTTAATTCCACAATAGAACAAAAATTCTGTCTCTGTGGCCTATTAATGTGTCTTGCTTTCCTCACCCCCTCCTTTCCTTTTCTGTTACATGCGTTTTCTAAAGGCATGGAATTTCATTCTCTTTTTCCTCCCTTTTTGACCATTCAGCTGTTTTGTTTCTATTCAAATACAGGATTCCTCACACACTCTCCTCCCTCTATAGGTTTAATCTAAATTCCCTGGCATCAATCTGTGTTTTTACTTATTGCATAGTAGCCTGCCTTCATTTGCAGAAACTGCTGTTTATAATAACTTAAGGAGCTAGAGAAGAAATATTGACAGGACAAAAGATACAAGCCCTCCAGAATTATTTTCTTGGCAATTTTTACATCCAACATGCAAACAACGTCTTTTCAATGTTATGACTACACAGTGTCATTTCCCTCTACGAAAATGAAGCATTTTTTCTGTTGAGAGAGAAAATGAGCATTCACCAATCTATCTGCAAATTTGAACACATTCTTCTTATTTGGAAATATCAGTCTCTCTTTTACTCTCTCTCCTACACACACATATTAAGGTTGAAGACTCAAGGAACTCAAAGAACTGTAATAAAGGGCAAGTGCAGCTAGCTAAAATATTTATTATGTACTGTATTACAGCAACAGTAGCCTTTTGTTCTAAAACCTGCAGATTTCTTTCATACACATAAAATTGCGTTCATTTTCCTGTATTGCATAAACTATGTTGTTGTTGTTTTAAAGAAGTAAATATTGTAAAAGCTGCATAAATAGCTGAAATATATTTATGTTGTGCTGGAAATATAAAGAGGAAAGAAAATAGCACAGAGACAGGTAGATTCTATCGACCTAAGAGTTATCAAACAAAAAAGAATGTGGGAGAGAGTGGGAGAGAGAGTGTGCAGTTTACAACCCTGATAAGAGATGAAAATTGTCAGTGAGGCAGATTGAGTTTATTCAATGCCCTGATAAGCACCTATTTGCTCTTCCACATAATGCTCTCTCAGTATTTATAAATTATCATTTAATTATGCTGGCAAGTGGTAATTGTCAAATAAAGCTCCGATAGG
Source organism: Zootoca vivipara (assembly GCF_963506605.1). Taxonomy (NCBI): domain Eukaryota; kingdom Metazoa; phylum Chordata; class Lepidosauria; order Squamata; family Lacertidae; genus Zootoca; species Zootoca vivipara. Next base: position 10,505,904 of record NC_083280.1, read on the forward strand.
CATAAGCCTTCAGGCTGCACATGACAGAAAAATATCTGTTAAAGCTGGGCTGATTCACACGCTTAGGAAATCATTTCCTTTCTTCTTCCTTTTTTATCCTTGCTAACAAATTATATGAACCAGCACACTTTTGTGCTTTGTGGGCATTTTGAAGTCTATTCAGATTACAGGAGAGAGGAAAAATTAGTTGTTTCAGTATCTACCATCCCAAATTATTGGGCTGATTTAAGACACCATGTTCTTGTTTTAACAAAAGAATGGGAAACATCAAGGAATTTTAGCATTCTACTGCTTCAAATTTATGCTCAGGGTCATTTTTCAGTCAAGTAAATCAAGATTTGAGGAATTATTTAACATTATGCATAGGAGACTTGATACAGAATAATGGTAAAATAAAAAGTGTCATTTATCCCATTAGGCTAGAGACATGAAACATTGAAAAATCCTGAAAAAATCCAGTTCATTGCTACTTATATTCAATTATACTAAATCCATTAAACCTTCCAGTACTACTTACTTTAAGTGTTTTTTTGAAGTATTTGCTGGTTTGTTGAATAAATGCCTGCTGCCCACAGAAGAGATTTTAGTATAAAGCCAACTGTACGTTCAATGAGGGAAGGGGTTTTTTTTAATATAAAACACACACACAAAAAAAAAACCCCATGAATTAACCTAGACTAGCATTGTGAGCATCACAGAAACGAGATTTATGGGGAAACAAATCTGTTTTAAAGCAACCTTACACATACAACCCAGCAATGAAAACATCTAGGAGCAATAAAAAGAAAGCTTTTCAGGTTTGTTTTTCATTTAACAATTTTAATGGCACCACAAGCATTGACAAGGACAGATGGCACAAATGTTGTACAGCTCTGCTTTTCATCCAGCTAGTTACCCTGAATTTCTGTACAACAGGGGCACTGCTGTAAGACATTTCCCAATATTCTGCTCAGAAAAAAAGAGCCATAGACAGGAGTCAGCCCCTACTAGGCAACCTATCTGTAGTTGAGCAGTTAAACTGATATTATTTACCAAACCATGCATAATGAAAATGTCTGTAAGATTTTCTGATATGGATCCACCCTCACACCTACTCTGATATTGAAAGAAATGAATTTTAATTTTTATAATGTTTGCTTATAAATACATACATATCTATAACAGGCCCACCCACAATGCCTCCCTCCCAGAGAGTGAAACCCAAGCATCAACAGGTGTCAGCAAACCTGACAGGACAAGATTACAGGATTTAAAATAGGCCACAAATTTTATTGATTACAGGTATAGGTAGGCTTTGGCTCAGGTACTGGGTATAAATCCATTATCAGACTCCAGATGGAGGGCTGATGCTTAAGCAGGATCATGCCTGAGGTGGAGGGTCATTCAAGATGTGGGTCTACTAAGGTGGCCCTGCTTAGGCTGCTGAGGGAAAGCTCTATGGCCCATCTGCCCCATGATTGGCTTCTGGACAGGGACTTCCACTTACCCCAGCTGGCCCCTGATAGGGCAATTTCAAACTTTAAGACAGTGGCTGGCCAGGGAGGCACTCCAACAGTCATTTCACCCTCCAGGTGTGTGAGGGGCTGGACAACAACCTCCGCCCACCTCCGACCAGGTAAGCAGCCATTCTTTGCATCAAAAGAATGTTCTCAATGGTGACAAAGTCCCACAAGAATTAGATGATAAATTTTAAATTATGTACATACACAATAAACACAAAATAATGGGTGTGCATGTTCACATATAAAACTCTTATAAAATCATTTAAAATGAATATACATAAAAGTAGTTCACTAGGAAAATTATAAACAATGCAGAATACAGTCTCTGAAACAATTATTTTGCATTCATCGCTAACCTAATATTAACACCAAACTTTCATAACTCCAAATGAACGAGGACACATATTGTTTATGTGTGCAAATATATTGTGTTATGGGACATAAATGTGATTTATTTCTTTTTAATTTAAAATATTTTAAGGCCATTCTTCAGGGCCCATCAAAGTGGCTTACATTAAAAAAAAAACCAGAAACCAAAGATAAAAAGAAGAAAATAAACTTTTTAAACTTTAAATTACCACTCAACAGTGCTACACATAAATAATAATAATAATAATAATAATAATAATAATAATAATAATGGAATTGGGGGAATGCAGACCATCACAGAGCTAAAACAGTTGTGCCTAGAAGGTTATCTGAAAAACAACTAAGTCTTGAGGGGCATCCAAAAATCCTGCAATGCAGAAAGTTGATGCAGGTCTAGTGAATGAGAATTTCAGGTATAGGGTGGTATAAAAATTCTATTATTATTAATAATCATAATAATCATAAATCACATAGCCATGAGGTCACCTCAAAATATGACCTCTCCAATGTGACCATCTACATAACTGACCAAGGGGATAGCCACACAATGAGATCTTCAAAAGCAGACCTTAAAGTGTTGGCACAATGGCATGGGTGCAGGCAGTTCAATAAACAGCTTAGACCCAAACTGTTTAGGGCTTTAATGGTCAAAAGCAGCACTTTAAATTGGGTCCCAAAATGCACCAGTATACAGGACAATTGACATAACTGGCATGCTGCTCACCCTACCCACAACTGGACTCTGGGAAGCACGTTCTGGAACAGCTGAAGTTTCCAATCTGTCTTTACAGCACATTACAGCCATCTAGTTTGTATGGTGTTGATTTATGGTGCTGGAGGAGACTCTTGAGAGTCCCATGGACTGCAAGAAGATCAAACCTATCCATTCTGAAGGAAATCAGCCCTGAGTGCTCACTGGAAGGACAGATCGTGAAGCTGAGGCTCCAATACTTTGGCCACCTCATGAGAAGAGAAGACTCCCTAGAAAAAACCCTGATGTTGGGAAAAATTGAGGGCACAAGGAGAAGGGGACGACAGAGGATGAGATGGTTGGATAGTGTTCTCGAACCTACGAGCATGAGTTTGACCAGGCTGCGGGAGGCAGTGGAAGACAGGAGTGCCTTGCGTGCTCTGCTCCATTGGGGTCACGAAGAGTCGGACACGACTTAACAACTAAACAACAAACAACAATAAGTTGTAATTCAGCAACTTCTCTTTCAAGTCTTTCAAGTTCGTATGTGACTAAAGCATGGATGACTCTACCAATTTTCAGCCCTGTCCAGTTGGGGTGAACTACCAGCCAAAGCTGGCAGAAGGCATTCCTGTTCACTGACACCACCTGAGTTTTCCCAGCCAGCAGTGAATCCAAGCGTTCTCCCTAGAAGTCCAGAAACTTGTTGCTTATTGCATTTGTTCACACTGCTGAAGTATATTTGACTACCGTCATTCAAGTTGACTGATTCCTATAGTTTCCTTCACGGTGGCAAAAACAACAGTGCAATTATGTGTGGTCTTATAGCACTTGTAGCCCTCCACATGCCTTCTTACTAAATTGCTCTTCATCTGAAACCAGAGTAGGTCACAAAATACAAATATAATAAAATATATATCATATTAAACATTAAACCACTGTAAAACTCTACCCACCATACCCAGCAATATATTTTATTCCAAGCTGATAATTAATAGCCAGAAAAGGCCTGGGTAAACAGATAGGTTTTAAGCACATGCAGAAAGCTAATCACAGTCAGTGCCTGACTTAGTTCAGAGAAAGGGAGTTCCAAAGGGTAGGCACTAACACAGAACTGATTCAAACTTATAGTGCTTCATTTCATAGCATTTTTCCTGAAATCGAGAAAATCCTTAATAATAATAATAATAATAATGGTAAAGGGACCCCTGACCATTAGGTCCAGTCGTGACCGACTCTGGGGTTGCGCGCTCATCTTACATTATTGGCCGAGGGAGCCGGCGTATAGCTTCCAGGTCATGTGGCCAGCACGACAAAGCTGCTTCTGGCAAACCAGAGCAGCACATGGAAATGCCGTTAACCTTCCCGCTGTAGCGGTTCCTATTTATCTACTTGCATTTTGATGTGCTTTCGAACTGCTAGGTTGGCAGGAGCTGGGACCAAGCAACGGGAGCTCACCCCGTCACAGGGATTCGAACCGCTGACCTTCTGATCAGCAAGCCCTAGGCTCAGTGGTTTAACCACAGCGCCACCTGGGTCCCTAATAATAATAATAATAATAATAATAATAATAATAATAATAATAATAAATAAAGGCATTATATTGTTCTTTATTCAACCTATATGTACCTTTCATAGTACTTATTTCATAAGTCTCTATTATTTTCCAGGTAGCCAAATTGAGGCAGTCACCACTGTCCTCTCTTAAAGAGTTTCTTCTGTCATTCATGACGGTGACCAGGGCTGAGACTTCTTTAGCAAATAACTCTTGTAATTGGTGCTTGTTCATGATATTTTCTCCATCCTTCACTGTATCTTCACATTCCTGAATCATCTAGGATACTTCCATTTTTGCCACTACCCAGCTTCACCTCCAGATCCTTTAGTAGGACATATATCTGCTCATAGGGACTGATCTATTACCATAGATCACAAACTACCCAGAACAGTATACTCTTGGTAAGCATCCAACACCTGTACTGTCTTTAGCTGTGAGATGTGATGTCTATGGGATAGAATGGTGGACTTGGACCAAAGAGACTGGAGATGAACTCCATAATTTGGTGGTGTAAGGTACCCACACAAGTTATTACTCTACTTATTAACCTGAAATAGCTAGAATTGTCATTCAGAACTATCAGATATAACTTTGACATAAATGCATTAAGAACATAAGTATATAGATTCCTGAATATATTTAGTTCAGTATCCTGTTCTCAAGATAGTCAACCAGATGCTTATGAGAAGCCCACAAAGGACATGTGTAATAGACCGCTCCCATTTGCAATTACCAGCAACTGCTTTTTAAAGGCATACTGCTCTTGGAGGCAACATAGCCATCGTGACAAGTAGCCATTGACAGTCTTATGCTTTATGTAATTGTCTATTCCACTTTTAAAAGTGTCCAAGCTGATAACCATCTCTGCATTCTGTGGTAGTATATTCCTATATGCTGTGTGAAGAAATACTTCATTTTGTCTGTCTAAAACTCCCACTATTTAGCTTCATTCAATAATGCCAGGTTCTAGTATTATGAGAGGGAGAAAACTTTCTCTCCAATTTCTCCACACCATGTATAATTTTATACACCTCCATCATGTCCCCACTCACCTTTTTTCTATACTAAAAATCCCATAGTCCTCATAGTCGAGTTGCTCCAGCCCCTTGATCATTCTGGCTGACCTTTTCTGTACCTTTTCCAGCTCTATAACAACCTTTTTGAGGTGCATTGACCTAAATTGTACACAGTGTTCTAAGTGTGATCGCAGCACAGATTTTGTACATTAGCATTATGATATTAATTTTTAACCTCTTCTTAAATGACCTTGCCCCATTATTAAAACTGGTGGATGCTCACAGCCCAAAACTCAATGCATCAAAAATTCCCATCCTCCTATATGCAGATGACATAATTCTGCTCTCCCGGACAATAATTGGCTTAAAGTGTCTGTTAAATGCCTGTACAGTCATACCTCGGGTTACAGACACTTCAGGTTGCATCTTTTGGGTTGTGCACTGCGTGAACCCAGAAGTACCCAAACGGCATGCACAGAAGCACCGAATCACGACCCGAGCATGCGCAGATGCGGCGCTGTGGGTTGCAAACGCTGTGGGGTTGTGAACATGCCTCCCGCACGGATCACATTCGCAACCCGAGCGTCCACTGTATTGACTATCTGTCCAGAATGAAAATGAGCATGAACTTCTATAAAAGCAAAATAATGGTTTTCGGGAACTCTCATAAGAGCTATAGTTGGGTTTTTGGTGGGAAACGCATCCAGCAGGTATCCGAGTTCAACTATCTGGCGATCACTTTCCATCACAGGCTCCGGTGGTCCTTACACTGCACAGTGGCGGTAAACACCAGTAAGCTGTCTATGCAGGCCATAATGTGCTTTTTTGTAACAAGAGGTAACCAACACATCTCTTCTGCCCTTAAGGTTTTTAATGCCAAATTTAGAGCTTAACTGCTCTATGGAATTCCAATCTGGATGTCAGGGTTTACCCAGTCAGTGGAGCGAGTGCAGACAGCATTTCTATTTAAGATTATCCCTGTTCCACGCTGTGTACCTTATGCAGCCTTATGTCTTGAGGGAGGCCAACATAAGTTAGAGACAGTTGCCTGGACAAGTTTTCTCTTATGCTGGCTAAACATTTGCTTTTCAGCAGACAAAGACACTTTACTTAGCGAAGTTCTGTTAGACACCTTCCCTTCCCCAAAGATATGGCAACTAGGGCTTTCAGAGGATCTCCTAGGTGCCATGGCTTTCCCAGTCGCCAAAGCCATGTTAAAAACTACGTTATGAGACATAGAGCGCCAGGAACTAATTTCAGCTGCGTAAAAAAATGTTCCCCTTTTTATTTTTGACTCTCTTGTGTGCAGCAATTTAACCCCAATTATCTACAATTTTTGTTTAACTTGCAAGAAAGAAGGGCTTTCTTGCTGGCTAGGTTCAATTCTAATCGCTCTAACCTCCTTTGGGGTAGGTTCATGGAGATGGCAGAAGGAGATAGGATCTGCCCATGTGATGCCCACCTAGTGGAAACTCTAGCTCACATGGTCCTCAAATGTAAAATGTATGATGATCTCCGCCAACAATTCCTAGACCAACTATGTATCCCAATACGGAAACCGGAGACAGAGGCTATACGCTTCCTATTACAGGGGAGAGATCAGGAGCTCACTAAGACATAGCTAAATTCTTCTATTTGATCATTTGCTGCTGAAGTACATTACAGGACCCTGCCCTTGTTGGGAGACCCACAGAGGTGAAACAGATTGCTGGCCCCTCTTCCCTTTGGCAAGTGACTTTACTGATGACATGGTGACGAGATCGTACTGGCTATTTACTTTGAATGTTTGTAAGTGATGCCAATAAAGGTTTTGATACTGAAGAGATATTAATTTTTTTATCTTCAATCACTTTCCTAATGATCCTCAATATGGAGTTCAACTTTTTCACATCTACTGCACCCTTAGCTGACATCTTCACTGACCTAGTTTCTTGCATTGAGCCATTTGTGTCATTTTAATTCTCATCCATACCAACTGGAGAGATTCGTTTGGAGCTCCTTGTAATCTCTGTTTGTTTTAACGACTTTGAATAATTTGGTATCATCAGCATACTTGGCAACGTCACTGCTCACCTCTAACGCCTGGTCAATTAATTATTCTTCAGCAGACTTGTTCTATATGCTTGGTAATTCGATCTTCAGTGGATACCACAAGGACCTGAAGATAGGTGCAGATATTTGCTCAACTTGTCTGCAATATCATTTTCCTCAATATTTTAGTTGTATATGTTATGATGTTTAGGAATTTTTGGCAAATTTATACATAATATTACTGTCTTAAAAGAGGCAAATGGTTTTTTTTTGGAGGGGAAAGCACAATGTAAAAGTGTTTCAAATTAAGAACTCATATTGTTGTGAGGGGTTTTTTTGTGGGGGGGGGAGTCAGTCTGCATGATCCCCTGAGTCCATTCCAATTCTTGGGTTCAAGTATCTGTGGGGAGAACCCTGCAACTTAGTTAGCAGTGGGTGGGTGTAAATTTGAGGCTGATAGTATTTAGTTGCCATGAACAACTGTTCTATGTATACTGAAATGATTCCTTTCCCTGACATTGCCCGCTGAAGTAATGTAGATTAACGGAAGAACACACCTTCATTTGTTTTGGTATTCCAGATGAATTTCTGTCCAGCATTGCAACTTAATTTATGGCAGCAGAATCCCCATCATTCCAGACATTTTACAACTTTTGCCATGTTACCACTAACCCTGACCAACCACAAGCAAAATGGGGAGGCGGAGGGCGCAGTACCAATAACAAATAATATAAATCTTCTAAACTACAGGTCAACATTACTGATAGCTACTGGATATAGCTCAGCAGAACTGCTACTGGCAAGAGAAATCAGAACCCCCAATCCAACTCTAGAGAAGAATCTCAATCCAAATTAAAATAAGTTATGAGCAGCACAATTTAGTGCAAGATCTACCATGTTTAACTCCAGGTGAGAGAGTTTATCTCAAACTTGATGTAGAGAAGACACAGCAGACTCCACTTACTGTCCAAAGAAAAAGAATGAAACACTCAGATCACATTTTACTTGGGGGGTGGAATACTTCACAGAAAGAAATGACATCTTCCTATTCCTAAGAAGGCACAATCACTGAATGCACAAATGGTGTTTGAAAACTCAAGTTCATCTACTGAGACTCTGCTAGAGCCATCGTGTAAGACTGACAGCAATATTACTACTCAGGCTGTCAATTGCTCTAGACAAGTTATTTGGAAGCCTTCAAGATTAGAGATGAGTGACTGAATACCTGAATACATACAGATTTCAACAGCACTGATTTATTTAATGGTTTCTTTAAACAAAAGAGGGAAAATGTATAGATAATGTCATTACGTAGTTTAGTCACTAGGTATCACTGGCTTAATTGTATCTGGATGGAATCTTGGGTTTATTATGTTACTTATTTACTTATTTATTTATCACATTTATACCCCACCTTTCCTCCAAACGAGCTCTATGTGGAATACAGTGGTACCTCTAGTTGCGGACTTAATCCATTTCGGGGGTGCTGTTCGCACCCCGAAAAGTCCGCAACTAGAGCGCCTCTTCCGGGCATGTGCGTGGTGCGATCGAGCGCATCTGCGCATGTGCAAAGCACACAAATTGCTTCTGTGCATGCACAAAGCATGCAGATCGTTTCTGCGCATGCGTGGGTGGCGAACCTGGAAGTAAACACTTCTGGATTTGCCGCGTTCATAAGCTGAATGTCCGTAAGAAGAGTGGAACGCAACACAAGGTATGACTGTACATGGTTTTCCCCCTCCTCAATTAACCCCCACAACCCTACTGTGTAGAAGATTTGGCTGAGAGGCAGTGAGTGGCCCAAGGTCACCCAGTGAGCTTCATGGATGAGTGGGGATTTGAACCCGGGTGTCCAATGTTCTATTCCAACACACTAACCACTGATGGCATGTTACTACCGTCTTCTTGTTTTAAAAATTGCAACAAAGTTCTTGTCTAACTTCCTTTTTGGTGTAACCTCTAAGTCAGTGTTTCCCAACCAGTGTGCCTCCAGATGTTTTGGGACTACAACTCCCATCATCCCTAGCTAGCAAGACCAGTGGTCAGGAATGATGGGAGTTGTAGTCCCAAAACATCTGGAGGCACACTGGTTGGGAAACACTGCTCTAAGTTATCCATGATGATTGTTAACCCTTTGGACAGCTATCCCTTTGTTTAATAATAAAAAGTGGTATCTCAAGAAAAATGTGACCAGTTTTCATGAATGCTGGAATAGTGTGAATTTAGAGTCCACTTGGCTGTAAGAGGTGACAGTAGTTGGCTATTTCTTCCCCTTCACCAGCTGCCTTGTTGAGCTTTCTGATGTGTCACTCAACTTCTGATCCACAATTCCATTAGGACCTATCACTTTTGCTCCAGTAGGTAAGCAGAATGTAATAGCCCAAAGTCAGATCTGAGAGCTGCCTAACCACTGACCTATTATGAACAATGGGCCTTCTCTTAAGGAAGGCCTCATCAGGATTAGTGGATTTTGATGAGGTAATCAAATATGTATTTTTACAGCCAGAATGCCATGCTGGCAAAATGATCTTGTTGGGAGGCAAGCTGTAAGCTTCACTACCAGGAAATGGACAGTGACAGATAGCCTGCATTTACATTTGCACATATATTTAATTGTTGCCTGAGATAGAGACATGCCAAATACTGACACAACAGATCCTTCAAAATAAGTTATGTATTTGTGTTAAGCATTGTTTGGCCAAGCTGTGAAGGAAAACAAATACTGCTCTTTCTCTCCCCTTTTTCTAATTAGCCATTTGTTTCAGCATGCTTTTCATATGTATTTTGACAATCAGTGTCCATGGATCAGTGTCCATCAGTGTAAAGTCAGTTGAGTACATTCCTAAGTCACATTATCTTATTATTTTTATGAAGCTGTCCTTAAGGTACATTTTTTATTATATACCTACCCCAAAAACCTTGTGGAACACATTAAAATATTTAAGCACCTAAAATGTATTATATATATATATATATATATATATATATATATATATATATATATATATATATCTTGCTTATTCTTCTTCATATATTTAACTCCTTGCCTATACACATATGGATTACAACGCTGTGTTTTTAGGTTGTATACTGCCCTGCAATATTTCATATGAAATTGCAGTGTATAAATATTTAAATAAAATAAATCAAATTATATGAATAAAGCTGCATTCTAAAGAAAAAGTAACACGGGAAAATATTCTGTATTAAAATGTTGAAAACAGCTACAAAATCTGATTTAAAAGGTTTCTAAAGATAGCTTTTAAAAAGGTAAGCAAGTTTTTTTAAAAAAAACAACAACAACCATACCACTAGATACTCAAACCTTAGAAACAGCAAGGGAGAGCACCGCTCACTTTTTATAATTGGATTATATAAGATAGTCACATTTACATGTTAGAGACTGCAAATGGAATTGAATTGTTGCATATTTATTACTGATTTACTGTGAATGGGGACCCCCTCCCGCTTTGTGAATTAACCCCACTGTTGCCAGCTGACCATTGAAGAGGGACTATGTAGCCGAGCCAAAACAGAAAGCCTAGAATCCTGCATCACAAGCAGATAAACACCCATAGAGACATTTACACAGGGACAGCCATCAACATATTTTGATATCATTACTGGTCTTTATCTGTGTTCCTTTGAACTTTGACTATTTGTGACTTTCATCTGAGAGGAAAAGCATCAAGAGCTGTGTAAACTGTACCTAGCTACCATTCCCCCCCCCCAAAAAAATATGGCTCCTATGTTTTAATTGTACAGTACCTTAAAAGCACGTCAAAGTGCAAGTAGATAACTAGGTACCGCTACAGCAGGAAGGTAAACAGCGTTTCCGTGTGTTGTTCTGGTTCGCCAGAAGTGGCTTTGTCGTGCTGGACACATGACCTGGAAGCTGTACGCCGGCTCCCTTGGCCAATAATGCGAGATGAGCACCACAACCCCAGTCGGTCACGACTGGACCTAATGGTCAGGGGTCCCTTTACATTTTACCTTAACATGCAGAAATTAAGCCAGTCAAGCTTTTCCTAATATTCATTTTCATTTAACTAATTTATGTCCCAGATTTCCTTACAAAAGATAACAATAGCTTAAAAAGCAAAAATTGAAATAAAATATCACTGAAACAAAAAACAATGGCAACAGATAAAACAGCAAAAAAAAAATCCCTCCGAACAGGAAAATGTACAGCAGCAACATGGCTCATCCACACTTCCGTTTGCCCCATGATTTCTAGACGTGGGTCTGAGAGGCTTTTCTTTTGTCCCACCACTTTCCCCAGGCAAACCCATGGTTTACTGCTGAATCAGAACAAACTTCAGTCCATAGAAAATCCAATTGGTGGCAAGATAAATTGAAACCTCAGACCCATGCTTAGAAATAACAGCACAAATGAAAGAAATAATAGGACAAACAGAAGTGTGAATGAGCCCAAACAGCAGTCATTTATTGTTCTGATACACCAGCCTTCCTCCTGCCATAGCCAAGAGCAGCTAACAACCTTAAAACATATAAATATCATAGAACAATAGTTAAATTTATGAACAGAATAACAACCTTTAAAGGACAACACAAAGGGCAATAAACCATTCCCATTAAAAATAGTACCTAACTACCAAAATGTATTTTAACTACCAACATTTTAAGTTGAATACAAGGTGGGTGAGAACCAAAAATGAGGGCCTTCCATATCTGTTTTACTACCAAGAAAGCTCTGCCTAATGCCATTGCCTCATGATAGCACCAGAAGTAGGGCCTGCCTCAAAGCATGGGCCAGAAGGTATTGGGGGAGACAAGTACTTGTAGACCTTGTACACTAGTACCAAGACTGTTCAGGAATGGTCACAGCTGGCAAACCTGCCACAGCTGGGCATAAACACTCCTCAGCACTGAAGTCATCTGGGCCTCCAACAACAGCTTCAGATCAAGTATGCCTAAACTGCATATATTTTCCTTCAGGGGGACTGCTACCCCATCCAGAACAGGTCATCTCCCTAATTCCTGGACCAATAATTTTCTATCCAAATCCCCAGATGACACCTCCCAGCAGTTTCATCTATCTGTATATATAAAAATGTAAAAATCGTGAAAGTGTCGGCTGAACTTTTCTCCGCAACCGCTTGACCGATCGTCCTGAAATTTTGACACAACGATCCAAGACACTCCCCGAGCGTTGTTGGAAATGAAAATCCCTCAAATCTCACACCTGGGCAGATATAAACCTGGCTTTCCACCAAGTCAAACAGTGCCCTCAAGCGGCATTATTCCCTCAGCTCCTCCTCCTACACCCCCTCTCTCCCCATGGAGTCTACACCACACCTACAAAATAATGATGTCATCAACCAAGCAACTGAAACCACCAAGGCGGCCATTACCAGACAACCCACAGAGTCAGGCCAGGGCCAAGGAATGGAGAGACAGGGCGGAGGCCTCGGGTCACATTTAAATACTAGCCCAAGCCAAGGCCTCGCCTCTACTTTACAGCCTAAAGACTAGGCCTCGACTCCATTTTACAGACTAGGCCTCAGCTCTACAGCCCTTTAAATACTATCCCACTAAGGCAGCCATTACCAGACAACCCACAGTGTCAGGCCAGGGCCAAGGAATGGAGAGACAGGGCGGAGGCCTCGGGTCACATTTAAATACTAGCCCAAGCCAAGGCCTCGCCTCTACTTTACAGCCTAAAGACTAGGCCTCGACTCCATTTTACAGACTAGGCCTCAGCTCTACAGCCCTTTAAATACTATCCCACTAAGGCAGCCATTACCAGACAACCCACAGTGTCAGGCCAGGGCCAAGGAATGGAGAGACAGGGCGGAGGCCTCGGGTCACATTTAAATACTAGCCCAAGCCAAGGCCTCGCCTCTACTTTACAGCCTAAAGACTAGGCCTCGACTCCATTTTACAGACTAGGCCTCAGCTCTACAGCCCTTTAAATACTATCCCACTAAGGCAGCCATTACCAGACAACCCACAGTGTCAGGCCAGGGCCAAGGAATGGAGAGACAGGGCGGAGGCCTCGGGTCACATTTAAATACTAGCCCAAGCCAAGGCCTCGCCTCTACTTTACAGCCTAAAGACTAGGCCTCGGCTCAATTTTACAGACTAGGCCTCAGCTCTACAGCCCTTTAAATACTATCCCGAATGGAGCCCTGGGTAGGAGGGGGGGGGGGGGGAGGAGGAGCCCAAATAGGTCATGGGCTGACGTAGGGTGGGGGGAGCAACTGTCCAACAACCACCAAAACAGCCCAAGCCCAAAGCCTCTCCAGGCGGCTGCATTATTAATAAATGCCCGGCAGCATTAGGCAGTCGTTCATCATTTCTCCTAACACGCACTTGGGGGCACAGCGAGGGGTTTTCGCTTTATAATTTAGTGGGCGTTGTGTCACATGCAAGGCTCCAGCGGCCATTTTAAGTAAGGGCAGTCGTGCCCCTTTTAACCTAGGCTTTATATACTACGACTGATTGCAAGCCTCTGCGTCTTTTTTATAAAAAACAACCATGCACTTTCTCTCCCCAGTTTAAGTCCTCAGATATTTGCAGTGGCCAATCCCCCCCCCATTTACAATCCCCTACCTTTCCCTTGCCACTTTCTGGGTTTTTTATGGAACTGAACAACTCGGGTGCTTCAGAACGTGCTTTCTGCTGTCAGGCCCTTGCAGAGGCCCGGGCCAGGTAGATAATGTGGCCCTGTTTTTAACCCTTTTGTTACTTTTTTCATTTTACTGATTGTGAATATGCTGACTGAGGCCCCCTTTGGATTTGGATGCCCACGCCAAGTGGCCCATATGACCCCCCCCCTCCTTCTGTCTGGGCCTGTCTGTTGCTACAGGGCTGTGGGGCTTCCCTATTTGACACCCTCCCCCAGTCGGGATTTTTAAAATAGTTCTCTGGGTCCCAGGGCGCATCATCACCCCCAAGCCTTAATCTAAATATATAGAAATGTTCATGATGCATGCGCAGGGGCCAATGTATGGAGATACAGGGGGGGAGGGGACAACAGAGGGCTCAGACAAAAGTAAATACTGGGAAATGGAACCCAGAAACTGACAGTTCCTACTCCAAGGGTGGGGGCCAATGTAGGAAGATACCGGGGTAGGGGCCAACACTCCCCAGGGACAACAGAGGGCTCAGACAAAAGTGCATGCTGGGAAATAGAACCCAGAACCTAACAGTTCCTTCTCCAAGGGTGGGGGCCAAGGTATGGAGATACATGGGGGAGCGGCCAACACTCCCCAGGGACAACAGAAGGCTCAGACAAAAGTGCATGCTGGGAAATAGAACCTAGAAGTTGGCAGTTCCTTTTCGAAGGATGGGGGCCAAGGTATGGAGATACAGGGGAGAGGAGCCAATACTCCCCAGGGACAACAGAGGGAAGGGTATCCTACCGAAACACAGGGATGAGCCAGGTTGGAGGGAGGAGGGGCAGGATACGTCATGGATCAGGACAGGGGGGATCACAGTAAAGAACCACAGCAATGTGTGGCTGGGTCAGCTAGTTTTAAATAAAAGCACACATTCTACTCACATAAAAACACCAGGCAGGCCCCACAAATACCCCAGAGATGCATTTTAAATAAAAGGACACATTCTACTCATGTAGAAACATGCTGATTCCTGGACCGTCCGCGGGCCGGATTGAGAAGGCGATTGGGCTGCATCAGGCCCATGGGCCTTAGGTTGCCTACCCCTGGTCTATAAGGTGCTACTGGACGATTGTTTAATTTTTTAATTAGTAAGAATGTCTTGATAATACAAGATGTTCAACAGTGGGACAGACCGCCTTGTAAGATAGAAGAATATCCTTCGTTAGACATTTTAGGATAGATGGCCACCTATAGGGATGCTATAGTAGTGGGTGTCCTACATCGGCAGGGGGTTGGACAAGACAATCTTTGAAATCCCATCCAAACCTATTATTCTATTATTTTTCATAAAATAATTGTTTAGAAGCTTCCTGGCCAATTTCTCACACTTAGAAAGTTTTGATTTTTTAACAGTTTGCTTTAATGGAATGTTCCCAAGAGAAAGTCTATACCATGTTAGTCATTCTTCACTTCTGATGTGACAAATGATTTTTATTTATTTTGTACTTAAGGCAGTATATTGTTCTTGTTGTTGTTGTTTAGTCATTTAGTCGTGTCCGACTCTTCGTGACCCCATGGACCAGAGCACGCCAGGCACTCCTGTCTTCCACTGCCTCCCACGGTTTGGTCAGACTCATGTGAAATAAGGCAGTATATAATAGTTCAGTAATTGGTTCAATATATAGATTTCCTCATTCATGGTTCCCAACATCTCTGGTAATTCATAATTCTTTCCTTTGGTCCTCATTTCTCTTAAGGCGGTGGGGGGGGGGAACTGAGTCGCTGTTGTTTAATCTGATAATTATGCAAACACTAAATCTTACACTGAAGGAGAAAATGTTAACATACATTGAAAAATCCAAATGTTTAGAACTATAATCTGTGTGATAAAATGCATTACCCTGTTTAAAAGGATTGTTTTACAGAAGCAATTAACAATCAGCAATCATATAGTTCAGACCGGTGTTTTGATGCCATCTGTTGGAATAAGTCTTCTCACTCCCTAGAATGAAGCTATAATTTTCTGTTTATGATTTCACTGCCTACAGTAGAACAGTTACTAAAAAAGAAGAAAGAAAATTTCAGTATTGATTTTCTTTTATTTCTTTTTAAAGACTTCTTCAGTTATTCAGCTTTTCACTGTTTATTTTTAGATTTAAAGGAACTGTGTTGGAAGATTTACGATGGAGGCTGCAATAGCTATGAGTCATAGTCGCTGTTTCCATGCAGTCTCTATTCATCTCAGAGGAGTCTGAGGGAAGTGGGGATCCCACACAATCCAGTTAAATGAATACAGATTACCCAGGAGCAGTGCAGTACTGGCTGGAATTCTTAGAATCGGAACTAGAGAAATTTATTTTTGCTTGCCTGACTATTACACACAAATCTTATTTAACCAAGTAGCTTATAGCCATGTAAAACATTTGAATCAGAAATCCACAAAAATCAGATCTGATCCTTATATTAGGATGGCATGGACATGAAATTACATGAGAGACTTTTACAGAAAGTTTAATCATCTTGTTATTCCTATAGCAACTCTCATCACTCTGTCATGTTTAACACAACTTGTCATATGAACCCTCCTCATCATATGGAGAGCCTCCTCTCAGCAATGGATACATTTGGTAAAGTCCATTACTGGTATGAAATCTCACCACACAAGAATGACATGGAAAGCTATGCTAGACGTTGCAGCTGACAAGAAGTAAATGACTGTCTAGAAGTGCCATATTAGGGAGGTTGTCACAATGAGAGTTTTCTCTTGAACAACAACAACAAATTCATATCATATCAGTGCAGAAGATAAATCATATGGTGACAAATCCCACCCCCAGTCACTGACTTATCCAGTATTCTGGATGAGCTTCTTAATAATAATTCCCACAGCATTTCTTCAGCATACAATGGGGCTCTACAATTTCATCACACTGATTCGCATAACAACAGTATGGTAGGTTTTTTTAAGCGTCCTTTATCATCTTTGTTAAGCAGTGATATATATAATAGGGAATTGGTGGGCATTAATGCAATAGAGAGAGCATAGCTTATTGTTAATGAAAAGTTCTACATTAAGTAATAGTTACAATCATACATTTTTTGAAATTCTAAACTACACATTTTAATTTATATGTCTGTGAATATATACCACTTCAGTAAAGGTATTTGATTTGATTTACCACTTCATTGAGGACATATTTATGAGTCATGGTAGCTGAAACTCCAGGTTCAGAGACACTATCTTGATTGCTAGATGCTAGGATCAAACAACGAGGGAATGGGACAAGCTAAGCTTATGGGTTTCCAGTGGTAGCTGTGTGGATGCTATTGGATACAGAATGCTGGACATGTGGCCTACATCAGATCCAGATACAGTGAGGAATCTACCTATGAACCCTTTGTAAGGTAATGACAACCACATCACTTTATTTTGAGCATTTGTTTGCTACAAAGATGTCTAATCTATTTAAAATAAGAATTTGATTGTATCTGGTTTCCAATGGCAGTATTTTTTCTGTACATATAAAAAACTCAACCACCTAATGTGTACTATTCTCCAAATAAAATGAAACAATGTTTGCAAAGCATGCACAAACCAGTAGTTTTATTTTTATAAATGCATTAAATGCTAAATTAGCCTTTTTGTTTTTAATACACTAGAGGGAGCTAGATCTCTATATTGCACATGTACAATTAATTAGAAAAAATGTTTAGCACTGTAAACATCTTAAGCTAAAAGGCCAATGTACTTTGTAGGAGTCAGAGTTCAGAGTTATCAATACCGCAATTTCTTCGTTAAATTTTTAATCTATATAGGTAAAGGTAAAGGAACCATGGGCAGTTAAGGCTATGGGGTGTTGCACTCATCTTCACAGGCCAAGGGAGCCAGCGTTTGTCCACAGACAGCTTTCCGGGGCATGTGCAACCATGACTAAACCACTTCTGGTGCAATGAGACACTGTGATAGAAGCCAGAGCACACGGAAACACTGTTTACCTTCTCGCCACAGTGGTACCTATTTATCTACTTGTTGTGCTTTTGAACTGTTAGGTTGGCAGAAGCTGGGACAGAGCAATGGAAGCTCACCACCGTCACATGCACCGTATTTGAACCGCCAACCTTCCAATCGGCAAGCCCAAGAGGCTTAGTAGTTTAGACCACAGCACCACCCATGTCCTTATTATGTATGTAACATAATATAACACACACATATTCATTTACAATTATTTATGGACTGAAATGCATTATTCCTGAATATAATAAAGTTTCTACCTTATGTAGCAAAAAAATAAACTTGAAAGGGTATTTCTTCTTTGCATAAGAAGTATCCTCAATTATCTACAAGAGCCCTGATAGAGCTATAATCACATGTGGCTGTGCATTACTAATTGCAACAGATGTACATCCAGATGCATATTCAATTGACAGTACCGCTCACTGAAGATGGGTGGCATCTGTATTCAGGTGAGCATTTGAATATGCATCTGATTTACATTTGTGGTTACTCATCCAGTAAGGGATACTTATGTGGAAGCCTGATTCTGTGCACAGATCTCCTTATATATGCCAGGGCAAAGGAGTTACATTTATGGTGAACAAAAAAAAAAACGAGATTACCAGACCGATGTCGTTTAAGACATAGTGCCCATAAAATGATATTGCACTACATACATGCCAACAAAGCATGCCTGTGATAAATTTTTGTCATACAATGCCACAATCCCTAATCCCCATTGAAGTTCTAGTAAATTCAGTTGTGCTAATCCAAAAATCTGTGGTTATATCTAATGTTAGTCAAACTCAGAGGAGAATCATTGAAATTAAAGAGTGGAATTAACTTAAATGGTTCTTCTCTTAGTAGAATTGAACAATCCTATTAGAGAGCAGTAGAAGGGCAATATGTCTGTACATAAATAGATGCGAATAAATAAATAAAAATCCACTATCACAAAACGGAAGAATCAAAGACCTTTGGGACAATAACACACTAATATTCTCCATGTTAAGCACAGTATTAAAATCACAGATAATAAGTCTTCTCCACCAAACTACAATAAATGTAAATAACAAAACTAATTAGTCAATGGATAAAGAAGCAATCTTCCATCAGCATTCCTGGAGAAAGTCCATAGCTTTGTACCATGCAGGTACAAATAGCTGTTCGACAGTGGAACAGACTCCCTTGGGAGATTGTGGGCTCTCCTTCATTGGAGGTTTTAAAACAGAGGTTGGATGGCCATCTGTCAGGGATGATTTAGTTGTGCTTCCACTGAAGGGGGTTGGACTAAATAACCCTTGAGGGTCCCTTCCAACTCTATGATTCTATGATTTTGCAGGTAAAATAGCCTAGCTTCAATCCGTGGCATCTCCAAATAGTGCTCGGAAAGGCTCGTCTGAAATCCTGCAGAGGTGCCCATAAGGGTGCCCATACTAGGATGGACAAATGTAGACAATACTAGGTGACATAACAGTTTGATTTGCTGTAAGCCCTATGTTCCTATTTCCTCAAAGTGAGCTCCAATAAAAATCCTTATATTTCTTCCCAATTTGGTTTGAATTAAGGTAGTCTTGGAAGGTGGGTCCCAAGAAGTTATGAAAACTTGACACATGGAAAATAGGGTATCTCATGGACCCAATGATATCTACTGGACTCACAGGTGGAGACATTAATGGAGTGCTGGATTTGCCATTGCTTTCTCCCCAAAGCTGAGTTTTGCACACCTAGTCCTGTATACAGGCAGCATTTACGAGGGAGAGAGAGAGAGAGTGAGAGTGAGTGAGAGAGAGAGAACAAACCTAAAAATTGATACTTTTTTAATGGACTTTTCACAACCTGCCCAGCCTCATAGACATGAAATGCCTACATTTTCAAGCATAACATTTTTTCCATTTGTCATCTGTAATGCAGGACAGCACAAATCTTTAAGAAGTTGGCAAAATGGTAATCTCTCTCCATGCACATGATTTTTGACACTAGCCTTCTCCTGACTTCAGAATTTCAGGGTTTTGATGTGCACGCATACGCAGAAGCACTAAATCGCGCTTTGCGCATGCGCGAAATTGTGACCTGCATGTGCGCAGCTGCGGGTTGCGAATGTGCCTCCCGCACTGATCACATTCACAACCCGAGTGTCCACTGTACTGTTGTATTGTTCACTATCAACTCCAGTCACATACTCAGAGGAGTTTTCTGAGGCAGTTCCCTTCTGACCAGTAATAACTTAGATTTTCTCAATCAGGAAGGGTTCCCTGAGCAATGGTTGCACCACTGCCTCCTTCAAGCAAGCAAGGACCACTCCATTTTGCAAGGAGGAATTAACCACCTCCCTGGCCCAGCCAGTTGTTTCCTCCCTGCTAGTTTTTTTATCAGTCAAGAGGGGCAAGCACAAGTGGTTGCCATAACCAATCCAAGCACCTTGTCCACATTCTCAAGCCTTGCAAATTGAAACACATGCAACATAACAGGACTAGACAGTGCTCTGGATACTTCTCAAGATTCATGTACTGTAACAGTGGAGTCAAGGTCCCAGCAAATGAATGCAAGCAAGTCTATCCTCAAAATGCTTTGCAAACAAGTCACAGTGAGCTACTGTCAGTTCTGTCACCTCCTCCGAACCAGAATGTAAACAGTCCTGCACCACCTGGAAAAGCTCAATGAGGATGCAATGGGGCAGCAAACTGTTGGCAAGCAACCCAAGTCTATGCATATTTAATCAGAAGTCTCACTAAGCTATCAGGGAATAAACCCCACTGAATATAGTGGAATCTACCCATGGACTGCAAGAAGATCAAACCTATCCATTCTGAAGGAAATCAGCCCTGAGTGCTCACTGGAAGGACAGATCGTGAAGTTGAGCCTCCAATACTTTGGCCACATGAGAAGAGAAGACTCCCTGGAAAAGACCCTGATGTTGGGAAAGATGGGGGGCACAAGGAGAAGGGGACGGCAGAGGACGTGATGGTTGGACAGTGTTCTCGAAGCTACCAACATTAGTCTGACGAAACTGCGGGAGGCAGTGGAAGACAGGAGTGCCTGGCGTACTCTGGTCCATGGGGCCACGAAGAGTTGGACACGACTAAACAACACAACAACAACAACAACAACAACAACCACCTCCTCCATAGAACTGGTCTGTAAAAGCAGCAGTGACTGCAGTATGGCTTTCTTTCCCTCTCTCCCTTGTATATGTTCCTATCATCAGCCATCTAGATTTCCCAGCTTTCAGTGCCTCAGCCTGCGCAAGAACAAAGTCTCTTACCAAGCCAGAGGGTCTGAGGAAGAACCAGAAATTCTGGATGATTCTAGAAAGTGAGACCTTTTAGGAAAGTGGATGGGAAGATAGAAAGTCAATCATAGCAAGGTGGAGGATAGGCAAAGAGGGAGAAGCTGCCAGCATGGAGGGTGACTATAGTGTGGGTAGAAAAATCCTGCTGCCCCTGGAATGGGGCAGCTGCATGGTCAGCAACAAGGAATGTCATTTGCGGTGGTTTGGGAGCTTTCCCTATCTCTCCCCCCCTGGCCTTTCCTGATTGGCTGCGGGGGTGTTCAGTGGAATTGTACGAAATTAAAATAAAAGTAAAAACACAGCAAGTGCCCCCCATTTCATTTCTAAGGATGCATCCCCCTGCTTTACAGTGTGGATGAGTACTGTGGGGTTTAATGTGGAAAATAGTTCTCTCTTTGCTGCCATGTGGAATCATTATTTTAACACCAACAAATAATGGAAAAGGAATATTTCAGCAGCATTAAATTGTTCTTAATTCTTTTGGTTTTAACTTGGTTTTAACTTTTTATTATTTATTGGATGGTTTATGTTTAATAATGCTGTAAACCACTAATATATATTTTTATGATGCAGCGGTATATGGCACAAATATCTTTATACAAAAATAATTTCATAAAAATGTCCTAGTGTGGAACCATTGCTTCTCCTGCCCTTGCAGGGTCCAGGCACAGTCAATACATTTTGGTGCTCCAAGCAAAGATTCCAAAGGCCCTAAAAACACAAATTAATTAAAATGTTACTACTCTTTAAAGGCATCCAAATTTACCATTTGGGGCGTACTGTACTTTCCCGTCTATAAGACACCTCCCTCCATTTTGGGCGACAAAATTTTAAGAAAATGAGGGGAGATGGCAAAGTTGTTGAGCCTCTCCCCCCCACATAGCTGTGGGCAGGAAACACTCCCTAGATCATTTCCCATGCGCAGCAGCATCAAGTGAATTGCACTCCCTCCAGCCATCCAGTTTGCAGGAACGCAACCTCCCCTGATGCCGCCGCGCACAGGAAATGATCCAGGGAGTGCTTCCCATGCGCAGCAGCATTAGGTGAATTTGTGCTCCCATCAAAGAGCTGGCTGGCGACACACAGCTTCTCCCCACCACGCAGCTGCGGGCAGGAAACACCCCCCAGATCGCTCCCCGCTCGCTGTGGCATCGGGGGAAGCTACGCTCCTGTCAAAGAGCTGGCTGGCGGCATGCCACTTCTCTCCCACCCCCCGCCATGCTACTATCCGTGGGATGACCCGTTTTTTGACGTGATTTTTGAGTCAAAAAAACTCGCCCAATAAACGGAAAAATTCGGTACTTTAATGTGATATTAGGCTTGTGACAAACTTTATCTCTATAAGGTGTAATCCTCTTGATGTCATGCATGAAATAAAATGAGTCACTGAAAAAATAGCCTATTGGCACACTAGTGCCAAAGACACCCAGCTACTTAGACCCTTGGCATGCTACCGTGTTTCCCACATTTTAAGACACCGTCTTATATTAATTTTACTCAAGAAAATACGCCTATGGCTTATTTTCGGGGGGTGTCTTTTTTAAAAAAATATTATTACTGTAAGTACCCCTCCTTACCGCGGCCAGCATTGCTGCTGCTGGGTCCCGCTAGCTCAGGGCGCACAGCAAGGAGGACGCCTCTGACCAAAAGTTTAAGGGGGGCGTGTCGGGAATGTTCCATTTGGCAGGGGGGAGTTGGAGGCACAATAGTCCTCCATTGCAGGGCCTTCGTGGTCCCTTCCAATTCCACAATTCTGTGAAACCGGAGGACATAATCGACAATGGTGGCATATGACAAAGGCGACGCTAAGCAAACCAAGCCGAGAACGGATGGCATAGGCAGAAAAGTCCCTCCTCCCCTCCTCCCCCGACGCTGCGGTGGACCTGCTGGCGGTGCTGAGCGGGGGGCCGAGGCCGTAGAGCATGGCTCATGCAGGTGGCTGGAGCGGGAGCGCTGGGGCTGCCGTGGGGCTGAGCTGCACCATGCAGGCATTGCTGCTGGCGTTGCTGCTGAGGCTGGCGCCGGTGGGGGACATGCCCGTGCCTGTGCCCGCAGCAGTGGCGAGGGTGAGGGTGCTGGCCGGCTCGGCGCGCTGCGCTTGGCTGTTGCTGCGCCGAGCACCGGATCGAGGACCCGGTCTGCAGAGTTAGCGCCCAGCAACGCCGCACGGAGCATCGCCTCCTCAATCCAGCACGGCGCTGCTGAGCGCTGACTCTGCAGACCGGATCCTCGATCCGGTGCTCCGTGCAGCGCTGATCAGTGCTGACCCGGCAGGCCACCGGATCAAGTAAGCAGCCTGGAAGCTTCCCAGGGTGGTGGGAAAGAAAGAGGGAAAAGATGTCGGCGGGGAGAGAAAACGCGTGAGTCCTCTCCCTTTCTTTCCTGCTTAGCCAGCTTGTGGGCAGGCCGAAGCAATCGAGCCGACGTCTCTAATGACAGAACAGCTTCTGTTATTAGAGACGTTGGCTCGATTGCTTCGGCCTGCCCACAAGCTGGCTAAGCAGGAAAGAAAGGGAGAGGACTCACGCGTTTTCTCTCCCCGCCGACATCTTTTCCCTCTTTCTTTCCCCCCTCCCACCACCCCGGAAAGCAACATAGGCGAGGATCAATTGCTTTCGCCCAGGGGTTGCCATTTTACAGGAACAAACAACGTGAAAAGAAAACAGAAGCAACAAGCCCAGTCAGCAGTGCCTCCCTCCCTCCAACTCCCCCCCCCCCGCCAAATGGAACTTCTCGACAACCCCCTAAACTTTTGGCCAGAGGCGTCCTCGGCCCCGTTCCCACCTTCGCTGCTGGGCGCCGACCCTGCAGGTAGACCTATGTCTTATTTTCGGGGTATGTCTTATATTTTAAAAATCTTAAAAATCCTGCCATGGCTTACTTTATGACTACGGCTTAAAAAAGGGGAAACACGGTAGTATTACAGACAAATGTGCATCAGTGTAGTTTAAATGTGATGTCAAGGACATTTGGTCCCACATACATGTGCTTATGTTAAGCCTCTGTTGGTAGGTCTATCTTGTCTCATGGTAGGACCATCCTAGATTATAATTCATATCCATCCTCTCACCTTATCAGCAGAGCCTGTGTCTAGAGTGGAGTTCCAGCACCATCTGAAATGAGGCAAGACAGAGTTGGGAGCTCCGTTGCAGTATGCAGGTGAGAAGCCAGTGCAACCCCTGAGATACTCAGCCCCCAGTTGCTGAGCCATTAGCAGGTCAAGGATACTGGGGGAGTCAGAGGACTTCCGGTCTACCGCCATTGCTGACCGGTGGGAGACTCTCAAGCTCTGAGATTCTCTAGCGCTGTGAGGGAGGGGGGCATAGCTGCCAAGTCCGGGTCGTAAAGATACGGGATCGGCAGCGCGCGCATGACCGGAAGTTGCGTGACGCAACTTCCGGTGGCGCTTCGCCCTTCTATGGGCATCAGAAAATGGCGGCGCCAGCGCCGGAAGTCGCTTCTGCGCATGACCGGAAACACGTAAAAGCGACTTCCAGCGCCGGCACCGCCATTTTCTGATGCCCATAGAAGGGCGAAGCGCCACCGGAAGTCACGTCATGCAACTTCCGGTCATGCGCGGAAGCGACTTCCGGCGCCGGCATTGCCATTTTCTGGTGCCCATAGAAGGGCAAAGCGGCACCAGAAAAATGGCCGCCGGGAAGAAGCGAATTTAAGGGAGAATGCCGGGATTTATCGCCAAACGGGATACCGCCGGGAAACAGTAAGAAAAAAGGGGTTTTCCCGGCAGATACGGGATACTTGGCAGCTATGGAGGGGGGAGCCACAAGAGCGCTGTGGACCCCCTAAAAGAGCCCCAGATTGCGCATTCTAGGGACGTGGGGACTCAGCAGCACCTTTTTCTGTCTCCTCCGCTCCCCGGTAAACCCTATTAAGGGAGCCGAGAGCGAGCGGAGTGGAGATGTGGTGCCTTGAGTTAAACTGCTAACGTGAAGCTCCGAGCCAGCAGCCCGTGGAGCGGTGGATTTTTCCAGACTCAAAGGATTTGAAAACATTGGACACTGTGAGTAAAGGAAAAGGCTTTTTTAAAAAATTTAATTGAAAAGATTTGGACACAGGAGATTACAAAAGGAAGTTGATCTCCCCCGTTGATGGAATTGAGATGCAGTAAACTTGCCCGGAGTCAGGAAGCTGACAAGAAGTTTTTAATCACCAAAAAATTGGACTTAAAACTTTCCCCCTAAGGCAGGGTAAAGGGGGGAAAGGTTGAACTTTGTAAAATCCCTGTAAAGGTTCTTTAATTTGCTCTGGGGAAAGTCCCCCTGGAAGCTGGAGTCAGGTCCCTGGAGGGATCAGTGAGCCACCATTATGACATCACAATAGGATAGAATTTGTTTACCTCTTTGAGGCTGAAAACTGTCAACATTGAAGACAGCGTAAAATATAAGGTGGATAAGAAGTTTGACAGATGCTCTTTTCATAAATGGATATGAGTTTTAAGATATGAAGAAGAATTAAAAATGAGAGTTTGTAACCAGATCGGGCATAATTTCTGTTTCTGAAGTTTGGAAATACGAACTGTGCCATTTCCTGCTTGTAATCTGTGCTGTTCCCACGGAATTGGAGATGACCAGGATGTCAGTAGACACAACATCATCTGACTTTATTGACTTTCAAAAGGAACTTTTGGAATTGCTTTTGGATTTTAAAAGTGAACTGCGTCAGAATACTATACAGACCGATAAAATAAAACAGAACTGTGCGGAAAGTGAAAAAGGACTAATCCCAACAAAGTATGAAGAGAAGCAAGATGAACAATAATCAGCCAAGGACAATGTAATTGAATTCAAAGATGATGAAGTAGCTGCATGGAACATTGTTCCCTCAGTGAGAGGGGGGGAACAGGACTCATGCTTGATTCAAAGAGTCTTCAAAGAAGAACAGGTATGGAATAATGCCCTCCCAGCGAGAGAGGGAGGACAGGATCCATACTGGGGCCAGAACCAAAATTGAGACAGGGCTGAAAAGTGGAAATGTAGTTGGATGGTATTGTGCAACAGCTAGGAAATTGGGGAGGCAGCAGGGACGAAGAAGGGAGAGTGGTGGATAGGTGGTGAGGAGTAATAATGGATGTTATTTTCTGACTGATCAAGATGGCCCGAAACTGGAATGACCTATGGAACTGGCTGATTCATCTGGGAGACCCTGAGTCCAGGGGAGGGGGGGCTGAATTAGATTTAAGTATTTAAATGGTGGCGCTGTGGGTTAAACCACAGTCTAGGGCTTGCCGATCAGAAGGTCGGCGGTTCGAATCCCTGCGACGGGGTGAGCTCCCGTTGCTCGGTCCCAGCTCCTGCCCACCTAGCAGTTCAAAAGCACATCAAAGTGCAAGTAGATAAATAGGAACCACTCTGGCGGGAAGATAAGTGGCGTTTCCGTGTGCTGCTCTGGTTCGCCAGAAGCAGCTTTGTCATGCTGGCCATATGACCCGGAAGCTGTCTGCGGACAAACGCCGGCTCCCTTGGCCTATAGAGAGAGATGAGCACCGCAAACCATTAAGTCCAGTCGCGGACGAATCTGGGGTTGCGGTGCTCATCTAGCTTTATTGACCAAGGGAGCCAGCGTACAGCTGGTCATGTGGCCAGCATGACTAAGCGCTTCTGGCAAACCAGAGCAGCACACGGAAACGCCGTTTACCTTCCCGCCGGAGTGGTACCTATTTATCTATTTGCACTTTGAAGTGCTTTCAAACTGTTAGGTGGGCAGGTGCTGGGACCGAACAATGGGAGCTCACTCCATCACAGGGATTCGAACCCTAGTAGGAACCCTAGCACTCTAGTAGGAATACAATAAAATTAAATTAAAAAATCAAATACAAAGCCAAGTAAGCATAATCTTATTCAAGCATTTCATTTCTACTGCTAAAAATGGGCAAGAATCCAAAAACACATTTATTTGCCTTTTCCAAAATGTCCTAAAATATGATACTGGGGAAAGGATGGAAAAGAGGAACTTTGCTTGTCTATCTTCCTGCAGATCAAATGCATCCGCATAATATCACAGAGCCTGCTAATGCATCCTTAGATTCAAAAGAGAAATGACATGTTCTTTCAAAATAATTTATTTAGAAAATGATATTATCTTACACTCTTGAAATACTCACTTGATGTATACACTCTTAAAACATGAAAAAATACCTTTGAAAGAATTGGTTTATGCTTGTACAGTTCATAGGATAAATGAAAAGATGTAATTTAGTACCATTTTCTGTTATGTCATCAAAACCTTCCTGGAGTAGGAAATGCTCAGGGGTGGCTTGTCAACTGTCAAATACTAATACCATTGCATATTAACTATCAAATGCTGCATTAGGTCTCTCGTGACCAGTGCTATTTTTCTAGAAAAAGAGGTGCCAGAACACACCATGAATGCCTCCCTTGTTCTCTTATAATGGTAACAACACCCACCTGAAAGGTGCCAGAACTGAGCTCTGGTGAGTTCTGGCTGAAAAAATGGCTATTGAACATCCATGTCAAATACTGAAGCTCAAAGTCAAACATTATTAATGCTGTGCATCACATTTTGAATTTTGGCATAATATTGAATGAAAACTGCTGCCAGAACCTTCTAAAAGAAGATAAATTTCACTGCTCAGTTTGTTTTTGTTTCTGAAAGGAAAAGCCTTTCATCATCCATAGAGCCCATAGAGCCCAGCAGGTTGCATCCACCATTAGGGATGAGAGAGATGAACTACTGTATCTTTTAAGCCAGGCATCCCCAAACTGCGGCCCTCCAGATGTTTTGGCCTGCAACTCCCATGATCCCTAGCTAACAGGATCAGTGGTCAGGGATGATGGGAATTGTAGTCCAAAACATCTGGAGGGCCGAAGTTTGGGGATGCCTGTTTTAAGCATTCCAGGATCAGCACAAACAACTATAACACTGGAACTGAATATTTCAGAATCTGACTCTTAATTTTGAACATGTTTAAATTACATTTTTGGCACTTTACTCTGAGTGATACTTTTAAAAAACACTCATCTGAACCCTCAGTAATTAATTTGATGTACTGAATACACTTTCATACCAGATTCTCCCCTCTCAAAATCCCTTCATCCAAAATATCAAAAATGGTCAATGGGGTGTGTTTTCCTAAATCAGGATAATATTACTTTGAGTTCTACTAACACTGGTTGAACTGTGGCATGCCAACTCAAAACTGAGAGAACGCCATTTTGGAACAGATGTGCTGTCATGTCAGAAACAGAGTACCATGCATTGAATGAACTGATCCTAAGATCCTGTCATATGACTATTCTAGTTCACTGGTATAAATAGAGATGCAAGAACATAAAAGCCAATCTTGACTCACACAAATTCACTAAGGGCTGCTGCTATACAATCTACATTCAGTCTCATTGGGACCTGTACAGAGAAGCTGCAACTCTAAATTGAGATGTTTGTTTTTTGAAGCGTGAATTCTAGCAAAATAATTTATACACTTTCGAATTAAACTTTTATTTATACACTACTGCAGGTGCCTCCCATAAAATTTATAGCAATGAATGCCTTAAAAGAAAAAGTTATCTGGTATCCTATTTTGTAAACTAGTAAAAAAGTCCCATTTTCTCAATCTTTTAACAATAACTTTACCATTATCGTGCTGTTCACCAAGTACATTTGGGAGGAGGCTCTAAACGAATGAATGATTTCCCCCTCTCCGTCCTCGTGAGCAAACTGAAGTCATGTTGCAGGAGACTGTGACTAATCCAGTATATCAACATTTTATTCACTCTTTACATGAATATTTAAACAGCAGACATTTCCCCCCTCCATGCCGAAGACTAAATAGAAAAGCTCTTATCTGCAATAGTAAAAGCTGCTGTTTCTCTCTCCTCCCTCTCTTCTCCCAGAGAGGTTTTAAGAGACTGCACAGTTACACACACATACTCAAATGAGAGGGCACAGCATATACATGTAATTGGTTGCTTTTTCTTTGCCTCTGCAGTCTGTAAAAAATGTGAAAATGGTTCTTGTTTCAGACTAGCCATTAAAAGACAGTAGTTGCCCCATACTGTGAATTGGGGAGTGGGAGGTGACAGAGAAGTGAAGAAAATAGCCAGAACTGACTGATATCTGATAAACAGTAACAGGAGTCAGTTTATTGCACCAATCGTTAAATAATGGTGTTGATTATAAGGCTGCTAACTACAGATGCTGTAATTGTCTGTCATATATCTTAGTCATTTGTGACAGGAGCACAATGAAAGAGAGCATCTGCTTGGGGGCAAATGACTTTTGATAAATATCAGCTCTGCTAAAATGTTCTTGGATGTGTCTCAATATTTTGGAGAGCCATTCAGGGTGCTTCTACAAATGTGAAGTTATTAGTGGTTTGTATTGGTTTTGCCACTTCTCCCCCACCTTTTTTTTAAAGAGACAGTGTCAGAATGCGAGCAAGAGAGTGTATGTATCTCAAGGCTGAATAATTTCTCATCTCTTTATCTGATCTACTCATTCTTCTTAAATGCATGTTTGAGGAAAGGAAAAAACAATAGCTGCCCTTCTTCCCCCACTTCCAGAAGATGGCTGTGGCACCTGGAACAACCAATACCCAAATTTACAACTAAAAAATGTTACATGATTGTACCTTGGTTTTCGAACAACCTGGTTCTTGAACATTTTGGCTCCCGAACGCCACAAACCCAGAAGTGACTGTTCTGATTTGCAAACTATTTTTGGAAGCTGAACCTGCAGCCAATCAGAAGCAATGCTTTGATCTCCGAATGATTTGGAAGTAATTTGAAGTAAGAGCTAAGGTTAGATTATTTCACTATGAGAATCAAGTAGAATTCCAAGATGCAAAGCCCTGATTTACAAAGGAGTATTCACTTTCCCACATGTTGCAAGAGCCTAACCATATAAGCAACTTACTCCCTCTCACATATTGCACACTTCTGAACAATGTGGCAATAGCAACAGTGAAGATAATTTTCCTCACCACGTCTATTATATCTGCAGAAAACTACTAGGAGACTCTTTCAGGTGGTTCGTAGTCTAACAAAACCACCTTAACTATTGGGGACTGATGAGGACCCCAATATGTCCCGATTTATTTATTTATTTATTTATTCAGCCAGTGCATAGAGGGTCAACTCTGTATGTTAAAGCTATTATTGTCATTGTCACTCAAAAGAAACTGGACCATTTCTGCCATGGTATACCTGCTTTCTTGTGTGAACAAAGATGTCAGAAAGTGATCTTTTGCACCTCTATATAAGGAGCAGGCTAACAGATAATGAGCTCTTACCTAATGTTAACTACAAACACCAAGGGCCACCAAGATGATCAAGGGTCTGGAAACTGAGCCTTATGAGGAATGGTTGAGGCAGCTGGGTATATTTAGCCTGGAAAAGAGGAGACTGAGAGGAGATATGATAGCCATCTTCAAATATCTAAAGGGCTGCCATATGGAACATGGAGCAAGCTTGTTTTCTCCTGCTCCAGAGCACTAGAACTAATGGTTTCAAGTTACAAGTAAGGAGATTCTGACTAAACATCAGGAAGAACTTTCTGACAGTAAGATCTGTTTGACAGTGGAACAGACTCCCCCTGGTGGCTGTGGACTCTACTTCCTTGGAGGTTTTTAAGCAGAGGTTGGATGGCCATCTGTCATGGATGCTTTAGTTGAGAGTCCTGTATTGTAGAGGGTTTTAGATTAGATGACCCTTGGCATCCCTTCCAGCTATGATTCTGTGGACAATGCACAGCGGCTAAGAAAGTTCTGGCTGACAATGAGGGATTCTCATAGGAATCCATCAGAGGAATCCATGGAAATTTTGATCAGATGTAGAGTTTGCTGAAAAACAAGAAAACTGAACATACAAAAACCAGTGGCAGGAATTGAGAGTAGCAGTAATGGAACAGAGGGAAGACAGATTCTGGGAACTGGTGGCCTGGGGTTAAATGAAGTAAGATAATCACAGGGAGCCTCAGTTCCTACCTCTGATTGGGTTAAATATTTCTCCAATATATTTGGTAGTTAATCTGGGCAATCACACGTACCAGTAGTGTGTAAAGATTTCTCAAACCTCCCTGAATGGCACCCAATCTCCTGTATGAGGTGAACAACCTTATTTTTTGCCTGAAATCAAATAAAGCTCCTAGAGTATATATGCTTCCATCTGAGCTCTGTAAGGACTGCATAGAATGGTGGAAGACTATCCTGGCTGGCTTATTTACCACTATAAACTCAACCAAATGCCCTCTGGAAAGAAAATGAGTATCATTTTCCCAATTTATAAGAAAAGGGACAGGAATGTTCCACAAATCTATTGGCCAATTAGCTTGTTAGACATCTCAATGCTATATCATGATGTCTCGTTCAAAAATTACTAGACTCGTTGCAAAGGAACATTATCCGTCAAGAACAAATGGGGTTCAGAGGAGGACACAGTACCATTGATCAGTGTTTTACCCTAAACCATATAAAAATACTAAGAACATTAAGAAGAATCTTCATGTAGCCAACATTGATTTTTCTGTTACATTTGACTCTATTAATTGAAATACACTGTGGGAGAAATGTCACATTACCAACATCTACTGCAGACTTCTGCTATTGATCCAAGAACTATACAGCAACACAGACATGAGGGTCAGAGTAGGTTTAAATGGTGGTCTGACTGATGTCTTTAAAACATTATGAGTAGTGAAGCAAAGTTCCATTCTGGCTCCCACTCTTTAACTTTTATATTAATGATTTGGTGCCATATTTAGCCAATGCAAACTCTTCCTCTTGATGTATGCAGATGATTTAGTGCTCCTCTCTTTTCCCCGACTGGGCCCCAAAAATCTCTTGTCACTGTGGCAAACGCTGTGCCAAGAGAGGGAAGGGAATAATCCGCCATCCGCTTTCACGACAACTAGGGCTTGCTGATCAGAAGGTCGGTGGTTTGAATCCCTGCAATGGGGTGAGCTCCTGTTGCTCGGTCCCAGCTCCTGCCCACCTAGCAGTTCAAAAGCTCATCAAAGTGCAAGTAGATAAATAGGGAACGCTCTGGCGGGAAGGTAAACGGCGTTTCTGTGCGCTGCTCTGGTTCGCCAGAAGCTGCTTTGTCATGCTGGCCACATGACCTGGAAGCTGTCTGCGGACAAACGCCGGCTCCCTCGGCCTATAGAGCGAGATGAGCGCCGCAACCCCAGAGTCGGACACGACTGGACCTGATGGTCAGGGGCCCCTTTACCTTTTATGACTTCTCTTGACCAGGATGGAATCTCCACACATATTTTTTAAAAAACTGTGAAAATGCTTTTTTAAAAAAAAAAAAAAAGCTTTGAAAAAATCATTGAATTTGGCATAGCTCACTATCGCCATCTAATGCACTTTACAACAGCCAAGTCCCCGGGACATTATACTTCTATTGATAAAGCCTAGAATAGCATTAGCTTTTTTTGCTACTGCATCACACTGCTGACTCATGTTAAGACTGTTTAATTTTCTGTTCTATGAAATTTCCTAATATTGATGTCAAGCTCACTGGTCAGTAGTTACCTGGGTCTTCTTTTTTCCGCTTTTAGAAGATGGGGAAAACATGTGCCTGCCTCCAGTCCGCATGGACTTCACCTGTTCTCCAAGAATTCTCAAAGATTATAGACAGAGGCTCTGAAATTACATCCCCAAGCTCCTTTGGTACCATTGGATGCAGCTCATCAGGACCTGGAGATTTGAATTCACTTAAAGTAACCAGGTGTTTCCTTTCAATCTCTTTGCCTATTTTGGGGTGGATACACTACATGGCTGTCTCCAGGCATTGTGGTCATCTGCAAGAGATTCCCACAGGGTGGGGTTCATATTACCAGCCTTCATGACATGTTTTCAGGGATCTTTGTAACACAGAATTGGTCTGCCAATGAACCCAGTGGTGCATGAAGCCCTGTAGGGCATGTCCTTGCAATTGGACCATGTTCAAGGTGTTACTATTAGCATATAATAAAGCCCTTAACGACTTTGAACCAATTTGCCAAAAGATCGCCTTACCCCACATGTGCCAACTTGACCACTTCGATTAGCAGAATTGGCACCTGGTTGTGATTTTTCTCTCTGTTTTATTGTTTTATCCTTTTGTAAACTGCTTTGAGGTTTTCCCCCCCCAAACATGCAGTGTATCATTATGAATTATTTTGTTAAAAAAAATACTAATGTATTCTTTATCAAATGCTTACAAATTGATTCCTTTATAATATGATGTAGTACATCCTATGGTATGCAAGTCAAACTAACTAGTCTAACCCAGCCTGACCCAACACATTTTGCTGCCTGGGGCAAAGGAAAATATTTATTAATTTTATTCATTGAACAGGATTTATATACTGCTTGTTCACTTCTAAGATGGCACTCCCTATACCATTAATACTATTTAATTCCTGTAGACTTTTCTTCCAGGTATCTAAAGAACATGAATGCTCATTTATAGTATCTAAATTATATGTCATCAGTTACTACCTTTCAGCTCTTTTACTTCTGTGTTTGTCACTATTGCTACATTATATATTTTCATTATTAAAAGTACAGTGGTTCCTTGGTTCTCAAACTTAATCCGTTCCGGAAGTCCGTTCCAAAACCAAAGCGTTCCAAAACCAAGGCGTGCTTTCCCATAGAAAGTAATGCAAAACAGATTAATCCATTCCAGACTTTTAAAAACAACCCCTAACAAGCATTTAACATGAATTTTACTATCTAACAAGACCATTGATCCATAAAATGAAATAAAAAATCAATGTACTACACTATAAAATAAATATGACAGTATTGTAGATGATAAAAATTAAAATTAAATTATTTTCTTACCTGCACTGATTATAGTCATTGTTTGGATGGGAGGCTTTTATCCATTTCTGCAGTCACACAATCAATCAATCAGTAGCTGAACTGGGTTCCACACAGTCACAAAAACAAATTAACTGAAAAAGCCTCAAAAACAAAAACGCAAAATAAATAGCAAAAACAAAAGCACCAAACTTAATCCGTTCCAAAGTCTGTTTGACTTCCGAAATGTTTGAAAACCAAGGCGCAGCTTCTGATTGGTGCAGGCACTCCAGAAACAATAGCCGACAACCACAATGGACGTTTGGCTTCCGAAAAACGTTTGATAACCGGAACACTCACTTCCGGGTTTTTGGCGTTTGGGAACCAAGGCGTTTGAGTACCAAGGCATTTGAGAACCAAGGTACCACTGTAGTGGGTGATATTCAATCATTTCAAACAGAAAAGGGCACAACAATTGTGCCAGAATCAGCACTAAGTTTAACTGTAGCATGAACTTTTAGGTGACAACTCCTCAGTAATGCACAGCTCCTGAAGAAGGCTGTCCCTCACACACCCTGCTGGAATGCAAGTAGACTAGCAGGCTATGATGCACACAAGGGGTTAAAAGCATTGCAGCACACATTAAGCATATGTTTCAAGCCAGCGGGGTTCCAGTCTAAGATGTCCTCAAAGCCTAATTTGATAGATATTATGCCATATGCTGCTGCAAGACATTAGTAATGAAGAAAGTAAAAAATTTATGGATGAGCAAAATAGGAGCTCTTATGGATGGAGTGTTTTTAAATCAGGTTTATAATTTACCCAGCGTCAGACCACATGTAGAGTGCATTACTCAATTGAACTTGCAAGCAGATAAGAAAGCAGTTTCTTCTAATAAGCACTTCAACTTATTGGCTCTACAATTACTTGAACCAAATTACCAGCAGCTGCTGCCTATTTGGGGGATTTATCTTAGACAAGGAGATACATTCGTTTCTAATCAACAAACCATTCACGGGCTCTATATTTTTTTTAAAAGCTTTAAACCCCCTGTATTTATTTAGAATTAATTTGAAATATCTAATATTTTTCTTTATATTTTGTTCAGTTTTCTTTCTCAAAACTTTTTTCTGGCTTAAAAACATGGGGTGCATTTGACTTGACTGAAATGAACACCAAAGTGCGTGTTCAATACATGTTTAATGTTAGCTTTGCAAAGTTCAAAGGGCCATTACGTAATTAATTAATCTGAAACTTTTTCAGACTTTCATTTCTCAGAACAAGTGACATTTCTTAATCTTGAGGATACTTTGTGTGCTTCGGATGACTTGTATCTATGATTGGAGGTAGGGTGGGGGCAGGGAAGAGTTGTAATGCCAATCTGAAACTGTACCTTTGAACTGTGGGCGATGCCAACACCACCCTTCCATATTTCACCTCCATTATGGAGAAATGGCCTTTATCCAGCAATGAAACCTCATAATTGCTGAGAACACATAGTTCTCCACTCCAACTTGCATTAACAATGTTCTTCTGGTAAGAGGTGTATAACCTTATTATGTGACTCATTATCGTACTGGAAAATGCTTGTGACATCACTTTATGACTAAAGATAACTCTCCTATATAATCCATGAGAATTGTAAAACTCATTTTTTAATGTTTCTGTTTCAGTTTTCTCAGCAGTAGCCCACTTTTCAAAGACTCTTGTACAAAGAATAGAATAAGAATAGAATAGAATAATTTATTGGCCAGGTATCAGCCATACTTGGAATTTTGCTTTGACTACATTGCAATGTAAAGAAAAAATGTACCTCATACAAACAGTATTCCCATCACAATACAACAGCACAGTGAAAAGACCCCATACCACCAACTGTCCTCCCTTCTGCCCACAACAACAGTTTTGATCCAACTTTACAGGTGAAAGGAAATAAAACCAACCATGTTCTTTGAGCTAGTCTTTGACAAATCTTTTAGCAAATCCTCAATATGATATCTACTCTACAGGAATGAAGAAGTACATTAGAATGAAGCAAGTTGGTATAAAATAACAGAGCCAATCATGTTATTGAAGTATTATTGCATAGTGTGCTAACTTGTTGCTTTCCTAAACAGAATGCTTCAGATATGCAGGCATTTGTTCCTTGTCATCTAGGAGGAGGTGGTCAAAGAGTAAAGGTTTTTCCAATAGGCAGCATTGATAGCACTGGTAGGCTTGGATGGAACCACTGTATGAGTTGAGAATGCCCTTTCTAATATAAACAATTAAATGATGAAGTCAGGAAAAATGATATAGAACAGTGTAATGTGGCTTCTTTTTCTTTTGGTGGAAGTCAGTATTACTGTATACTTTTGGTACTACTTTCTAGACACTTGGAAAATAGGTTTGATGGCTTCTTAGGAACCATACCCTCAGGTCAATAGTGCTAAGTTGAAGTGCTTGATGAAAACCAAGCTTTTGTCAGAAGTCAGGGACTGTATGGAGAATGTTCTCTAAACTGGTGATCTGGGATTCCAGAGGCTGATAAGAAATTATGGGTGTTTATAGAGTGTGGTCCAAGGCACCCAAGCCACATATTTTTTCACCAGGCTCCTGCCACACTTTTATTTTTAAAAATATGTTGCTTATAGAGCAGCTTTCAACCTAAATGTTCATCTTTATGTACACACACAGGCATGTGTTTAACATATGGTTTTATATTTGCTTTTGTATATTAAGTTTTGCATGCTGCTTAAATATTTTTATTTAATATTTAGCAGGTGCTAAATGTTCTTAAATTAATATGCAATTTTTAAGCTTATTTGTGCCATGGGCCTGTGCTTTGACTCTTTTAAGGGCTCATTGATGCCATTTGCTGTCACTACTCCCCCCCCCCATAAGGATGGTCTTCACTCTTGAGAAGCAATTGTTGATATAGTGCTTGGTGTATTTCAGACAAGAATCCTCTTTGTGTTCTTCACCAATGGAAATCTAACATTAATCATGCTTGTCTGTCATAGGAAGTTTCTCTTCCACAAGCACACCACTTTCTAAAAAACCGAAATGGAAACAAAACAATCAAAAATACTTGGCAATGCCCAGCAACATTCAAAAGAAAAGAAAAGAAAAGAAGAGAACCCCTTTCAAAAAGAATTAGACGAATTAATAATAAAGTCAACATGGAGTGAAATAATGCATAGAAGAACATTCACTGAGCTCCTACTATTACAATGGTCAAAAGAGGCCAAAGAGAACACTTTTATCACACTCCTTGAAGCATGGGCAGGCAGTAACAAAAATGACAACGGGAGAGTCAAGAGCACCAACTTCTTGACTAAAGCTCCAGCATGCTCTAAGATCTTGTAGGCAAAAGAAAGTATGAATACCTTTGGAAGATGTTTAATGATATTCCCCTCTCCACACTTCTTTTCTAAAAAGAAATTAAAATTTCTTCTTCACACAATTAGATGCCAGAGCCATCGACCTCAGACTGTCAAAGTTCAAAAACTAACCCACTCATATTCATTCAGCTGAACCTGCTATTTTACTAATTATCCTTTCCTCTTTCAAAATGATCTCTTTCACAGCTGGGAGAAATCTAACCCTCTCAGGACCCAATCATATGCTCACATCAATTTGTCTAATTGATGCCAAGCTTAATATACCTCTTAATTATGACTGCAAACACTTTGTTAAGATAAATCAAATCTAATGCCTAACAAAATTCCTTCCCTAATCATTTTAAAAGCAACATATTATTTTATCATGTGTATAGAACTTCTAATGTGCTTGACAACCTTTATATTGTCCTCCGTCACGGAAATCCTGTGAGGTAGGTCATCAATTATTTTATCTCTACGCAACTCACCATCCAATCCTATACCTGTTTATTCAGGAGTAAATCCTGCTGAGTTTAATGGGCATTAGCTCCCAGTAAGGGCGAAAGCACGTCAAAGTGCAAGTAGATAAATAGGTACCGCTACAGCGGGAAGGCAAACGGCATTTCCGTGCGCTGCTCTGATTCGCCAGAAGCGGCTTAGTCATGCTGGCAACATGACCCGGAAGCTGTCTGAGGACAAACGCTGGCTCCCTCGGCCTATAGAGCGAGATGAGTGCACAACCCCAGAGTTCTCTGCAACTGGACCTTACGGTCAGGGGTACCTTTACCTTTACCTATGAGTACAACACCTGATTTGGCATGTTACTGTCATCTACAGAAGTTCCCTCATGATATTGTTACAGATATGAGGAAACAGAGTCTATCAATGAATAGAATAAATTAATAAATGGTAGGATTTTGATTGTTTGACATATGAAGAGAAAATACAAGCTGCATAGGAATTCCTGGGCTAGTCTACGCAAAATGACCTGGCCAAGCTTGGACCATTAAGAAACAATACAGAACTATTGAGGGCCATTGGCATTGCTAGAGAACTGTCTTCCCCACGCCCCCTGCTCTGAGGTATGAGGTATGAACAGAAGCAGGAGATTTGAAAATTTGTCAGGGTAACTGTGTGTGATGTCACTGGATGAGTTTGGGCCCTTTGGCATGCGGCTTGGGATAGCTGAAAAAAGGTCAGACCCATCTTTACTGGCTGGCTGAAGGTAGGCTGGGAAAGATGGCTTG
Source organism: Zootoca vivipara (assembly GCF_963506605.1). Taxonomy (NCBI): domain Eukaryota; kingdom Metazoa; phylum Chordata; class Lepidosauria; order Squamata; family Lacertidae; genus Zootoca; species Zootoca vivipara. The sequence goes on from NC_083280.1 coordinate 10,544,319, forward strand.
GACTCCAGTGCTGCACTGCTGTGGGGAACAGGGTGGATAAAAATCAATGATTTTTTTAAAAAAAAAATGGATTTTTTTTATTTAAATCAGATTTTTTTGATTTAAATTGGATTTTTTTATTTAAATCAGATTTTTTTGATTTAAATCGATTTTTTTTATTTAAATTGGATTTTTTTAAATAAAATGCTTTTTGAGGAAAATATATTACCACCCAAAGGTTATTCCATCATGAAATAAAGATTAGTTTTTTAATTATGTAGAATAAGGTTGTATATGTTTAATTTTGGGGGTAAATAAATTCCATTAATCCATTCACAATGTCATGCTCTTCCAGAGGTTTTTGTAAGATTATTGGGCAGTTTCTCTGCCTACAAGACATTATCACAGGTGCTTGGTTTACTTTTGCAGTTCTCAAAACTGAATTTGACTCAACAGAGATCACATGCCTCTTCTTCCCAGCAAAAATGTTATAACATGAACAGAGTTGAGAAAAAAACCTTAATCCTATTGTTCTACAAACCTATGAATACAGAAACTACCCCTTCAGTGCTAAGTTTCAAGAAGTTCAGTGAATAGAATAGAAACAATATTTTTCTGATTGTTTGGAGTGGACAGTATTTAAGTTTTTCATGTGTAGGCTGGGCTGACAGCCTAAGTTTCTTAAAATATATATATATTGTTTTTGTTTAGCCAAATTAGTTAACAAACATGGATGTTTGTTGAAGCAAATAACATATGCTGTAATGTTATTGTTTCAGTTGAATAAATCTATTTAAATTGTTATTATTAAGGTAATGATTATTTTTCTCCTTCCTAAGTACAACAGTAAAGTTGTCCAAATATGAATGATTAACCTATTAAACTGGGGATAAAAAACTAATATGAAAAGTTGTTATTCTAAAAATCTTCATCTACTTGCATATTAAAGTTATACTACATAAAGAATTAGTCTTTATGTAGAAAACTATGATTTAAATCAAGCCTTACTGACTAGTGATTTAAATCGTGATTTAAATCAGTTTGATTTAAATCAAATCCACCCTGGTGGGGAACAAGCCCCTCATGAGATGACCATGCTGTAAAATCTGTACTCCCCTTATGAAGACTAAAGGTGTACATATGTGTAATTAAACCGTATTTCTAAAGGCAAGACAGTCTCCGATGCATCTTGATTCTCAGAGGAACAGACCCTGGGTGAGTGCCTGGAACCCCATGGAATCTTGCTACAGCTTGGCAGAGATTGGGACTGGCATCCAACTTTTGTAACAATATGTAGTACAGCAACATAAGAAATAATTTATACCTTAGTGTGACAACCTGGATCCATTCGGTGGGCCAGATCTAGAACTTCTACCTAGGTCACTTTTAAGAGGTGAATAGGGCCACCCACCTGTCAATCACCTGATGCCATATGATGTCAAGTGAATCAACTTCAAAGAAAGTATTTTGAGTATACTCTGTGTTCCTGATTCTTCAGTTCTTGATTTGCACCTGCAGCTTGAATTCAACAATTCCTGTCAAAAGCAAGACTTAGAGCTTACATTCAGCACTGACTGCAAGCTCTTCTTTCAGAAAAGACTGGTTCTGTTGATGAGCTCACAAATACAGTGGTACCTCAGGTTACGAACACTTCGGGTTACAGACTCCACTAACCCAGAAGTAGTACCTCGGGTAAAGAACTTTGCCCCAGGATGACAACAGAAATTGTGTGGTGGCAGTGCGGTGGCAGTGGGAGGCCCCATTAGCTAAAGTGGTACCTCAGGTTAAGAATGGTTTCAGATTAAGAAAGGACTTCCGGAACAAATTAAGTTTGTAACCAGAGGTACCACTGTAATACAATCCTAGGAGGGTTGCTGAAAGCAAGCCCTGCTTTCAGAGGAATAGGGAGTGTTTTCTAAGGCTCCTGATTATTCCACTGCAGCCAAAGTGTTACCTACCCCAACCAATGGATGGGGAGAAATTCTATAATTTCAGGGAGAAGTTCATATTTAAAGGTGAATCAACTGTTGATGACGACAGACTACTCTAGCTTGTAACTACCAGAAGCTGTGTATTCAGATTTGTCAGACCTCCTCCCTAGTAAACTTCAAGCACTTGACAAAGACTTTGCCATTTCAGAAGGCATTTTAAGGTAATTTTCTGCCTTTATAGTGAATTTTAATTGTTCTTATTCACAGTATAGCTTATTTAACATTTTATGTACACCACTTGGAAATTCTAAATATTAAGCGGTATATATAAATCTAAAATAAATAATGAATACTTCCAAGAAGAAAAGAATCACAACAAAATGACTATAGCTAATTAGTACAAACTGAGCCAATATTCAAACTACCTCTTAGTTTGACAGATTTATTCAATCTCATATTAAAAGCCTCTCCACAAATATAGTAAAATATATATTGATAAATTTGGCAAGGAATATAGAGTAGAATTCCCATCTTTTGACTTCAGATAATTCAGCTAATCTCAGAGAAAAACCATACGGATCCATGCTGTTAAACTATTCTCCATTTCATTGGTATGACTTTTTATACAATTTGTATTAGATTTTCTTTTCTGATGGATGTGTATGACTGTGATATATTTGTTGCTTGATCAATAACAAAAAGGATGAGGTTTCGAAAAACTCTCTGAGATACCATCAAGCAGTTAACTGGGTTTCTGTAGTATAGATCACTGCATCCAGGGGCATTCAAGCAGAAGACAGCCTGATCATAGGCTGACACGCTCCAGCTAATTAAGTAGTCATCGTTGATCAATCTGCCAGAAGTCAATATTCTCAACTATTCTTAAGCATCCAAAGAAATCAGTATAGCTACCAAAAGAGCTTAATACAATGAAGGAATAAAGCATATGTAAAAATACAAATCATTTAAGTCAGTAGGAGGAAACAGTTTGTGCAGAAATAAAGTTTTTAAACATATAGTAAACAACTATTAAATGTGGCAAAATAATATTATTCTCCAAAAACATTAACACAGGTTTTAGTTTGGTGATGTATTTAAATGCCCTCTAGGGTTCAAAGCAATGCTTCAACATTATATCATTAGATCACATAAGATCTAGTCTGCCTCTGATGTGAAACCCCAAGTGCAGCCTGAAAGATAATCCAAGTGGTGCCACATTTCACTCAGAGTACTCCAAAGCTATCAATAATCAGTTCAGAAAAAAATAAGAAAATAAGCATATGCAATACCAGTTGAAGCTAAGTGGTGCAACGGATGGTAAAAGTCATGTTCCAGGGATGCTCATGTACCACGAAGCATGCAACAGATACCGTGTGTATGTCATGGGGACATGTAGTGGCACAGATGTTGCAAACAGATGTGGGTATGTCTTCATATTTGACCAAACTGCGGGAGGCAGTGGAAGACAGGAGTGCCTGGCGTGCTATGGTCCATGGGGTCATGAAGAGTCGGACAAGACTAAACGACTAAACAACAACATGTCTTCACATTGGGAGTTGGATAGGAAGACACGCCTTTCCTTCCAAGAGTGCATCCCATGAGTTGCATTGAAAAGTGCATCTTTGTGCACATCTTTGTGCACATAAATGTATGTCCCAGTGCAGGGATGCGGAACTTCAAGTCTGGGGATCAAATGTAGCCTTCCAGCCCTAAGGCTTCTATCTAGGCCATGCTTCCTCCCCATACCATGTCCCTTCTCTCTAAGCAGTCTACCATTAGGGGTTAATTCGAGAAAAATCTTAAATTCCAAGAAGAATGTGAAGAAATAATAAAGCTAAGAAGGTCTATAAGCACATTCAAAGTGCATTTCCTTCACTACTGAGTAACCACAGGTTGTAGCTTAGGGGTCACAAGTTGGGTGCACTTGTTAGTACCTCTTATTGTGTCCACAAGAGGTCTCAGTAAATATCCCCTCAAAAATGCATAATTCATTATAGACACTTTGCCCTCCCTGCTCAGTTCCGTTTAGTCTCTCTTCTACAATGTACCAGCTTAGTGTCTCTGACATTGAACATGCATCTGTAAACATGCCCACATTTTATTAGATGCAAGGATTAGACACCCTCCATCCCTTCTGTTCTTAACCTATTTCCCACTGATAGATGGGCATGTCTGCACCATTTTGTGTTAATGTCTCTTTTTTAGATGTGGCAGTTACGTTGTGTTATTCGTGCCTTCATTTTGAATTATACCACATACACACCCTGGCAGCCATTTTGTGACTTGCAGCACGACACACTCAAAATTCCAAACGTGCCCACTGGGCCATAAAGGTTAGCAACCCCTGCTATGGCTGAAAGCCCTGGTGCTTTTCTTTTTAGAAATTAGCCACTGACTACCAACCAAAGCAGATTTCCTAGTTCTGCCAACAGGAAGGTCAGCATTACTCAGGGGCTAAAATGCATGGGAGAACCAAGTAAAAATGACTGGACTGTTGTTGTTTTTAAAAGCCAAATTCTCTTATTTAAACTCAACAGGATATAGTCAGCATGGCGATATGGCAGCCGTTTTAGCTCACCAGATTTCAGTCAGCTTACCAGATGGAGAGATCCACTCACTCCCCCCTACACACACTGCTCTGGGAGTTCTCTGGTCACACACAACCCCAAGCCAATTTAGGGAGGACCATGGAGGTGGGGAAGAGAGGGGGAAGCCGCATTGCACTAACATAAGTACTTGTGTGGTCTTCTGTTACCAGGACTTGTTAGCCGAATCTTGTCCAATTGCTTTAGCCACAGTGCACCCAAAAATGTATTAGCACCCCACCTATTGTTTGTAAACCCTCCCCTCCCCACCCCCGGCTGTATTGGATAATTCATTTCCTATATTGGCATGAACCTGCAAGAAAATTATATTCATGGGAAGACAATTCCCATGTGTATCATTTAAAATTTTTGTAGCTCAAGATTAAAACTATTTCTTTTTCCAAAAGCAGCATTTCCAGAATTATTCATCTTTTTTTTTTTAATTTGCGCTGGTGTTTCTGTCTTGCAGCTGATTAAAGAGCCAACTTCTTCCTTTAACATACTTTGACGTATCTTCCTATTGCCAGATATAGCAGTATCTATTATAGACATGGTTAATAAGGTAAGCTTCTCTCAGAGTGATTTCACTCTTTAAAATGGGAGCTTTTTAATAATGATGGAATTTTTTTTAAAAAAACTGGAATTAATGTGCACTGCATATAATGTGTTGTAAAACAGGCAGCGCATCATTATCACCTCCTACTCAGAGCCATTTTAACTATAATCTCAGTATTTGGGTAGCTCAGCTAATTAACAACCTGGTATTACTGTAAAGATGAGATTGTCATGTTATTTGAAGTGCTTTTTAACATCCTCTTTGAGCACTAGCTTCTAAATTTGTTAACAGTCGGCACTATTTTAAGGGGAGCAAATTATATAATTTTTCTGAGACTAGAAAATGAAAAGAAATATCTAATTTGATTAAAAATTAAAATTTACATTTTAATAAAGTTTCTGATTTTTAAAAACACATCCTTGCAGTTGCGTTTGCATTCATTAACCCAGGAGTATCCATGCTCCATGACTGTAATTCTTAATAATGCTAATCACAAATGAAGAGCTTGATTTGACTTGACTAATATTCAAAGCATTATTTTTAAGGAATTCTTGTATTGCCTGGCATTTGTTTTAATTGCATGCATGCTCTACCAATGATGAGATTTTGCAGATAGTGTTCCAACAGTTATGCTACAGATGCTTCAAACTTTCAGTATGTGCCATTGATCAGACAGCCCAAGCAACATTTTATTACATTTCTATTCTATCTTTCCTCCAAGAGAACATGATTCTCACCATCCATATTACAATGCCACAACACTTCTTTATGAATTACGTATCTATTAAATTTGTATGCCGCCCTTCATCAAGAGACTATAGGGGAGTTTACAAATTAGAACACATAATAAAAAAGACAATAACCCCACCTTCACTTTAAAAGGCCATAGATTGATTAACAGCTGTCTGAAATCCTTGAAAACTGTTGCCAGACAATGAAGACAATACTGAAGTAGGTGGACCAATAGCCTGACACAACTTCCTATGTTCCTAAGCTCCATTCATCCATTTAGTTCTGGTAAACCAGCACAAGCATTTACTACTGCAGGTTCCAAAAACAGGTATGGGTCCTTGAGGAATGCCCCCTATCCAGAGACAGCAGAAATGCCTTGTGTGAGTGGTGACTTTAGCAACAGTTTCTGTGGGCAATCTGTTTTTGGGGTACGTATGGACCTTGCTTGGTCTGTCAACTCCCATTGCCTTCTCAAGCCATTGCTTTTGCAAAACTAGCATAAACACATGTGGATCTTGAGTATTAACTTTAATTAACTCCATAAAGGAGGAAAAATAATTCATAGTGAGAATAAGCTCAAACAAATGTAGAATAGATTTTACATGGCAAATTCAAATGACATAATACAAAATTCTACATAAAAAAAGGCAAAAGAAAAATAATTGGAGGCCTGTCCTTTAAATTCAGAGTTTCTGCTTTAAGTGACTGAATTTTAGAGTGAGTTCTGAGGTTTCTTTGTCTTACAAAGAGCTCCTTGAATTTCTAAACCATTTTGACAGTGAACTCTAAGGCCCCTATCCTTTTCTATTTAAAATCTTAAAAATCTGTAGAAAATGTGCAATATGTATATATAGTAGAATGTTATTCCAAATACTCAGTGGTCAAAACATTTGGGGGTAGGAGTGGGAATCAGGCATGAATAAATTGGACAAAATTTAAAATTTACAAGGGTTGCTGTTGACCTAAGGCTGTGATGGTGCCAAACTGGTTTCTGTGACTACAGAGTTTCAGACAATGGATGTTTGGATAATGAGTATTCTATTATATTTATTTCTACAAAGTCTCTATCCTTTTGCTGACTGACACACAGAAAGAAGTCAGAGAGTGAAAAACTAATATTACTATTACCTGTATTGTATGTCTGGTAGATAAATGGAGGTGGTCCATCCAGCAGCAGAAAACTCAATTTTAAATATTCTTAGAATATCTGTTTATTTTCATTCTATTGAACTGAACTTTGAGGAGTAAGGCCTTTGACTATGTTGTGATAATAGACACAGCTTTCTCAGTACTCCTTTTTCTGTGAAATACCTCATGCTTCTAGAACCATATCAATGGAAAAGAATTAATGAATTGGTGTCCAATTAGTATTCTGTGTTTGAGCAGTTTATAAAGATAATGGGATTTTCACATCTTTTCCTCAAATAAGGTGGAAAGAAAACCAAAACCCCACTTGTCTTTAGATATTGTAAAATGAGAAGTGAATTCTGATTATCACTGACCTACAAAACCCAAGGTATTAAATATTGAACAGACAGTAGCTGATTTGTACATATCAGTGAGCTGATTTGTCAAAGCCAACAATACCAAAAAGTAGTGACCATATAAAATATTTGTATCTGGCATGTAATTTGATTAAAAGGAAACACTGAGAAAGATATCTTCATCTCCTAAGACCTACAGAAGACATTTAAAACACTCTACTCATATGTCCTGGTCAATCTGTCACCAGTTTTCATAAGAACAGCCCAGTCCAAGGCTTTGCTGCATAAAAGCAGTGTTTTACAAGAACTAACAGCAGCAACCTTTGGTACATTCACTCCTGAGGCCCTGCACAGTGGCCCTGCACATGCTAATGACTTCCAGGTGGCAAGTGGTGTAGAATCAGGCCCTAATGCATACCCTCCAACACACCCCAGATGAAAATAGATGCATTTCTCACTACACCCCCCCCACAGCTGACCCTCCTCAATCCCCCCACATTTTTGTCCTGCACCCTCCATGCAGAGCATTTCCTATCAGAAAAAGGAAACCAAAAAGGAAACGTACCATTACACAGCACACACCCCTTCACTGTCCTGAGAAAACCTCTTAAAAACACTCTCCAGCAACCACTACGAATTGTCCAAGGGAGGCCAGCAGCAATGGGATGCTCCCTCACAGCAGTTACTGCAGCTTTCGTTGTTTCTCAGGTCAAGCACTGGCTCACCCTTCTCCCCGAGCTCGGAGCTGGTGGTGCTGGTGAGGGACACAAGTGTGTCCCAGGATCAAATCAGAAACCATAATGTTCATAATTCCAGAACTGTCCCTGGAAATCCAGGACACTTGGAGGGTATGCTAATTTAGATACAGCAAACCAAAAGTGAAAGTACATCTTAGGTTCAGAGAGAATGAGACAAGTAGGGAGATCAAAGGCAGCAGAGCCTTTTCCTCCAAAGCCAAGCTAAATTTCCCCAATGGAAACACTTGTGCTTGTTATGGAAGTAGTGTACAGAAACTATGCAAATCATTGCACATTAATGTTTCCAAACTGGAGGGTGAGAGGAAAAATCTGCCCATCTATCCACAGTATGTTAAATGAAAGAACTGTAAAACTTTAATAGCTTGCTTAACAAGAGGGTGGAATTATAAAGGTTTATAATCTTTCTGGGAGTAATGATTGTATAAATGTGGCTCGACATGGTAGAACTAGAGATTTTTGACACTGTAAATCAATAGTTGTAGCTCTCGTTTCAAGAAACAAAAGCAAGGAGTTCTTTGGATAAAATGGGGAATAGCAGCTGCCTGCTATTATAGAGCATAGCTCAGTTGACAGAACATGAGATTGTGGGTTTTATTAATCTCAGGGTTGTGGGTTTGAGCACCCTATATTGCAGGGGGTTCAACTAGATGATCCGTAGGGTCCCCTTCCAACTCTAAGATTCTATGATATTTATTTATTCTTTCATTTAGGATATTAATTAGCATAGAATCATACAATCATAGAATCTTTTAGTTGGAAGAGACGCAAGGGTCATGTAGTCCAACCCCTGCAATGCAGGAATCTCAACTAAAGCATCTATGACAACTGGCCATGCAACCTCTACTTACATGATTTTATAGAGTCTGCCCCTAAAGCAGGGCACAGGAATAGAGACAAGAAGCAAACCAAATAAAAAAAACCCCAAACCAATAAAGGCCTGAGACTGTGCTAAATAATGATTTATTGATCCATGTAAATTGCACCTTACATTTTTTTTGGGGGGGGGGAGAAAACAAGGACAAAGCCAGGACAGCTTACTCAGAATTAGTCATTATTAATAAATATTCTGGGGTACTACGGTAGTTTGAAGATTCATCACAGCTCCTGTTGTTCTCTTCAAGGAACAGCATCAGCTCAAAACCTAATTCCCTAATAAAGAGTTGAAACCATCTGCTTTAGGTTCCACCCACCCACCCAATGATTTTCTGCTGCTGGTTTTGTTTGTTCTTTTTCAAAATGGGAGAAAGGGAGAGTATCATTACAATTGTTACCATTAAGGTTCAAAAATTCATGGTTAAAAAGCTCATCATGTATTATTGGGACTATACCCAATTTCTTTTGTTGGGGTGATACCCAATGTTGCTCATATTCAGCCTAAACCCATTGAAATAAATTGAGTTAAGTTTCTAAAATCCAATGGCTCTACTCTTAGTATGACAGTTTGATGTCACCCTATATTTATAAAATACAACTTTTAAAAAAAGCTCTGTAAGAATACAAACCAACTAACTTACCTTTCCTGAAGCTAATAAAAACACATTGCAGTGAATTTCTAAAAGTAGAAGAGCAAGTCCACTTGAGAGCATGCAAGTCCACTTAAGAGCATGCAACCTCAAATCATGAATCTGTACCCCCTAATACCAGCTTGTGTGCACATTAGCCGTGATGAAGGAAATACACCCTGCACATTCTCAGAAACCCATTTATTTTGGCATTACTGTTCTTATTTATTTTGGCATTACTGTTTCTATTTTAAGATCTGATATCTCTGGCACAAATTAAGCCCAGAGAAAACACACATGCCTCAGCAGATTAAAAGGATGTTGCAATGGAGAAGATAAAATGGTGTTCCTGACAAGCAGATTATGAAGGCAGGACCGGCCAAACTCCATAAGAGAGCACAATTTCACTAGAATTACTCTGATGTTAAAAAGTAAAATAATTATCCTGCGGCTGCATCAGTGTGTGAATTTTGCCCCAAACCTAAGGGGAAATGAGGGGAGGAACACTAAACAGAACACAAAGATGAGAGAGTCCACACAGAAAACAATAAAGAACACAGGGGGTGGGGGCAGCATATAGTAACAGGAGGAAGTCAATGGGTTAAGAAAACATAGCAGGAGAGAAGACAATAAAGCACTTACAACAACAAGAGGAAATGCTACTGACATCACTCCTAGGAAATTCAGGCAAACCCAACCTAACCAAACCTTAGAGAGGGTTGGTCCAGAGAATAGGGTGGCTTCTCCCTTGGGAAAGGAGGCAGACGACTGATGATGACCCTGCCTAATGCACGCAGAGATGCAATTCCATGTTTTAGGAATGCCCTGCAGAATAATCGGGCAAATATGAAATAAAGAAATTCCTGTCCACCAAGATAAATTATTGAGTCTCTGTTATATGTCTGAGCTTAGTCTTAAATCACATTTGTGTTTGTTTTTTTAAAAATTTTAATTAAAAAGTTAGTACTAAAATGCTTGTAAATGTAAGCTGCCAATATGCAACTATAGCATTTGGAAGCAAGCAACTACCATTAGAATGAAGCATTTCCTTTACAATGAATTCATGCAATGAAACATTCAAGAAAGAAAGGTTTGTGGATTTAACAATGCAGGCAGGGGAACTTTTTGAATTACATATCTGAAGCTGTTTTCTCCTAAAACCAGATTTCAGTGCTCATAAACAGAACAAGATAAAGAGACAGAATGTTTTTATTTCTGTGTCTTACATTATAGCTTCTAAATGTCAAAATGTGATGGCTGTAAAATAAAAGGAGGGGAATGCCTAAATCCTCAGAACAAGTCTTAAAGTATGGACAGCTGTAATAATGGAGAGGTTTACCAGTGTTTGTCAAGTGGTCTAAGTCCATCATGTTATGCCAAACACAATTTTTATTATTGAAGTTTACAACCAAATTTGTGTATGCAGTTAAAACCTTGTTCCCCTCAGACAAGTATGCCAATGTGCTTAAGCAACTGTTATTGCAAGTGGTAAGGACAACCAAGTGTATATCATAGCTGTCAAGTTTTCCCTTTTCTAACGAGGAAGCCTATTCAGCATAAGGCAATTTCCCTTAAAAGGGGGGAGAACTTGACAACTATGGTGTATAGACCTTAAAACCCATCTACTGGGGGAATCACAGCCTTCTAGATATTTGAAGGATGCCTGACATAAAAAAAATTCCTACCCACAGAAAATTACTCTATCAGGAAGAAGTTTAGGCTTAGAGCCCTTTTCCCTGATCTGCTTCCTTTCCACAGGTAGGGAATTTGGCATAGAGGAGCTTTCAGTCCTTTCATCCTGTGCCAATAAAAGTTAAACTATTGAACTGATATGATAGTTTTTGAGAGCAGACAAATTATAAGTGGTTTACCATTAAAGATGAGACAGCAGCGGGCTTCTTTTTTTCCTCAGAGGTCATCTTAGTGCTGGTGCTTACCTATAAATCTCTCCAGGGTCTGGGATACCTGTTCTGGTCCATTTCCAACCATTATTAGAGCAAGTTCCTCATTGGAGCTCTCCAGGGTGCTGAATCAAGTTAGCAATACAAAGGAAGCCTCTTTAGAAAGTTCTCCTAAGTCCTAAGACCTTGTTAGGATTCAAGATTGCCTTAATAGACTAGAGAACTAACAAAATGAATTTCAACAGGGACAAATGTAAATTCTACACTTAGGCAACAAACCACCAGCTGCGCCTGGGGGACACCCGGCTTGCCAGTAGTACATGTGAAAAGGATACAGGTGTTTAGTAGCCCACAAGCTTAACATGAAAAAAGAATAGTTACAGGTAGGTAGCCATGTTGCTCTGCCATAGTCAAAACAAAATTTAAAAAAAATTCTTCCAGTAGCACCTTAGAGACAATGACAAACTTAATGACAAACTTAGTTGGTCTCTAAGGTGCTACTGGAAGGATTTTTGTTGTTGTTGTTGTTATTAATAAAGAATGTGAGGCAATAACAAAAAAGCTAGCACTATTCTAGGCTGTCTCAACAGAAGTATAGTGTCCAAGTTACAGGAAGTAACAGTACCGCTCTAGTCTGCTTTGCTGAGACCATATCCTGAATACTGTTTCCAGTTCTGGGCACCACAATTTAAGGAGGATACTGTATTAACAAGCTGGAACATGTGCAGAGGAGGACGAGCAAGATAATCAAGGGTCTAAAAACCAAGCAGTATGAAGGATGGTTGAGGAAGCTGGATATGTTTAGCCTGGAAAAGAGGAGACTAGGAACAGATATGATAGCCTTCTTCAAACATCTAAAGGGCTGTCACATGGAAGAAGTAGCAAGCTTGTCTCCTCCTGCTCCAGAAGGTAGGACCAAACCAATGGTTTCAAGTTACAAGTTAAATTAAGGAAATTTCTGATGGTAAGAGCAGTTTGACAGACTTCATCAGGAGGTAGTGAACTGTCCTTTGTTGGAGGCTTTTAAGCAGATGTGGGATGGCCATCCGTCCTGGATGCTTTAGCTGAGATTCCTGCATTGTAGGGTGTTTCTTGGGCATCCAGTGCTGAGTTTAGCAGGCCACATGCTGCGATCTTCTCAGTCCCAACATTGGGACCAGTTGCTCCTCTGCACTGGCTATGTACACTGTAGTCCTCTACCCCTGGTGGTTCCTAGGTGTCAGCAGCTATGGTTCTCCCAAAGCACCTGTTCCCCTCACTTCCTCCCACTGTCTGGCATCACAGCAGCTTACTGGCATGACCCACATGCTCCTCCACTGTCCAGGCAATGCTCTCCTCATTTCCCTCCACTGCCATTGACTCTGTCAGTCTCTAAGGTCCCCTTCCTATGCAGCTCTTGTGTCAAACAAATGCCCACCCTAGAAAGTTATGGCAACCATGAGTACCTGCTACATCTCCTCTTTTATAGTCCTAAGTTGACTGTCAGAGAATCACCACTTGGGTCTTGGCTCTATTGGTTTCAGGTCCTGGCCTGGCTCTTAACTGGCTTCAAGTGGTGAGTCATGTGCTCTCAATTTTACACTCCTTCGTATCTGCTGCCCCAGCTGTTCTGTATTTGTAATTCTCCTCCTGGCCATTGGGGACAGCAGGGGCATAGTCATGTTCCTCCCAGGGTCCTAGCCCCTCCTTGCTGGTACTTCAGGCTGCCTTCCTGCTCTCCTGTTGGCCTTTCATCCACCAGCTCCTCTGATGCCTCTCTATGCTCCACGGGGTCCTGAGGGCTCTTTACCCATGTCCCAAGGACCCCCAGTAGTCACTGGTGCTCTCTTCCAGGTCATCCTCATCCTGCCAATCCTGGTGCCCCCTCCACTCCATAACACAGAGGGTTGGACCAGATGACCCTCCCGGTCTCTTCCAATTCTATAATTCTAAGAAATACATATGTAATTAAATAATGATTTTTCTCCTAAGTATAATTCACTTTGTATTTATAACTTACTTTTTTGCCAATAGCAATATATGGTATGATGTCTAATATATAATGGTCAAAAATTCAAAAGTAAATTGATGCCTTAAAAAGCTTCTCATATTAAGATTTTAAAACCTAGCCTGTTTCCGAAAGTAAATATATATATCAGTATATATGCCAGCATTTGAGTTCCTACCTAGTTTGCATGGTAAAGTATTTTCTAAAGTTGTATAAACTATTTCATTATTTACAATATTTATGTTATGCTCTCTGAGCATCATATAAAAAGATATTGAAACAAATAATTAACATTGCCATTTAATAGACAAAATTAAAAACTGAAGATATGTAAACTGTCTAAGAGAAGAAAAGATAATAAAAGAAAAATAATATTTTTATGTGGTAATGAACAGTATGGCCATTTCATTTGAAATTATTCATTTTTATTCTGTCATATGTCAATTCCCCATTAAACCTGATTAACAAAAAACACACACACTTTAGATGGAATATAAAACACACATGCATGTGTGTTTTAGAAGCAACCCCTAACATGTACTTCTTTGAGACACCACATTATTTGAATGAACGCATTATTCAATATCATTTGAAATAAATGCATAGTTTGAATTTTATATTTGCCAATAGTGACACCTGCTGGAAAGCCCTGGAATCATGTTTTCAGCATTTTTATGTTTTGTGCTTCGTGGGTAGAACCACTCAGCAGCATCTGGTCAGGGTGTGGTGTTCAGTGTTTACCTGTTTCAAGCCTACATTTTAATAATTGTTTTATTATCTTTGCTAGCTTATTATTGATGCTAACTGCATGGACAAAGGGTGGGGATAAAAAAACAAATAATAAATAAAACCTATGTCTGTCATAAAACGAATCTATTGATCAGTGCTTATGCTTAGTTTTACTGACTCCTTACAGAGTGCCAGAGTTGGCCACTTTCATAAACAATGGGCCTGCCGAGATTCTCTGGGCAACTTGGATACCATCATACATAAATACTTTGAGACTTTTTTTGAGACAAAAAAGTGCAACTAATAATAATTATCAGGAATCGACCACTGTAATGTGGGTATGTGAGTTTACCCTTATGCCTGGTGTGGAAACTGCAGCTGGTGCTAAAAGTCAGTGGTAGGATGCTAAGAGAGATTCAGATTTACATTTATTACACTAATGCAGAGAGATCTGCATGCACTAGCTATATTAGCTACCAAGCCTTCACATTTAAAGAAGTTGGGACCCAGATAACTAACAGACCACTTCCTCTGGTTCAGACTAAGCCAATCTGCTGGCTGTTCCACAAAGCTTGTGCAAATTTTTTTAAAAAAGAAATGCAAGATAAGAAAGTATAAAGAAAAATTAAAACACAAACGTTAAGAACAGCCAAAAACAATAAAAAAACAGACATTAAGGAACAGACTAAAACAATCACAGTTTATTTATGTTTATACCACTTACAAATCTCTAAGCAGTTTACATGCAAACAATAAAACATTAGTAATATTCCATAAGAATTAGATAAAAAAAGATTATAAACAAAACTGTCTATCACAAATAACACTGAGTAGTGTACAAAACAGAAAATTAAAATGTCAGAGACTAAGAATTATTACTATAATTATTTATTAAATTTGAATAATTAAAGCCATTTCCTCCCATTATACTCAGAATCTGGTAATCCAAGGTATACTGTTTCTGAACACAAATGTTTCATTTTTAAGTACGGTATCATAGCTAATAGCCAATAATTGTCTTGTGGTCCAAAAACTCATCCAACCCTTTATGATATGAATATGATAAAGATATTTTGATGCCCCTTTTATTCTTCACTCATTGAAGTATACTGTCTTTCACCGTTGGCTGCCTTTGGGGTGCCACAAAGCTTTGCTTGGAGCCAAGCTTCAGTATCAGATCTCTTTGCACTGGGAAATATAAAATATTGGTTTGGGAGGGGAGGGGAGAAATGCAGAGAACATGGTAAAGAATGCCACATGGGTGCTTCCTGTCGTCCTCCCCATTTATGATCTGCAACACTAGAAGCCACTCAAAGCACAGCTACTGTGAAAGAATGGAAATACATTTGAGCTATGAGAAAACTGCACACAAATCTGAAGGTCAAGAAAGCAAAAGGAAGGGCCTATGGAAAAAAATTATGAATGGCCTATGAATAGGGTTGCTGTGTACTATTGGAGGTAGGAGGAGACACAGACTGATGAGTGCTGGTGATCAGGAGGGAAGAGATGAATTAAATACTGATTTGAAAAACCCTAGCACTTAGCAAAGAATAACAAAAAATACTAGACTGGAAGTATAGCTAGGGATATTGTTTTATAAACATAAGGATAATTAAGTCCTCATTTTAAAAACTGAAATATTGCAGATAATTCATAATGTAGAGGAGATGCTAAAATTTTACAGGAGATAGTATGTTACTTATATATGAGTGGGTGCTATGCATTGGCTATCTTTCACAATGTTTTAATGTGAAAGAGAGGTTGCTGAATTGCAACTTATCACCAAGCTCAAAACCATGGAGGGACCTGGTTTGAACAGAGACATAGGATTCTTATCTCATTATACATGATAAAGCGATCTTCAGCCATCCCAACCCTTGCTTTTTCATGCAAGACATTTGCAGTCGTTCACAGTCGTCAACAGCTATCAGTCAGTCAATCACCCATTTCCACCACCCTTCTGAGTGATACCCCACCCCACCCTTTCCCTACATAAGCGCCTGGGGAGTTCTGCTTCAGTGTATCTGAAGAAGTGTGCGTGCACACGAAAGCTCATACCAAAATAAAAACTTAGTTGGTCTTTAAGGTGCTGCTGGAAGGAATTTTTTAATGCAGGAAGTTCTATGAGACATATGGATCCTATGCTAATAAATGCCCTTTGATTTCAAATGACATTTTGCATACTAAGGAGTCTATTTTCTCATCAGTGCAGAAGTGATTTATGCACATAAGTCCCATGAACATTAATGGGACTCTCCCATGTAAATCCCCTGCACAGAGATAGAACCTTAGGATTTACATTGAAATGGGTCCTTTAGAGCCATTTACAATGTCACCGTTTTGCCAGGATTTTACGTATTAACAATACTAAGCAATACGTAGCAAATCTTAACGTGCAAAATCCCAGCCATCTCCTCCCCCAAAAGGCACAACAATAGTAGAAAAAGACCAATATTTCATCCTGAATTTATTCCCTTTAAAATAGGATATTGATTGAAAATTTACTTCTGTTTTTTTTAATATTTATGATAATTTTACTTGCTAGCATTAGTTTTTTATTAATCACAATATGCTATGGATGGTCTTATGTCCATAACTCCTTAAAATTCCTTAGGTTTTCCAGTAAATAACATTGACTTCTAGCATATGAGAACACCTTGAAAATATGTGCATAGTAATGAGCAAACGTGCTTCCTATGGACTTGCCCCCAAATCTAGCACCACCTATATTTCTGTAAGAGCTTACAGTATTATTAATGAGGGTTCTCAGACATACGTTCTCCTTCTGCTCAGTTCCTCGTTCCCATCATGCTCTTGAAAATAACTGATATTTTTCATAGGAATCAAAATATTGCATTTAGTTCTATGCTAAAATCGATCATCTTCTTACTACCATGGCCTGTCCATGGACAGGTACCCAGAGTCGTGGTCTCAAGTTAACATTACACCCATGTGTTTGGGAAAGTACCCAAGCTCATAAAAGCCATTTTTCTAGTTCCTTATATCTGGATGATCGAAGTAGGATATAAGATACAGTCATACCTCGGGTTGTGAATGTGATCTGTGCGGGAGGCACGTTTGCAACCCGCAGCACCATGTCTTCCCATGACGCGATTCGGCGCTTCTGTGCATTTGCGTGACGTCATTTTGTACTTCTGCACATGCGCGAGCGCCCAAACCTGGAAGTAACCTGTTCCGGTACTTCCGGGTTCAGCAGGGGCCGCAACCCAAAAATGCACAACCCGAAGTGTCTGTAACCCGAGGTATGACTGTACAGGATACTTGAAGGACTGCCATATTCCTCACAAGCCCACCTGCAATTCTTCATTTGCGACCTTCCACCAGGTCTCCTTTGCCATCCTGAAATTAGATGAATAGTGGTAAGAGAGGAGTCCTGTTGGCCATGTCATCCCAAGTTTTAAACACCCTACAAAGTGAAGCTCACCTCGGAAGCTAGCCCTGTTGACGTGTTGTTGCTTTTTAAATTTGTCCAGGCATTTCATTGTGTTTTGCAAGTTATTTTAGTTTCAAGGTTTACGCCTGCTTGATTTTATTGTTTTATGAGCTACTGTTAATGGGTGGAATTCAACATTATTCCAGTTGTTCCTTCTGTGCAAGCATTCTTACTTGCCAGAAATAATCACAGTATCTCCCCTCTCCTCTCTTTATGTGCTGTTCTGGGGGTTCTCCCACCCACCCCTGAGCAAATTACAGTGGGTGCCAGCTAGGGTCTCACACAGGGGGAAGAAATCCTCATTGCTCAATCAGAAGTCCTTGCTTAGGTTTCTGCTGATGTGACTGGTTAGGTTCTTCCTTTGTCTCTGCTTTTTTGCTTTTTTATTATAATTTTTTAATTAAATGTTCACTGCCCTGGCAGTTTTATGCTGAAGAGTGGCATATAAATTTATACAATTTATACATAGGTGGGTATATATGAAGTAGGAATTTTATTCACTGAAAAAGTCTATGTACAACTGAAGGCAACTGAGGGCAAATAAGTGATAGATTCTTCATTCCAGCCTGAAGTGCACATAAGGCCAAGCTAGGAAGTTATATCACTGCCAGAAGTACTAAACAACTTCCTCCTAGTATCTTAGCCTTCAACAGGCACTAGCAAAATTTAAATATTCATCTTGTTCAGCAGTAAGAGTTAAAACTTTCTTCAAAAGAAAGAAACAAAGAAAAGCAGGATCCTGAAGATGCCAAATTATACACTGCAAAATATATGGTTGTGCAAGTTCAATAAACCACTGACAGAAAGAATGCATTCAGCTTTCAGTGCTAACATTCTTATACAAGAAGCCCTGCAAAATGCAGCTTATTCTAAAATTGATCTATGCTGGTAACTGTGAACCTCTGGTGTGCTATGACTTTGGTGTCATCTTCTTCACTCCACTAGTCAAAATAACCTTTTAAGTCATTAATCTCAGGCAAAAAATAATAATCCCCACCCCCAAATTAATAATTGTTAAGGTTGTGACATAAGACGGAAGAAGACAGAGAAATCCAAAGGTAAAGCTGACACTTTGAACCTGGGGAAAAGACAATACAGTGGCAGTCTATGCTTTAGAATTTCAGTCCTTTGTTCATCTGTGTCACAACCTTCATGCTACTTACAGTGAGGGGGGACAGTATTTGATCCCCTGATAAATTTGCCTGTTTGCCCTCTGACAAAGAAATGACCAGTCCATAATTTTAATGGTAGGTTTATTGTAGCTGTGAGAGACAGAATAACAACAGGAAAACCCCAGAAACCCAGAAGACAAAAGTCAGAGATTGATGTGCATTATAATGAGTAAAATAAGTATTTGATCCCTTTGCAAAAGATGACTTAGTATTTGGTGCCAAAACCCTTGTTGGCAATTACAGAGGTCAGACATTTTTTGTAGGTGGCCACCAGGTTTGCACACATCTCAGGAGGTATTTTGTCCCATTCCTCTTTGCAGATCCTCTCCAAGTAAGAAAGATTTCGAGGCTGATGTGTAGCTACTCGAACCTTCAGCTCCCTCCACAGATTTTCGATGGGATTAAGGTCTGGAGACTGGCTAGGCCACACCAGGACCTTAATGTGCTTCTTCCTGAGCCACTCCTTTGTTCCCTTGGCGGTTTGTTTTAGGTCATTGTCATGCTGGAATACCCATCCTCGATCCATTTTCTATGCCCTGGCTGAGGGAAGCAGGTGCTCACCCAAGATTTGATGATACATGGTCCCGTCCATCATCCCTTCGATGCAGTGAAGGTGTCCTGTCCCCTTAGCAGAAAAACACCCTCAAAGCATATTTCCCCCTCCATGTTTGACGGTGGGGATGGTGTTCTTGGGGTCATAGGCAGCATTCCTCCTCCTCCAAACACAGTGAGTTGAGTTGATGCCAAAGAGCTTGATTTTGGTCACTTTCACCCAGTTCTCCTCTGGGTCATTCAGATGTGCATTGGCAAACTGCAGACAGGCCTGTACATGTGCTGTCTTGAGCAAGGGGACCTTGCAAGATCTCAGTCCTTCACGGTGTAGTGTGTTACCAACTGTTTTCATGGTGACTATGGTCCCAGCTGCCCTGAGATCATTGACAAGTGCCCCCTGTGTCTGGGCTGCTTCATCACCATTCTCCTGATCATTGCAACTCCACGAGATGAGATCTTGCATGGAGCCCCAGACCGAGGGAAGTTGACAGCTATTTTGTGTTTCTTCCATTTGTCACCTTCTCACCAAGCTGTTTGGCAATAGTCTTGTAGCCCAGTCCAGCTTGTGCAGGTCTACAATCTTGTCCCTGAAATCCTTGGACAGCTCTTTGGTCTTTGGCTACTTTGGAATCTGCTGGATTGATTGCTTCTGTCGACAGGTGTCTTTTGTATAGGTACTGCAATAAGCTGGGAATACAGGTAAGACCTCTCCCTTACAGCAAGTGCTTCAAATATTAGCTCGTTACATACAGTGAATATACCAGGTAGCCTGACATCTGGCTGGTTGAGAGGGGATCAAATACTTATTTCACTCATTATAATGCACATCAATCTCTGACTTTTGCCTTCTGGGTTTCTGCCAGTTTTCCTGTTGTTATTCTGTCTCTTACAGCTACAAGAGTGAAGTCAAATGGGCCTGAGAGTGAAGTCAAATGGGCCTTAGAAAGCACTGCTAATAACAAGGCCAGTGGAAGTGATGATATTCCAGCTGAACTATTTAAAATTTTAAAAGATGATGCTGTTAAGGTGCTACACCCAATATGCCAGCAAGTTTGGAAAACTCAGCAATGGCCAGAGGATTGGAGAAGATCAGTCTACATCCCAATTCCAAAGAAGGGCAGTGCCAAAGAATGCTCCAACTACCGCACAATTGCACTCATTTCACACGCTAGCAAGGTTATGCTCAAAATTCTACAAGGCAGGCTTAGGCAGTATGTGGACCGAGAACTCCCAGAAGTGCAAGCTGGATTTCGAAAGGGCAGAGGAACCAGAGACCAAATAGCAAACATGCGCTGGATTATGGAGAAAGCTAGAGAGTTCCAGAAAAACGTCTACTTCTGCTTCATTGACTATGCAAAAGCCTTTGACTGTGTCGACCACAGCAAACTATGGCAAGTTCTTAAAGAAATGGGAGTGCCTGATCACCTCATCTGTCTCCTGAGAAATCTCTATGTGGGACAAGAAGCTACAGTTAGAACTGGATATGGAACAACTGATTGGTTCAAAATTGGGAAAGGAGTATGACAAGGTTGTATATTGTCTCCCTGCTTATTTAACTTATATGCAGAATTCATCATGCGAAAGGCTGGACTAGATGAATCCCAAGCCGGAATTAAGATTGCCGGAAGAAATATCAACAACCTCAGATATGCAGATGACACAACCTTGATGGCAGAAAGCGAGGAGGAATTAAAGAACCTTTTAATGAGGGTGAAAGAGGAGAGCGCAAAATATGGTCTGGAGCTCAACATCAAAAAAACCAAGATCATGGCCACCGGTCCCATCACCTCCTGGCAAATAGAAGGGGAAGAAATGGAGGCAGTGAGAGATTTTACTTTCTTGGGCTCCTTGATCACTGCAGATGGTGACAGCAGTCATGAAATTAAAAGACGCCTGCTTCTTGGGAGAAAAGCAATGACAAACCTAGACAGCATCTTAAAAAGCAGAGACATCACCTTGCCGACAAAGGTCCGTATAGTTAAAGCTATGGTTTTCCCAGTAGTGATGTATGGAAGTGAGAGCTGGACCATAAAGAAGGCTGGTCGCCGAAGAATTGATGCTTTTGAATTATGGTGCTGGAGGAGACTCTTGAGAGTCCCATGGACTGCTAGAAGATCAAACCTATCCATTCTTAAGGAAATCAGCCCTGAGTGCTCCCTGGAAGGACAGATCGTGAAGCTGAGGCTCCAATACTTTGGCCACCTCATGAGAAGAGAAGAATCCTTGGAAAAGACCCTGATGTTGGGAAAGATTGAGGGCACTAGGAGAAGGGGACGACAGAGGACAAGATGGTTGGACAGTGTTCTCGAAGCTACGAACATGAGTTTGACCAAACTGCGGGAGGCAGTGGAAGACAGGAGTGCCTGGCGTGCTATGGTCCATGGGGTCACGAAGAGTCGGACACGACTAAACGACTAAACAACAACAACAACAGCTACAATAAACCTACCATTAATATTATGGACTGGTCATTTCTTCATCAGAGGGCAAACGGGCAAATTTAGCAGGGGATCAAATACTTTCCCCCCTCACTGTAAACAAAATAATTTTTGTGCTTCTACCTTCCATTCCTCCTCCTGCTCTGGTCCTCTGGAAGTGTATGTTTCCTGGCCATGGATGTTCAACCAGGGTTGCTGGGACACAAGCTCTGGTAAACCTCTATGTGGGACTACTCTAACACACTGTATTTGAATAATTCAGAACAGAGCAGTTCAATTACGAGCAGAAGTGACTCAAATGGAACTCTAGTGTCAAAAAATCTCCACTGGCTGCCCATCTGTTCTCAACACAATTCAAAGAGCTGAGTTGACCTCAGAATCCCTAAACACTCTAGTTCCAGGTTCTCTCAAGAAATGTCTTCAATCCATACACAGATGCCATGAAAGGAGTCCTTGCTCTGAATCCCCCCTTTGTTTTAAGGGGAACTGTCTCTCCAGATGTTGCTGAACAACTCCCACCAGTCCTATCAAGCATGGTCAATGAGCAGCAACCTCTGAGCGGTCCATGGTTCCTTACACCTATTTTAAGGAACTTAGTGGCGACAAGGAACAGGGTCATTTAGGAAGATTGCAATAGCATTTTCATTCTGACAAGCTTCTTTCATAGTGCTTTATTTGTTGCTGCTCATGATTGTTATGCTGTTTTTTCTGTAGCTTTTCTTTAGTTTCCATATTTTAAATACTACTCTCTGTGCATGCTCAGAATCTGCTCCAGAGGGTTGGGAGGTGATCTGTTGTATGAGCAGAATTCTGTGTGTGCAGCTTTGGATATACTGAATGACTTTTTAGGCATTTTAGTAATGGTTAATTGGCCTGCTAGGTTGTACTTTTCTCACCACTTTTAAAAGATACATTTTGAATCTGAATAAAGTTACTAAGGCAGGGCACAGTGCCCCATCCTCCTCTGCTTCTGAATGTATGTGATTATGGTTAAGCATTTATACCTCTGGTCAGCTCATAGGTTCTACATACTGAATAGCTTTAGTTATAAATTTACTGGGTTTGTGTATTAGCCATGGCATGTACTAAGTAGAGCTCGTGTATTTTAGTGTAATCTGTGAGCCAGGAAATCCCTAGTTCAAATCTCACCTCAGCTATAAATACACTAGAAAGATTAAAGTAAATTACTGTCTCTCAGAATCAGCTCTCCCACAGTTGTACTTCAGCTGCCAGGTACTGACCTTACAGGACTGTTCTAAGAAAGATTGAGATTGTGGCCCAATTCAAAGATAGTACTAAACCACAGTAGAGTGCTACACAAACAACACTGGCCAAACCTCAGGCTTATGTGCTCCCCCTCCCCTCTAAAAGCATGAGGAGGTGACTAGATACATCCACTTCCTGCTTTAAATTAACCATAGTTTATCATCACAACTGCACTGAGCCAAGCTGTGGTTAGTATAAACATTTGTTTATTGAAACAAGTCAAGATCAAAGCATGGTTTCTGATCCTGGCTTGTTTCAATCAATTGTAATTTAAACTAACCATAGTTACGTAGCTCACATTGGGCATAATGACAAACTGCAGTTAATTTAAAACAGTAAAGTGGATGCTTCCAATCCCCTCTTCACAACATAGTATGTGAGCCAAAGTCTCACCCATACTCATTTGTTGAGTGCTAAACTATAGTTTACTGTAATGTCTAAACCAGGTCCATGCATCTTGAAGAGTTCCAAACACTCTAAGGCAGGGATGAGGAACTTCAGCCCTGGGCACCAAATGCAGCCCTCCAGGGCTCTCTATCTGACCCTGGGGGTTCTCTCCCAGGCCATACTTCTTCACCAGTCACATCCCATTTCTACTGGCCCTGCTTTGCATCCTCCTTGAGTGTTTTTGCTTGGATGGAACACAACCCCAAACTCTGATAATGCTTGCCTAGATGGAGGATAATATGTGTAGAAATTAGCCTACTGCACAAAGATGAAATTCACACCTGTTTCTTAGCCCACTTTAGCCTCTGGCCTTGTCCTTTGCTGGTATGTGACCCCTAGAAAATTGTCCACAAGGGAATGGGATATGGTCCTCAGGCTAAAAAAGATTCCACATCCTTGCTGTAAAGAGGTATATAAATACAAGTTTTAACACTTGTATTTATTTGGTTAGTTTATGTCTTTGATTCTTTTCATTTTGTGGGAGCCTCCAGACTGCATATTTTGGAAAGTAGTTTGTCTGTCCACCCATCTGTTTGTTCTCTATAGGTTTTGCTTTGGCATGGCATCACCCATTTTTAGGCATACGTTTGGCTGCCTCTGATGATATCATCACCAAAGATGGTCCGAGCCTTCCTCAGTAGGGGCAGTAGACTTCATCACCATTTGGACACTGGGCACCACTGTGAATCAAAATAGCAGACTAGGCTCAAAGGTTTATGAGGTGGAAATGGACAGTAAGAGCTGTTCAGCAGTGGAATTTGCTACCAAAGAGTGTATTGGAGTCTCCTTCTTTGGAGGTCTTTAAGCAGAGGCTTGACAGGCATATGTCAAGAATGCTTTGATGGTGTTTCCTGCTCGGCAGGGGGTTGGACTGGATGGCACTTGTGGTCTCTTCCAACTCTATGATTCTATGTAAAAAAAATTAGGAGCCAGGCGCCATTCGAATCAAGACCAAAACATGACTTTGGCATGATGTTAAACATTTTATGTTTTTATCTTCTTTGGGGTGGTAGGTGGGAGGGATTTTTAGTTGAGTGTGGGAATCTGTTAAATTTTAGTGTATTTGTAATTTTTATTGTTTTTGGTTTTATTGTTTTATTGTGTTTGGGGTGGTAGGTGGGAGGGATTTTTAGTTGGGTGTGGGAATCTGTTGAATTTTAGTGTATTGGTAATTTTTATTGTTTTGGGTTTTATTGTTTTATTGTCTTTTTTGTCTTCTTCCTTTGTTGCGTTCTTTGCTGTTTTTTACAGAGGTTTTATTTTGTTTTTAAGGGGAGGGGTCAGGGCTGCCCGGGAGGGGGTCCCAGCAAGCAAAATGGCTGGGGCAGATTCCGCAGGGGGGGGTGCACTGGAACAACCGATCTCAGTGGTCACGGGTAGGAGGAGGAGTTACGCTAAGACCAGACCATGTCATTACCGAGGAGGCAGACTTAGTCGTTGTCTGAGGACTATCCCTGCCTCCAGGTCTGGTCCTGACCGGACGGATATTGGAATAGGCAAGGGATACCCACATGACCTGAAGGTGCTGCTGTGCAATGCCAGGTCAATGATGAATAAGACCACCGCCATTCACGACCTGATTGTGGATGGAGGATTTGACCTGGCATGTGTGACAGAGACCTGGTTGGAGGAAGCCGATGGGCCCGTTCTTGGCACTGCTTGCCCACCAGGTTTCTCTTATGCACAGCAACCCAGGCCATCTGGGCGGGGAGGGGGGGGGTTGCAGTGATTTTTAGGAAGTCATTAGTTTGCACCAGGCGTCCTATTGGGAAGACCCAGTTCTCTGAGTGCATGTTCTGGAAGTTGGGCAATAGAGGCAGTACAGGATTCCTTTTGGTGTACCGACCTCCCCGCTGCACCAAGGATTCCCTGCCCGAGCTGCTTCAGGTCGTGTCGGATGTGCTCCTGGAGACACCTAGCTTGGTTGTCTTAGGGGATTTTAACATCCATGCCGACACGACCTTACAAGGAGCCGCTCGGGACTTCGTGGAAAGCATGGCCACCATGGGGCTGTCCCTGAATAAGTCTGGCCCAACTCATAGCCGCGGACATGCCTTGGACTTGGTGTTTACCTCTATGGATGTTGGTGATCTGACATTAAGTAAAAGCGAAACAAAAGAAGTGCCATGGTCAGATCACTTTCTGGTGCAACTGGACTTCTCCGCAACCCTTCCCCTCTGCAGGGAGGTGGGACCGATTCGGATGGTCCGCCCCCGCTACTTAATGGATCCAATTGGCTTCCAAAGAGTGGTAGGGGATGTTTTATCCCATGTCGATGGCCTTTCAGCTGATTCCCTGGTGGCCCGCTGGAATGCGGAGTTAACCAGCGCTATTGACTGTCTGGCTCCGAAGCGCCCTCTCAGATTGCATGGAGCCCGGACAGCCCCGTGGTTTTCCCCGGCGCTGAGGGCAATGAAACAGTCGTTGAGACGGCTAGAGCGCCGGTGGCGGAAAACTCATTTTGAATCAGACCGGACACGGGCTAGAGCTCAACTTCGAGCCTACCAAGTGGCAATGGCGACGGCGAAGAGGACCTTCTTCACCGTCTCCATCGCATCTGCAGGAAACAGCAGCAGGAGACTCTTCCAGGTGGTTCGCAATTTAGCGGAACCACCTGCTCCATCCGGGCCCAGTACGGGCCACATGATCTCCTGCAATGATTTTGCAAAGTTTTTTGCAGATAAAGTCGCTCAGATTCGGGAAGAGGTAGACTCCACCGTGGGAGCAGGGCCGGGGCGGGGGAGTGCTAGAGTCCTGTCTAGTCAAGTTTTGTGGGATCGATTTCAATCTGTTACCTCCGAGGATGTGGACAGGCTGCTTAGACGAATGAAACCAACCACCTGTCTCCTTGATCCTTGCCCATCCTGGCTTATAAAAGCTAGCCAGGAAGGGCTGGGCGATGGGCTTCGCGGGTTGGTAAATGCTTCTCTCCATGAGGGAGCCTTCCCAGACCCGCTGAAAGAGGCGGTTATTAAACCGCTTCTTAAAAAACCATCTTTAGATCCGGCCAATATGGCCAACTATCGCCCAGTCTCAAATCTTCCATTCTTGGGCAAGGTGATTGAGCGAGTGGTTGCGGAACAACTCCAGGCACGCCTGGAAGAAGCGGACCATTTGGATCCCTTCCAGTCATCATGGGACTGAAACTGCCTTGGTCGCACTGGTCGATGATCTCCGGCGGGCTAGGGACAAAGGTAAGAGCTGTTTCCTTGTTCTGCTGGATCTCTCAGCGGCTTTTGACACCATCGACCATAACATCCTTCTGGACCGTCTAGAGGGCTTGGGAGCTGGGGGCACTGTCATGCAGTGGTTCCGCTCCTTCCTCCTGGGCCGTGTTCAGAAAGTGGTGGTGGGGGATGAGTGTTCAGACCCCTGGGCTCTCACTTGTGGGGTGCCTCAGGGTTCTGTCCTCTCCCCCATGCTTTTTAATATCTATATGCAGCCGCTGGGAGAGATCATCAGGGGGTTTGGGCTGGGTGTCCATCAGTATGCTGATGATACCCAGCTCTACCTCTCTTTTAAATCAGAACCAGTGAAGGCGGTGAAGGTCCTGTGTGAGTGCTTGGAGGCGGTTGGAGGATGGATGGCGGCTAACAGATTGAGATTGAATCCTGACAAGACAGAAGTACTGTTTGTGGGGGACAGGAGGCGGGCGGGTGTGGAGGACTCTCTGGTCCTGAATGGGGTAACTGTGCCCCTGAAAGACCAGGTGCGCAGCCTGGGAGTCATTTTAGACTCACAGCTGTCCATGGAGGCACAGGTCAACTCCGTGTCCAGGGCAGCTGTTTATCAGCTCCATCTGGTACGCAGGCTGAGTCCCTACCTGCCCACTGACTGTCTCTCCAGAGTGGTGCATGCTCTAGTTATCTCTCGCTTGGACTACTGCAATGCGCTCTACGTGGGGCTACCTTTGAAGGTGACCCGGAAACTACAACTAATCCAGAATGCGGCAGCTAGACTGGTGACTGGGAGCGGCCGCCGAGATCACATAACACCGGTCCTAAAAGACCTACATTGGCTCCCAGTACGTTTCCGAGCACAATTCAAAGTGTTGGTGTTGACCTTTAAAGCCCTAAATGGCCTCGGTCCGGTATACCTGAAGGAGCGTCTCCACCCCCATCGTTCTGCCCGGACACTGAGGTCCAGCTCCGAGGGCCTTCTGGCGGTTCCCTCATTACGAGAAGCCAAGTTACAGGGAACCAGGCAGAGGGCCTTCTCGGTAGTGGCACCCACCCTGTGGAATGCCCTCCCACTAGAGGTCAAAGAGAACAATTACCAGACCTTTAGAAGGCATCTCAAGGCAGCCCTGTTTAGGGAAGCTTTTAATGTTTGATGGATTTTTGTATTTTAGAATTTCTGTTTTTTTGGAAGCCGCCCAGAGTGGCTGGGGGAACCCGGCCAGATGGGCGGGGTATAAATAATAAATTATTATTATTATTATTATTATTATTATTATTATTATTATTATTATTGACATAGATTTGGCGTCTTCTCAAGGGATGATCATTGTACTTGGTACAAGTTGGAGGGGGTAGTTATTGTTGCTCTTTGGATGCCAGGAGGCATTTTGAATGATCCTGGAAATTACAGGTCAGTTAGCTTAATGTCTGTCCCCAGAAAACTAGTGGAAAGTACTGCTAACGAAGAAATAACCAAGCATATAGAAGAACAAGCCTTACCGAAACAGAACCAGCATGGATTCTACAACAGCTTTGACAATCTGGCAAGATACATCTTGAACTTTCATGGAAATGTAAAGCAAAGTGACAACCTTTTTGGGTGGGCATATTTTCAAATCTGGGGAATTGTCATACATACATTCCTACCACTTTCTGAACTGAAGGGAATCTCCTCCCCCTTGCTTCTGGTTTTCCACATACACATGCACACCCAACTGTTACTCAACATCTTGTGCTCACTGAGCCTGATGAGTCTTCATTGGGTTATTTTCAGTCAGTCCACTCCCCAGGAGGGTTATTTTTCCTAAATATATTTTGTTTTTCTATAAAGATTGGAATTGTCCCTTGCCAGCTGATACCTCTCATTTGAGCTTGGATAGTACCATTTTGGTGATGTAAGAAATAAGCACTTGGATAACAAGTTCATTATCAGTAAATAGGATTATGTACATGGAGCTACAAATTGTGCACTGAAGTTGGCAGATGAAGCTGTCTTATTAGGGCCCCTGCCATCTGACATGTTTGGCGACTGCAAGATTTAGCACCTTTTTAGTGATGATGGTGGTGATCTTATTATTTATAGCCCACCCATCTGACTGGGTTGCCCCAGCCACTCTGGGCAGCTTCCAACACATATAAAAGCATAATAAATCGTCAGACATAAAAAAAAAATCCCAATAAAGGGTTGTCTTCAGATGTCTTCTAAAAGTTGTGTAGTTCTTTATCTCCTTGACATCTGATGGGAGGGTGTTCCACAGGGAGGGCATCACTACCAAGAATGCCCTCTGGTTCCCTGTTATGGCATCCCTATTATGGAACCAACTGACTACAAAGGTTCACTTGTCATCTTCCATACTGGCTTACAAATGGCAGATGGAAGCCTATAAATTAAAAATGCTTTAAACTCTTTTTTAATGGATGGGTAGTGGTAGAAGGGGTCTTGTATGCCTTCTTCTTTTTGTTGGTGTTAATGTTGCTAGGTACTATGTAATTTTATGTTTGAAGCTTTATTATACATTATTGTATTTTTTGGTAAACCACTCTGAGAACATAATTTCAATAAATAAATAAATGGAGAAAGAACATAAATCTGTTTTTATATTGTTCTGTGGCTAGTGAGCAATGGGATATGCCAGCTGATCCCAGGCAAGTTTCTATCTAGAGCTCAACTGCAGCTTTAGTATACATGTGATTGGGGGACAATTATGATGTTTATAGGTTGAGGGTTGCAATTAGGTAGTTCCAGTTAAGTCCTGAACATAGCAAATCTTCTTGCTTAAGGGGCCATTTTCCAGTGGTTCACTTAGCTAGTTCACACTGAAGAAAACTTACTCCTTAACTCCACCATGCTGACCAGCAATCCTAGCACAACTGAAAATTTGAGCTGCCCCGATCCCATTAGCCCTAAACATCTCCCAGAAATCTCTGAAAAGGGAAGCCCTAAGAGGTTGATGAGTGATATGTTGGCTACAGGTATGGTCCAGAGACATTTTAGTGCACCTTTCCCTACAATATTTTTTCCATAATTTTATTTTTTACATTTTCATTCACCTGTCTGTTTTCAGATGGTTGGCTCTCCTTGTCCTGCGCCTCCTATGAACCTGACCCTTGAAGGGAGCACCCAGCCTTGAATTGCCTTCCTTCCTTCCTTCCTTCCTTCCTTCCTTCCTTCCACTCTCTCTCCTGGTACTCTGAAGTCAATCCTATCTTGCTGCTGCTCTGAATACAGGGAATCAGTGGGCCTTGTACATCTTTAATAGTTCAGTAAAAGGGAGAAGTTTAGCAGCTGCAGCTATTTTCACCCTTGTCTCACAAACTGTACCTACTAAAATTCCCTCTTTTACAACAGTTAAAAATACAGTATCGTCCTAAGCTTAGACTTTGCTTACCTGATCAACCCCACCCATAGCTGCCAAGTTATCCCTTTTTTTAAGGGAAATTCCCTTATGCTGAATAGGCTTCCTCGTGAGAAAAGGGAAAACTTGGCAACTATGACCCCACCAGTGGGAATGCTCCTGCCTAGCTCTTTACGACAGTGTTTCTCAACCAGTGTGCCTCCAGATGTTTTGGGACTACAACTCCCATCATCCCTAGCTAGCAAGACCAGTGGTCAGGAATGATGGGAGTTGTAGTCCCAAAACATCTGGAGGCACACTGGTTGAGAAACACTGCTTTACGATATAGACAATACTTGTTACAACAAATTATAAGCATTCATACATCCCCACACAGTTGCATCAACAGTAGAACTGCTAATTCAATCAACTTTCCTCCAAACCTGATTGCACAAAACAAAACTAACGAATGAGTCGGTATGAGAAGCAAACAAACATGTGATTCAATACATGCAGCTGAAAGGAAATCTTTTAAAAATATGTCACATTTGCTATTTGATAAATCAGTCATTAGGAGGCAGCAGACAGCTCAAAATGTTTTCAAGAATGAAACTGCCTTCCCTGGTAATCTGATTGGATTGGAGATGAAGGGGCAAGTAGTTAAAACAGCTTCAGGGGTTTACCACCCTTTAGAGAAGACCTAAAAGTACTATATATGGTTTATCTAGGGCATTATCAAAACAAAGATCCCATGAATGGCATCCGTACAAACAGTCTGATACTAAATACTCTGTTAAGACATGAAACCCACTGAGACTTAATTTGCATATAATCAGTTTCAGACTAGGGTGCCAAATGTGATATGACATTATTCTGTTCATGTATGCACACCACTACTGCCAACCAAAATAGTGGAAGGACACTGCCTTTTCGCCCTGGATCCAAAAACAAAGTAAAAACATAGCAAGTTCAAGACAGGAACTCACACTTAAAGCAAATCATTCTAGTTCTCATTTTAAACAGCTATTTCAATTCTCCAAGTTAATGTAAACTCAAGGAAGACTTTTACTAGGCTAGAACATTTACTTCCTTTCTTTCTCAGCAATGTATAAAGTGAAATAAAGCAAGGATGAATAATACAGTCATCTCCAAAGTTTTAAGCATTACAGTACTGTACTTAAAAGATTTTTGCAGGGAATGCTGTATATTACTATGTATGTACATTACTATTACATACAGAAACAGAAATCACTAACTTTTAAGTCTCCAGAGCTAGCAATAATTAATTAATCATGGGCTAGAGCTACATGTTATTCTGAACTTTATTATTCTCTACAGATGATTTCCCAATGTGTAGCAGCCACATCTGTCATTCTTCTCCTTAATGATTATTACCAACATGAAACGAATGTACAATTCAACTTGAAATTATTGTATAACGTAAATATAGCCTCCTGAATCCTGCAATGAATCTTAAGCTTCCTGCCCTAGTTACTTACTAGGACTTAAACATAAATTATTGATAATGGAAAAAATGAACTTACTGTTGTGATGTTCAGACTGTTCTTTCGTTTTGAGTCAGCTGCCAGAGAGAAATCTGTTTAATAAAATAGTGAAACATCAACAAATGGGAAAGAAAGTGAAGTCCATATTCGGTTAAGTGTTGTTTTTCTTCTGTAACACTTTGTAAGTGAAGCAAATAAACAGACAGATGGCTTTGGAGATGGTCCCGCAACATCCAAGAGATGCAACACCCCTCTTCGACTATAAAGACCGATATGTTGTTGAGCTCTGACAGTCCAAAATGGTGAGGTCAATCAGTCTTGCTTGTTAAGTATGGTGTGTCAAAGAATAGGGCTGAAATTCCAAAATAATATTTAGTGCATTTTCCAGATCCAGATTTCTATCTCTCGTCCTTTCTGCCTTTCCATTCATGTTTTTATTGCCACAAAAATGCACATAGGTTTGTTCTTCCAGTGCCCTGGGTAAGGCCTGGCTCTGAAATGCATTTCAGTCTCTCAACACAGACAGCTTTCACTGCATTTAGAGTCCCACCAAGGCCCGGCTTTAAAAGCTACTGATTCTTTTCCCCCCCTTCTTCTTTAGCCTTCCTCACAAAAGAAGGGTATTTTGTAAATTACCAGCTCGTTCAGATCAACAAAAGGTACTTTCATAGAAAGCCCCATTTGATTTTGCTCAAATTTGATTACAAGGATGGAGGAAAAAGGAAAGGAAGTCAAAAAGAAAAACCCCAGATGGCTTTTTTCATTCATCTCAGTGAATGAGCTTTATCTGTGCCTTTTGAAACTGTAGCAGTGGAAAAGCATTTCTGTTGGCTTAAAAAAACTTGACAAAAATTATTGGTTTGCCATTTCTCATGTAACTGCCATTGGGAACTGGATGAAAAGACTTTTTTTCATGGGATCGCCTGCTTGGATCAAAATAATGGAGATTAGGTATTTCATTATAAATTACAGTGGGAGATAGAGAGAGGCTGTCATATTAATAGCAACCTGCTCGTGGTCTTCAGTGGTAGCTATTCTCCTAGACAAAGGACCAAGGGGGTTGTCTATTGAACTTGTGCTTTAAGGCCCGATCAATTTTCTATCATCAAGGCAAAAGGTGAGATGACGAACAAAAGAATTCACACATGAGTGACCTCATGAGCTGAGAGATAAAACAGCTTAAAGAAACAAAACACATCCTGAAATTATGGGTGATAAACTGTATAAAAGGAGAAGAAGGAAGAAAAAAGAGAGGGTGGTGGTGGTATGAGTGTTGGTCTATAATTCTTTCTTTTCTTAAGCATATGGACACATTAAAAGCTACTTGTTTTCAGGCACAGTATAATTGCAGCATTTGTTTTGCAAGGCTGTGCCTTGAATCTTGCTATGTACTCCTTCCCCAACAGGGTTCCAGTAATTTCATTCATGAGTAAGCATGCTATTGTGTTTAATGCAGAATGCCCAAGAGCCATACACATAGATATGCCCACACAAAGGATTACCATTGACGACAACAACATCAGCAACAGCATACAGACAGAAAGGCTGCACAGGATATGCACTGCATTGAACAATCGTGATACCTCAGGCTGCGCCATATACATGGTGAAAATATTCTTATTAAACAATGGACAGACGAAGGACCACTTCTATGCTGCTTCACAGATATGTGGTTATAATCCCTGGAGCCACATCTTCCCAATAGAAGAAAGTATACTTTTATTAAAAATATCACTAGTTGATTTAAGGATAGCATGCCTGGGAAACATATCTTCCTGAGAGCCTAATAAATTGCTGCCAGTTTGGGTGGTTAGCAGTGGACAAATGAACCAGTGGTCTGATTCAGCACTGTGGAACAGATCAGACTAGCTAGTCAACCAGGAGCCAGATTCAGCCTCACTAGAGGCTAGCAAAGACAAGAAGTATCAACAACCAAGAGAAGGCTACATAACTGCCTTGTCTCTTAGTCAGAGCCATCTTAAGCCTATCCAGCGCCGTGGTTCAGATATCCCTCCGGTGCCCCACCCCCACTTTCCCAGCCGGAAAGCTGAAGCCGCACACTGCTCTGGGGACGTGCGTGCGCTTCGCTTGAGCAACTACACCTTGCTCCAAGGTGCCGTTCCTCCCCCCCCCCCCCGACACCAGCATGCCGTGCCTCCTGCTTCTCGCCTGCTACGGGCAGGACCTGCGACGGTGACGCCGGACTTACACTCCGCCAGGCAGGGCCAGGTTCGGCTGGCCTGACAGGCAGGGATGCTGTCAGCTGTGCTCCGCCTCCGCCTGCTTGGTCGAAGTGGCTGTGCGGTGCTGCCATCCAGGGAGCCCCTGGCTGCCATGTCGATGGGCGGTTTGCAGCCGGCTTCCCCACAAAGGCACCCGCAGCCCGAGAAGAGGCAAGTGAGGGCGGCGCTGCCAGCGGGGCTTGAGGGCGGCTCCTCCAGCAGGGAGCAGGCTCTGGGCACGGCACGGCATGGCAGAGGTGCCCTCCAGAACTTCCCGCGATGGTGCCTTGTGCCAGTAGCCTCTATGGCTAAGACGCCCCTGCTCTTAGTGAGTTACTCTGAGGAGGCAGCATGGAGCAGTTTGTGTTCCCTGTTACAGAGACAGTTTTCCTTCAGGCTTATGGAGCAAAGATTGAAACAGTTTCAGAAATTTGCACAGGTCCAAATATTAAGGCAATTTTCCTGAGCACTGTGAATACAAAGTTATATCCAAATATAAATTCCTGCAGCACTCTGGAGAATAACACACCACCAAACAAGAGTCATGGGCTCCTCTGTTAATGGTGCATTATCCTGATATTTGGCTGTGAATCAAAGTCATGTACAGTGTTTAGTACCATGCCTAAGATAACAGAATGAAATGCAAAGGTGATAAGTGTGTCCCCAGAGGGAGGTTGCATTCCCCCTAAACCTTAAAGTTAGGGACTAAAGGAACAGATCTGCAATTTAGAGATGCTTCTTGATCTGCCCTTGTCATTTGAAGTAATACTGTAGATTGATCCTTTGCACAGGGCAACTTTTACCTCTGTCAAAGGTGATCTGCCCAAGAGAGCAGCTCTCTCACCCTCTTCCTTGTCTAACTGCAACACAACAGCCCTGCACTGCTCCCAGTAGGTATTACTCTCTGGTTGTTGCTGGCATCACCCTCCCGCTTACTCTTGCAGCCCAGATGGAAGAGGACCTGTGATACACCAAACACTTTTTAAAAGCCTCCAAGCCAGGACATCCAGCACTCCTTGGTTCAACCTACACACAAATTGCTGGGGAAAGCAGGATTAGCTTCCAGCTGCCTTATCCTAGTCCAAGATCAAAGCAGCTTGCTCGTTTCCATGGCAGACCCCACTAAACCTCCTAAAACTAAAGAACTCTGAAACCAATGCATCCTGCATTTCCTAGACTGTTCCCTTATATGTTACTGAGAGTGCAAAGTCAGCCCACACTCCCCGAGTCTCCCTCTACTCTCAGAAGAATGTGCTGACCTCTTACAATCCTGTTCCTAAACTTATTCTGAAATAGGGTTGCCATACATGCTTTTTCCAGGACACATCATCTTTATTAGGGGTAAAAATTCTGTCCAGGCAGATTTTTTTGAATTTGCCAAAATGTCCAGGGGTGTGAGAGCAGGCTACTTTTTATGCTGCCTACACAGTACTAGACAACCAAGTGTGAAACATATACCATATTTTTCAGTGTATAATACGACTTTTTAACCCAGGAAAATCTTCTCAAAAGTCAGGGGTCGTCTTATACGCCAGGTCGTCTTATGCGCAGCCGCAGAAGCGATTTCTGGCACTGCGGACATTTTGGAAATGGGCAGTGCGGCGCCAGAAATAGTTTCTGTGCATGTCCAGATGCGATTTTTGGCTTCCGCACATGCACAGAAGCGATTTCTGGCACTGTGGAAATTTTGGAAATGGGCAGCGTGCTGCCGGAAATCGCTTCTGCGCATGTCCAGACGTGATTTTCGGTGCATGTCCAGACGTGATTTTCGGTGCATGTCCAGATGTGATTTTCGGCTTCCGGGCATGCACAGAAGCGATTCCTGGTGCTGCAGACAATTTTTTTTAAAAAACAATTTTTATTAAATTTTCCAATTACAAACCAATATCATATCAATTATTCCAAATTATACAAATACATATCATTTAAACCAAATATTATGCCAAATCATAAAAATTTTGACTTCCCATGCTTCAAAATCTGGGGATTCTGAGTAACGCTACTTGCTGTCATCCTAGTCCAAATTCCAAATTCTTATCATTATAATCCATTATTGGGACCCAGGTGGCGCTGTGGTTAAATCACAGAGCCTAGGGCTTGCTGATCAGAAGGTCAGCGGTTCGAATCCCTGTGACGGGGTGAGCTCCCGTTGCTTGGTCCCAGCTCCTGCCAACCTAGCAGTTCGAAAGCACGTCAAAATGCAAGTAGATAAATAGGAACCGCTACAGCGGGAAGGTAAACGGCGTTCCATGTGCTGCTCTGGTTTGCCAGAAGCGGCTTTGTCATGCTGGCCACATGACCTGGAAGCTATACGCCGGCTCCCTCGGCCAATAATGCGAAATGAGCGCGCAACCCCAGAGTCGGTCACGACTGGACCTAATGGTCAGGGGTCCCTTTACCTTTACCTATAATCCATTATAGTCCCGATCTTTCCCAACAGTTCTTTCTTGTCGTTGTCTTCCTCTTGTTACAGCTTCTGAGATAAATATCAAGCGAGATTTAACACAAAGTCACTCTTCCTGTGTGGATTTTCTGTCCAGTCCAGCCTCCCCATAAATCCTTACTTCTTTTACAAACTGGGATGTTTCCTCGGCCGCTCCAACAATCAAAACACAGGCAGACGCCATCTTAAAGATTTCACAAGTTATGTCCTGGCTTCTGCTCAATAAATCCACTGATTGTAGAATTGCAGCTTTTCCAGGCGAGGTTCAGCCAAATACAAATATTATCGTTCTTCTTGTGACAGCTTTATGGCTCCCCCACCCTTTTGTTGGCAAAACCGCAGAAGACCTGGGCCACCTAGCCCCCCGGTAAGCCTCTGCCAGTAGCGTCTTCTCCCTCCGGTAGCCAGCTGTAACACGATCCAGGCTCCTTGGAGTCTGGACACGTTATCTGCAGAGCTCATCTCCAGCGTTAGCGTGGTTTGGCAGCAACAGCAGCAAGAAAGACTCAGGGAGAAGTCCTTGCATATTTACAAGCATTTTATTCTAAAGCATCTCGGAAGCAAGACAAACGTGTCTGTCTCCATCAGCAAAGCGAAAGCAAGACTAACAACATTACAATAGTACAACCAACGGAAATACACATCATGTGATACATTCAACATCCTCTTCCAAGCCTGTTCCTGTTTAAGGTGGAACAGAATCTACTATGAAATCCTAACAAAACTCCCCCATTCTGTGTAACCTTAAACTTCAGTAATCCCAACTGTAGCTTTGGCACATCCATCTTTAGTTGTTCTCTGTTAACAACCTTGGACAACACATTAGCAGGAAAATCATTACCTGGCATGTAGGACACTTGACCTGGTCCCTTCCTGATACACTCTCTTGCATGACGTAACCTCATCTACAAGAACTTGGACCTTTGCTTGCAACCCTCTGAAGCTAGCAAATCCAAACAGGAAATGTTGTCCTGATACACCTGTGCTGGACAAGTCACCCTGACTTTGACATCCTGAAACAGTTGCATCAACCACTCACAATCTGTGAGCGAGAATGAGGGAGTGTTGAGTTCCGCTGCATAGGAACTCAAACTCACTATTGTTTGCTCCTTGCACATCCAGCCAACCAGACAGTGGTTGTACAAGTAGCAAACGCCAGAAGAGCTTATGCCACCTGTGGCATGACTTCTGAAACTTGCATTTGCAAAAACCTCAAGACCTCCAGTCTTCTGACTTGTCAACTTCAGCCTGTAGTGCATAGTGCTTCGAAGATAGCAACCTATGCGCTGCAGAGCTTGCCAATCCTTAACAGTAGGATTGTCAGCATGCCTGCCAAGCAAATCACAGCTTGCAGCAATGTCAGGTCTTGAACATTTTGCAATGAAGCATAGCTTGCCTAGAACACATCTATACAAAGTGGTGTCAGAAAATGCTGCTGCGTTATCATCTCCCTGATAACCTGGCACCATAGGTGTGTCTACAGGATTTGCATCACCCAAATCCATCCTGTTCAATACCTCTGTAATTTTCTGGGTCTGGTGAACCAGAAAACTACCTTCTTTGTCTTGTCAACTTCCAGAGAAAGATAGTTGGATACTTCACCAAGATCTTCCATGGTGTAGTGTTCCTGCAACTGAGCAAGTGTACGCTGGTACAAATCCTTGTGTTTCCAGAATATAAGCAATTCAGCATCATAACAAAAGCAATACAGTTTGTGCTCCCCCTCTTCCTTGACAAACACACATGAATCAGCAATACTTTGGTGAAAACCTAGAGAAAGCAACATCTCTGTTAGTGTTGTATCCCAACACCTGGCACTATTCTTGAGACCAAACAGGGATTTCTTCAACTTGCAGACCATCCCCTGTGGTGCGTGCACTCCTGCAGGTGGAAGTAAAAACAGATCCTCCTGCAAAATCCCAGTCAAAACATTTTCATCATTAGTATCCAATACATAATGCGATACGTGCATTTTCTCTTGTGAAGCAATCTTGAGCAAAAATCTTTAAGCTCTCATACTTCACATCGGGTGCAATAGTCTCAATGTTGTTTTCACCTTGAACCTGTGAAAAACCTGTTGCGACCAGTTTGGCTGTGTGCCTCACTACCTTGCCATGTTGGTCAGTTTCGGCCTTAAAGACCCACCTGCTGTTTACCAGCTTCATTCCTGGGACCATTTTGACCAGTTCCCAGGTCTGATTCCTATCTAAGGAATCAATCTCTGTTTTCATGGCAGCTAGCCATGGTTGAGCATCTTTTGAGGTCATTTCCTGAACCACCTCGAAACTTGCAGGTTCAAAAACCTTTTCTGAGCTACTAAGAACAGCATCAGCAGTCTTAGCAAACTCATCAGCAAATCTCTCAGGCTGTTTGCCTGTTGTGGCCCTTCCAGATTTGCAAACACTCATTTCCTCTTTCTCTGGAGAAAAATGATCAATGGTGAGCAGTGGTTCTCCCAATTCAGTGTCAGACTCAACTGCACGTCTGAGTGAGGTTTCAACATCTTTGTAGCCTGCTGCACCACCAGCTACAGCAGTACCACTAGCTCCCACTGAATTAGAACCATCCTGACCATCATTTGCAGCTTCTGCTGCTCCATCCTCACCTGGATGAATCACATCACCACTTGGGTGAATCACATCATTTGCATGAACCAGGAAAATTCCCCCACCTTCCTCCCACTTGGGATTGGTAGCACCACCTAGGTGAACCAGGGAAATTTCCTCCTTTACCACCCCCTTGGGATTGACATCACCATCTGGATGAACCATGGAAATACCTCCCATTTGCACCTTCTCTGGATTGGCACTATGCAACAAGGGTGTAAGTCCCTGCTGCATTGATTTTCCAGAATTCCCAGCTCCCTCACACAAGCCACCCTCCCAAGAACTTTTGGGACGTGAGAGATCCTTTTGCATTCGCTTCTCATCCAGGAAAGCATCTAGCTCCTGAGAAGTGAATTCACCTTCACTGGGACTGGGGCATTTCACTCCAATAGGATTTGCACTATCATCTTTCCTGATGTACCCCTCTTCACTCTCTGAGGGAGTCAGTTGACCATCTTGGCCATTTGCAACTTCATCCACTGAAAGTGTCATTTGATCAGCTAGATCAATATGAATCACTTCACAGGGTGTGGAAGTCTGCCTGCTAGACAGCTTCCCATCATCAGCAAATACCTCATTGCAATCAGCAAAAGAATCACAGGGCTGAATTTTTAAACCCTCTCCATGCTCCTCCTTGGACACCTCCTGCAAACCCAGGTGACCATTGGTGTGATCAAAACCACCTGTAAGAAGAAGCTGGTCAGTGTTAGCATCACAGGCATCTTCAGGCTTATCAACATCATTTTCATCAACATAATCAAAAGTGAACACATATTGATTATCAACTCTTGGAGCATTCAGAAATTCCTCATCGCCTTTCTTGATGAGACAGCTTCCATTTTCGAAAGAAACTCCATACCCTTCTTCAGAAATCTGTGAAATGGAAAGCAAATTATTTTGTGCATCTTGCACATACAAAACATCACATAGTGTCAAGTTAAGTCCTTTTATGTAGACATCTCCAGTTCCTTGCACACTTAAAAGTCCTCCACTAGTCTTCACGACATCATCCTGTGAAGAAAAGCAAGTAAACAAACTTTTGCCACTGCAAATGTGCTTCTGAATTGTGGAACTGACAAAAAACTTGCGTTGAACTCTTCGAGCCAGCAAAGTCCCGTTTTGCTGCTGTGTGGGCTTCTGCTCCTGGCCGCCCCCCTTCTTTTTTCCAGCCGAAGACTTTTTCTCTTTGCCAGCTGCAGTTGTGGGCTTCAACTCTCTGCCCCCCTGCTCCTGGCCTTGTGACACTGTTGTGGGCTGCAATTCTTCCCCCTTCGGCTGGGCCTTGTCTACAAGCTTCACTTTTGTGGGCATCTCCTTGCCCCTCCTTCGCAACAAAGATGCACCTGCAGGCTTGTGTTTACGTCTGCGCTTCTGGAAAGACTTTGAAGACTGACCTTCGTTCCCACGGGACTGCACGGCTGTGTGGGATGATGACGCCATCTCCCCCTGAGATTTGCAACTGGCGCCCTCAGCCATTTCCATTGAAGCACTCTGTGCAGCCACTTGCACCAGGTCTGACGCGACAGCCAGCTCCTGCTGCAATTCCCAAGTGGCGCCCTCAGGTCTTGCGTTCACTGGAGACTGCACCCCCACCAGGTCTGACATCACAGCCAGCTCTTCCTGTGGTTTGCAACCGGGTGCCCCAGCACTCCAGCAATCATTTGGGGAATTGCCATCACAGCTTCCTCCCCCTCCAAGAGCTAGCTTCAATGTTTCCCACATCTCGCAAGCTGAATTGCATGCACCAACATAAATCAATTGTCCCGGACACAAACTTGTGATAATCAATCCTCTCGCAAACGAACCATCCGACCTCCAGCTGCTAGGGTCTGGGGGATTAGCCCTCCCCCTTTCTGCGATGGTGTACCACACTCCTGCATCTTGCAGCCTCTTATGTGTACATTTTGCCCATTTCTGATAATTTCCTCCTTGAAGGAAAATTATCTGTTCAGAGCCAGAGCTGTGCAAAAACTCCATTTTCCCTTCTCTCTTACTAACTGGGAAAATGCTTGCAGCTCTTCTCACTGTCCACTGTCCTCACAGTCATTAATCACTGTGAAAGTTTTACTGCCCGCCATAAAACTTCAGGCTACGCAGATCACAGTCTCTTGCTTGCGTGCCTGCCGCGGCATGCTTGTAAAAGCTCCGGCTTCTACATACCTTCTCTCCATTTTGTCCGAAGTTTTCAGCATCCTGTAGCTGCAATCGGAACACGCTGCTGCCTTTCTGCTGCCTGGGTCAGAACACCAGCCAGTTCTGCGACCTTCTTGGCAATTAGCCATTCCATTCCTGGGCCCGGAACCCTTTGTTGACAAAACCGCAGAAGACCTGGGCCACCTAGCCCCCCGGTAAGCCTCTGCCGGTAGCGTCTTCTCCCTCCGGTAGCCAGCTGTAACACGATCCAAGCTCCTTGGAGTCTGGACACGTTATCTGCAGAGCTCATCTCCAGCGTTAGCGTGGTTTGGCAGCAACAGCAGCAAGAAAGACTCAGGGAGAAGTCCTTGCATATTTACAAGCGTTTTATTCTAAAGCATCTCGGAAGCAAGACAAATGTGTCTGTCTCCATCAGCAAAGCGAAAGCAAGACTAACAACATTACAATAGTACAACCAACGGAAATATACATCATGTGATACATTCAACATCCTCTTCCAAGCCTGTTCCTGTTTAAGGTGGAACAGAATATACTATGAAATCCTAACACCTTTAACTGCTCCTCTGCCTCCTCCACCTCCAATTAGGTGGCTCGAATTTAAAGTACGTCACAGATCGTAAATCCACTTATAGCTGTCCGCAAAGTATTTTAACGAGCTCCAGCAATAAAATAACCAACTTGGGGAGGCTTTGATCTTACAGACTTAGCAAAACAACTTCCAAAAAAATAAAATTCCTCTATTATATTATATATACTCCAACATCCACACAGTTTGTATTTTCCTAACTTCTCATTTGTTCTAAATCCATTGGACCGTCCGTCCAGGAAAGGTGTTAAGTGCTTCTTAAGATATTGAAATAACAAGTTCACTTCCCTTTTTGTTCAGTCCGTGTCATTATCTTTCTTTAATATGGTGTTTCCTCGACTCTCTTATCACTCAGAGGCTGGAATTTCTGGCAGTGTCTTCTTCCCCATCATTTGAAGCATGTCCATAAATTTAAATCCAATTATTCCTCTTAAATCATGGAACTCGTGCTCGAACAGGGTGGCCTCCAGGAGCTCTGGCCCCCCATGGGTTAAACGCAGCCCCCCCCCCTCGAAAGATCGGGTGGGTTAAGGGGCATCCACGAGCCAGCGGCCCCTCCCATCATCCCAGGAGGGATGCTGCCAAATTACCCATGGGGTTCGGGGGAGATGTTACGGGTCAGCCATTTCTCCCGACGAGCACGAGCGGAAGTGGTGCTGTGGACATTTTGGATATGTCCGGCCCACAGACGATTGTAGGAAGAGGGGTAGTCTTATACAGTGAGTATTTCCCAAACTCTATATTTTAACTGGAAAAGTTGGGGGTCGTCTTATACGCCCAGTCATCTTATACGCTGGAAAATACGGTATGTATACTGTGTGTTTTGTTTTTGTATATTTTGAAGGGGCATTGTAGAATGTGTCCACTTCTGCTCCTGAACCCCCTCCCCACCCCACTCCAGGCCATAGGTGCCAACTCCCAGGCAGCTTAGGGAGCTGGGTATGTTTAGCCTGGAGAAGAGAAGGTTAAGGGGTGATATGATAGCCATGTTCAAATATATAAAATGATGTCATATAGAGGAGTAAGAAAGGCTGTTTTCTGCTGCCCCAGAGAAGCGGACACGGAGCAATGGATTCAAACTACAAGAAAGAAGATTCCACCTAAACATTAGGAAGAACTTCCTGACAGTAAGAGCTGTTCGGCAGTGGAATTTGCTGCCAAGGAGTTTCATGTAGATGTTAATCAGCATGGGGGGATAAAATCGAACCCTGGGGAACCTCATATTGAAGACTTCACAGTTATTTCTGCCTGAATGTAGAACCTTACATTTGTCCCTACTGAAGTTCATTTTGTTAGTTTTGGCCAAGTTCACCAATCTGTTAAGGTCATATTGAATCCTGATTCTGTCTTCTGCAGTATTAGCTACCCCTCCCAGTTTTATTTTGTTTAATTGTATTTCCACTTGTAAGCTGCACTGGAAATTCATTATGAAAGGTGAAGCAAAAGTATTATTATTATTATTATTATTATTATTATTATTATTATCATCATCTGGCCCAGCCACGCGTTGCTGTGGCTCATCCCTGTGTTTCCCCCCACCCTGTCCCGATCCATGACGTATCCCGTCTCCCCCCCACCCCCGGTTCATCCCTGTGATTCCCCCCACCCTGTCCCAATCCATGACCTATTCAGTCCCCTCCTCCCCCCAACACCCACCCAGGGGGTCCCCACCTCCATTCGGCCTAGTTCGGCCTAGTCTGTAAAGGTGAGCCGAGGTGCTGTGGAAAGGGAAGGTTTTCTAGCTGCAGTACCAGTGTAGTCGCCACTAGAGGGTGCTGTTTTGCAACCTCTTCTGGCTTCTTTTTCCCAGCATGCACTTTGAGGTGAGTTGTGTGTTCGGAAACACAGGGTTTTGGGGTTTTTGTCTACGCAAGCGGTATATGCTTCCTCTCACAGTAGCATGGGATGTTGTGTGCACATTTGAATGCTATAGGTCAAGCGGTTTCGGAGAAAAGTGGAAACACACCCACATGCCCTATATATATATATATATATATATATATATATATATATATATATATATATATATATATATATATTACTAGCTGGCCCTGCTACATGTTGCTGTGGCTCAGTCTGTTAAATGGAGCCTCAGAGTCCCCCTTCAGACTCCCCTCACCTTCAGAGTCCCCCTGTTTTACACATGTTATGTTTACACAGGGGCATCCCTGTGACTCGCCCCACCCTGTCCCAACCCATGACCTATCCCGCCCCCTCCCCCCGGCTCATCCCTGTGATTGAGCCCACCCTGTCCCGACCCATGACCTATCCCTCCCCTCCCCCCAGGCAAGCCCCCACCTCCACTTGGCCTAGTCTGGAAAGCGCCCTAGTCTGGAAAGCCAAGCCGAGATGTTGTGGAGAGGGAAGCTTTCCTAGGTGCAGTACCAGTATAGCCGTTGCTAGAGGGCACTGGTTTGCAACATCTCCTGTGCTCCCAGCATGCACTTTTGGCTGCGTGGTGCATTCTGGAACAGGGGTTTTGGGGGGTTTTACCTGGCAGAGGTGTGACATCTGTCTTAGCAAACTTTCCTATAGCCTTCGGACATTCGCATGTGATGTTGTGTCAAAATTTCACCTCAATCAGTCAAGCGGTTTTGGTGAAAAGTGGAAACACACCCACATGCCCAGTTAACATTTATATATATATATAGATTAGCTTTCCAGGATTCTGAATTTTGCTTTGTCATCTCCCAAATCCCTCTCCCTCCATACTCAAATCACATGGGTTCTGAAATTAAATTTTATCACTTTATTTGACTACAGAAAGAGATTGCCATTGTGTTTTTTTAAAACCAAAACCAAAACTAAAATTGCTGGAAAAAGTACTGAAAAATTGGATGAGAGAATGTGTCACTTAAATAGGAAGAAATGAAACATTTCCCTTCAACTGAGCTAATGTGGTCCTTTATACAATGTATAAAAAGTGTTTCATGCAACTGAAGTACTCTTAAATCTACATTATCCTCATTTATGTGTATTATCCTAATCCTAGCAAGGGATGATGAACACTATAAGGACAGTAGCACTCAGTTTCTAATAGAAAAATAAAGCCTCTTCATCATCAGATAGAGACAGGAAGGAGCCCACAAGTACAACCACAATTATCCAAAGAAATCCAAAGACACCTATAAAGTTTATTTCAGCATAACATATTGATTCCAAATTTCCCTTGCAATGTAAACCTAGGTCGCATCTCCATTATTTATTGTATTCTTGAAGACATACAACTGTGTAAAAATGGTAAGAGAAACCAGTACAGTATATATTTGCCTAAGGAAAGGGAACAGGGAGCTGTTGTTTGGGATTCAACAGAGGTAAGCACCT
The DNA here is from genome assembly GCF_963506605.1 of Zootoca vivipara. Lineage (NCBI taxonomy): Eukaryota > Metazoa > Chordata > Lepidosauria > Squamata > Lacertidae > Zootoca > Zootoca vivipara. The sequence goes on from NC_083280.1 coordinate 10,589,146, forward strand.
CAGTACTGTTGTTGTTGTTGTTGTTTAGTCGTATTTATAAGTATTGGAGCCTCAGCTTCACAATCTGTCCTTCCAGTGAGCACTCAGGGCTGATTTCCTTCAGAATGGATAGGTTTGATCTTCTTGCAGTCCATGGGACTCTCAAGAGTCTCCTCCAGCACCATAATTCAAAAGCATCAATTCTTCGGCGATCAGCCTTCTTTATGGTCCAGCTCTCACTTCCATACATCACTACTGGGAAAACCATAGTTTAAATATACAGACCTTTGTCGGCAAGGTGATGTCTCTGCTTTTTAAGATGTTGTCTAGGTTTGTCATTGCTTTTCTCCCAAGAAGCAGGCGTCTTTTAATTTCGTGGCTGCTGTCACCATCTGCAGTGATCAAGGAGCCCAAGAAAGTAAAATCTCTCACTGCTTCCAGTTCTTCCCCTTCTATTTGCCAGGAGGTGGTGGGACCAGTGGCCATGATCTTGGTTTTTTTTATCTTGAGCTTCAGACCATATTTTGCGCTCTCCTCTTTCACCCTCATTAAAAGGTTCTTTAATTCCTCCTCACTTTCCGCCATCAAGGTTGTGTCATCTGCATACCTGAGGTTGTTGATATTTCTTCCAGCAATCTTAATTCCGGCTTGGGATTCATCTAGTCCAGCCTTTCGCATGATGAATTCTGCATATAAGTTAAATAAGCAGGGAGACAATATACAACCTTGTCATACTCCTTTCCCAATTTTGAACCAATCAGTTGTTCCATATCCAGTTCTAACTGTAGCTTCTTGTCCCACATAGAGATTTCTCAGGAGACAGATGAGGTGATCTGGCACTCCCATTTCTTTAAGAACTTGCCATAGTTTGCTGTGGTCGACACAGTCAAAGGCTTTTGCATAGTCAATGAAGCAGAAGTAGAAGTTTTTCTGGAACTCTCTAGCTTTCTCCATAATCCAGCACATGTTTGCTATTTAGTCTCTGGTTCCCCTGCCCCTTCGAAATCCAGCTTGCACTTCTGGGAGTTCTCGGTCCACATACTGCCTAAGCCTGCCTTGTAGAATTTTAAGCATAACCTTGCTAGCGTGTGAAATGAGCGCAATTGTGTGGTAGTTGGAGCATTCTTGGCACTGCCCTTCTTTGGAATTGGGATGCAGACTGATCTTCTCCAATCCTCTGGTCATTGCTGAGTTTTCCAAACTTGCTGGCATATTGGGTGTAGCACCTTAACAGCATCATCTTTTAAAATTTCAAATAGTTCAGCTGGAATATCATCACTTCCACTGGCCTTGTTATTAGCAGTGCTTTCTAAGGCCCATTTGACTTCACTCTCCAAGATGTCTGGCTCAAGGTCAGCAACCACACTACCTGGGGTGTACGAGACCTCCATATCTTTCTGGTATAATTCCTCTGTGTATTCTTGCCACCTCTTCTTGATGTCTTCTGCTTCTGTTAGATCCTTACCACTTTTGTCCTTTATTATGGTAATCTTTGTACAAAATGTTCCTTTCATATCTCCAATTTTCTTGAACAGATCTCTAGTTTTCCCCATTCTATTGTTTTCCTCTATTTCTTTGCATTGCTCATTTAAGAAGGCCCTCTTGTCTCTCCTTGCTATTTTTTGGAAATCTGCATTCAGTTTTCTGTATCTTTCCCTATCTCCATTGCATTTTGCTTGCCTCCTCTCCCCCGCTATTTGTAAGGCCTCGTTGGACAGCCATTTTGCTTTCTTGCATTTCCTTTTCCTTGGGATGGTTTTCGTTGCCGCCTCCTGTATAATGTTACGAGCCTCCATCCATAGTTCTTCAGGCACTCTGTCCACCAAATCTAAATCCTTAAACCTGTTCCTCACTTCCACTGTGTATTCATAAGGGATTTGATTTAGATTGTATCTTACTGGCCCAGTGGTTTTTCCTACTTTCTTCCATTTAAGCTGGAATTTTGCTATAAGAAGCTGATGATCTGAGTTACAGTCAGCTCCAGGTTTTGTTTTTGCTGACTGTATAGAGCTTCTCCATCTTTGGCTGCAGAGAATATAATCAATATGATTTCGATGCTGCCCATTTGGTGATATCCATGTGTAGAGTCGTCTCTTGTGTTGTTGGAAAAGAGTGTTTGTGATGACCAGCTTGTTCTCTTGACAGAACTCTATTAGCCTTTGCCCTGCTTCATTTTGAACTCCAAGGCCAAACTTGCCAGTTGTTCCTTTTATCTCTTGCTTCCCTACTTTAGCATTCCAATCCCCTGTAATGAGAAGAACATCCTTCTTTGGTGTCATTTCTAGAAGGTGTTGTAAGTCTTCATAGAATTGGTCAATTTCACTTTCTTCAGCACTGGTAGTTGGTGCATAAACTTGGATTACTGTGATGTTAAAAGGTCTGCCTTGGATTCGTATCGAGATCATTCTGTCATTTTTGAGATTGCATCCCATTACAGCTTTTGCCACTCTTTTGTTGACTATGAGGGCCACTCCATTTCTTCTACGGGATTCTTGCCCACAGTAGTAGATATGATAAGTCATCCGAACTGAATTTGCCCATTCCCTTCCATTTTAGTTCACTGATGCCCAGGATGTCAATATTTATTCTTGCCATCTCATTTTTGACCACATCCAGCTTACCATTATCCATGGTTCTTACATTCCAGGTTCCTATGCAATATTTTTCTTTACAGCATCGGACTTTCCTTTCGCTTCCAGGCATATCCGCAACTGAGCGACCTTTCGGCTTTGGCCCAGCCCCTTCATCAGCTCTGAATCTACTTGTACTTGTCCTCCGCTCTTCCTCAGTAGCATGTTGGACGCCTTCCGACCTGAGGGGCTCATCTTCCAGCATCATAACTTTTATATGCCTGTTGTCTTTGTCCATGGAGTTTTCTTGGCAGGGATACTGGAGTGGCTTGTCAGTTCCTTCTCCAGGTGGATCACGTTTAGTCAAAACTCTCCACTATGACCTGTCCATCTTGGGTGGCCCTGCATGGCATAGCACATAGCTTCTCTGAGTTATTCAAGCCCCTTCACCACGACAAGGCATTGATCCATGAAGGGGATGGTTAGGTGATCCCTACAGTATATGTAATATCAGCCAGATGTAGGAAAAGGCACCCCTCACTTGAATGCCACTTGTGCCTCATTGACAGTGATGGATCTTGGAGCACCTCCCGTTTTTCGTGGGAAACCCCCGGATTTTAATCCGTTTCCTGCTGTTCTCCCGAATGGAGAAAAATCCCGGAAATCCCCCGGATTTCCTACCTGCCAGAGAGCCTCCATTTTGGATGCTGCTCTGCCCATGTGTGGGCAGTGGAAATAGGGCAGAGCGGCACCGGAAGTCGCTTCTACGCATGCCCGACGGCCATCTTGGTGGCCATCTTGGTATGCGTAGAAGCGACTTCCGGTGCCGCTCTGCCCTATTTCCGGTGCCCACATATGGGCAGAGCGGCACCGGAAATTGCTTCTACGCAACTTCCAGTGCCGCACCGCTGCTGATCCCGCATTTTTCAGCGGGAGACTTGGCAGGTATGCCTCCACACCAGAGGTGCCAGCTTCTCCAGAGGATGGAAGGGGGCAATGCGATGTCACACAACATCCTCTGAATACTGTGAGGGGCTGGAACTGCCTCACCCTCAACTCCTAGGAGTTTGTGCTGATGCTCCACGCTATACAATTCCTTTCTCTAAAGTGCAACCCTGCCCAAAGCAGGCAACTTATTTAATTCCCAGACAATTCCACAGTGCTTTCATTCTGTCAGGATTCATCTTCAGCTTACTGGCCCTCATTCAGCCCACCACTGCATCTAGACAACAGTCCAGGACCTTCACAGCCTCTTCTGACTCAGGGCAGAGGCTGAGAGGGCATGTAGTTGAAGATTATGTCCACATCCTGAGGCCTCAGAAACTAAAACTTGTCCCACAAAACTGGACCAGACAAAAGTTAAGGAACTTCTGCTGTTTGACAGAGGCTCACGCCTGAGTGAACATTCACACCTATTCTTCTATAAATGAGCTTCCATTCTGATTTCCAGACAATTCAAAATGCTGATTATAATTAACAAACCTTTGCATCAGAGATGGGGAACCTCAGGCTCAGGGGCCACAAGCAGCCCTCCAGCCTGTCTAATTACCCTTGGGGCTCTCTCCAGGCCATACACCTCTCGTGTCAAACCCCCATCCTTGCACAGCCTTGCACCCTTCCTTGAGTGTGTTTGCCTGGCTGAGTCCTTCGTGCTTGCCTGCATGGAGGCTAGTGAGGGCCATGTGAGTGGGCAAAAATTAGCCTATTGTAAAAGTTAAAATTCACATTTATTGTTCTGCCCACTTTTGCCTTTGTCCCAATCCACCACTGGCATGTGGCCACTGAAAGGTTTCTCAGAAGGGAGGGTGGCCCTCCAAGTGAAAAAAATGTTCCTTACCCCTGCTCCGTAATCTGTGTATTATCATCTGGCACATGGGCCCTTTAAGAAAAACAATTATAACCCAGGAGACTAGCTCCTGGAAAGCTCCCTCAAATTTAGAGGGAGGCCTGTTGCCCGCGCTAGTAACCTGCATTGATATGAAATGAGATAATCTGGATTTTAGCTTATTGTTGGTTTTAATTATTTTTGAATGTTTTAAATAATTCAGTTTGTTTGTTTGCTTGTTTGTTTTGTGTACCGCCCTTCATCTGCAATCTCAGGGCAGTTCATAGCATAAAAATACAATAATAAATGTTTTTAAGACGTTTTTTATTTACTGAAAATGTGATTGTTTTACTGTTTCTGTAAACAGCTTTAAGGTTTTATTACAATCAAACAGTATATAAATTTTGTGAAATAAGTAAACAAAAACGAATCACAAACCCCTGAAAAGCATAGTATAGAAACTTAGCATCTGCTCCACCAAAACATCAATGCATGATCCTAAAACCGAAACAATGCAATTTAAAAGTAACATACGAGTCCAGGAAAGACATCCCCATCACTGGTCTCTAATGCAACTGTGTAGGACAAAATGCCAAAGAACAGGAAGACTTATAAGAGCAGGTGCACATGACACTACAACACCTCCCTGCAACGAACAAACTGTAAGAAATCAGGCAGAAAGCAGAAAGAAAAGATGTAATGTCTGTCCAAACAGAATCTGTATGTGCATCAAGTTCCATTGGCCATAAAGAGATTTCTGGAATGAGGTCAGACTTTGAAAGTGGAGAGGACAGGGATCCCAAAGATAATGTATCCAGAAATACTGGAAATAGTTCGTGAATGGCAACTTTGGGTGGTATTGGGCAAGAGAAGGGCAAGAGATACCCTCTATTGGCCTGGCATGAAACAGTAGCAGTTGTGCAAAACACCTAAAACAGAATTGAAAAGATAAACATGATAACTAGGTAGGTAGCAGAGCCTGGCAGCAACTGTCTACAGATCTGTCAAGACATGCTCTATTGTTTGGAACTAGGATACCTGAACGATAAAGTGACCCATGTGTACCTCTCCAGCAGCAAAGACTGTTAGAAGCCTTTCTGTGGATATCCCATTAGGAATTCAGGTAGGGAGCTATCAGAGAGAGGGCTTTGCGGTGTGTGTGTGTGTGTGTGTGTGTGTGTGTGTGTGTGTGTGTGTGTACCAACTGTGGAGCTCCCTCCAGTGAGAAATCCACCCAGCACATTCTTTATATTTGTTTTAGTGCCACTGGAATGCTAGTCTATTTATATGGTCTTTTGGTGTTTATCAAGTTTTTGTTCTGTGTTCTTGATGTTTTACCTGATGCCTTCTCTGGTTTGGCTGTTAGAACTGATTTAAACTAGTAATTTATCTACAATCTAGAATAATGTTGATGTGACTAATCTATATATATATAAATGTAGACACTGCGTGCGTGGAGGTATCATCCTTGCACCGTAACCGCTGAACCGAATTGTATCAAATTAGGGCAAAGCGTACCTTGCCCATCAGGGAGGGATCTGGCGTAAAAATTTTTTCAAAAAAACACACCTTTCACACCTAAAATAATGATTAAACGCAAAAAAGTGGCGTGCAAATTATCAAATCAATAACCTTTATTAGGCATGACAAATTCAGAAGCTTCAGAACAAAATTATGAGTAAAACATTCACATTATAAACTTCATGAAATAAAATACATATTAATTGATTTAGTATTTTAGAGCAATATATCAATTTTCAATTAGCATCCCCTGGTCCTCTCCACAGTGGCCCAATCTCTCTGCGTAAACCGAGCACAAAAACTCAGCCACCACTAAAGTAACTCCATCATTATTATCTGACAATAACCCCTGAATAGTTGCGTGCAAATTATACATCACCAGCAGAAGCTCTGAAGACTCCAGCAGCATCCAATAGAAAGGCAGATCACGCACTGTCACCAGCAAAAGCTCTGAAGGGGGCACCAAATAATGATGTCATCAACTGAGCAACTGAAACTACCAAGGCGGCCATTACCAGACAACCCACAGAGTCAGGCCAAGGAATGGAGATACAGGGCGGAGGCCTCAGCTAGCATTTAAATACTAGCCCAAGCCAAGGCCAACAGACTAAGCCTCGCCTCTACTTTAAAGCCTACAAACTAGGGCTCTGCTCTACTTTACAAACTAGGCCTCGGCTCTACTTTACAGCCCATAGACTAGGCCTCATCTCTAATTTACAGCCTACAGACTAGGCCTCACCTATATTTTACAGCCTAAAGACTAGGCCTCAGCTCAACTTTACAGACTAGGCCCTTTAAATACTATCCTGATTAGAGCCCTGGGTGGGGGTGGGGGGAGGAGGGGCCCAAATAGGTCATGGGCTGATGTAGGGTGGGGGGAGCCACAGGGTGGGGGGAGGGGGACGGGATACCTCATGGGTCGCTACAGGATGGGAGTAAACATAGGGATGAGACACAACTGTTGTGTATTGAGTCAAATGATTTTATATCTGCATTACTATTGTCTGTATGTGCTTTAGGGTAAAGTAACTGCCTTTTGGTTCCAGAAGGTACAGCTACTATTGGTTCATTTAAGCTGCTGTTTTTGGATCCTCTGTCTTATTGGTTTCCTCCAAAAGGCAGCACTGTGATTGCCTGATATTGTTCCCTCCAAAATGTATCCCTTTCTAGCTAGTTCCCTGTCCCTATAAATGTAGCCTTCCTGCCCTCAGAGTCACTCCTGTTTTGCCCTGAATAAAGAACTGTTCTATTGAAGATGCGTAGCTGGACTTCTTAAGCCACGACACAACAACAACCACGGGGGGTGGGAGGAAAAAACACATAGTCCAGGGGGAAACGGACACATCCTCCCCCTTTCCTAGGAAACATTCACCCTGAGAATAGCTATCAAGTTTTCCCTTTTCTTGCGAGGAAACCTATTCAGCATAAGGGAATTTCCCTTTAAAAAAGGGAGAACTTGGCAGCTATGCATTTAACAGACTCCTATGCATTTAACAGACAGCTATGACCCTGAGTCAGGCACGGCAACGCGTCACGGATCGTCACAGGGTGGGGGCAGCCACAGGGATAACCCACAGCAACCTGTGAGAGAGTCAAGTAGTTTTTTATTTAAAAAAACAGCTATTTTAGCAACCTTGAATAAGGTATACATTTTGTTATGACTAAACAACAATAACAATAATAATCAGGTTCAGCCAAGTTAGAAGCTAATTATTTGAGAAGGCAAAAATTTTACACTATTCTCATACCCCTGTTATTCAACTTTTAGCTGTATCTGGGGATCAGTCTCTCAACATGGTGATCACTGCAATACTAATAGGCTCTGACTGAAGATCTGCTGTATCTCTAGCCATTGTTAATGCACACAACTGCCTGCCATGAATTTGTTTCACAAATGGTTAATTCATGTTTCTAAAATAGTTGCTCTGAAATCCTTATACATCCCAAAATAGCTTAGCACAAAACAAGTTAGTAGGGATTTCCATATATTAAAAATCAATATGAATATGATATTGTTTATATTATACAATTCCTTGTTTCATGTGGACTGCTCTGTTACAGTGAAATATTGCTGCAGTCTGGCAACTCCAGCCCTAAATTGCCATGACAACCCAAACGTATAATTACATATTTCTATATATAAATGCACTGAATGTTAACTAATGAAAGAGAATGGAACTTACTGGTATTCTAAATTTGCAGTGGAAGGCAATAGGTAGTATGGAGAGATTTTAAGAATCATGCTTTCATTTGAAGCAAAAAGTAATTACTAAAATAGCAATAAAATATTTTTTGCAATAACTTGATATGGAGTCCAATCCTTAGCATGATTACTCAGTCAGTGTTTTATGTCACCTACTCCCATGTAAGTCACAGGATTACAGCCTCCAACATTATAGCTACTCCAATCTTTCAGCCTTTTAGTTTTATACCACAGTGTCTGGAGACAGGCAGTCAGGTCATGCATCCATAGCAGTGACGCAGAGGAGGAATGACCACTGGGGAGGAGTCCAGAGAGAAGAAATGCATCCGCAGCAGCACAACTGGACACCTTCATTTGCCCCAGCTGCAACAAAACATTTATCTCCCGTATCGATCTCTACAGCCATAGCAGGCGCTGTAACCTTCTAACAGTTTTGAGTTAGACTTCATCCTCAATGGCACACTCCTTCATTGTCTCCCGAGACAGACAGATGCCAACAACAGCAACATTGTTGCAAACACAATACACTATAATCTTGTATTATGTTTGTATTGTATTTGTGCAATTTTGAGGGGTATATAAAATTACATTTTTAAGGTGGTTTAAAGTGGATACACTTCTTGAGATAAACTTCCTGGGTACAATCTAAGAAACGTCATTTACAACAAAGTCGCATTATAACCAGTGGAAATTAAGTGCATAGATAAATCATATGCTGCACATTTTGCAGACAAATTTGAAGGCTATTTTACAGAGCTCCTTGAGGTGGCCACCTTTCATTATCTGCCATTTCCCCACTTCCTGACTGTCAGAGAACAATGCTGCATTATGATATAGCATTACTATGAGTGGAATTCTGAAAGAACATGTGTTTTCCATTACATGAAAGCAAAAATAATCCTTTAATTTTAATCCTGCTATCATCCTACCCTTCTGTTAACAGCAATACAGCAAGAAAACCAGAAGTTGGACTTGGGCTTATTGATTATTATTAGTAGTAGTAGTAGTAGTAGTATTTAGTATTATTTTTAGTTTTAGTATTATTATTTAAATATCTCTCAGTTAGTTTACAGTAAAGTCTCGGTGCAACTTGACAATAAAATACAGCATATAAAACAATTTAAAACCAGAGAAAATTTAAATCACTAACAATACAACATACTTAAAATGCTCAGCCAAAAGCAAATTAATTAATTAACAACAACAACAACAACTTGTTATTATACCCACCCATCTGACTGGAGTTTCCTCAGCCACTCTGGGGAAGTCCTACACACCCCACTAAAATATGAGCACTACCATAGGAGGCAATATTAGTTAAGGGATGTATCCCTTAAGAGAGTGTTCCATAGTCAGGGGGGGGCACTGAAAAGGCCCATTCTCATGTGGTACTACAGTATGGGGAAATAAAAAAAACCTTTAAATTTTTATCTATTTGACAGAATTACATGAAATGTACACAAAATGTACATATACATGAGCCCCTTCTGAGTCAATAATGTCTCAAACTAGACACAAACAAGCAGAAAATACCCAGCATTGCTCAGGAATTCTAAGAAACCAAAAAACTGCTCAGGTTTATAAATAGATAGATCCTCCCAACTGAATCAGGAAACACTCAAGCAGCATCTAGCCACAAATCACTGTTTAACTAGGGGCTTTTAAACCCCACATATTCAAGAAGGGTGTGGGGGAAGAAAATACACACCGCAGAGTGTAAGAGAGTTCAAAACTGCTGGGTGCTGTTTTGCCAGCACGTTCCATGTGCAGAACATAATGCTGAAGCAGATCCCTACAGCCAACAATACTGCACCCTTGACAGACCGTTACTGATGGCTGCTGTGCTAGGACTGCAAGTCCACTCCTCCCATGCCACTATCCCAAATGTGTACCGGCTCAGTAAAGTACAGGCCGCTGTCACCCCGCTGCCTCCACCACAACTGATGGTGACACTACCTGCTCCCACTCCATGGCTGTCGCTTACTTAACTTCCATCGCTGGTGCTGCCACTGCTGCCACATCATCAGAAGAGGCTGTCTGAAGTGGACCAACATTGCCAAAGTATAGTGCATGACTGTTTGAAAGTTCTATTGCCAACAGCCCCATGCTTTTCTTTACAGAAGCTGCCTACCTCTTCTTTCTCCTTCCTGATGCACATAGCCCCCGATTGCTCCAGGTAGCCTAACCCAAGGAATCTGGGGCTGCCTTGACCTGACTCAGTCAAAATCTAGATCCACCCGAATTGGCCCAATTCAGTTTGGAATTGGGCTTCTACCATATCCTGTGCATAGCCCTTTTAGTTTCCTACCAGATATTGTTAAAATTTGTAGTTTTGAAAAGTTCAGTCCAACATCTTAAAATCTTATCTTCAGAGGTGTCTAAATGCATACAGTTTATAACACTTCAGTCTGTCATCTTGATTCAAGATGGTGTGTGATATAGACCACAACTCAAGAATCATCACACCAAACTGGGTGATGATGATATCTTCAGAGGTGCCTAAATCAATGCAGTTTGGAATGGTTCAGTCTGCTACGGTATCTTGATTCAAATGGCATCCAACAGTAAAGAAATGTAGAGCAAAAACATGCTCCTTGACCTCAGGATCTGTCATGCCAAATTTGTTCATGATCTCTTTATAGGTGTACAAATCAATGCAATTTGGAACTCTTTGGTCCACTATCTTGATTCAAAGTAATACCCAATGGTATCCAAATACAGTAGTACCTCGGGTTACAAACGCTTCAGGTTACAAACGTTTCAGGTTACAGACTCCGCTAACCCAGAAATAGTACCTTGGGTTAAGAACTTTGCTTCAGGATGAGAACAGAAATCGTGCTCTGCCGCCTCCACAGCAGCAGGAGCCCCCATTAACTAAAGTGGTGTCTCAGGTTAAAAACAGTTTCAGGTTAAGAACGGACCTCCGGAATGAATTAAGTTCTTAACCTGAGGTACCACTGTATAGCCCAAACCCACTCCCCAGTCCCAGAAACTAGCATGCCAAAATGGGCAATAATATCTTCAGAAGTGAACATATCTGTGCTGTTTGGAAAGTTTGATCTATCATCTTAATGCAAAATAACATCCAGCATTAGGCCAAACCTGCTCCTCCTTCTCAGAAACCATCACACCAAATTTGGTGACTATATCTTCAGAGGCATCAAAATCAGTGCAGTTTGGAATGACTTGGTGTCATCTTAATTGAAAATGGTGTCTAGCAGTATCCAAACACAGATGAAAACTAACTGAAAACCTGGGTCAGGGACTGGCTGGACACTGACAAGTGGTGGCTGGATACTGATGAGTGGGAACTAGGAGAAGGGGGATTGGAGTTGGAAGAAGGGCTAGAACTGGGAGAACCTGTAATAGTCAAGAGAGAGGAGTCAGAGGCAGGAGAAGCTGCAGGACTGGAGAGTGAAAAACAGGTGGAGGAGGGAGAGATGGGTCAGGCTGTTGTAGAGTCAAGGACTTCCACTCTGCCTCCTGCATCTCTCTTGCTCCACTGTCTCCCAGGACCGGAAGAGGGTTGGTTACACACAGGCTGAGTCTTCGCCTCCTTGTGTGCAGCTCTAAGCAGGGAAATACATAAGCCGAGGTGGGGGGGGGAGTCTCCCTGTTGCGGCAACTGCCACATTGGCTGCATACCTAGCAGTAGCTGAGAGACATAGGACTGATGGACATGCCTTCCCATATTGCCTTCCCATACAGTGGTACCTCTGGTTGCAAACGGGATCTGTTCCGGAGGCACGTTCGCAACATGAAAAGGCCGCATTCTTACAAGAGCATCGTAAGTAAACAAGGACCAGCCATGGTTTTTAATACCTCTAAAGAGGCTGGGAGGCAAAGGTTTCATACTTGGCTTTGCAGCATATGAATGACAGAGGGAGATTAATTGGATACAGCTGGTGTTAATTGTGATGCAAGTGGATTTACTGAATGGGTATTTTATGGATTTATTGTTTTTTTCCCTTGTTCAGCTGCTGTTGTGCAGGTTAAAAGGATAATGCAGTGGGCAGGACCATAAATGGGGAGGTAGGAAGCAGGATGCATAGCATGCAAGAGGTAGAGCAGTTGCTGGCTTTCACATGTTCAGGTGCTTAGTTAAAAACGCTATCTCAGCCAGAAGCCCTTTTCAAGTTATTGAAATTACTTACTGAATCCTTAGAACAATAGTAAGAATAAACAATTATAGTATATTAAATTACAATCAAGATAACATAGTAGACATCACACATACTTCCATTTTGGGCATTCCCAGATAGATTTTATTGTGCAAGGAATGCATATTTGTTAGTGATAGAGAATGCAAAGTCTTTCACCCACCTAGCAAATCTGTGACAAAGAAATCCCATTTTCAACAACTTTCTAAAATACATATTTAATTAAAAAAGGAAAATCAGAAACCAGGGGATCCACTAAGGCTTTTCTCCAAGAATAACCTCCCACCCACTCACCACATTGCTTTCTATGGAAAAGAACTGGCCCATCACTCCACTTCATTATATAAGGCCGTTCAATTGCCCAGTCAGTCCCTATTTACAAATGTAGTATTATTCCCTGGAAAAGCAGAACAACCCAGGAAAACAAGACTTTAAAAGCACTTCATAAAATGAAACTTTGGAGGAAGTATAGGCTTAAAGGAAAATGAGCAGTATTCTTGACAGCCAATTTGTCACACTTCAGTAGCATAAAGGAGACAAGAACAGATGTTTTCGTGGATGAATCAATGAGAAATAACTCCGCCAAGAGGGAGAGCATGGGCTTGATTGGAAAATGTTCCTACAGTGTCCCTTATGAAATTTCATTCAGGCAACTTTTGTGCAATGGGAGCTCAAGAAAGAAATCTTCCTATGGATGGCTATCTGTACTAGGATGTTATCTGCGTTTAGTTCCCTTGGGAATAGGGGAGATGGGGGGAAATAAGGGACGCCACACATTACCACATCTTTTAAAATACTTTGTACATTAAAAATATGAAGTATCCATGCAATGCACTAATTTACAAATGTGTAATATGCAACTAACTAAATCACATTGGGATTGGCTACCGCTCCCATTGAGTGTATACTTGATAGCAAAACTATGTCTGTTGTCAGGAAATGTGTGAAATGTCCCTTACAATTTTTATTATTACCATCATCAATATTAGTAGTACATACTATATTACAGCAATTTTAAATTTAATATTAATATTAGAAACAAATTAAAACAAATTACAATCACAGTTCAGGATGGGTTCTGAAAATATGTATCTCAGGTGTCAAAAGCAAAGAAGTAGATCTTCAGCATATGATGGAAAATATATAATGAAGGTGCCTGCAGAGAGGAATTTTACAACTTGGAGCTATCACAGAGAATGCTTTTCCAGGGTCACTATCACAAGAACTTCTGAGAATGGTAGGACTAAATAGAGGGCTCCTCTGCTGATCTTAAAACCTGAGAGCATCTGTAGGGAAGGGGGCAGTCTTTCAAATGTTTGGGGCTTAAGTCATTTAGGATTTTAAACACTTAAATTGGGCCCAGAAATTAATGGACAACAAATGCACATTTTAAAAGAGGGGTTCTATGAATTCTAAATGAAACCTGAGCCAGAAATCTGGTTGCTGCATTTTGGACCAGGCGAGGTTTCCATACCCCTCAATTGTTCCACAAGCGGGACATCCTGGAATTACAGAAGCCATTCCGGCTTCTGATTGGATCTTGGGATGTCCTGTTGTCGTTCATATGAGACTGTGGCCCCAAAAGGTACTGTTTTCGGGGGACTTGTAGATCCAGTTACAACCCTGGTGATGCCGGCAGCATTGGGCGGGGGGGGGGGGCTATTTGGCCCCACAACCCTCTCCCTCAGCTTGCTCCAGCAGGAACTGATGTCTCCTCATGGTGCACAGGTCACAGCGGATGTGCTGGGCAAGGCAGGGAAGGAGGGAGAAGGAGCCACCAAGCTCCACAGGACTGAGTGCCTGTATCCCCTTGTGTCCCCAACAGTGCAGTGCGCCAACCGCCTCAGCATGGTTGGGGTGTGTGTGCCAAGGGCAAGGCAGTGAGCAGAGAGCATTGTGTAGTGGCAACACAAACAGTGCTCGGCTGTGATGTGTGCATCATCCTGGCTGGGAGGCGAACACCCAAGTGGACCTCAGACCCCAAGTGATTGAGGCAGCACAACCTAGAGAGCCGCTACCTTCATCCAACATTGGAGAACAAGGCAGGCTCCTACTCCAGCACCAGCTCCCGCCATGCCTCCTCTGCACCTCCCAACTGGATGCATTCCCCGCTGGCAGCTGTCTTTAAGGAAAGAGCATGCGCTCTACCAGCCTCCAGGAAACCTGCACTGCCAGGGCAAGTTGGAGATTCCAGCCTTGTAGGGGGTTGGGCTGGATGACAACCGGAAGCCCATCCAATTCTGTGGTTCTGTGAGTCCATGATTCTCTTAACACAGAGACAAACACAGCCCGAGAGGGGGAGGTGGGTGCAGGAATAGGCAATGGTGCTTATTAAAAGCTTACTGAATAAGAAGTTTGGATTTGATATCCCGCTTTATCACTACCCAAAGGAGTCTCAAAGCGGCTAACATTCTCCTTTCCCTTCCTCCCCCACAACAAACACCCTGTGAGGTGGGTGGGGCTGAGAGACTTCAAAGAAGTGTGACTAGCCCAAGGTCACCCAGCAGCTGCATGTGGAGGAGCGGAGACGCGAACCCGGTTCCCCAGATTACGAGTCTACCACTCTTAACCACTACACCACACTGGCTCTCTGGTTGCATAATCAATAAATAGGTTATTGGTAAGTTTTAAATTGAAAAGCTGAACACACACACACACACACACACACACACACACACACACAGAAACTGCTGAAGGCTAGGACCAGGGAGTAGGGTGCGGTGTAGTCTCCAGCTTTTTCCTCTACTGATGGTAGAACTTTGCCACAGCAGAGGCCTGACCAGGCATCTCCAAACTGCGGCCCTCCAGATGTTTTGGCCTACAACTCCCATGATCCCTAGCTAACAGGACCAGTGGTCGGGGAAGATGGGAATTGTAGTCCAAAACATCTGGAGGGCCGAAGTTTGGGGATGACCTTCACCATAGTGGGCAGCAACTAACAGTCATCTTGCTGGTAGTAGTCAGTGGAAAGCCACCAAACACAGCATTCAATACAGAAATAAAATATTTTTAAAATAATTTGCTCATTCCATGTCTCCGTAAAAATAGTTACTTGATTTTAAAAATCTTAAATTTTAATTTCTTACAATTTGGCATGTAGTCCTTAATATTAAAAGAAACAACAGTTAGTCTACCAAGGTATCACTGCCAATGATAACACACTAGGGTTGATGCCACTACAAAGAAAGAAAATCAACTATGGCTCTGTGATAACTTTAAGCACCAGAACAGCCTTCTTATGTTCTGGCTCCCTCAACAACTGAATAAATGTGCACATCTCCTTTTTAAAGAAGTGGCTTGTTGTATCCAGTTCATGACAGCCCCTTCATTACAAAAAAGATTTTCACTGTAGGATTTGGATGCATAAAGAATAATTATATAAATTCCATCATTTTCTCATGATGTTCTTTCAAAGAACTGAGTGGCTGTTATTGTGCCAAATGAACCTAGAAAACATAGAGCTTATTTTCTTTCTGACCTAGGGCCAGAAGAGATGGTAAGCAATCCTATATTGTTCTCTATATGTGGGAATTTTAGTTGACCTTGAGAGGTGATAGTGTCCAGGATATAGCTGACTCCTTAAAGGTAAAGGTAAAGGTAAAGGGACCCCTGACCATTAGGTCCAGTCATGACCCACTCTGGGGTTGCGGCGCTCATATCACATTATTGGCCAAGGGAGCCGGCGTACAGCTTCCAGGTCATGTGGCCAGCATGACAAAGCTGCTTCTGGCGAACCAGAGCAGCACACAGAAACACAATTTACCTTCCCACTGTAGCGGTACCTATTTATCTACTTGCACTTTGATGTGCTTTTGAACTGCTAGGTTGGCAGGAGCTGGAGCAGGAGCAGGAGCAACGGAGCTCACCCCGTCGTGGGGATTCGAACCACCGACCTTCTGATTGGCAAGCCCTAGGCTCTGTGGTTTAACCCACAGCACCACCCGCCCTGTCTCCTTAGCCTCTTTTAATCTGAGAGCAATCAAGCATGACAGTATGGAGTAAGGGCTGCAATTTGCCAATTGTTTCTCCTATGCAAATTCCATTCAAATGGAAGTTCATGCAAAAGAAGGGTTAAGTAGATTGTGAAGATATGATATAATGATAAATATGAATAGATATGACTAATGATAAAATTGCTGTTGTTTTGAAACTTTTTTGACAATTAGCAGAAGGCTATATAGTACAGAGATAGGACACAGCCTCTAAGACATCACAAAAATACACAAAAATGCATAATTGTACCACATGCCAGCTTTCTGCTTCTCTGTAGGGTAAGATGCTTCAAAGCTAATGCAGAAGTAGCAGGCACTGTTGCAGGCACAGTACCGTGTTTCCCCTTTTTTAATACGTAGTCAGAAAGTAAGCCATGGGAGGGTTTTTCTAGAAGTAAGATAAGTAAGACGTACCCCGAAAGTAAGCCACCATTGTTCCTGTCACCTCCTCAGCCCCTCCTGTGTGCTCAGGGAGCCAGAGAACCAGCGACAGGCGTGGGGGGAAAACGCGCCTCTCAGCTGATTTCTCCACCGCCTGCTGAGCGCACAGGGAGAGGGGGGGGAGCCTCTTCCTGCCCCTCTGGAGCAGGCCTGTCTTTCCTATTGGGGCTACTGGTGCTTTCCTTTTCAACCCTGGGAGGCAGCGAATACATCCAATGGTCAGGGCGCTTTGGGGCGCCCATCTCTCCCCGTCTGCACCTTTTCACCTCCTTCTGGGCCAGCACGCGCCCTCTTTTGCTCGCTCCCTGCCTCTCCCGTGACAATAGGCAGCGGCGGCGGCAGCCACAGCCGGCTGCAAGGCAGAGAAGCTAAGCCCAGCGGAGCCAAGGTGCTGTTGAGCGGCTGCGGGCTCCCTTTGGCCGGCCTTCCTTGTGTGCGCCTGGCCGCGATGCGCCTCCCTCCTCCTCCTCCGGCGTAGCAACGGCAGCGGGAGGCTCCTCCTCCTCCGGCAACGGCAGCGGCGGCTCCCGCTCGGGTATGCACCCCTCCAGCCAGCAGCCGGCCAGGCGGCTCCCACAAGGGCTGCAGCGGTGGCTCCACCCGCCTCCCTTTTTCCACCTCCACCACCTCCTCCGCCAGCCAGCCAGTCTCGTCGCCGCTTTTGGGCGCCTGCCTCCGTCCTCCTCCTGCTGCTGCCCAGCTGGGCTCCAGCTGTCGCTGCCCAGCCGCCTCCGCGGCCCCCAGGGGCTAGCAGCAGCAACAGCAGTGGGAGGACGAGGATGACACTGCTGGGTCCCACTGCCTTGAACCGAGTGGCGCTGCTGCGCGCTTTGTTGGGGCTGCAGCAATCGCTGGTTCCAGGCGCCTGCCTCCTATTGCAGCGGCCAGCGTTGCTGCTGCTGGCTCGGTACTCTCCTTCCGCGTGGAAGGATTGGTTTTTTTTTAAAAAAAACCAAGATTGCTTAATAAAAAATAGATTGCTTAATAAAAAAACCAAGACACCCCCCGAAAATAAGCCATAGGCTTATTTTCTTGAGTAAAATAAATATAAGACGGTGTCTTAAAATGTGTATCCACTCTGAATAAAGCCCAGCACCTTTTTTCCAGCTGAAGTGCAGTTCCTGCACCTCTCAAAAATACAGTATGTTCAAGGTGTTCAAGGTGGCATACATTATTCTCTCCCTCCTCACTGAATTCTCACAACAATCCTGCAAAGTAGGTTAGGCTGAAAGGCAGTGGGTGACCCAAGGTCACCCATTGACCTTCATGGCCAAGTGGGAATTTGAACCCTGGTTTCCCAGGTCCTAGACTGCTAACCACTGTGCCACACTGGCTAATTTAGTATAATAATTTAGTTTACTATAATAATGTAGAATCATAGAATCATAGAGTTGGAAGAGACCACGAGGGCCATCCAGTCCAACCCCCTGCCAAGCAGGAAACACCATCAAAGCATTCTTGACATATGCCTGTCAAGCCTCTGCTTAAAGACCTCCAAAGAAGGAGACTCCACCACACTCCTTGGTAGCAAATTCCACTGCTGAACAGCTCTTACTGTCGGGAAGTTCTTCCTAATGTTTAGGTGGAATCTTCTTTCTTGAAGTTTGAATCCATTGCTCCGTGTCCGCTTCTCTGGAACAGCAGAAAACAATCTTTCTCCCTCCTCCATATGACATCCTTTAATATATTTGAACATGGCTATCATATCACCCCTTAACCTTCTCTTCTCCAGGCTAAACATACCCAGCTCCCTAAGCCATTCCTCATAAGGCATCGTTTCCAGGCCTTTGACCATTTTGGTTGCCCTCTTCTGGACACGTTCCAGCTTGTCAGTATCCTTCTTGAACTGTGGTGCCCAGAACTGGACACAGTACTCCAGGTGAGTACAGTGGTACTATTACTTCCCTTGATCTAGATGCTATACTCCTATTGATGCAGCCCAGAATTGCATTGGCTTTTTTAGCTGCTGCATCACACTGCTGACTCATGTCAAGTTTGTGGTCTACCAAGACTCCTAGATCCTTTTCACATGTACTGCTCTCAAGCCAGGTGTCACCCATCTTGTATTTGTACAATGTATCATGGTTTGAAACACAACAAACATTGCTTTCCATCATATTTGAAAAATTACAATTCTAATAGAGTCACATTTCTAGTATTAATGATATTGAAATCTTTTTTCTTATAACTTTTTTTCTTATAACTGAGTGTTGCAGTTCAGTATTCCCAAGGAATGCTTGTGGCCTCTAGATTGCTACCCACCTCCCCCTTTCCCTCTGAAAATTTAAATAAACTTCAAGGAAAGGGAAACATAAAATCAGAAAATGAAAAGGTGCCCTTCTGAAAACAAGCAAGCAGGCTCAAGCAAGTAATCTTTCAAATGGGCTTTTACAGTTGCAGAAACAGAAAAATGAAACCAAACAGAATACTGTACTTGGCCTAAATTTATGTTTGAACGGCTGGTGTACAGAAAAGGGGCATGAAAGATTCTACTGAAACTTAAAAAGATAGTGCAACTAGAGAAGTCTAACTGGAAAAAAGGAGGGCAGAATAGGGAACTACAGTACTGAAAAGATCTGAGCAAAAGAAAGTAAGGTGAAGAATCCATTACACCTAAAAGAAAACAATGAATTTCCAAATTGAAAGAAACCATTTTATTGCATTTGCTGACGTTCTAAAAAGGGTGGTGTGGTTGCAATCAGGGGAACTGTGTATATATGCAGCAGAAATAAGACTACCATATTCCTGAGAAGCACTTAAGGGATATGGCATTCTAGAAGTATAAGGTCACAATTTGGATGTGTCATTACATATAATGGCACACTTAGAGGCAAAATAATTTCAACTGCCACAGCAGAGAAATGGCTTTAAGAAACACACGACAGTAACAAAATTATTGCTGAGGTTCCACTTATAACACTACCTTGGAACCACTTATAACACTACCTTGGAAATTTGGGGTAAACACAGATCTGATGCAATGAGCTCTGCCATGAAAATATACACAGGGCGTGGAACAAATTTAACATCTAGCACCCTAATTTACAAATACTTACAAAATACATTTGAATTTTAGACTACGAATATTGGATGCTTTTTGGACTTCACTACTGAATGCTTCACCACTGTAAGAATCAAGGGATTAGTTTTGAAAGAAGCCCTCAAACATACGGTAGCTTAAAATATATTTTGATATTCAAAAACCTATTCATAATTTTCAAATTTTAGTTCCATGTAGTTTTCCAAATTTTAGAAAATTGTGTTCATTTTTTATAGATTCAAGAATCATTATAAATAGCTCTGCCATCAAATTCTCTCAGTATCAATGTTTATATTTTGAATATCAGCTATGTAAATGACTATAAACTATTCCCAAATTATCACCTTCTATTCATGATTCGGATAACAGAAAGATGACATTCTAGATTTGCTTTGTGATTTATGAATAATGATGCCAATGCATGATAATTATAGTAATACTTAGTCTGAATAATAATTGCTTTGCTGTTGTATATCTGAAATTATAGGTGCAGAATTGCATGCAAAAAAATACATTGTTTTTCTTAAGTGCATATTACAGCACATCAAAAAACCAAAGGTCAAGCATCTCAACCCTGACTTGGGAGCATGTTAACCCATATTTTTAAAAAGGTGAAGGTATGGTCAGAAACTGCTGCTGGTGGTTTTAAAGTCAAAGGTACTTGACACTGCAGTGTAGAGGAAGTTAGGTTGATGGTCACTCAAGACAAGGATGTGTATGTGTGGAGTCAAATTATGTGTGTGCCAAGGTAGGTGCATTATTTTTCATGAAAATGTGTGTGTGTGAAGAGAGAGAGAGAGAGAAAGAGAGAGAGAGAGAGAGAGTCAGGGCATCTAAGTGTGTGTTCCATGCATCTGAGCAACAACTTTACCGGAATTATTTGGCAATAATAATAATAATAATAATAATAATAATAATAATTTATTTATTTATACCCTACCCATCTGGCTGGGTTTCCCCAGCCACTCTGGGCGGCTACCAACAGAAAAATAAAATAATCTATTAAACATTAAAAGCCTCCCTAAACAGGGCTGCCTTCAGATGTCCTCTAAAAGTCTGGTAGTTATTTTTCTTTTTGACATCTGGTGGGAGGGCGTTCCACAGGGCGGGTGCCACTACTGAGAAGGCCCGAGAAGGCAAAGTAAGTACAGCAGAAACTGTAGCTATATACAGGAAATTGAGTCAATCCAAAACTAGTTTTACATGGTGGATATGTGCTAATAATAATAATAATAATAATAGTACCCCGCCATTTGACTCAGAGCCGCTGCCAACATATATAAAAACATAATGAAACATTACACATTAAAAAGCTTCCCTATACATCTGCCTTCAGATGTTTTCTAAATGTTTTATAGTTACTCATCTCCTTGACATAATATAATAATAATAATAATAATAATAATAATAATAATAATAATAATAATAATAATATAAAAAAAATTCCTTCAGTAGCACCTTAAAGACCAACTAAGTTTTTATTTTGGTATGAGCTTTCGTGTGCATGCACACTTCTTCAGATACAGTGAAATGGAAGTTTCCAGGCACTTATGTAGAGAAGGGGTGGGGAGGGGTGGGGATGGGGAGGGGGGATCACTCAGAAGGGTGGTGGAAATGGGTGATTGACTGACTGATAGCTGTAGATGACCGCAAACGACTGCAAATGGTTTTGCATGAAAAAGCAAGGGTTGAGATGGCTGAAGATCGCTTATCATGTATAATGAGATAAGAATCCGATATCTCTGTTCAAACCAGGTCCCTCCATGGTTTTGAGCTTGGTGATAAGTTGCAATTCAGCAACTTCTCTTTCCAGTCTATTTCTGAAATTCTTTTGTAGTAAGACAGCTACTTTGAGATCTTGTATAGAATGTCCTGGGAGATTGAAGTGTTCTCCTACTGGTTTTTCTGTCTTCTGGTTCCTGATGTCAGATTTATGTCCATTTATCCTTTGGCGTAGGGTTTGGCCTGTTTGTCCAATATAGAGAGCTGAAGGGCACTGTTGGCATTTGATGGCATACACAATGTTAGAGGATGAGCAATTAAATAGTCCTGAGATGGTATGTTGGATGTTGTTGGGGCCAGTAATGGTGTTGTCTGGGTGTATGTGGCAGCAAAGTTGGCATCTGGGTTTATTGCAGGCTCTGGTACCAGTGTCCATGTTAAGTCTGGTGGTTGTATTATTGTGGGTGAGGAGTTGTTTAAGATTGGGTGGCTGTCTGTAGGCAATGAAAGGTCTTCCTCCCAGAGCTTGAGAAAGGGAGCTGTCATTGTCCAGGAGAGGCTGTAGATCTCTGATGATGCGTTGTACTGTTTTAGCTTGGGAGCTGTATGTGATGACTAGTGGTGTTCTGTTATTTTCTTTTTTGGGTCTGTCTTGCAGCAGGTTCTCTCTAGGTATCTGTCTGGCTCTGTTGATCTGTTGTTTAACTTCATCAGGTGGATATTTTAGTTCTAAAAAGGTTTGCTGTAGATCTCTTAGGTGAGATTCTCTGTCTGTAGAGTTGGAACAGATGCGGTTGTAACGTAAGGCCTGGCTGTATACGATGGATTGTTTGGTATGTTTGGGATGGTAGCTAGAAGCATGTAGATATGTTTGTCGGTCAGTTGGTTTTCTGTATAAGGTGGTGTCTATATGTCCATCCTGTATTTTTATAGTAGTGTCCAAAAAATGTATTTCTTGCATAGATTGGTTCATTGTTAGGTTGATGGTGGGGTGAAAGTCATTGAATGTCTGGTGGAAGGTTTCCAGGGTCTGTTGTCCATGTGTCCAGATAATAAAAATATCGTCAATGTATCGCAGGTACAGGAGAGGTTTGAGTGGGTAGGAGTTAAGGAAACGTTGTTCTAAATCTGCCATGAAGATGTTGGCATACTGTGGGGCCATGCGGGTGCCCATGGCTGTGCCGCTGATCTGGAGGAACAGGTCATCACCAAATTTGAAGTGGTTGTGGGTAAGGACAAAGTGGCAGAGTTTGGTAGCAAAGTCCGCTGTGGTTTTATCTGAAATGGTGTTCCTTATGGCTTGTAAACCATCATTGTGTGGGATGTTGGTATATAGAGATTCCACATCCATAGTGGCTAGTATAGTATTGTTAGGAAGATTGTTCAAATATTGTATTTTCCTCAGAAAATCTGTGGTGTCACGTACGTAGCTGGGAGCACTGATAGCATATGGTTTCAGAACAGAGTCCATATAGCCGGAAACACCCACTGTAATGGTGCCAATACCTGAGATGATGGGGCGTCCTGGGTTTCCTGGTTTGTGTATTTTGGGTAGAAGATAGAAAGTTCCTGGCCGAGGTTCCGCTGGTGTGTTTGTGAGGATCTGTT
Organism: Zootoca vivipara; assembly: GCF_963506605.1. Taxonomy (NCBI): domain Eukaryota; kingdom Metazoa; phylum Chordata; class Lepidosauria; order Squamata; family Lacertidae; genus Zootoca; species Zootoca vivipara. The sequence goes on from NC_083280.1 coordinate 10,612,207, forward strand.
CTTGGATGTGTAGGGGTAGCTCCTTAATAATCTTGTTCAGTTCTTTTTTGTATGCTTGTGTGGGGTCTGAGTCCAATTTCATGTAAAAGGCAGTATTGGAAAGTTGTCTGTGGGCCTCCTGGATGTAATCAGTTTTGTTCATGATGACGACAGCTCCACCCTTGTCTGCCTCTTTAATTATAATGTCTGGGTTGTTCCTGAGATTTTCTATGGCTCTCCTTTCAGCATGGTTTAGATTCTGTAGTAAGCGATGGTGTTTTCTGGTCACATCCGTTTGGATTCTGTGGCGGAAGCATTCGATGTACAGATCTAGTGTGGTATTACGCAATACCACACTAGATCTGTACATCGAATGCTTCCGCCACAGAATCCAAACGGATGTGACCAGAAAACACCATCGCTTACTACAGAATCTAAACCATGCTGAAAGGAGAGCCATAGAAAATCTCAGGAACAACCCAGACATTATAATTAAAGAGGCAGACAAGGGTGGAGCTGTCGTCATCATGAACAAAACTGATTACATCCAGGAGGCCCACAGACAACTTTCCAATACTGCCTTTTACATGAAATTGGACTCAGACCCCACACAAGCATACAAAAAAGAACTGAACAAGATTATTAAGGAGCTACCCCTACACATCCAAGAACAGATCCTCACAAACACACCAGCGGAACCTCGGCCAGGAACTTTCTATCTTCTACCCAAAATACACAAACCAGGAAACCCAGGACGCCCCATCATCTCAGGTATTGGCACCATTACAGTGGGTGTTTCCGGCTATATGGACTCTGTTCTGAAACCATATGCTATCAGTGCTCCCAGCTACGTACGTGACACCACAGATTTTCTGAGGAAAATACAATATTTGAACAATCTTCCTAACAATACTATACTAGCCACTATGGATGTGGAATCTCTATATACCAACATCCCACACAATGATGGTTTACAAGCCATAAGGAACACCATTTCAGATAAAACCACAGCGGACTTTGCTACCAAACTCTGCCACTTTGTCCTTACCCACAACCACTTCAAATTTGGTGATGACCTGTTCCTCCAGATCAGCGGCACAGCCATGGGCACCCGCATGGCCCCACAGTATGCCAACATCTTCATGGCAGATTTAGAACAACGTTTCCTTAACTCCTACCCACTCAAACCTCTCCTGTACCTGCGATACATTGACGATATTTTTATTATCTGGACACATGGACAACAGACCCTGGAAACCTTCCACCAGACATTCAATGACTTTCACCCCACCATCAACCTAACAATGAACCAATCTATGCAAGAAATACATTTTTTGGACACTACTATAAAAATACAGGATGGACATATAGACACCACCTTATACAGAAAACCAACTGACCGACAAACATATCTACATGCTTCTAGCTACCATCCCAAACATACCAAACAATCCATCGTATACAGCCAGGCCTTACGTTACAACCGCATCTGTTCCAACTCTACAGACAGAGAATCTCACCTAAGAGATCTACAGCAAACCTTTTTAGAACTAAAATATCCACCTGATGAAGTTAAACAACAGATCAACAGAGCCAGACAGATACCTAGAGAGAACCTGCTGCAAGACAGACCCAAAAAAGAAAATAACAGAACACCACTAGTCATCACATACAGCTCCCAAGCTAAAACAGTACAACGCATCATCAGAGATCTACAGCCTCTCCTGGACAATGACAGCTCCCTTTCTCAAGCTCTGGGAGGAAGACCTTTCATTGCCTACAGACAGCCACCCAATCTTAAACAACTCCTCACCCACAATAATACAACCACCAGACTTAACATGGACACTGGTACCAGAGCCTGCAATAAACCCAGATGCCAACTTTGCTGCCACATACACCCAGACAACACCATTACTGGCCCCAACAACATCCAACATACCATCTCAGGACTATTTAATTGCTCATCCTCTAACATTGTGTATGCCATCAAATGCCAACAGTGCCCTTCAGCTCTCTATATTGGACAAACAGGCCAAACCCTACGCCAAAGGATAAATGGACATAAATCTGACATCAGGAACCAGAAGACAGAAAAACCAGTAGGAGAACACTTCAATCTCCCAGGACATTCTATACAAGATCTCAAAGTAGCTGTCTTACTACAAAAGAATTTCAGAAATAGACTGGAAAGAGAAGTTGCTGAATTGCAACTTATCACCAAGCTCAAAACCATGGAGGGACCTGGTTTGAACAGAGATATCGGATTCTTATCTCATTATACATGATAAGCGATCTTCAGCCATCTCAACCCTTGCTTTTTCATGCAAAACCATTTGCAGTCGTTTGCGGTCATCTACAGCTATCAGTCAGTCAATCACCCATTTCCACCACCCTTCTGAGTGATCCCCCCTCCCCATCCCCACCCCTCCCCACCCCTTCTCTACATAAGTGCCTGGAAACTTCCATTTCACTGTATCTGAAGAAGTGTGCATGCACACGAAAGCTCATACCAAAATAAAAACTTAGTTGGTCTTTAAGGTGCTACTGAAGGAATTTTTTTTATTTTACTTCGACCCAGACCAACACGGCTACCTACCTGTAATAATAATAATAATAATAATTTATATCCCGCCCATCTGGCCGGGTTCCCCCAGCCACTCTGGGCGGCTTCCAACAAAACATTAAAATACAGAAATCGATCAAACATTAAAAGCTTCCCTAAACAGGGCTGCCTTGAGATGCCTTCTAAAGGTCTGGTAATTGTTGTTCTCTTTGACCTCTGGTGGGAGGGCATTCCACAGGGTGGGTGCCACTACCGAGAATTGTGCTCGGAAACATACTGGGAGCCAATGTAGGTCTTTCAGGACCGGTGTTATGTGGTCTCGGCGGCCACTCCCAGTCACCAATCTAGCTGCCACATTCTGGGTTAGTTGTAGTTTCCGGGTCACCTTCAAAGGTAGCCCCACGTAGAGCGCATTGCAATAGTCCAAGTGAGAGATAACTAGAGCATGCACCACTCTGGCGAGACAGTCCGCGGGCAGGTAGGGACTCAGCCTGCGTACCAGATGGAGCTGATAAACAGCTGCCCTGGACACAGAATTGACCTGTGCCTCCATGGACAGCTGTGAGTCCAAAATGACTCCCAGGCTGCGCACCTGGTCCTTCAGGGACACAGTTACCCCATTCAGGACCAGGGAGTCCTCCACACCCGCCCGCCTCCTGTCCCCCACAAACAGTACTTCTGTCTTGTCAGGATTCAATCTCAATCTGTTAGCCGCCATCCATCCTCCAACCGCCTCCAGACACTCACACAGGACCTTCACCGCCTTCACTGGTTCTGATTTGAAAGAGAGGTAGAGCTGGGTATCATCCGCATACTGATGGACACCCAGCCCAAACCCCCTGATGATCTCTCCCAGCGGCTGCATATAGATGTTAAAAAGCATGGGGGAGAGGACAGAGCCCTGAGGCACCCCACAAGTGAGAGCCCAGGGGTCTGAACACTCATCCCCCACCACCATTTTCTGAACATGGCCCAGGAGGAAGGAACGGAACCACTGTATGACAGTGCCCCTAGCTCCCAAGCCCTCTAGACGGTCCAGAAGGATGTTATGGTCGATGGTGTCAAAAGCCGCTGAGAGATCCAGCAGAACTAGGAAACAGCTCTCACCTTTGTCTCTAGCCTGCATCTGATGGAAGGGTGATCCACAGGGTGGGTGCAATGGAAAAATGGAACTGAATATCATCAGCATATTTATGACAACATACTCCATATCTCCACGTGATCCTACTCAGCAGCTCTATGTAGATATTAAACAGTATGGGGATAAAATCAACCCTTGCAGAAACCGACATTGGAGTCAAACAACACTATCTATGCATCACCCTCTGGAAAGTGACCGAAATGGAAATTGGAGCATTCCAGGGAAACATACTTATGGTTGGACTTATGGTTGGACAAACCAGGAAGTTGCCCAGGGTGGAAAATCTTAAGAGAAGGCAATTCAATTTAATAAACCTAAACCATTGCTGACACTGATCTGCCACATTGCATCACTGCCACTTGCCATGGGTGTAAGGCAGGCTGCATGACTAGTGGCAAGGAACACCCCTAGCTGCCAAGTGATGTAAAGAAGAGATTGAGTGATGCCAAATACAAAAAAGCAAGTGGGAAGCCAAGGAAAGCAAAGTTATTGATAAATGTTCTAAACCTGACATGCTTTTATTGAAGGAGGGGAGATGTCTCTGGGAGAGGAGCTGGGGAGAGCAAGGGGAGCCCAATAATCATGGTTGGACAAACCAGGAAGTTGCCCAGGGTGGAAAATTTTAAGAGAAGGCAATTCAATTTAATAAACCTAAACCATTGCTGACACTGATCTGCCACATTGCATCACTGCCACTTGCCATGGGTGTAAGGCAGGCTGCATGACTAGTGGCAAGGAACATCCCTAGCTGCCAAGTGATGTAAAGAAGAGATTGAGTGATGCCAAATACAAAAAAGCAAGTGGGAAGCCAAGGAAAGCAAAGTTATTGATAAATGTTCTAAACCTGACATGCTTTTATTGAAGGAGGGGAGATGTCTCTGGGAGAGGAGCTGGGGAGAGCAAGGGGAGCCCAATAATCATGGTTCAGGGTAGGGAGAGGTATGGTGTGGGAGATGCAACAGGTTGGGTAAGGGGCACACGGCACAATCAGTTAGTGACTGTCATGTGCCACTCCCTTCTCCAAACTGGGAAATTGCAATTGTCCTATATAGGGCTACCATACACCTGTTGTTGTTTTTTGCTGGACATCTCCTCTTTTTCAGTGTCAAAATTTCTGCCCGGGTGAATTTTTTAAAATTTTGCAAAATGTTTGGGGTTTTTTGTTTGGAACTATTAGTACCAGCACTACGTGACAGCAAGGAGAGACACATTGTGCGACGGGGGAATCTGAAGTAACGGGGCCATGAGGTGCCCGCCTGTCAGGGGACCACCAGGGGTCAGCGAAGAGTCCTGGAAGTTGGGACCAGGGCTCTCCGATGGAGACGGAGCCTGGGATGCAAGCGGCTTGCGGCATCCTTCGGAAGGTGGTGGAACTCACGGCGAGACTGGGTGAAGCTAAACAGTGGGAGGATGCAGAGTGTGCTGTGCGCACTGCCAAAAGGGTGCCGGCAATCCTGAGTAAGTTCAGGGGGAATCCCCAGGAATATCAGGGGTTCAAGACGGAGGTGACATATGCCCTACAGCTGCAGGAGCGGGACTTTGCAGAGAAGGTTGCGTTTGTGATATCGCACCTAGAGGGTCCGGCACAGGAGTGGGTGCATCCGCTGATTGCCAGTAAAAGCACAGCCATTAAGAACTTGGGGCAGTTTCTTGGAGCTATGGATGCTATGTTCCAGAGTGATGTGGAAGAGGAGATCTCATCCCAGCAGATATTAGAATTGCGCCAGGGGAACCAGACAGTGCGCGAATACTGGTCCAGGTTTGCAATGCTGGTGCACAGACTTGGGTGGGACTTGAATGCCGGAGCAAAGATTGCCCTGTTTAAGAACGGGCTGAGTGCTGAAGTGAAGGATGAGCTATCCAGAGCAGGGAAAACGGACTCTATGGACGCTCTGGTCCGTGCAGCCCTAGCAATTGGAGTGCAGCAAGAGCCAAGAGCACGGGAGAAGGGGGCTCTGAGGGAGCTCATTCTGAACCCACAGACAGTGAGAAGGGTTTTAGGATTGGTCCTGTCATGCCTGCCCGGTGGACCGCCCCCCAGAGGGAGGGGCCTTTGGGGAGGGAGTTGATGTCAGGGGACCACCAGGGGTCAGCGGAGGGACCAGGAAGTTGGGACCAGGGCTCTCCAATGGAGACAAAGCCCGAGATGCGAGCGGCTCGCGACATCCTTCGGAAGGTGGTGCGGGGGCTCAAGAAGCGGTGCAGACCCTTGGGGAGGCTGAGAGTGCAAGGTTCCCAGAGGGGAGGTTTGAAGGGTTGGACCAGAGTGCTCAGGAGGGGGAGGTGCCAGAGGAGACAGCACCGGCTCCTCCACCAGCCCCATCACCCCAACAGTGATGGGGGGGGGGGAAGAGGCGCGAGGAGAGGAGGAGATTCAAGATGCCCTGCTCCTGCCACCGACCACCCTCCCGTCGCACTCCTCATAGAAGAGCAGGCACCACACCACCCACCTGCAGGCCACCACGAGACCCAGTGAGTGAGCTGCATCTTCTCCCAAAAAAGCCCTGCCAGATTCATGACGGAGTGGGGAACCAGATTTGTGAGGTGGGAACCAGGTTTCTGAGGAGAGAGAAACAACAGCAAAGAAGGTGCACAAGATGCCACCAATAGCCTCTCAGGAGACAAGGGGAGACAGAGCAAAGGTGCGTGCACTCCCTCACTCGCGGTTGGACTGTGTGAGGTGGCACTCTGTGTGAAGAGGCTTTCCCTCCCTGCCTGCCAGCTCTGCTCCTCCAACAGCTGTTTGGACAAGACCTAGGAGGAGGGCAGTGGCAGCGGGAGGGTGTCTGGTGAGGGTGAGGAGAAGAGTTTGGCGTGCCTCTGTCTGCTTTGCCTCGCAAGGAGGCATTAATCATCTCCCTGGCCCAGCCAGCTGTCCCCTCCCTGCTAATTTTTATAAGCGAAGAGAGTAAGTGGTTGCCTTGATTGATCCAATACCTTCTCCTCATCCTTGAACCTTACTAACTGAAACTCATCTAACATAACAGGACTAGCCAGTACTCTGGACAACTCTCAGGATTCATCTGCTGTAACAGTAGAGTCATGGTTCTAGTGGATGCAAGTGATTTTATCCTCAAAATGCTTTGCAAACAAGTGACAGTGAGCTGCTATTGGTTCTGTCACCTCGTATGGGCTAGGCTGTAAGAGGCTGCACACTAACGGGAAATACTCTGCTGGACGCCACAATGTGGATGCAGTGGAGGCAACAAAAGTATGCCTCCTTTGCTGCCTTCATTGTCACTCAGTAGGTTCAATTATGAGCCTTCACCTGTTTTAGATTGCATTTGACTCCACTCGCATTTGAGTCATCTCCCAGTGTGTTTCCTTGCCCTAAACTCCGTCAGCTCAGGCAGGGAAACTGCTGGGCAGCAAGGGAGGCAATAAATCAGCAGAAACCTTAATCTGTCCCCATTGTCCAATGCCAGGATTACATACTCTAGATCTTCTCCCAACTGGACAGAGAGCCTGAAAAGAGGGGGGGGGAATCTACAGAGAATAACAACTCCCCTCTCCAACTCTCAAGTCTGCCCTGCTGCTGCACAGAGTACCCATAATCAGATCATAGACAAGGGAGGTCTTACTCAGAGCCAATCTGGCATTCAGCAATAGCAGCCGCAGACCCAAGGACTAAATGATAGGTCTAAGGTTGCCATATTTTGAAGAGTAAAAAACATGACACACGCAGGCCCCCCCCCATTTATTTATTTGTTACTTCCTGCCCCTCCGCGCAGCCAGTGGTCATTATACTTTGTGACTATCACCACCCTGCTAACCCTCAAAGGTCATCAGGCTATGTTATTGTGCACTGCGACCCGACATCCATCTTCTCTTACAACTCGGTCTTGCAAGTTAAAAGCGGCATCATTTTGACTGTTTCATTTTATTTGAGTGTTGAAAGCCTATTTTCCTTGCATCCAATTGGAGCATATGCAGCAGAATGCTGTAAACAAGCAACTGGATTATTTGGATTTCAAAATCTTTAAGTATTTTTCTTGTCATCTACTCATCAATAGCAGGTATTTGAGTCACACTTAATGATACCTGGCTATGTTCCTTTAAGAAAACTTTCCAACAATCGTTGGCTATCTCAAGATGAAGTTTGTCACAGCTGAAACAAAAATGAAAGCCAAATTATACTATATACTACAAAAAGACACTATAGATAAATCCTTAAGTCGCAGTGAAACTAGAGGATTGTTAAATAAATGGGAATGATTGGAGATCGTGATAAAGGCGCAAATGTGGGACACCATTTTGGATTGATTCCGCATTACCAGCAAGAAGCTTCAAACAATTGAAATCAATATTGGTGTTGCAGTACAGCTATATAAATAATTGAAACTGTATGTGAAAAATGCTCAAAATATGTCTGAATTCTTCAAAAAGGCAGCTTGGAAAAGCCAGGTTGGAGCAACTATGATGATATGTAAAAAAAAAACAGCAAAAGAAAAGGAAGCATCAGAGTAATGAATCGCATGGTAAAATAGAATGTGACACTTGTGAAAACTTTGGAATCAACTCATATACTGTGATAATTGATAGGCTTCTTTGTGAGCTGGAGACACAAAGGTCAGCATACGAGAACCTTAATTCAAAGTCTGCATTCCTAACAAAAATGACATTAGTGAAACCATTAGAAGTGCAAGCATCCACAAAAAGATTTGCAATCTTGCTATCAGCATGACTTGGCAGAATCACTCACTAACCAATGCAGCCACAAAGTTATTTATTGATTATGGCAGAAGCACCTAAAAGCATCTTGAAAATGTGTGCAATGATGAAAGACAAGATACTGCAAGATGTATTTCCATATGTGGACATGGCATTCAGAATGTTTCTCTGCACAACAGCAACCAATTGTACGTCTGAAAGGTCTTTCTCAGCATTACAGAGAATAAAAACATATTTGTGTTCTTGAAGTAGTAGTCCTTCTGAAATTATACCACTTCAGATAGCAGGTGTGTGAGAGAGGATGCAGTATTTTTAAATTCCCCTCCGTGTAAAAACACAAAACTTGTGAATACTAGTACTAGTATAATGTATGTGTGTGACTACAACAGAACCTCTCTCTTCAGTGCTAGTTTGCTGCATTCTGAGAGGTACATAGGGGTACAGTATATTTGTTTCCATAGGTATTTAAAAATATGACCCCCACCCTAAGCAACACAAAAAGAAACATAACGATCTAACCATATGATTCTGCTGCATATGTATCTCACTCTTTAACCTGATACTTGGATTTCAAATCCATTGTGCCATTTTCTGAAAGTTCAGGAGCTTCTGCTCAGTCTTCTTTTAAGAAGACTCAGAAAGGCATCCATTAGAAATGAACAACTGAACAACTGGTGACCCACCAAAGCCCTAGTCCCAGCTCACCTGCAGGCAGCAAAAATTGATTTATTGGGCCTATGGTGGGCTTCCCTGATGATACTGATGGGCTGCATTCACATGGATGGATGTGTCACAACTTGCACAAGCTAGTTTTAAGGTGTGTAATATACACACACACACACACACACACACACACACACACACACACACACACCACCTTATACCGGCAGGTCTCGGGGCAGTTCACAGAATAAAATCAAAATATATAGGGACTTCCGGTCTGCCGCGCCGGCAAAGAAGACGCAGGGACTGCGATCTCCGCAGTCCCCGGCATCGCAGAGGTGGGGGAATTCCGCGGGGCGCGCGGATTCCCCGTAAGAACCTTGGGAAGGGCGTCCCGAGGGCTCAAGGTCCGGCAGGCTCCGCTGGGCGATTCCTCTGCTGCCCGGAGACCCAGTAGAGTCTCCGAGAGCCAGCGGAGTGGAGTCGCAGGAGCCATTTTGGACGTCATCGTTACCTCCGACATAGCGAAGCCCCGAGTCTTCTACCGGGCAGCAGCAGATTCTCCCAAGAAAATAAAAGATTTATACAAAGTAAGTCAAATCTTCATTTGGACTTTTGGACTTTAAAATTAACAATCGGGGAAAATAGGAGAGATTCAAAAACGGGAGTCGATCTCTTCCTAATGGTCAATTAAGAGGCCCATTAAACATTCCAAAGCTGAAAAAGATACTTTGTTTTTAGCACCCGAAAGAAACAAAGACTTTATACTCCTTCACAAATCCCGGTGCCGATACCTCCCGAGGAACAGTAAGTGCACAAAGGGGAAAATTTATTTGACAGCTGTCAAAGCTGTCAAAATTGCTAAGACAAGGAAATTCATAAGAATTTGTTGAAAGTTCAATAGGCTGCAAGATTATATTAAAAGAGAAGTATTTGGAATTAAGAGATGATCTATTGTTGAAAAATTAAAGACAATGGAAAGAACAGGCAAGATGGAAGAAAGCGTGAGTGAATGGAAATTTCCAGTGTGCTCTGCCTCCTAATCTCCTGCCAGTCTGTGGTTAGAAGGAATGAAAACAATGTATTCACCAAGCTTCCAAGAGACAGTTTTGAACTATTTAGAGATTTTGAAGGACATTCATAGGACACTGCAATACTCCAGTCCAATATGTTCAGAGACTTTGGTTCAAGATCAGGACTTAGAGGACAATGTGGAAAGTTTATTTGAGAGTAAAGAACAAGAAGTGGATTTTGCAAAAACTGAGGTGGATTACAAAAAATGCGACTTGGAGGAAGAACAACAAGGACTTGAAAAGGAAAAGGAAAATGACAGTTGTCAACAACAACAAAATGAATTAAAGACTCAAGAAAAGAAGGCTCCTGGAGGGACTAAAAATTGGGCATGGGCAATCGAGGGAAAGGAAAGGCAGAGGGAGGGGGGGACAGAGGCCTGGATCGGGAAGTGGGAAAGAATGGGTGTGGGGTGAAAAACTTTAGTTAAAAAGTATTTTGGTGATTGATTAACGGTTTCTGAAATCTTGGCTCGTTAAAGGACTGCTGATCCAAGGGGGGGGGAAGACATCGGGAGGAGAAAGGAGAGTGAATAGATATAAAAATTTAGTTTTCTGGAGGGGGGTAGAAGATTGGCTTGGGAAACAATTTTTGGATTTGTATCAACAGGTTTGTGTTCAGATAAGTGTCTGGATGGAGGGCCGCCTTTCCCCCTCTCTTTGCTCAGAAGCACCTGGTGGCAGAGGGTGCTCTGGGGGGGAGAGGAGGGGGTGGAGGGAAGCCCAGACACAAAAATGGAACCTTTGAAGTGCTGCGTCTCGCAGGTTCCTCTTGTGGCAGGAGGGGACTTGTGGGGGGGCAGCATGAAGAAGGAGGAGGAATAAGTCAATATTATAAGGATAAGATTTGGAATTGGAATAGAAAACCCGCCATAACTAATTAGAGAAGTTAGGAAAACCAGGAAGATGAGATCTGAGGAAGTCATAATTATAATGTGAAGAAAATAAGAATTGGGAATTTTTAAATTTTTATTTGTTCTTTTTTATTCTTGTTTTTTTTTATAGGTATTGTGTTTATGTTTTGTTTAAGGCTTGTGTTAAAGGAGCAGCTGAGGGGAAACCAATCCCCAGAGCCCCTCCATCCCTGTCCTTTCAGTGGCAGGGAGGGGATGAGGGGGGGAGGGGGAGGGGGAGGTCAAACCCAGCCCTATACTGGACCCCTTCGATTCTCAACGGCCGCGGGTTCTACTGGTGGCAGAAGTGGCCTCGCGTGTGGAGGGTAATTGAGGGGACAGATTTTACATTGTATGTTTTGTTTGTTTGTCTTGTTTGTAAAAAAATCCAATAAAGATTACTTTATAAAATATAGCAAAATATATATATATATATAAAACCACAAAATACATAATCGAAATAAATACAACAACCCAAACCCCTCCAATACATTTGAATCAAATCAACCAAAGGCCTGATTAAAAAGGAACGTTTTTGCCTAGCACCTAAAGATACATAATGAAGGCGCCAGGTAAACTTCCCTGGGGAAAGCATTCCACAGACGGGGAGCCACTGCAGAGAAGGCCTGTGCTCGTGTTGCCACCCTCTGGACCTCTTGAGGAGGAAGCACACAAAGAAGGGCCTCAGAAGATGATCTCGGTGTCCAGGTAGGTTCCGGTCCTGAGCCTGAGGCTTTATAGGTCAAAACCAGCACTTTGAATTGGACCCAGAAACTAATTGGTAGCCAGTGCAGTCGGACCAGGATCAGTGTAATACCCTCAAATCCTCTTGCTCCAGTGAGTAACCTGGCTGCTGAATTCTGCACTAGCTGAAGTTTCCAAACCATCTTCAGAGGCAACCCTACATATAATGCATTGCAGTAATCTAACCCTGAGGTTACCAGAGCATAAACAACAAAGCACAAAGCAGTGTCACACACCCCTAGTTCGCACAACCGCTCCAAAAGGATACCATAGTCCAGGGGTCCCAAACTAAGGCCCAGGGGACCGGATGTGGCCCAATCGCCTTCTAAATCCGGCCCACGGACGGTCCAGGAATCAGCATGTTTTTACATAAGTAGATGTGTCCTTTTATTTAAAATGCATCTCTGGGTTACCGTATTTGTGGGGCCTGTCTGGTGTTTTTACATGAGTAGAATGTGTCCTTTTATTTAAAATGCATCTCTGGGTTATTTGTGGGGCATAGGAATTAGTTCATTTTCCCCCCAAAATATAGTCCGGCCCCCCACAAGGTCTCAGGGACAGTGGACCGGCCCCCTGCTGAAAAAGTTTGCTGACCCCTGCCATAGTCAATGGTATCAAAAGCCACTGAGAGGTTGAAGAGAATTAACAAGAACATGTTTTCCTTGTCTCTCTCTCAACAGAGGTCATCATACAGGATAGGATGCCCATTTTTCTGTAGGAGTACATTACAGTACACCTGATAACTTCTAACTCTGATTCCATACTGTATTTGCTTCAACATTCCTCCCGTTATATTTTGTGGCTAACTTAAACTTCACTGCCACATGGACATTTTTTAACTTGAGAGGTATATTTCCACTTCAGATTTATAATCATAAGTACCATTAGCCTAAGATACACACACAAATCTCCCTGTATCAAGATACTACGTTGCTAAAAAAAATTAATCTTACTTAGTCTGAAAAACCCTTCTCCTTTAAAGATTTGGATTAAGTAATAACGATGCTCTTGTAAACTCGCCCATGTAAATTCAGCAAGAAATAAGATGACCACTCTAAAACCATTTTTAAAAAGATAGTCAATGGTCAGTGCATTCAAGTGAGCCATCCTTTTGAGTCCTCATCTTCAGATGCATCAAAAACTAAAAATCCTTACATGCAGCATGTTCATAAAATTTATCCCTGAGTCTAGGGCATACTGTATATTGAAAGAAATTCTGCTTTATTTTAAAGGGGATGGTGGAGGAGTTTACATTGTTTTCAAGTTCTAAGATGGAAATCTTATGGATACTTATGTGGACATAACCAAAAATGAAATCAGTGGCACCTCCGTGAATTTGTGAAATTAAAAACTCACGTGTTTGTAACATGAAGCAATTCAGGATGTAGATGATATTAGTTGGATGAAACTATAAAGTTAAGTGTAAAACAACAATAAAACACTAACTGAAAGCTAAGAAACAGAAATGTAAAAATTGTTTGTTAAGGCCCCGAAGATTATTTTTTTTAAGAAAAAACCCCCACTCGTCCTGATCCACTAGCCCAAATGTGGGCTCGTGAGAGTCGTTTAGTGCAGGGATACCAAAGAGGGCTGTCAAAAGGAATAAACTTACAGCACAGCCTGAAAGCCCCATTGCAGATGCACAATGAACACTGCAACATTGGGAGGTTGTCATGACTTGTCCACATTCAAGCAAACGTTTACTGTATATATTCTTTATACACAAAGCAGCATATGTCACTTTGTCCAGACCCTCCCATCAATTCACCTGACCGGTCTGGCGATAGATGGCAACTATCCTAAGCTTACAGATAGCTCCCCTTTCTATATCAAGAGCCCTGAATCCCAGGGTCCACATATAATCATGGCATCAAAGCAAATCAATTAGCATACATCAAAGCAAACGAATAGAAACATATATGAACTCATTCTTGCTGTTATGTATTAGTGTATATAGCTTCCCCCTCAGGTCCTTGACAGTTGTTTTAGGTGGGAACTTTAGGAGGGAACTTTGAATTATGTTTGATACATTGTTTGAGCCAGCCTCTATAAAAGCAGGCCGGCTCAGCAATGCAGTTCAGTTCTGTTCTGGATTCCGAATAAAGAGCTTCTTGAAGAATCGCTGTGTCGTCTACCCACTATTTAATACTGGTGACGAGGATGGGATGGATGGACATCAGATTCGGATGCTCACCGAGCGAAATCACTGAGCGGAATCACTGAGCTGAATCACTGAGCAGAACATGTCCCTGCCCCACAAAGCAATGCTAGCGGAGCCTCTCCACTGACTCCTCAGCACGAAGACACTGTGGTCCTGGGGTCATTGAGAAAAGGCAGCCTTCAACGCAGTCGAGGCCCTGCTCTCATCAGACAGTGTGCTGGTACAGTACAGTGAAGCCAGGCCACTGGTCCTCGCCTGTGATGCCTCACCTTTTGGCATCGGTGCTGTCCTCAGTCACCGTTTTCCAGACGAAAGGGAGGCACCGCTCGCCTACTTCTCCAGGACGCCGCCTACTTCTCCAGGACGCTAGCTCTGGCCAAACGAAATTACAGCCAGCTGGACAAAGAAGCCCTGGCGCTTGTGGCTGGAGTGAAGAGGTTTCATGAATACCTCTATGGCAGAACCTTTGACCTCATCACCGACCACAAGCCACTCCTGGGCCTCCTCGCTGGTGATAGACCAACACCACCGGTCCTCTCACCTCGCATGCTGCGATGGGCTGTCTTTCTGGCAGCATACCACTACCAACTCATCCACCGCCCGGGAAAATCGCTGAGCCACGCCGATGCTCTTAGTCGGTGCCCTCTTCCAACGCTTGTGGAAGACCCAGCTCCAGCGTCATCGATCCTCTTGATTGAAGACCTTCCAGCAGCTCCAGTGTCGGCTACTGATGTGGACTCCACATCTGCCCAGGACCGGACTATCAGTCGTGTGCTCAACTGGGTGTGGAGGGGATGGCCACAAGGTCCCTTAGCCTCAGATCTCCAGCCGTTTGCGACCAGACAACATGAGCTCTCGGTTCATTGTGGCTGCCTATTGTGGGGGGACCAAGTTGTGATTCCTCAAAAGCTCTGCCAACGCGTCCTTGAGGCTCTACACGTAGGACACCTAGGAATCATCAAAATGAAGGCATTGGCTCAGTGTTATGCCTGGTGGCCGAACATGGACGATGCCATCACTGCATGGGTTGCCGCCTGTCAAAAGTGCCAAGAGTCGAGACCTGCACCGCTGGCAGCTAAAGGATACAATCGGGAGACGCCCAAGGCACCCTGGTCAAGGGTACACATCAATCTTGCCAGCCCTTTCCACGGACAGACCTTTATGGTGGTGGTCGACGCCTACTCCAAGTGGCTGGAGGTGGCCCTGATGACATCCACCACGTCTGAGGCCATCATCTGGGTGCTGCGGGGCCTGTTTGCAACCCATGGGTGTCCTGATGTCCTCGTCTCCGACAACGGACCACAGTTCACCTCAGGTATGTTTGAACGGTACCTCCTGGGACTGGGCACCCGACATGCGCTGACAGCACCATTTCACCCCGCCAGCAATGGGCAGGCAGAAAGAATGGTGCGATCAGCGAAAGAGGCACTTGTGCACCTGAACCAGGGGGACTGGCACAAGCGGGTCACTGAGTACATGCTCATGCAGCACATTACCCCTCATGCGGCCACGGGGCAGAGTCCGGCCGAACTGCTGATGGGCCGCCGCCTTCAAACTCCACTCGATCGACTACACCCGGACTTTGGTGTGGCCGAACCCCTGGGCTGTGTCAACGCACCACGGTCTTTCATTCCAGGGGTTCGGGTTTTTGCCCGGAACTTTGTTGGAGATATTCCTTGGGTGCCGGCCACGGTAGTAGGAGTCACTGGACCTTGCTCATACCAGGTGGCACTCGAAGACGGACACTTATTATTATTATTATTTTTTTATTAAAGGTTTTCTCAGTTTACAAAGACATGGGCAGTGTCTCTCATAGCATTTTTACAGATCGGTTTCAATTGTTGAGACATTGGGGAGGAAAAGGGGGAGAGCGGTAGATAAGGGGAGGGGGTGGGGGTAGTGTGACAATGTTTCTAGTTTACTTAAAGTGTGTTGGGGGGGGTTGTCAGCATCGGTTGTGCAGGTTCTTTGTTGTGCATTTGTTTTCCTTTGATGGTGAGAGTTGTTGGGGTTGGCCTAGGATGTAGTTTTCTTTTGTGGTTGGCTGTGGAGGTCTGTTTTATGTGAGTAGGGTGGGCGGGTCAGGTTAGCCATATTGATTTGTATGCTGTTGGTGGATTTCTGTCGTTGTCTTGTTGCGCTGTGTATGTGATAAAGGGGAACCATACTGGGGTGAAGCCGTCTTCTTCTATTTGACCCCGTGTCAATTTCAACTTATTGGTTAATTTTTCTAATAGGGCTGTTTCCCATACCGTCTGGTACCATTGGTCCATGTTTACTCCTGCCAGGTCTTTCCAGTGTCTGGTTATGGTGTTTCTGGTAGCTGAGAGTAAGTGGGTTATGAGTTCTTTGTGATGTAGGTGGGCATTATTGTCCTGGAAGATGTTTAGCAAGGCCAGTTCTGGGGTAAGTTCTAATGTTTGTTGGGTTATTTTACCTACTTCTCTTACGGTTGTTCTCCAGAATTGTTGGGCTTTGGGGCATTCCCACCACATGTGGAAATATGTGCCTGTTGATGTGCATCCTCTCCAGCATTTTGATGAGGTTCCTGGGCGTATTAGTGCTAGTTTTCGTGGTGTTAGGTACCACCTGTAGATGGTTTTCAGAGTGAGTTCTTTCCTTTTTGCTGATATGGATTTAAATGGGGGTTTAGACCACATTCTGGTCCATTGAGTGGGGTTGATTTCATAGCCTATATCTTCTTCCCATTGTTTTTTTATTGCGTCTGGGGAGTTTGTGGAATTTTGGAGCAGTATTTTATATATTGCAGATACCATCCCTTTGCCGTGACCCTTTGTCGTTAGAAGGAGGTTTTCAAACGGTGTCAGGGGTCTTGTTGCTGCTAATTTTATTGCTGGCTTGTTTAAGAGGGCATGTAATTGGTGTTGTGCTAACCAGGGTATTTGGGTGTCTTCTAGTTTATCCTGTATTTCTCGTGTTGTCAGAGGTATGCTATTTTTATAGAAGTCTGTTAGGCGATATAGGCCTTTGGTTTGCCAAGTTTTAGTTTGGATGTTTTGTGCTGCCTGGTGGAATAATGGATGGTAGACCAGGGGGAGTAGTGGGGATGTGGTTGGGGTTAGTTTGTCCGTTTCTGTTTTCCATGCTTTGAACATGGTTTGTGTGTACCTATTAAGTGTTGTGGGGATCCTTCTTAGTTTGTTTGGGAGGAATGGGTATGCTGTGGTGCTGATATTTTCAATTGTGTCTCTCTCTAAGTGTATCCATTGTTTTGTCTCATCTTCCAGTATATACGGGATTATATGTCGTATTTGATTGGCCCTGTAATATGTTTCTATGTTAGGAATTCCCCATCCTCCTTGTGAGGTGGGGAGGTGCAGGTATTTGGTGCTTATTCTTGGTTTTTTATGTGAGAAGATGAAGGAGTGCAGTTTTCTCTGCCATCTGCGGAGTTGAATTGGGGGGATCCAGACTGGGAGGGTTTGGAATAAGTAGGTTAATTTTGGGAGAGTGATCATTTTGATCATTGCCATTTTATCTGAGAGGGTGAAATTCATGTTGTCCCATCTCTTCAGGTCTTTGTTTATTTGTCGCCACAAGGGTTTATAGTTGTGTAGGTATAATTTGTTGAGATTTTTGGTTATTTGTACCCCTAGGTATCTGAACTTGGTGTGGCAGAGTTTTATTTTGGTGATATTAGTGAGTTCTTTCTGGGTGTGGGGAGGAGTGTTGAAGCACATGGCTTCAGATTTTGCAAAGTTTACTCGCAGGCCTGACACCGTTGCAAATGTGTTGAGTTCTCTGGTTAGGGAGATTGCTGTGTTTAAGGGGTCTGATGTTGTGACCATTAGGTCATCTGCAAAGAGCCCTATTTTATATGTTCTGCCTTTTATTTCCACTCCTTTGATGTCTGTGGCTGCACGGATTCGGATTGCTAGCGGTTCTAGGGCCAGTATAAATAGGAAGGGGGATAGTGGGCATCCTTGTTTTGTGCCCCTTTGGATTTTTATGCTATTGGAGTCTATGTTGTTGATTCTGCATTTTGCTGAGGCTTGGGAGTATATTTGTTTGAGGACTTGTAGAAAGTTTGGGCCAAATTTCATGCTAGTTAATACTGCTAACAGGTATTTCCATTCTAGGCAATCAAAGGCCTTGAGGATGTCTAGAGACATAATTGTCAGTGGGGTTTTGGTTGCCTTGCTGTGTTCGATTAGGTTCAGCAGTTTCCTGATGGGGTCTGTGATATTGCGACCAGGGACGAGGCCAGTCTGATCTGGGGCTACTAAATTGCATAAGAAGTTTTTTAAGCGGTTGGCCAGGATTGATGTAAATATCTTGTAGTCTTGGTTTATTAATGAGATTGGGCGATATGATTCGACTTTGAGATTGTCCTTCAGTGGTTTTGGGATGGAGACTATTTTGGAGTGGGTCCAGGTTTGGGGGATGGGCCCCCCTTTCATGATGTCGTTAAATAGGCGAGTCATGTGTGGCATTAGGGGTTCTTTGAATTTCTTATAGAATTCTGCTGTGAAGCCGTCTGGGCCTGGGGCTTTGTGTGGTTTCAGGTTTTTTAGGACCATGTCTATTTCCTCTGGGGTGATGGGCCTGTCCATGTGTTCCTGTTCTTCATCTGTTAAGGTAGGCATGGTCAGTCCTGCTATAAATTCTTTTATTCCCTTCTCGGGTGGGTTGTGGGATGTGTATAGACTAGAGTAAAATTCTGCAAATTCTGAAGTTATTTCTTTGGGGGAGAATGTTGTGTTGCCATCTTTTTTGGTGATGCAGTGTATTCTTGTTTTGAGTGTTCTTTTCCTACATCTATTCGCTAATAGTCTGGAGTTCTTCCCTCCATATTCATAGAAGCGTTGTTTAGAATATAGAATGTTGATCATTGTTTTATTAATTTCTAGGGAATCTATTTCTCTTCTCTTTTGTTCTATAAGTTTAAGAAGTTTTTTGGATCCTGTTTGTTTGTAGCGTGATGAGAGGGTTGTAATTTCTTGTTCCAGTTTACTAATCTTTGTGGTGGTTTGTTTTTTAAGGAGTGTTTTCTCTTTTATGCAAGCTCCTCTGGTGACTGCTTTCATTGCGTCCCATAGGAGGGGGGTTGTTATGTTGTCTACATCATTTTCTTTGAAGTAATTTTGGAGGGTTTTTGTGAGACTTTCTCTAATTTGTTTGTTTGTGGTTAGGATGGGGTTAAAGGACCATGATGGGGTATTATGTGTTCTCTCTCCTATTCTAATAGTAACTTCTACTGGGGCATGATCTGTGATTTTAATGTTGCCTATGTTTGATGATTCTACCCAAGGGATTAGACTCTGTGTGAGCAGAATGCTGTCCAATCTGGACGTTGTGCCATGCCGTCCAGATTGGAATGTGTGGGTAGTGTCTCCCGGGTTTTGTTCACTCCAAATGTCGTAGAGACCCCTGTCTTTTAGCAGTTTTATTAACTTGTAAGAGTCCCTAGTTATTGGGGGTTTTCCACGAAGGAAAGTTGCCCATGGGGTTGTAGATTGGATGTTTTTTAGGGATATGCCTTTCATATTTAGGTTGAGGTCGCCTCCTAGGATTGCTTCCCCTTCCATGAAGGAGAGAAGTTTGTTCAGTGTCTTCTGGAAGAATTCTAGTTGTTTTGAATTTGGGGCATATATAGAGCCGATTGTCAGTTTAATTTTGCCATCTAGTGTTCCTTTGATGAAAATGAATCTGCCCTTTTTGTCCTTCAGGACTGTTGTGGCTTTGAAGTTTAGGTCTTTATTGAGTATTACAGCTACTCCGCGGGCCTTTCCTGAGCCTTGTGCCACCCATTGTTGACTGAAGCGGGGGTCGCTCAGAAGTTTGTTCCCTTTGGGGGGGTTGTGTACTTCTTGTAGGAAGGTGATGTGTGGTTTCATGGTGTTTATGTATGAGGTAATGCGTTTTCTTTTAATGGGGTTTCCCAACCCCCTCACATTTAGTGTAATCGCTTTTAAGCTAGCCATCACGTCTATCTGTTGTGTAAGGCGATTCCTTGCCAACCCGTCCAGGTTGTCCTGTGTCTCTCACTATGTGTTGTTTACTGAACCATTGGGGTTTCGCTGACCTAGGGTGTGGTGGGTAGGGGGCTAGTGGGGTTAGAGTTGGATTTGGGTTAGAGAGTAGGGAGTAAGTTGTATAGAGTTTCCTATGTGTAGTCTTATAGGTATTCATTTGGGGTATTTTGGGCCGTCTGGCCCTTGGCCGGTTGGCCCTGGGTCTCAGCTGATGTGGAGGGCCGTGTTCAGAGACAGGCCTTCCCCCTTGTCGTTTACGATGGGGGGTGATCAGCGAGACAATGTAAAGCGTCCTTGCGATATGGATGTTGGGTTTAAGGTTTGGGAACAATGTTGCCAGTATTAGTAGCAACATCATTTTTGTGTTAGGGTGTAGGTGTGAGTGTTGGTGCGCTCTCTGGTGCCACCATTGTGCTAATTAGGTAATATCTTTTAGCCTGATCGTAGGTTGGGGGGTGTGGGTTGCATTTGTTATTTTTCCTTAGAGTGGATTCGGGGTGTGTGTGTGTGTTGAGGGTGTGTGTTGTGAGTTGTTGGATTATGGGGGATGTGGTTGAGGTTGTTTGGACTGGTGTTGGAGTGGCGGTTTCTGTGGGGATGTGTGGCGGGAGGGGGGAATGTTGCTGGTGTTAGTTTTGTTCATAGCCTAGGGGGGAGGGGGGAGGGAGGGGGAGTCACCAGTCCTTCAGCTTGCGATGTTTTCCGGCTGCTTCATTTTGCTGTGGTTGTTGTTGCAGTAAGGTCGTTCCTCTGTGCTGTGTTGGTTTCGTCGATCTTGGTCAGGCTTCTTGTGTCGTATGGTCGGCCGGATGGTTTCGTGTGTGATGGTGTTGTCTGGTTGTATTGGCGTGCTTTGTGTTTCTCTTGATTCTTTGCCTTTTTCTTCTTGTTGTTCTGGACTTTCATCCAGCCATTTGCTGTTGTTTCGTTGTCTTGGTCTTGGCTGTCGCTTGGTGGGTCCTCTTGAAGCCATTCTGATGGGGTGCTGAGTCCGAGGTCCTTCAGTAGTTGCTTGGCTTCCGTTTTGTTGGTAGCTGTGTATTGTTTTGCGTTTTTTGTTGCAATGAGGCGGAAGGGGAAGCCCCATCGGTAATTGATCCCTGTTTCTTGATGACTTCGGGTGCATGGGCGTAAGGTTTTCCTCCGGTTTAGGGTATCTTGGGACAGATCTTGTAATGCCAGTATGTGGTTGTTTTTGTATTGAAGGTTGGTCGAATTTCTAAGGTAGTTCCAAATTTCTTCTTTCTTTTTGTAGCGTGCGAAGCACACGATGATGTCCCTTGGGGGGTCGCCGGGTTTTGGCATGGGTCTTAGAGCTCTGTGCGCCCGCTCCAGGTCATCTATCTCGATTTTCAGGTTTGGCACTGTGTCTTTTAACCAGCTTACTATTAGGTTCGCTGGGCTTTTCTCTTCCGCTTTTTCCGGAAAGTTGCGGAAGCGGATGTTGCAACGTCTGTTCCGATCTTCAAGGTCCGCTTGTTTGATTCTCAGTTCTTCGTTTTCTGTTTCCAATTCGTTCAGTTTCTTTCTTATATGTGTGTTTTCCTCCTGGTGTTGCTCTATTGTCCTTTTTTGTGTTTGGTTTTCATTCTCCAGAGCTTCCAGTTTGGATGTTAGTTCGTTGATTTGTGCCTGTAGGGGGGCCACTGTGTCCTCCAGTTGTTTTGTGAACTGTTTTGTTAATTCTTTTGTTATTCTCTCTATCAGTCTTGTTTCCAGGTCCCTCTGATCTTTTTTGGTCATTGGGTGGTTGTCTTCTTGAAGAGGTGTTGCGTTCTCAGCGCTGTGTGCCATTTTCCTGGTTGGTGTTGTCGTGATTTCCCTGGGGTTTTGGTTTGGGGTCTGTTTGGTGACTTCTTGGAGTAGAATGTGTTGTGGTTGGAAGTCGTGGTGTTAGGTTGTTGGATTGATCAGGCGTTGATTGGTGGCTATTCAGAGCGTTTGAATTAGGCGGTCATTTATGTGCCGTCTGGGTTGTGTTTTGCAGGCTTCTCTGGAGTTCTCACGTTCTTCTCAGTGGTGCACCCTCGTGCGTTCAGGGTGTGTGTGTTGGGGTCCAGTTGGGGGTGGGAGGTGGGGTTGAGGATCCACAGCAGGTAGTAAAAGGATTTAAGTTTTGCAGGGTTGCTTTCAGGTAGATTTAAGCAGAACTGTGTAGTGTCAGAGGGTGGGAAAGAGGGGGGAGAGGGGGTTTAGGAGGAGGGGGAAAGGGGGGAGGAGGGAAGGATAGGAGACTGGAAAGTAAATGGGAGTTGGAGGGAAGGAGGGGAGTGAGGGGAAAGAGGGGGGGAAGGAAGGAGTGAAAGGGAGAGAGAGAGAGAGAGAGAGAGAGGGAGGAAGGAAGGAAAGTAGCAGCAGTGATGGTATATTGTATTGGTGGTCTTAAATTTGGTGTGGGGTAAGGGTTTGCTGGGGGGGTTATTGATGAAAGTGGGGGGTATAGGTATGTAGTTTTAGGGGTTAAGGGGGGAGGGAGCAGGGATTGACAAGCTTAAAGTGAGGTATAAGTAGGGGGCTGAGGCAGAGGCTGGGGTGGAGAACAGTGTATTTGGAACTGTGAGGGATGTGGGTATTAGCAGTAAATTAAAGTAGGGATGACTGCAGCGGCAGTGGTCCTCTTTGTAGCAGAGAGGTGCTGGGATTAGGTATGGGGTGGATTTTAGAGATAAAATAAAATAAAGTGGTCAAACGAGCATGGGGGGCGGGAAATGGGGTGGGTAGGGTAGTGAGAGGGAGATGCGTAAAAAAAAAAGAGAGGGGGGTTGGGTATTAGTAACTAGGGGGGGTTCTGTACGTTAAGGGTGGGAGTGGGGTGTTATTGGTGGTGTAAAGATGCTGGTGGGGGGAGAAGAGTAAAGGGGGCTTGAAAAGTAAGATGGAGATAGAAATATAGGTGATTGATATATGTGTATATATATACACACGCTCACACTCACACTCACACTCACCCAAGATAGAGCCAAAAATGTGGTATAAAAAGCAAAATTATGTGGAGGAGGTGGCTGCAATGGCAGCGCCCCCCTTAAAAAGGGAAATATTCAAAAAAAGAAAAAAGGAGGAAAAAAGGGGGGGGAGGAAAGGAGGAAACAAAAAGGAAGAGGGGAAATTGGGGTGGGAAGGCCTTTCTTGTTTTTATTTTGTTTTCCAAATTAGAAGGACTGGAGAGTGGGGGGGGCTAATAATAACAATAGATATTGAAAAGTGAGAGTAATATAAAAATTGAAGGGATAAAAAAGATAAAAATAGGAGAAGCAATACAAAACAAAAACAAAGTCAAAAATAAACAGAGGTCTCCTTAGGTGATCCCAAGCAGCGTCGGGAGTCCTCCCCCGCGTTGCCTCTCTCTGGGTTTCGCCCGTTCAGAGCGGCAAGTAGTATATGTATATATGTGGAGAAGAAGAAAAAAAAAGGGGGGACTAATAATAATAAAAAAGGAAAAATGGAAAAATTATATATGAAAAAATAGAAAAAATAAAATAATAGCAATAATGATAAGAAATTAAGAGGAAAATTATTTTAAAAATTGCAAAGGCGATGTCTTTTCCAACGGGCCTCGTTGGTGGGGTTGAGAGGCGGGCTTGGGCCTGGTTTTTGCCCACGGCCTTTGTCCTCCTACCTCGCCTCTTCACTCTCGTTAATGGCGGTGGTGGTCCTTCGGCAGGGCTGCTGGGCCAGGCCGCGACGGTGGGGACGGTGGGGTTCTTTCGCCCTCAGCGGGTTCCTTCTCTTTTCTCCCTCTTCTCTCTTCGTCGCGGTGGGGGAGAGAACGGCTGCAGCCGCGGCCGCGGCAGCACACCTGGGGGCCCGGCTCTCCCTCTCTCTTGACGTGTTCTCTCTCTCCTCCCTATGTCCGAGGGGGGAGAGAGTGGTGGCGGCAACGGCAGCGCACTCGGGGGCTCTCCCCCGTCACCGGAGCGTCGGCGCTCCGAGGCGCAGGCTTTTGTGCGCTCAGGGGCTCTCCTCCGCCGGAGCGTCGGCGCTCCGCAGTGCAGCCCTCCTTAAGCCGCAGGGCCACGGAGCTTCGGAGCTTCGCGGAGCTTCGCTCCGCCGATGGTCAGATGTCCCTGGCACCGGGGAGGGGTGTCGGCGGCTCTCCGGGTGGTCCTTTGGGACCACCGGGCTCCCGCGCTGCAGCGGCTGCGGTCCCGGTGGCCTTCCGTTGTCCGGGGGCTGCTTTGGCGGCGTTGGCACGCTGGTCGTCTTTAAGAGCTTCGCGCCAGCGTGTCCGCCGCCATCTTACCTCCTTCGTTTTTTCGAAGACGGACACTTATGGCGCTGACACATTGACCAGCTGAGTCGCAGGGTTGGGAATTTGGAAACTGCCACCGTGCCCCCAACTGCACCCCCAGCTCCGGAGCAAACTCCGGAGCGAGGCTTAATCTACACCTCCCTCACAAACTGCGGATGTGTATCCTAGCCAAGCCACGTAAGAGGTTCAGGATGGCCCTCCAGAGTCTAGGGCCACTGCTGTGCCTGACCATCCGCCGAGTCCGGATGTGGCGGTTCCTTCGGCAGTCACAGAGACAGGAAACTTGGACTCACCGCCACAGTCTCAGCGGGAATCGGCCAACCCCCTGGACACTGGTACTGGCCCTCGGCGTTCCACCAGGGTCACCAAGCAGCCATCCTACTTACAGGACTATGTTAGTAATTGCATTTGAAACATTGCATTGTAAATAGAAGCTATGTACCTTGAAACCATTATGCTCTTGTACCTAATTGAAACTATTACTAATGTAACTAATGCCTTTTCTCGGTGGGGAGGGGTGTTATGTATTAGTGTATATAGTTTTCCCCTCAGGTCTTTGACAGTTGTTTTAGGAGGGAACTTCAGGAGGGAACTTTGAATTATGTTTGATACATTGTTTGAGCCAGCCTCTATAAAAGCAGGCCGGCTCAGCAATGCAGTTCAGTTCTGTTCTGGCTTCCGAATAAAGAGCTTCTTGAAGAATCGCTGTGTCATCTACCCACTATTTAATACTTGCAACAACTGCCAATTAGTTTTGGTGTTATATTGACTATCAAGATGGCATTTGCAGGCCTTCTTGAACGTTTCACTTTTGGTTCAACAGAGTAACAGGCAAGCATCCCAGGGGAAGTTTTGGGAAAGATCAAGAAAACGAAGGAGAAACGGGTCAGGAACAAGAAAACAGAGGAGGTTTTGATTCTGTGTTTCTACATTTTAATCTGCCTGTTTCTTCTGGTTTCTTGTGCTGTCTTCTCCCTTGCATGTGAAATACATAAGACTCAGCAAATAGGGCAGAATGGGGAGTGGGAAGCAACAGAACAGGAAAATCAATAGATACACCACATTCCAGCACAGACAGATTCTTTGAGCTGGAGATCGTCTATGGGAAGTCCTTTCTACTCCTTAAACTTTTGACTACCTTGTGACATGCTGCAATATGGATTTAATATGTTGAAAAGTCATAAAAGATAGGAAAGCAGGGGTTAGTGAGCAGACAGACATTCTATTGATTCCTTCAAGTCTTATGAATGCACAATATATGTTATATTGTGTTTTGCTGATTAGTGTTGGGCTTCAGCAAATAAAACACATTTTAATCCCTGCTCTAAAGGTAAAGGTAAAGGGACCCCTGACCATTAGGTCCAGTCGTGACCGACTCTGGGGTTGCGGCGCTCATCTCGCATTATTGGCCGAGGGAGCCGGCGTACAGCTTCCAGGTCATGTGGCCAGCATGACAAAGCCACTTCTAGCGAACCAGAGCAGCACATGGAAACGCCGTTTACCTTCCCACAAACACCTATTTATCTACTTGCACTTTGACGTGCTTTCAAACTGCTAGCTTGGCAGGAGCTAGGAACGAGCAACGGGAGCTCACCCCATCGTGGGGATTCAAACCGGCGACCTTCTGATCAGCAAGCCCTAGGCTCTGTGGTTTAACCCACAGCGTCACCCGCTCATAAGGTAGCTGAAGACAAATCACTGTCTCTTAGCCTATTATGTAATTCTGAACTCTTGGTGGTTGTAAGAATAACCCACAACTCTGAGATCCTTTGAAAGCAAGCAGATCACAAACGTAATAGAAAATATTGATGCAGGGGGGTGGGCAGTGTCAGCCTGTATCCTGTTGGCTGAGTAGTTAGCCACCATGATCACCATCCCAAAAGAGTGAGCTGGGCTGCAAGAGCTACAACTAAGTGAAGGGGCCCTATGGGCAAATGGATGAACCTTGCCTTTCCTTTAATTTCATTTCACTTTTAATTTGTATACTGCCTTTCTATATTACTATATGCAAGGCGGTTTACAAACAGAAGAAACAACAAGGATCACACACACCTTATAACAAACTTATCCATTACAAAAAAGTCATCTATATATATATAAAGTCCAAGTTGTCCCTGCGTCCAAGTTGTCCCGTGTGTCCCTGGGGTACTGCGCATGTGCGCCAGGGACACAGGGATTGGACGGAGAGACAACCAGGGACACAGGGATTGGACGCGCGCGCTCTCCCCCCCCCAACCCCTCTGCCTATCTCTGCCTATGGTCAGACAACAGCCAACCGCCGCTCCGCCAATCCCCGCTCCGAAGCCCAGTCTCATGCTGGAGGTGCGCGGTGAGGTGGCGGGGGAGAGAAGCGCTCCCCCTGGCAGCCTTGCCGCACACCGCCGGCATGGGACGGCGCTTCCTTGGCGAACGCAAGCAGGCAGACAGCCCGCCTGCTTGCCTTCCCTGAGGAAGCCGAAGCGGCAGCGGGTGCCGAGGGAAGCCGGCTTTGGCTTGGCAGCGGCGGGAAGAAGGGGAGGAATTCCTCCCCTTTTTCCCGCCGCCGCCAAGCCAGTCCCCGAGTCCCCCTGGGGGAAAGGCAAACGGCGAAAAGCCCCTGCTGTGGACTGGCTTGGCGGTGGCGGGAAGACCCGCCACCGCCAAGCCAGTCCCGGAGCCGAATTGCAGCGCGGCGGGGTTTTTCGACGTTTGCCTCCCCCTGGGGGGAAGGCAAACGGCGAAAAGCCCCCACTGCAGACTGGCTTGGCGGTGGCAGGAAGTCTTCCCCCCACCGACAAGCCAGTCCCGGAGCCGAATTGCGGTGCGACGGGGTTTTCCGCCGTTTGCCTCCCCCTGGGGGGAAGGCAAATGGCGAAAAGCCCCCGCTGCGGACTGGCTTGGCGTTGGCGGGAAGACCCGCCACCGCCAAGCCAGTCCCGGAGCCGAATTGCGGCGCGGCGGGGTTTTTCGCCGTTTGCCTTCCCCCTCGCCGTTTGCGAAAAGCCCCCGTTGCGGACTGGCTTGGCGGTGGCGGGAAGAAGGGGAGAAATTCCTCCCCTTCTTCCCCCCACTGCCAAGCCAGTCCCCGAGCCGAAGTGCGGCGCGGCGGGGTTTTTCGCCGTTTGCCTTCCCCCTGGGGGGGAGGCAAACGGCGAAAAGCCCCCCCCCCGCACCGCAATTCGGCTGGCTCAGTCCCCCACGCGCTTTGGTTTGGGGAAGCAGGCAGGGAGACGGCAACAGCCCGGGAACAGCCGTAGCGCATCGGGGGACAGAGCCGAAGATCAGCGGGCGCTGTTTGCCGGGGTTGACAAGCCCCGGCAAGCAGCGGCCGCCGATCTTCGTGTGACAGTCGGTGGGGAATGCAGGCAGGCAAGAGAGCAAGCGCCTGTCTGCCTGCCTGCCTTCCCCGCCACCAGTCCCCCGGTGCTTCGTGCAGCGCTGCTGGGTGCCGACCCGGCA
Source organism: Zootoca vivipara (assembly GCF_963506605.1). Lineage (NCBI taxonomy): Eukaryota > Metazoa > Chordata > Lepidosauria > Squamata > Lacertidae > Zootoca > Zootoca vivipara. Next base: position 10,639,778 of record NC_083280.1, read on the forward strand.
GGCCGCTTCTTCTAGCGCCCGTTTTTAAACAGGCTGAATTCCACTAGTAATAAAAATATAACTTTAAAATAAACAACTTATTTCAAATAAAGTAACACTCAACAATCCATTAGAATATAATGGTACACAATGAAATTAAATATCAGCAAACAATAATTAAACAGAAATTCACTCTTAACATTTACAATAAATAATTACTAAACTATGAACAATAGTTAATAAGCCCCTCCATCTTAGGCTCAGGTTGTATATATCTGTAAATAAACCATATATCCAAAAGACACCACAGTCTCTGCAGACCCCTGTTCCAAGGAAACCGAACCCTAGGAAACTGCCTGGAACCCCTGGAATCTCTCACCACTTGGAGATTAAGGAGGTGTGCAACATATTTTGATGTGCTTTTATTTACAGTAGCTGTAGAATCAAAGAATTATAGAGTTAGACGTGACCCTGAGGGTCATCTAGTTCAACCTCCTGCAATACAGCAATCTCAAATAAAGCATCCATGTCTGATGGCCATCCAACCTCTGCTTGAAAACCTCCAATGAAGAAGAGTCCACCACCTCCTGAAGGAGTCAGTTCCACTGTGAAACAGCTCTTGCCGCAAGAAAGCTATTCTTGATATTTAGTCAGAATCTCACTTCTTGTAACTTGAAACCATTGGCTCGGGATCTACCCTCCAGAGCAGAAGAAAACAAGCTGGTTCCATCTTCCATGTGACAGCCCTTAAGATATTTGAAGATGGCTATCATATCTCCTCTTTTCCAGGATAAACATACCCAACTCCCTCAATCGTTTCTCATGAAGCTTGGTTTCCAGATCTTTGATCATCTTGGTTGCCCGCCTCTGCACGTGTTCCAGCTTGTCAATATCATTTTTAAATTGTGATGCCTGGAACAGAACACAGTACTCCAGGTGGGGTCTGTCCAAGGCAGAATGGATTAGTACTATTAGTACTATTACCTCCTTTGATCAGCCTAAATAGCATTAATGTCAAGACAGGAGTTGGGAACAGGTCAGTAGTAACTCACAAGGTGACAATGAAGTTAACTCTTTAGTCAAAGAAACAAAACAGCTCAGGCCTAGTGAGCACAGCAACTCTTCCCAGTACACTGATGACACTGAGCTCTATTTCTCCAGAACATCTGAACTAGGAGTGGCCATGCGAGCCCTGGCCCAGTGCCTGGATGCATCGGTGAGATGGATAAGGGGAAATAAACTGAGCTTGAACCCTGGCAAGGCAGGCACTGTAGGTTCCTGTGTCTGATAAACTGGTCAACTGCCTTCCTTGGATGGGATCACTCTTCCCCTGAAGGAGCAGGTATGCAGTCTGGGGTGCTTCTGGATCCAGCTTTTGTCATTGGAGGCCCAGGTAGCCTCTGTGGCTACAAGCACGTTTTACTAGCTGTGCCTGGTGCTACAGCTACATCCATTCTGGACTGGGAAAGCATGAAAACAGTAACTCAGGCACTGGTGACTTTAATATTGGATTACTGCAATGCACTCTATGTGATCCACTCTATGTGGAGCTTCCCTGGAGCTTGACTTGGTTAGTGCAGAATGCTGCAGCATGGTTGTTGGCAGGAATGAGATGCTATCAGCATACAACACCTCTGCTCAAGAGATCTACTCTAACTGCGGAGCCAAGTTGACATATAAAGCCTTTAATGGCTTGGGAGCAGTTTACATACAGGATTGCCTGATCCCTTATGTGCCTACTCGACTGCTTTGATCTGCAGAACTGGCACCTTTACAGGTGCCACATAATGCTCATTCCACACTTGTAATTAATTGATCTTTTAGTGTGGTGACACTTTGAACTGTCCAGCTACTGATGTCAGGAAGGAACCTTACCCTGTACTGTTTTCAGTGCCTGAAATATTTTTGTATATGTAAGCTACCTAGACATGTGTTTTATTTCTTTTTAACTACTGTTGGTTTTAATATCTCTTGAATATTTTTAAATATCAGTTTTAAACCATTTTATTGATAATTTTAATGTTATAATTTTAATTTTTTTAAAAAAAAAACCACATAAAGGTTTTCTTATAATCAAATGTTACATGATTTTTGTCAAATAAATAAATACAATCTTTCTTGGCCTAAAGTACTTTGAGACTTCTTCAATGATGCTCCTCTCATGAGACTGATTTCTCTTACCCAATTTAATGCAACTTTAGGAGTAGGTCTCCAAATTCAGCCAGAACACTTGGAGGGGTGTGTGTTCAGACTATTTCCAACACACCTTTCACCTAATCTAACACATCACATCTGCGCACACACTAGCTGCTATTAGAATCATGGACTTCAAGAGGTTCTTTTGATTCAGAAGACAGCATGGGATAGAAGTGTAAAAGACTCCCACCTTCAGCATCACTATTTTGGTCATACTTGGATCCCTCCTTGGCAGCGTGAAACTAACAACAAATACAAAGAAAGATCCAGCCATTAATAGCCAGTGTTACATGTAGTATGGGCCTGAATCATAATATCAACACATAGGTTTTTAATCCATTCTATCTTTTATCATCCTACCAAGCCTGTACATCCTAAGAGGAAACTGGACTCTTATCAACCTGATTATAAGACAAAATGATAATTGGATAAAAGTTGTACATCTCGGTAATGCTATAGCACATCACTTTTGTCTCTCATTATTCTACTATACTGTACACTGCATGACCCACAGCTGAATACAGTATGTGAACTGTCTCAATTTATAGAAGGTTCCGTGCCCGAGAGTTAAACTAAATGTTACATAGAATTCCATGATTTTGTCTTTTAGCCAAAGCAACTTTGACTTGGTTGTGTCTGAGTGAAAGAAGGTTCATACACAGATTCTCTCCATGTGCCTTCCCTTCATTCAGAAAACTGCCTTCTCCAGGCTGCTTTGATTAAGCACGCATACATATACTTACGGAGGCAAGAATTCTGGGCCTCTGCATAACCTGCCGCGGACACAGTACCTTTCAATGCAAGTAGTGAAACCTCTAGGTGGTATTCCATTAGTAGTGCTCAGTAGAAAATGAGTCAGTGCAGTGCTAAACAATCAGAAGTACCTACAATAGTAGATTTCCCTAGGTAGCATCATGTTCAGAATGTTGGAGGATTTCTAACTGGTAAGTGCAGATTCAAATCTCAGCACTGAAGCTCCTCAGGTACCTTGCCAAGTCACTATCTCTCTGCATAACTAACAGAGGAGCGTAGTAAGCTACCTTATACTATGTCAAACCATTGTTCCGTCTAGCCCAGTTCCGGCAGGTGTCTCTCCCACCCCTACTTGAAGATACGGATTTTACCTGGGACCACCTACATGCAAAGCATGTGCTCCTACCACTCAGCTACAGCCCTCTCCTTATAACATCACAGGTCTGTTGTAAGGATGAATAAATATAACAATTCTAAAGTACTTTGTACATTGTTATCATTCCACTGAAATAAAAACAACTAAGTCTGACCAAATTCTATGAACATTTGCAAAATTTGAAATGAGTATTCAGCAGATGACCTACAAATGACCTTGCTTTATTCAACAGAAACTCATGTAGTGGATACTCTTCAAGAAAAGCAACAAAAATGTATTTAGCAGACAGTAAGCATAAATGACTAGCTATATTTAGCTGTTAAGTTATATACTATTTTCTTGTTACTGCTGTTGTTAAGTGAACATTTAGAACAACTCCACCACCACCCCCAACAAAAACCCAAACAAATTAATTTGAGTTTATTCCATTGTAGCTAACAGCATGATGTGTTACTAGAACAATGCATATTACTTCTTCAATGTCATTTTCCGGACTTCATTAAGTTAATGAAATTTTCAGATCAAACAATGAAGGCAACATCATCAATAATAAAAAAGGATGCCACATAATAAAAACAAGCTAATGACTGAGGATACTATCAACTGAGGATTTTCTCCTGGGGAAAAATGCTCTAGAATGGAACATGAACATATTCTGTATGTTTCACATGTCTTTTCAGTGAAAGCGAAGCAAGGGGAAGATATTGTTGAACCATATCCAGATACTGTACTGATACTGAAAGTGAATTGTATCTTTTAAAAGGTGCTTAATTTCCATCATTCTAAATTGCTTGTCCATATTACAAAGCAGTTCCTTGAAGGGGAATTCATTTATATTTGGTCTCCTTGATCAAGCAATAAGTGTAAATGACTACAAAAAAGAAACAATGGTCACAATGCAATTTACAGTTATGCACACTTCAAAATCCCATTGAAACCGATGGTCCTTAAATGAAGTACACTATGGTCAGTTTGATCTGTATATACAATGTTACAAAATAAAAGTAAATATCAGTTGGCATTTGAAATATATGGACAAATATGCATTCATTTGCAAATTAACCTTGTTTTTAATCTGGAGTGATTTGTATTTAAATGGAAAACCACTGGAAACTTCAAGTGACAACATTTATTTGATCTTACTGTTTTATTATTAGTTGTGTGATAAAACAACTGTTTTAATGCCCATATTATACAATGTCTCTGCTCGGCCTTTTAATATGCCAGAGTAGAGAGACAGAGAGAACATGTTCCATTTCATACCCAACCCAACCCAAAATCACTATATACAATCTAATACCATGCAATACTGAAAAAATGAGTATGTGCAAATCTAATACTGCTAGATATTTTTTGAAATGTAAACATTAAAATTGTTAATTTCAAAAAGCTAAATAACTACAGATTTTTCATTTCTAAAGACATTTAATGAATGTCTGAAAGCAAAAGAGACAGAGAAAATATGTTTCTTAAAATTGTTACAGATGTTATGTAAACATTAATATATAATATATATCTGCTATATATCTGCTATAATATACTCATGCATGCAAATTTTCTTTTGCTAACTTGTTTTAAAATTTGTGCAAAGTTTACCTCTCTATATCTGAAATAACTTTAGACTTAATTTAAATTTTGTGATAGAATATAGACATTTATAATTAATGAACAGATGGCAAAATGTATAGAAAGAGGTATTCGAACCACTTTTCCATGTCCAGCCACCTAATTTATCATAAATAAAAACAACAAATGGGCAACAGATGACAGGATGGCTTTTTTAATAGGAGTAAAAATATATACACCAGAGTATAAAAATGTTCTCCACACTGAATTTGAGTAAAAGCATAGGAACCATTATTAGGATTACCTTTTGCTTTAGCTGCAGTCCTGAAAGCCTTGCTCAAAACAGCAACCTGTTTTCTTTTCACCTACTTGTGGTAAAACTATAGCCACCTTTAGATTCACACAGCTGCACAGGACTGTGTGTGTGTGTGTGTGTGTTGTTTTGTTTATTATTTAAAGATACACGTGAGAAGCCTTTTAAAGATTTCATGCAAGAAATTTTTCCATGGAGATCTTAAATGAATGTGACGATCAAAGAGCTATTATATTTTGGATGAAGCTAAAAATGTAATCATATGTCAAAGCACTGTACTTTCAGCACTTGATCTAAGCCTGTCACTAAAATACACCTTCAGGTCTTACACACGGAATAGATTATTCTAAATACATATGTTAAAAGTTATGTTTCTCCAAGTTATTATATGAAATTAAATTCTCCATTCTAGATATGCACTAGTCACACCTTTATACCAAGGAATCATTTTTGACATTTCACCCTTTCCATTACCCTTTCAGTTTCTAACATTTCCACTTGCAAACCTTGTCTTATATTCCCATACATTCTTACCAAACAAAATCACTATTTTAAAGCACATATTCATAGCACGTTCGTTAGATGCAGTCAAATGAAATCTGTAGCAACAATAAAATGGATTTTCTTTTGAAAATGCAACTAATGGATTAACACAAATGCTTGTTGCATTTATGTCTTCTGAACGAGTAATGTTTATCTCACCTGCCTATATAGGATAAAATGCCATGTGAGTGTGGCTGCTAAATTTAAAGTTTCCATTAGCTTTGAAGTAGCAAATTTAAGGAATGCATTCATTCATTAAAGACTTCTGTTGAAAATTTCTTACAGCAACTTCTTTTGTCCCACAAAGAGTTCAATAATTTAAATACCAAAACATTTTGAATGTACTTATGAATTGTCAATTGTAGCTTCATTTGTCAATGGTAGGTTGTTACTAAACATTTCACAGAATAAAGCCAGAAGCACAAGTCAACGACGTTAGATAACTACAGGAGCAGCTAAAGTAAACTAAAGAATACAAATCAAATTTGTATTAAATACATAATTTATGTTACTATACTATGAATTTCAAGCAGCTGAAAGAAAAGTTTAAAAGTGGACAGAATACAGCCAGGGCAGTGTAACTGCAAAAAGTAGCTGAAATCATTTCAATAAAATGTTGACATTAAAAAAAAAAGCAAGGTAGAATTTAACTAAGGAATATTGGTTCTCATTATTTTCCAACATTTTTGTGGAAGCAGCAAACTCTAAGAGGATCAACTGCATTTTATGTCATCAGCATTTTATAAGTGCCATGTTTAAGTACTTTAGTGAAAATACCATGCAATGAAAGACTTATGAATATAAATAAAGCTAAGTCTCCAACTGCAAATCTTATCATTTTCTAAAATACATTTTCTTCCAACTGGCTAAAGAAGTCGGAAATGTTACCTTTTGGGTTCACAGTTTACAATATACCAATTATAATGTGCATGCATAAAAGAACGAACACACACACACACACACACATCTCTGTATGTATATATATATATACACATATATATGCATTACAGATTAAAAAAAATTAACTAGAACATAAAATCAGTCAGTATCAATGCTGGACTCTGAAAATGCCAGGAAAAGGTTATCATAGTTGTGAAATTCAATCTGAAGTTATCACCCTACACATTACAACATTAACAACGAATATTTGGTATGACTCTCATCTGGGTGCCAATAAAAGAAGTGCTGGAGTCAATTTTGTGTGCCAACAAGAAAGCCCAAACTTTCAAGATTGTTGCCTTGAATGGCCTCAAGAGTTCACCTTTATCTCCCATGAAAATAAATGCCAATATAAAAATTCTGAAGTACCTCCATAAACCCAAAGGAAATGGTCTGGACAGACAGATGATGTGAGATATATTTCTTCCTTTCCATTCTTAGGCAGCTTCTTCTCTCTGCGGCTGAAAGCAAATGCTTTGAGACTCAGTCGCATATTTAATTAGAAGCAAGCTGCTTGTACTATCACCGTGCGAATCTACCTCTCCAATCTCTCGTGAGTCAATCTTTCCCATCTCTGATTTTCTTTTATATTTATGCTAGAATATTTAATTGTAGACAAAAGGTTACTCTGGCTGTATTCACTGCACAGAGGCAGAATAATCTGCTTTAAAAGGCTTGACATTTCAGGCTTTTCAAAAAGGCTGAAAAAAATTATATCCCTGCTTTTGTTAATCAATGAAGTAGAACTCTCCTGAACAAAAGAATTAAATTGCTTGGTTGGTTTAATAAAACCAACAGAAATAGCAGCTTCCTCTGGGCTTTATTGTGTAGGCATGGCACACACATCCAGCACTGTAATTCCATATGATTCAGGGGCAAAACTCTAATTTCTGCACACAGTTGGGTTTTTAAATCCTATTCAGACTCTATCCATTCTGGTTGGTTCTCTAAGGCCAGATTTATCATTAAACTTGACTTTTTCCTAGGTATACCAGACATATAGCAATTTTGTTTTTTGTTTTTTGTTATTCTGCTCTATCAAGAAATAAAATAAAATAGTGATCATTAAAATGCATTAATCTAGCTATTAGTCTGACAGTTTTATTTAAGCTGGAAGTTAGTCATTTTATACCTTTACTCAACTATTAAATCATTGTAGAAGGTGATGAGGGTGTGAACAAGTGTCAATGGGTTGTACATGAAAGTGCAAAACAGTAGTTAGAAAACCCACTAACTTCAACCAAGATAAGACTGTTTTGTTAAGAAGAATTACTTAGTTCACTACTAATTAAGTTAAGCATTCATGGCAGAAAATAACGTTAAAATGTTTTGAAAGATTGCCTAAAATGGAAAATAGCAGACTGGTACCTAGCTTTGACAATCTGTAAGTACTTCCCATCTACAGGCAATCAGAAGTTAGTGAATTCACATCATGCCAAGAACACCAAGGAGTTAGGACCTTCTGTGAGTAGCTGGAAGCTGTGGCCTCAGTTCCAGGCAGCCACCAGAATTCAATCATGGGTTAGAAGAATCCAGTCAAGTATTTCTTATATGTATCTCCCAGATCTTGAGACTGATAGCCTAGGTACAAGGCCCCTGAAAGAGGCAGCCCTCAGAAACAGCTCTTGAGCCCAACTCTGAGGAACCAAGACCTACCATATCAGAAATCTCTTGCTCTGACCACTAAGTGATGCACAGTACACACCAGGCAGTAATTAGGGGAAAGGCACCAAAGTGCTATGCTCCAGGCACAAGGGCTGTCCATTTAAGGATCTCAACAACTCAGCCATGAGGGTTGATCCTGGGAAGGACAGTGAGGGTATGGAAGAAAATAAGGTGTCTTTTGGACCTAGGACTCTTGAAGCAATATCCTCACATCCAGTGATCTGCCCAGAACCTTGCAAGACTTGTGACTGACACTCCTGCTTCTATGGAACTCTCTGGGCGTGTAATGGCTTGCTGTCTCTATAACACTAAAGTGCCCATTGAGCCCAGTTCTCACTTTAACCCCAGTGCTGGATGGACCCATGACTCCCATGCCCCTTTGAGCTCTGCTATCCCATAACAAGAGACAGAATCCCTATTCTAAGAATGATATTGTACAGTATTTTTTATTATATTTATTCAAGTTCACACTTGAAAGTACATTGCCTGATTTCTCATTTCTCACTGACTAACTGTTGAATACTGATTCAATTGAAAATTCTGGAGTTGATATGTGGTTATAACAACCTCTTCTGAACTCTGATGGGTGTCAATCTCCTGCTGCCATTATGATGGCAGCTGGTAACAGGTGGATGATCCACACAATCTGTCAGAGTTGTTCCACAGCAGGTGAGGGAGATATGGATCACCCACCAGCCAGATCCAGTTCCTCTTCCCCAGTGTATACCATAGAAATATATACCAGTAGCTCAGAAAAGATTCTGAGACATTTTGGTTTCAGAATCCACAGAATCTTGCACCATCATAAGAAGTATATGAAATGCAAAACTGCATTAGGAGTCTACAAGGTCTCTAACACTTTCAGCCAGCCACAAATATCTCCTTTGGGGACAAGCTGCTCATGAGGGGCTTGATTGTGCAACTCTATAGACTCTCTCAAATGAGATGGATTATCTGGACCCATTCCAATTTGGTTTCAAGCCATGATGGTTATCCTAATACAGTGATGGCGAACCTATGACACGCGTGTCAGACGTGACACGCAGAGCCCTCACTGCTGGCACACGCCCCATTGGCCCATTTGTTGTTGTTGTTGCTGCTGGTAGCCAGAGATTGGCTTTTTAACTCTTTCTGTGCTGTTTTTTCTGGTGCTTTGGCAGACGATGATTGGGTGTAACAGCATTCATTTTTTAACCCGTTCTGTGCTTTTTTTTTTTTTTGCGCTTTGGCAGACTATGTCAGTGCTGCGTGTTAGTTCTAGAGAAGGTATTATTCGTCATTTATTTCTGTTCTCTTTTCCCCAAAACAATGCACAGCAGCTTTGGGGCACCCCCCCCCCAAAAAAAGCAAAGCAACTTTTGCACTCCCCCCAAAAAACCTCCAAAACTTTGGTCAGCAGCTCCACCCAAAAAGCTCAACAACTCTGGGCACTTTGTGATAAATAAGGGGGTTTTGGTTTGGTTTGGTTAAATAATTAGTTTTGAGTTTATTAAATACAGTTATATATTACAATTATACATTTTTGTTATTTAAACTATAAATATCACAAAATTATGGTTTTTTTCTCGAAGTGACACACCACCCGAGTTATGCTCGGTTTTTTGGCAAATTTTGACACACCAAGGTTGTCCATCACTGTCCTAATATGTGACCTATGCCTGCAGAAGACAAGGAAGTAAAGAGTTTGTCTAGACATCTTAGCATGGGGTTAGCCAGGATTTTTGTTAGAGGGCCAGGCCTTTTGTTAGGGGGGCAGAACCTCAGTTGCTATGTATTTTTATTGATTGGGGGGGTGACAGTTTCCTTCCCTCCCCCCTCCTCAGCTACGCCCATGCATATTGGTGACCTTCAGTATCATAAACCATGATCTACATAAAATTAAAAAATTCCTTCAGTAGCACCTTAAAGACCTACTAAGTTTTTATTTTGGTATGAGCTTTCGTGTACACTTCTTCAGATACACTGAAACAGAAGTAACCAGACCCTTATGTATATTCAGAGGGTGGGGGGGTGATGGGAATGGGTGATGGGCTGATAGGAGTGGTAAACCTGTTGGTGACTGTTAATGACTGTTAATGACTGCAATTGGTCTTGCAGTCATTGTTAATGACCAATTGCAGTCATTAACAGTCGTTAACAGTCATCAACAGGTTTACCACTCCTATCAGCTCATCACCCATTCCCATAACCCCCCCACCCTCTGAATATACATAAGGGTCTGGTTACTTCTGTTTTAGTGTATCTGAAGAAGTGTGCCTGCACACGAAACCTCATACCAAAATAAAAACTTAGTTGGTCTTTAAGGTGCTACTGAAGGAATTTTTACATTTTGTTTCGACTCAGACCAACATGGCTACCACCTGTAACATGATCTACATGATCTATTTTCTGGATGAATTCTGTGGTTTGGAAGATGGGGGCATGATAATGTGATTCCACTCCTATTGGATCGTTTCCAGAAGGGGGTGCTGTGATATTACTGCTGTGCGTTGTGGATCCCTCAGTGCCCACCTTATTCACCATGTTTTTAAACATCTACTTGAAGCCTGCAGGAGACATCTTAGATTTGAACAGTTAAGTCCAGTCAAAGGTGACTATGAGGTGCCGCACTCATCTTGCTTCAGGCCGAGGGAGCCGGCGTTTGTCCTCAGACAGCTTTCCAGGTCATGTGGTTAGCATGACTAAACCGCTTCTGGTGACACCGTGATGAGTGCCAGAGTGCACGAAAATGCCGTTTACCTTCCTGCCACAGCGGTATCTATTTATCTACTTACACTGGTAAGCTTTCAAACTGCTAGGTTGGCAGAAACTGGGACAGAGCAATGGGAGCTCACTCCGTTGCGTGGAGGGTCAGTGGTTTAGACCACAGCACCACCCACTCCCTTTTAAGTGTTGTATTATCAGTATGCTGGGCAGTGTGCTATTTGTCCTAGAGATTGAACAGGTGAAGCAGTGGAAGTGTTGAACTGGTCAGTAATAGCCTGGATTAAGACTAATACATTATAGCTCCACCCTGAAAAGAAATTTCTTGCCGCAATTTGCTACTACATTCACTGGGGGTAAACTGGAAGGGAACATTTCACAAGCTTTTGGGAAAGGGGGCTAACACTGGTGACTTGGTTCAGGAGAACAAAGAAAGTTGCACAATCTAGCTGCTGCATTTTGGAGAAGCTGAAGTTTCTGAGTCGTCTTTAAAGGCAGCCCCACACAGAGTGTATTGCAGTAATCCAATCTGGAAGTTACCAGAGCATGGAGTACCATGGTCAAGAATCTCTGTCCAAAAGAGGCCATAGCTAGCAAGCCAGCTGGAGCTGGAAATAGGCAGTCCTAGCCAACAAGGCCATCAGAGCCTCCCGTGACAACACTTGATACAGGAATATGTCAAGAGACAGATCTGCTCCTTCCAGGGGAATGCAACTCCATCCAATTTAGGCCACATACCCACCTCCTAGATAATCTGAATCACATAACACCTCCAGCTTTTCAGAATTCAGCTTCAATTTATTGGCTCACATCCAATCCATCACCACCTCCAAGCATCCACCTATTCCCTCAACAACCTCTCCAGATTTAGATGGAACGGAAAGACACATACTGGTGGCACTTCACTCCAAATCTCCTGATCACGGATAGCAGTTGTGTCAGATAGATGTCAAATGGTATAGGGAACAAGAAGGGAACCTGCAGGAAACCACAGAACTACTCCCATGGGGCTTAACAATGCCCGCCCCATAACTGCTTTCTGAAAATAGCCCTGAAGGTAGGACCAAAGATAAAGAAGGACCCCACCTCCCTGAGCTGCTCCAGATATTGTGGTCGATGATATAGAAAGCCATCAAAAGAACAGGCAGAGTTGCACTCTCACATCTCTCCTGACGAATATCTTCAACTAGTGTGACCAAGTAGATTTCAGTGCCACAACCTGGTCTAAAGCCAGACTGAAATGGATCCATATATTAGGCCTCATCCAAGCATGCTTGAAGCTGGAAGGCCTCCACCCAACTGAACACCTTTCCCCCGAAGGAGACATTTGCCATTGGGTTTGACACTTCTCGATTCAGGGAACTCCTCTTTATCAGAAGGAAGCTCCTTAATAACCTTCTTCTTCTTCTTCTTCTTCTTCTTCTTCTTCTTCTTCTTCTTCTTCTTCTTCTTCTAAGACAATTTATTAAATTTTCAAATAAACACATTAAACAGTAACAAAACATTCAACAACAAACACAACAACACATAATAAACACAAATTTTTCTCCTTTTAACATCTATTCAGCTATCTCAAATTTCCTGTGCTCTGCCGAACTTTGACTTCCCTCCCTCCCCTCATTCGGTTTTCTTATCCACTCCTGTCTCGCAGTTCCTTTACTCCATCTATTTAAAATCATTTCGTAGGATTTATTTCAGTCCTGCAAGTGTCTTTAAACTTCTACAGTTCCTCTCCATATAGTCCACAAATTTACTCCAGTCCTTTTGGAACCTTGCCTCTCCCTGGTTTCGGATCCTGCTAGTCAGCCTTGCTAGTTCCGCATAGTCTATCATTTTCGTCTGCCACTCTTCAATCGTCGGTAACTCCTGAGTTTTCCATTTTTGGGCTAACAAAGTCCTAGCCACGGTTGTCGCATACATAAATAGTACTTGGTCTCCTTTTACAATCTCCTCTCCTATAAGTCCTAATTAAAAAGCCTCCGGTTTTTTGGGAAAGGTGTATTTGAAAATCTTTTTCAGTTCATTATATATCATTTCCCAAAATCTTTTAATTTTTTCGCATGTCCACCACATATGATAAAATTCATCCTTCTCTTTACATTTCCAGCATGATTTACTACTCATTCTATACATCTTAGCCAATTTTACTGGTGTTAAATACCATCTCCTTAATAACCTTCTTCAGCCAGAGGTGGATATTATAAGGTCAGGGTGGTATTCAACTAAGTTTTACTCCTAGCAGAAATACTAAAATTAATTAGGTCCATTAATTTCAATGGGTCTACTTTGGGTAAAACTTAGACCCTGTATCAAAATTACAAAGACTCAAATATATGTTAACAAATATGAAACTGAGAGAAAAGAGTATTGCTTTCTTACCAGATATCAAGCCTATAAAGTTCAACTGACTGGACTGCCACTGGAACCTGGAAATAGAGTTAAACACATGACTATCATTTGTGCTGTTGGAAATCTACCTTATGATTGCAATTCAATTATAGAACAATCCTATACATATCCATTCAGAAGTAAGTCTCAATGAGATTTCCTCCAAGTTAAGTAAGAAAGATTGTAATGTTAGCTATAATTTGAATAACTGTTCAAATATGGTAAGCCATTTTGCTGTTTACCGCAGTCAGAGTAAAATACCGTGTTGGTCTGAGTCGAAGCAAAATAAAAAAATTCCTTCAGTAGCACCTTAAAGACCAAATAAGTTTTTATTTTGGTATCAGCTTTCATGTGCATGCACACTTCTTCAGATACACTTGAAACAGAAGTCAGACCCTTATGTATATGACATAAGGGTCTGACTTCTGTTTCAAGTGTATCTGAAGAAGTGTGCATGCACACGAAAGCTCATACTAAAATAAAAACTTAGTTGGTCTTTAAGGTGCTACTGAAAGAGTAAAATACCGTAATTCACTGCATAATCATTGCCACCAATAATCATTGCCACCACATAATCACTGCACCCCTAAAATCTGTTCCAAATCTTTCACCACATAACAGTCAAATGGTATAATTCTCAGCATGTGCATTCTCAGTGAATATGGCACATGAAACTTCTGTCTTCCCGCGATAGCTAAACTGTACAGTGGATAGATAAACAAGATGAGCGGGGAGAGGGGGGCATACCTGGTGCCATGGGGTGGAGCAGAGCAGCCAGGAGCAGCAGTGCCCAGGATGACAGGAGGAGGAGCTGCAGAGCCAGGCTAGTTGTGGCCTCAATTAAAACCTATTACACTAATTAGGACTGGCTACTGGCCGGGATGGAAGTTCATCCCAGGCACCAGATTGCTTTTGCCTCCTTGGGTCCCTCCAAGGTTCCTGATGCCCCCCCAGCACCTGCCCCACTCCAGTCCCCTGGCCTGGGACACCCCTACTCGGGACCGGGAGGTGCCGGAGCGCTGGCAGTTGAGCTCTGAGGTTGGGCTAATGCCAGCTGCCAGCAGAACAGGCCATATCCATTCATGCCCTGGGGCGCACAAGCCACTGGGGGCATGCACAAACTCGGCAGGCGCATATCTCTGGCACCCTGTGCTTTGGCTCGCACCTAACTGCCTGCATCTCCTCCTGGGCCCTCTGCTCCAGGACATGCCAGCTACCAGCCACCTTGCTTGGCCATGTCTTTTTTGCTCACATAATCATCACACCCCATTTTTTGGAAAGAAAAATTGGCATTAAAAATGTGACAATTATGTGGTGAATTATGGTATTTTCAGATTCTTGAAATTGTTTACATGTCCCCTGAGCTAAACAATGAGAAACATATGGCTACATGAGACTCCCTATGAATGTTTGGGTATTTTTCAACAGTTGTTGACACTTTAAACATACCTTCAGCTACTTTTCCTTACAGTAATTTACTAGTAAAAGAGAAATTTTTGAAAATGGAGTGGCATATTTATATATGACAAAGAAACAAGAAATGCAAGACAAGAAAAAAGTTCAGTTGCCAAATTAGTTTCAGTTGTAACAAATGTTTATTCAAAATGACAGCATATGTGTATAAATACACTAAGCACATCAACATTTGACCAGCCATTTGACAACACCCAGAAAATTATAAGCAATTTATGTCAATATCACAAACCTAAACTATTCAGTTTGAGATATATTTCCCACATGGTCCTTTGTGCAAAAAAAAAATCCCCAGCCTGATTTAGAGAATTCTGTGATAGCAAACAGTTCACTGATGAGCAACTTTTAAGGTGCTTTTGTTTTTGTTTTGTTTTTATCAAGATTGATGCCTATTAAGTGTGACCAAAATTAAACTACCATTTCTGTTCATAACAGAAAGTTATGGTCACATATAGCAAGCAAAGACTGCTGCTTTTCTGGGGGGGAGGGGCCCAAATTGACTTGTCATGGAAACCAGGCTATATATCCTGGTTCCATTTTTCCCTGTGTGACTCTTCCACATATTTTCCCCCCTTTGTCCCCTCAGATCTATATTTATCATTTCTGGTCTTTTCTTGTATTTATGTTAATTCTCTTCCTTTTGTCTGTGACCTCCCATTTCCCCTCTCCCACCCATGACCACTTTTCTCTTGCCTTTCTCTTTTTGTTCCAGATACATTACTACAGGATTTTTTTAGTGAATGCACACTCTAATGGTGTTTCTCCTGCTGGGCTCTGAACAAATACAACTGACCACTGGAGCAATCTGTGTAAACTTAATATCACGTGCTGGTTCCAGATGGACAAGCTGAGTTGTTTGATTGCTGGAGATTAACACAAAATGAGGGTGAATTATAGCTCTGGTACTTGTTTGTGAGTATTCTTAATAATACAGTGTCATGTATTAATAATAGTGTCTCACACATAACAAAAGCAGTAGCTGAAGGTACATCTGTGGCTCCATTATGAAGTCATTTGTGCATGGCTCAGAATGTAAGTAATAGGGCAGGGCAACTTCCAGCTTTCATGCTCTGATTCTACACACAGAATCAGTGGGAACTATCTTGTGGTGATGTTTATTTAAACTTATATTGATACTGGACTACACTATGGGAATTTGATTAACAACTAAGTGCTAGCTTGTAATACTCATTGTTGGACTCCCACCAGCCTGATTCATTTGTGATATGTGTTTAACAAGCCCTTACCCAGGAAAACGGCAATGTAAGTCTTCTCTTGGTGTGTCATTTTGGTTTGTGCACACTGATGGTGCCTCTTATTGCTCCTTGGGATTTCTAGATCAGTTACTGTAGCACATCATTGAAATTGTAGCACTGTATATTGTGATGGTGCTCTTTTTTAAGTTGCATCATGCCACAGAATTCAATGCAATACCACTGCACTAGCGGGTCTGAGGGATGTGTGTCACCATCATTCACAGAAATTCCATCTTCTTCACTTGGAAACCTATCCACCTGGCAGGCAGATGGGAGTGGCTATACCTGATGTTGGGCCAGAAAAAGAGAACAGGGATCTTATTGATTTACCACTCATCCCACTGCCCATTCTGAGATGGCAGAGGCAACCTCAGTTAAAGTGCTGGAGAAGCCCAGATGCAGATTGATTGCTCCCTGGTTAGTTTGAAATTGTGGTGGGTGTGGCAGATCCCCTAGCAGGGGTGAAAACACATTAATATGGCCAGCCCCTGGAAATATTCGGAATCCAAGGGATTCCTAAGTGTTCTATGGGATTTTCCTGTTGGCAAGTTATTCTGTCAAGGCTCTAGTTTCACTATGGAATGGCAAGATGGAAAGGGCCATTGGCAGGATTGCTCTTTAACACCCTATCCAGCACTGTGGAGCCCCAAATGCTCCTTGGGTTTCTGAGGAGCTCTGGTCAATGAAACAGGCTGGAAGATTACAAGGAAGGTAGCACAGATCTCATAGGAAATACAAGTAAACACTGGTTAGAGTGGGTGCCACGTCACCAACCCAGTGCACGGGAAAACATTTATTGGCAATTGGAGCCATATGTCAATCAAGTAACTGGAGTTGAAAGGCCTGCCCCATTCTTCTATGAATGGGTTTAAATAATTTTTGAGGGGGAGAAGCAGTAGTGATTGGTTCCCTGCTTGCCTTCTGGCCCAATTCATTCCTACAGTTGTTTGTTGCCAGCCAACCACGTGCAACTGCTGACAAGACCCCTGCTTTGTCCCAGGGTATTTTTTTCTGAACATCCATGACAGGGAGGAAGAAACAATTGAAAACACCCAGTTTGCCTCAGTGTTTGTTGCCTGCCAATCATGTGCAGCTGGTGGCAAACACTTGTTTCACCCCACATAGGGGCTTTTCTTAATGTTCACTGAGTATGGAGTGTGTGTGCCAGAGATATGCACTTGTGCAGAGAGAGAGGTGGGGAGATGTACAAGCTGTTTGTGTGTGCACGTTGAGAGAAAGAGAGAGGATGAGGTAAATATGTATATGTGGACTATGAGAGAAAGGGAAAGGCACACGTGTTCTATATGGGGCTGCCCTTGAAGAATGCAGCCACAAGTACTGGGTGGCAGAGCAAGGTTTGAATGCATCATACTGGCTGCCTTTTTTTTACTAAGCCAACCTTAAACCACGTTGAGGTTTTTCTTCTACAATCAAGCTATACGTATATAATTTTTTTTAATTAAATAAAGGTGCTCACTTTGTTGTTTATAACTTGGAACCTGGGCTTTTGAAGAAGCACCTCTCCTATTATTTGCAGAAGAGATTCTACTGATAGTTCCACTTACACTATGACTTCTTCCACGGTGAGTCATAGCAGGGCCTTCTCTGCCACTGAAGGTACATTGTACCCCTGCCAATGACTTTTCGATGTGTACTGAAGGCATACTTGTTCAATTTGCTCTTTGGGAACTGATGAGATGGTTGACCTGGTCTGTTTGCTGTGCATCATGTACTGCTGATATTCTGTGGAAGATTCATGGAGATAAAAGAACTACACAACTTTTAGAAGACTTCAGAAGGCAGTCCTGTATCATGAAGTTTTTAATGTTTGATGTTTTATTATGTTTTTTTATGTGCTGGAAGCTGCTCAGGGTGGTTGGGGGAACCCAGCCAGATGGGTGGGGTATAAATAATAAAATTACGGTATTGCTATTGTTGATAATTTTATGGTTTTAGTTATTGGTTTTATGTAGCATTTAGCACATTTCTTGTACACTGCCCTGAGAGCTGTCTAAAATATAATTTTATAAATTTATTATTGCTAGCAGCAATATCCAGGTATCCTGAGAAGAGGCGATAGAATAGTTGTTCATACATGCCGAAACGTACTGAAATAGAACATAACTGGAGAGGGAACAAGAGTGTGTATAATATACAGATTAAATAAAAATTAAAGCTGTAATGCAATGCTAATTTACTTGGGAAATAATCATTGCACACAGTGAGACATTTCACAGCATAAACATGCATAGAATTGTAGCATCTCCATGTATCTTTGACTAAGAAGCGAAACTTGTTATATACAGTCTAATATTTGAGGTGTGAGGAGAAAATGGAAACAGAAATGAACTAGAATGTCTACTGCACATTACTCCCTCTGAAAATTCATGCCATGGCACATTCCCTACTCTACATTCACTTTCTCAAATTACAAGTTGGAAATTGTGGTTCAATTGCTGTACTGCATACATTACAGCACAGGCTGTTGTGGTGCTTCTGAGTTTTAAACTACTTCTGTTTTGTGACTGGCTGCCCATTTACATTTTGTATTCAAGTGGTTATCTTCCATATCTCCCAGTTCAAAATGCAAGGCTTACATGTATGTGTGTGATCCTAAGGAGCACAATTGAAGAGGGGGGTCCCAATAGTCCTCAGGTTGCGTGGCAAAACCTAGGAAATAAAACATACATTTAAGGGCCTTTCCATATCAAGGCCCTTGTGTCGTCCAATTTTCTTAACAGATTGCACACTGGTTGAACAATCAAAACAAAGTTTAAATCTTTTTTTTAAAAAAAAACTCACCCCATTTTTGAGTTACGGGCGTTTGAAATTTTCCCCCAAACCTGAAAAGCTCGGCCCGGAATGCAGATATTTCAAAACTAAAAAACCCCAATTTATTTTTTCCTAGAAAAAGGTGCTGGAACTCACCCTTTTCTCTTATACAGTAATGGCAACAGTGCCCACCTGAGAGGCTGCCAAAAAAAAGCCCTGGTAATAATTACTAATATTTTTTAAAAATAAATTTGTATACTGCCCTTCATCTGAAAGTCTCAGGGTGGTTCAATGCATAAAAATTACAAAAACAGAAATACAAAATACTACTAATAATGATGATAAATAAAATAATATAAAAATGATATTAATAATAATAAAGCTCCACTAATAAATAATATAAAGCTCCACTAATAATAATAGCTTAATTTAAATATTGATAATGATAATATTAATATTAATATACCGGTAGCTGCACTATGCAAATTAAGGTACGGCTACCTTGAAGCTGGCCAAGCTAACCAGATTTCTACCTTCTTATGTCCTTAGAAACTTAGTTGGTCTCTAAGGTGCTACTGGAAGGATTTTATTTTTTTTGCCTCAGAAACAGTTTTGGTTTTTTTTTTAATTCTCTTTCCCCTCAGCTTGTCGCTGAGGTAAATTTTCCGCCCTCACCCCCCTCACGAAGCGCTCCCTGGCCTGGCACGCGCCCCTCCCCCGCCCGTTCCAATTCCGGCGGGGCGCTGGCGGGGCGGGAGGAGGAGGAGGCGGGCCCTTTGGCGTTTCGCGACACGCGCGCCAGGCTTTCCCCTCTGCTTTACGGCAGGAGGCCGCGCAACCTACCCGCCTTCTTTCTTGCCTGCCAGCAGCCAGGCAGGGGGCGCGGAGGGGGCGCGGTGGCGGGGAAGCGTCGGTGGGGTGGGTGGGGACGCGGGACTGAGCTTTCCCTTGGCCAGTGTCTGCGTGACCGAACCCTCCCCCCTCCTGTTGCTGCTGCTGCTCCCCATACCCATCAGAAGCCATGGTGAGTGTGCGGGGAGAGCCGCGCCCGCTGTCCAGGCCCTCCTTTCAGGAAACGGCACGAGGTGGGGCGGGGGGTTGCGGGGGTGGGGCGAGGTTGCCTGGGCTCAGGGAGGGGTCGCGGGGGTGGGGTGGGAAGAGGGACTTCCGGCAGCTATGGCTGTGCTCTATAGGGTTGACACCTTTGTTCTGGCAAAATAAAGGGCGTGGGGGGTTTGTTTTGTTTTTCCACCTGAAGTGACCTCAAAGCAACCCATTGCGACCTCACAGGATGGGTCCTCTGGAATTCGTCGCACACGCATGCGCGCATTTGAAAATCTCTCTCTGCTTGGCTACCCAGAGCTTAAATACATGACCTTTCAACACACCCTTTCAAACTCATGTATTTGGAGAGGATCCCTAACTTGGGAGAGAGAGAGAGAGGACCTGCATTGCAGGGGGTTGGACTAGATGACCCTGGGGACCCCTCCAACTCTACGATTCTATGAAGTACAGTACAGGATAAAACTCTATCAATACAGGACGTAGCATTTTGGCATTGAAATATAGGACAATCCTGTATTATACGGGACAGGTGGCAACCTTGGCTCTGCCCTTTGCAGTTGAAGGCAGCAAATGTTTCTAAATGCCCCAGTTGCTGGAAACCACAGGAGGGAGGGGAGAAGAGTGCTCTTGTGCCTGGATCCTGCATGTGGCTTTCCCATCTGGCTGGCCGCTGTGAGAACAGAGCCCTGAGACCTGCTGCCATATCAGGCGGTACAAATTTAATTAACAACAGTATGCCGGACTGGATGGGCCACTGGTCTGATCCAGAAGCCAGACTCTTCTGGTGTTCTTATGATTTGCTGCAATTCATCCTTTCTTCCCTTGCAATTTACCTTTCTTCTAAAAGAAGCCTTTTCCCTCCCTCTCCCTCTCTCTCTCCATGCTTCGTTGAGCAGAGGGAATGGTGGCTGTCTTATCTGAACAGCCGTGAGTGGGTGCTTTCATTTTGAAGGGGTAGGAGCAGGGAGCCTGCACGGGTGCTGCACAAAAAATATGATACATGGAAGTAAGCACTGGGCTTGCTTACTCAGAAGTAAATCTCACCATCTGTGCTTAGTGACACTTCCAAGAAAGTGTGCGTAGGATTGCAGCCTTAGTCTGGAGTCTGAACCAGGAAATAGTCTTTTGGCACCTTGTTGTTGTTTAGTTGCTCAGTCGTGTCTGACTCTTCGTGACCCCATGGACTAGTACACGCCAGGCACTCCTGTCTTTCACTGGCTCCCACAGCTTGGTCAAACTCATGTTCGTAGCTTCGAGAACACTATCCAACCATCTCGCCTCTGCCGTCCCCTTCTCCTTGTGCCCTCAATCTTTCCCAACATCAGGGTCTTTTCCAGGGAGTCTTCTCTTCTCGTGAGGTGGCCAAAGTATTGGAGCCTCAGCTTCACGATCTGTCCTTCCAGTGAGCACTCGGGGCTGATTTCCTTCAGAATGGAGAGGTTTGATCTTCTTGCAGTCCATGGGACTCTCAAGAGTCCCCTCCAGCACCATAATTCAAAAGCATCAATTCTTCGGCGATCAGCCTTCTTTATGGTCCAGCTCTCACTCCCATACATCACTACTGGGAAAACCATAGCTTTAACTATACGGACCTTTGTCGGCAAGGTGATGTCTCTGCTTTTTAAGAAGCTGTCTAACGCTAACATTTTTATCCTTGTACACATACTAAGCTGGCTCCCTTCCACATTGTGTTGTTTGAAATTGGTATCTACTGAAAGAAATCTTCATGTAAAGACTTGCCCTAAAAAAATCTTTCCTCCGATTGTGGTATTTCTTATCAATCTAGATGTGAAGGGGCTTGTGTCTGTCTAAGGGAGGGGAGTAGTTCTCTAAGGCTACGTATATGGGGGCATACCGTGTTTTCCCAAAAATAAGACATTGTCTTATATTTATTTTTCCTCAAGAAGACACACTATGGCTTATTTTCAGGGGATGTGTCCAGCCTTACCTCTTCCTTGGCGCCCTCCAGAACTGCGCCTATCACTATGTCTTATTTTCGGGGTATGGCTTATATTGCGCAAATGCTTAGAAATCTTGTCACAGCTTATTTTATGGGTATGACTTATTTTCTTGGAAACAGGGTAGGTCACTGGAATTTCTTTTTTCAATGCAATTTAGGGTTGGGAGAGAGAGACCAAAACTGCTGGTTACTGCTTTTTCAGACCAGTCATACTAATGGTTTTAACCACAACTTTTGGCCTTTGAGTGTTTGATTTGTCACAGCTGGAAACAGGAAGCTACGCTAGATCAGGGATAGGGAACTAGTGGCCTTCCAGATTCCCAGACTCCCAGTTCGCATGAGCCCTAGCCACTAAAGCAGTGTTTCTCAAACTTTGGTCTCCAGCTGTTGTTGGATTACAACTCCTATCATCCCCAGCTAGCAGGACCAGTGGTCAGGGATGATGGAAATTGTAGTCCCAACATCAGCTGGAGACCCAGGTTTGAGAAACCTTGTACTAAGAGATGATAGACATTTAGTCCAGCAATAGAACTAGACCTATAACATAAACCTTCTAGGACAGGGTTGAGGAAGTGGATCCAGCTGGCGGGCCAGATCCAGACCCCTTGAGCCGCATAGGCCTCTTTGACAGTAGTTGCCCATCTGTGAATCATCTGTTGTCACCATAACATGAGATGGAGTGTTTTCCACATGATTGGATAGAGAACTCTCAATTGTCAGCTAATGTGTTTGTTTTCCTGTACAAGATAGATCATTCCTTGTAGAAGAGGGGGACTCTCTGACTCAGAAGCTGAATATAGTTCACCAGGCCCCTTAGTCCAACCTGCTGTACTCCCTCTTTCCCAGGTCACACCCCTGACTAGCCACACAGTTTATGGGGGAAGTGATCATAAACTGCTTCAGCTTAGTTAGGATGTGTCCTTGAATTGTGCTGATTCCTCTTGCTTAAATAATGTGGATGGGAGGGACTGTAAATATATCTGTCATTCATGTTTCAGTAACTGCACCGATATCTTTGCCCAAGAATAGTTGTTGCCGGAATACTGTTTATGGTTTCAAATGCTAGAAGGGGTTGAAAGCTGCCAATTAAGGCTCTCTGTAGTGTGGGAGCAGTCTGCATCCCAGGTATCTTATCATTTTTCCGGGTGTTTTCTCTCCCTTTATTTCCCAAGCCCACAGAGTCTCAATAGCATTAATACTTATGCACTGAAATTACTGCTTTTTTCATTTTCTGATATTGCCTCTTCTTCTCCCCACCCTCCTTTCTTAGGCTAGTACTATGATAGCAGTTGGTCTGACAATAGCTGCAGCTGGATATGCAGGTTTGTATTTCTGTATGCAGAATTTTGTGTGCAGGCTTTATTTCTGACTGCTTTGAATAGTATTGCATTGTATATTGATAAGTAGCATCACTGTTGCTGAGTCTTTGACCTCACACACAAGAGCATACATCTGACTCCAGTACATTAAAATCTGTGGCTTGTGGCAAATATTAAATAATATATTAGCAGGTCACCAGGTGTGCTTATTTCCTTGTCCTCTTACTTTCCTGCCTGAGAACAGAACTCATCTGACTGTTTTAGGATTTACATAAATTGCAGGAACTTAACTCCCTCCTCCAGCTATTGTTTTCAGAGTTTCTGCCCAAACAGTCCATCACTTGCTTCAGGTAGCAGAGCTTAATCAGCCTAGAGCAGGCATCCCCAAACTTCGGCCCTCCAGATGTTTTGGACTACAATTCCCATCTTCCCCGACCACTGGTCCTGTTAGCTAGGGATCATGGGAATTGTAGGCCAAAACATCTGGAGGGCCGCAGTTTGGGGATGCCTGGCCTAGAGGCTTCTGTCCTACAAATTGAGAATCTCTGGTCCAAATCATATTATAAGTGCTTGATTCTGGCACTAGAGTGTCATCCCAAATTATAACGATTTTAAATTGTCCTTCGAAGCTGCTGCAGCATTGGTGATCATCTAGGACAAATGGGGAACCTATGGCTCCCCAGATGTTGCTGATCGAGACTCTAGTCAGTCCCAGCCAGCATGGCCAGTGGTCAAGGATGATGGGAGGTGTTGTCCAACAACATATGGAGGATCACAGGTGCCCTAGCTCTGTTCTAGTGGGGATACTAGCTGAATAACAGCTACCTTTGTTTTCTCTGTGTTGCTTAAACATAGTGCATAGATAAGTCTTTGCCAGCTTAGTGCGCTTCAGATGTTTTGGACTATAACTCACATCAACCCCAGCCAGCCTGACAATCAGGCTGGCAAAGGCTGACATAAATTAGATTTTCAGAGAACTGCCTTCTGCTTAGTCTTAGAACTTGTAAACACAAGGGAATATACTCTTTCTCAGGTATAGGTTAATGATTAAATATTGGACTTGTTTGTGAAATCATGAATCTTAAACAATATTGTTTATACTGTATAAGTTATTACACTTTTTCAGAGCTTAAATTGGGCTTTTCAGGGGGCTGTGACTTTTTACAATATATTGTAATTCCTTTTTTTTAAGTTTATCTCTACAACCAGGAGAACTAGAACTTTTTTCTTTTCTTTCTTTTTCTTTTAAAAAAGCTTGGGTTCTGAAAGGCTTATAAAGCAATAGAATAATTTGTTGGTCACCTGTATATGACCCAATCAGTGCACATAGCCCACCGCTGATTTCAGTTAACTGTAGGGGGATGGAAAAATAGACGGAAAAATAGGAAAAGAGCAACAAACTGGTTGACCCAGGAAGCTGTAAAAGATTCTTATGTTTGTGGTTTGATAAATATTAGGCTCTTCAAAAGTAGTGTGTGCATTGTATATGTGGGCAGCTGCCCCTTCTAATCAGGACTGCGTCCTTTCAATATGCAAGTTGCAGGCATGTATCTGTACAAAGCCTGTAGAGAAAGTTCTGCTTCAGATCTGCTTGTTCTGTGGTTGCCATCAGCACTCCTATAGAGTTCCCAGGAAGAAGAATGAAATAAGAAGCAGCAGGAGGAGAGAGGCTGGAAGCAAGTAGAAATCGCTACACCTCTGCACCCTCTTAAGCCTATTGCACCAGTAGAAAGCTTGTTTGGAGGCACAAAATCTCATCCCAACTCTTTAGTGCTGGTCAGCTGCACCAACAGAACATGCAGATCACTTGCTAAGGCTTAGTAAGTCTTCCTTTTCTTCAAGGTCGTTATGCACTACAAGCAATGAAGATAATGGAACCACAAGTAAAGCAAGCTCTTCAGTCGCTGCCAAAATCTGTGAGTTTGCTTTACTAAATTTTCTTTTGCAGCCATGTTAGTTGTTGTTTCTTTAATACTTTTGTTTTTGTTTTCTTGTTACAATGTTGTACACACATAAGTAATGAAACATGACATAGCTAACAAAAAATGGGTCACTAGGGGAGTAAAATACTAAACCAGGCATGGCCAAACTTGGCCCTCCAGCTGTTTTGGGACTACAACTCCCACCATCCCTAGCTAACAGGACCAGTGGTCAGGGATGATGGGAATTGTAGTCCCAAAACAGCTGCAGGGCCAAGTTTGGCCACGCCCTTACTAAACATACTGTTTTTCAGTACATAATAATGAGGTGATTACAGTGAACCAGTAAAATGACTTCTTCAGTAAATCTACTTGGAAAACACAGAGCAATAGGAGTGAGCTAATGAGTAGTACCTGCTTATACGCCATATTGTAATGTATGTTGTAGGCATTTCTCATCCATGTGTTGTTTCATTTGTATATTTAATAAAATCACACCATACAGTGTAAAAATTAACTTGGTTTTTTTCGCCCCTTGCCACCTTCAAATTTTGTGAAGCTTTTCCATTACGGCTGTTTCCCAGATTGTATTATGCCAGTAATCAATATTCATTAATTGTTAAGTTTAGTTCATTCCTTACTTCTTAATTGGTCCACATCTGAAGTATATAAATTAAGGCTAATGCTGGGGTTATTGGGATTGTCTGAGCTTCAGTCTGACATATCTCTTTAAAATTTTCCTTCCAATTCCAAAATTGTTCTAGTTGTGAACATGCTCTCCTTTTTTCGCCAAGGTGTCCTGAGATACATAGATCCCAGAGGGCCATAATGGATTGATTTTCAACAGTTATATTTGCACATTCCTAAGTGCTCTCCAGATCTCATCCTTTTTCTTAAATCTATGGAAGCATATAACAGTGCCTCTTGGAGGAGCTGAAACATGCAAACAAGCTGATAGAGCTCTGTGGGCTCTTTCAGTATCCTCTTGGAATAGGCACATATTAGTCACTATACTTTAAAGTCCACAATATGGTTATTTTCTGCCCCTTCTGCGAAGCCCCTCGAACAAAAGTTAACATTTTAAAGTCTGTTTGAAAACCTTCCAGCTTTGATTTTATATCCATATTATCTTTAAGCAATTTAAAAAGTATTTTATGTAGTAAGCTTAAATCCATTGCTGCTTACACAGTTTCCACAGTTCCACCTAATTTTTCTGGCAGTGCATTTGCCTTATCTATGAGGAGTCATTGATTTGTGGTAAGAATTTATTTCTACACCACTTGTTCTTATGCAGGTGAGGGAACACCTTTAAATAAAACACGGAACCAAGAGAATAACAACAATATCAGTGTCCTGTAGGGATCCAGTTTATTAAAACTATTGCAATAGGACAGCCCTGCTAAACCTATACAGTGGTACCTTGGCTCTCAAACTTAATTCGTTCCGGGAGTCCGTTCAACTCTCGAAACCATTTGAAAACCAAGACACAGCTTCCAATTGGCTGCAGGAGCTTCCTGCACTCAATCGGAAACCTCAGAAGCTGCGTCGGACGTTCAGCTTCCGAAAACGTTTGCCAACCGGAACAGTTCCATGTTTGCAGTGTTCGGGAGCTGATTTGTTCAGCGGCTAAGCCGTTCCGGAACCAAGGTACCACTGTATAGGGATTTCAAACACAGACTACAAAGGGTCATAAAACATCAAAACATCTTTAAACATCCTTCTACGTACATCAAGAAAGGTTACAGGTCATGGGATGCATGGCTCCATACTGATATCAAGTCACCCAAAATTACCTTGGGGTGCCCAGAATATTTGGGTCTCAATTGTTGCACTTTTAACTGTTTCCTTGGCAACCAGGTCTTCAGCAGTGTTTATTGACATTCCAGTCCCCTATCTTAACTTCCCTGTTCCCAAAACACGTCAAAGGACTTCAAGGAGAGATGCTGGATTTGCACTCCAGTGTTTACTCAAAACAGACTTAGGAAAACATCCTTCATGGTCATTTGTGCCACTTTCAAGGTTAGATAGAATTTCTTGTTTGTGGCCTAGAGAGCACGAGGGTTGCAAAATGCAGGCACACAGGAACCATTCATTGATGTATTCTACCTAAAGGTTAAATACAATTAATATTGAAGCAGTTATATCAAAATCTGTATCAAGAATCTTAATATCGCAAAATATCAAAACTTTTACATCAAGTTCCTTCCATGCTTCTGTAATCATTTCTTTAATGTGGATACATTGAGCTGCAAATTCTTCTCTCAGCACTGCATTTCTTTCTTTTTCTGCCAAGGCTTCTGCAGTCTTTATCAGTCCAGGCTCCATGTTATGTCTCTGCTGATTCATAAACTCCTCTGCTTTAGGGCTGTCAAAGTCCTGTCTCTGAGGATTTTCTCCCACTCTATGTAGACTTCAAAATGTCTTAAAAGCATGTGTGCACATAAAAGGAAAACACACAGGTCTGTTACAGCAGTGACTGCTTTGCACAAAGATTACAATCACATACCACTGAGCAGTTCTAAATTTCCCATTAAAAAGAGCCCTGCACCACAAACCATATTTTTAAAAATGCTTTGCTGCCCTGCCAATGTGTACTCAAAAGTAGGTTGTGTTGATCTGATGAGTTCTCACAGTGCAATGTTATCCTATTCAATTGGTGTATTAAATTCTCATGTGCATCATTGTTATTTCTCGGGACTGAAGTAAGGAAGCAGCTTTTGGTTGTTGAGTTAAGGTGGGGAGTATTTTGGTTTTGTGTGGTTGAAGTCATTAAAAAAATTATTATGGGTAGGGGCCTCGAATACAGAAAATGGTCTGAGCCTCTCTAGGCACTGCACACACCAGTCAGGAAGCTAGACAAGAATGTCATTATTTCTCTTAAAGAACAGAACAACCACAGGTAGCTGACTAGATGTAACTGTTTCTAGTACCGCCTAGTGATTCAACCAAATAATGATGCTAGCCACACAGTTATCTTGCTCATTTTTAAAAAATGCATCTTATTTTAGGCCTTCAGTGCCTACTACAGAGGAGGATTTGAACCCAAAATGAGCAAACGGGAAGCTGCTTTAATATTAGGAGTGAGGTAAGAAAGAATTTCAGGTTTTCAAAGACGCAGGGGCACAACAACTCTTGGTGACTTTCTCTGGTGTATGCTTGGTATATGAAATTTCAGAGTCCATCAAATTCATTTCCCCCAAGCCATTGAGCATCACAAAAGTAAAGTTAGGCTGAGGTGCATAAGTGGTCCCCAGCATTTTGGGCATTGTGTTAAAGGTAGGGCTTGTCTAGTTGAAGAGAAGAAACTTACCAGTCTGCAGAAGCATCCTGGTCATTCCCCGAGCGTGAGACTTGTTTGAAAATGAGAAATTGAGCCTTTAGTGTCATTGCCCCAGTCTCGTGGAACACTCTGCGAGTAGAGATTCAGCAGTCATCTTCTGAAAACTTGCACATTCCACCAGGCCTATGCAGGTATACCCGCACCCTTTGATCTGTTTATCTTTAATTTCTTTCTTTGCTTTTAACTTGTTTTTAACATTTTATGATGTTAT
This sequence comes from Zootoca vivipara, assembly GCF_963506605.1. NCBI lineage: Eukaryota > Metazoa > Chordata > Lepidosauria > Squamata > Lacertidae > Zootoca > Zootoca vivipara. Next base: position 10,668,514 of record NC_083280.1, read on the forward strand.
TGTTTGGTTCTGGTTTTATATCATTATAAACCTCTGTGATAGATTTTTATGATACAGCGTTATATAAATACTGGTGCCTTTACAAATAAATAAATAAATAAATAAATAAATAAAAAATAGTTATTTGAGTAACACACCAGCAGAAGAATCAATAATAGAAGCAGGGGAGAAAACATTTCATCTGTGTGTTCATGTAGTCACAAAATAATCAAATGGGAGAGACCATTTCTTTTTAGTGCCTGCTGCTGGAATTTTGTAAATATTGTTGAGTGCGCATACAACTTTTTACCTAGGGCTGCATTGCAAGAATGCTGTGTGTAACTCATTAATAGTGATGTTTTGATGTCTGATACAAGTGGGCCAAGTTAGTGCCAACAGGTCAAAGCAGCAGTCCATCCCTGATGACAGATTATCTATACGTTGCTAGTTTTGAACATACCTGGAACTGATCTCTCTTTTTTTAACTACTAGTCCTACAGCTAATAAAGGAAAAATCAGAGAGGCTCACAGACGAATCATGCTCTTGAATCATCCTGATAAAGGTAAATAAGATAAATTTTGACATTTCTCAGTGTTCGCTTAGTATGAGACTATGCTGCAAAGTCACATGGGAAGTCTTCAAATGTTGTGCTAAGGAGAAAATGTTATGTTTTCTGGTAGGTGTGGAAAGGCCCTCTTTCAGGTACTGTACTTTGCTTGAGTGTATAGAGCAGCTCAATTAGTAGAGCATAAGACCCTTAATCTCAGGGTTGGGCAAGAGATTCCTGCATTGCAGGATGTTGGATTAGATGACCCTGGTTCCCTTACAACTCTATAGAATCATATTAATAGAATCATGGAATCATGCTAATAGCACATCCTCTGATGGGATAATTTTGTCATTCTGAAGGTTCTCCCTATGTCCATTACCCTGAAATGGCTTTTATTCCTGTCATCATACATAGATGTACAGCATGTATCAAAAGGTTGGGACAAATAATCCATTTTGTCGTATGACATCCTTTTTTTTCTTTGCCAGGGGGGTCTCCGTATGTTGCAGCCAAAATTAATGAAGCTAAAGACTTATTGGATGGTGAAGCTAAGAAATGAAAACACACCACCTGATCAATGGCTTTATTTTTAAATTTTATTCTTATTGTTGACAAAAGATGACGTTAAAAATACCGTATGCGCCAGGAGGGACTGTTTGCTCCAGTATTGGTCATATCATTCATCTTTTTGCTTATATTTACAGACCTGAATCTATATTCAGGTGAGAGTAATGAGTTAGCAAGGTAACACCAACATCCAAGACTGGATTGCAGAAAAAAAACCCAGAACCACCTTTTAAGTCTCATCATGTAGTGTTTTGAAATAATTTATTTACCTGATAAAGTGTGGACAGTTGTACAAATTGCCCTATTATAAACCATCTACCTGGTTTATTCCCATCATGAAATTCCTAGCTTTTTATAATTGCAAGTTTCAAAGCAATAAATTTGTTACAATCTTACATCTGTAAAACACTTGCCTTGACCAGAAACAGATGTGTGTCGAGGCTCTCTCCTTTTTTAAAACAGCTGCCAGGCATGAGGACTGAATTGGGACCTCCCCACAGTATACCCTTGAAAGCAAGGATGGGGGAGCCTGTGGCCTTCCATATGTTGGACATCATGCTGGCTGGGGCTGATGAGAACTGGAGTTGAACATCCTTAGTGGGGCCATTGGTTCCCCATTACGTTTCAACAGTCTTAGTATCAAGAAAAACTTTAACCAGAATGTCATCCCTTCTCTCAAAATCTGCATCTTTGAACATCCCGAAACATCAGCGAATGCTGAAGAATGGAAGAGCAGAAATAAAGCAGCCAGATCAAAATCTGACAAGTCTTCTGGAGTTATTTACTATCCCACAACTAAGCAAAGTTACCTGTTCAGCTATTAGCGACAAACTTTTTTTTCTAGAGAGTACCATGCCTGTATCCACATTCTAGGTTTACAAATTCCATTTTTTAAAAAAGGTGACCATGTAGTTCAATACAAAGAACCTTATTCTTGCCAATTATGGTGTGGTTCCTAGATTTTAGCCTATGCTACTAGGTTCAAACTCATGAGTAGTAACACCAGAGAATCCAGTCTTGCTTACAGTCAAAGTTCCCCTGCTGTTGTGCTGTTAACAGTAGTTACTGGGCTAGCCCTAAAAGATCTTTGCTTTCACAGGGCAAGGTTTTAAACATGATTGCAGTATGCCACCATTCTCTGCCAAGCAGTAAGAATCCAGGGGTTCCAGGCATTTACCCAGAGTGGTTTTTGTTGGGAGAATCAAGGCACAGCAGAAGCTGCAGGGTCTTAGAAATATGGTTTATTCACACACATTTACACTTGAAGCCTTCAGGAGGGGCGTACAGAGCATTATGTACGGTACATTACTCCTGTAATAGCTTCAGCAAGTTTTGGTCCAAAGCCATAGCCATTCATGCCCCCCCCCCTCCTTTCAGTGCAGCCTCCTCTGCATGGAGTTCTAATTTCCTCTCCCTCGTTCCCAGATCACCTTGACAAAAAACCTGTGTAAAATGATTTTTCTGTGTGACATTATATCCACATTGCCTTGGCAACCTCCCCCTCAGTTACCTAGTCTTTTGTCTTGTAGGCTGCTTTTGCAATGGATTAATGGCGGGACGCGGGTGGCTCTGTGGTTAAACCACAGAGCCTAAGGCTTGCCAATCAGAAGGTCGGTGGTTCGAATCCCCAGATGGGGTGAACTCCTGTTGTTCGGTCCCAGCTCCTGCCTACCTAGCAGCTCGAAAGCACGTCAAAGTGCAAGTAGATAAATAGGTGTTTGCGGGAAGGTAAACGGTGTTTCCATGTGCTGCTCTGGTTCGCCAGAAGTGGCTGAGTCATGCTGGCCATATGACCTGGAAGCTGTCTGCGGACAAACGCCAGCTCCCTTGGCCTATAGAGCGAAATGAGCGCTGCAACCCCAGAGTCATCTGCGACTGGACCTAATGGTCAGGGGTACCTTTACCTAATAGCAGGGCCATCATCTCCCTCTGCCTGGCAGAAAAACAAGCTCATCATGTCAGCTTACCTTAATTATCAAGGCTCTGATTAAACCCCAGCACCCAAGAATATAGAGAAGAAATGGGACACCCAGGAATCTAGAGCTTCTTTGTTCCCCCACTAACCCATAGCAATACTTATAGCATAAGCCTTGTCAGTTGAAGGAAACAAAACATGAAAGGCAGTGGTACGTGGCTGCTACATGTCTCCAAAGAAAGCACATTTTCCCCTCAAAGAATTCTGGGCACTGTAATTTATCTCCCAGTTACAATTCCCACCAACCCTTAATAGTGGTGCCCAGGATACTTCCGAGGAGGAAAGTGTATTTTGTAGGTATGGTGTACATCGGTGGTATCCAAACCTTTTTCAAAGAGGGCCAGATTTGATGAAATTGAGGGCCGACCAAAGCAGCAACCAGGTTGTTAACCTTATGTTAGTAGTTAAGCTTTTTTTAGGACTTTACCCCAGGAAAGAAAACTGCCACAGGAACCGGCAGGCCAGATTAGGCCCCCAAAACGGACTTTGAACATGCCTGGTATACATACTCAAGGGAGCATGCCAATTTCAGGTTCACTCACTCCAAGGTATCAATAAAACCATTTCTACTCAAGAGTAAAGGAATGAGAGGTAAAGGACAAGGATCTGCATGGGTAGGGTAACATTTAAATCTGTTACCCAATTCATGTAGCTTACTACCTTACTAGAGTTTTTTTAGTTGGGGATAATTGTCTTAACGTGCACAAAATAAGTGGCTTGTAATGCACCTCTAGTGCATGTGAAAAGCTATTTTTTTGCTTTTATATTTTATATCAAACTAGACAACATGGCAGAGGATCTGCATGTGGGTCTCCTGCGTAGTGGTTTAATACATTTTAAAAGAAAAAACTATCAGTTTTGAGACACTGGAAAAAAGGTTTAATCTTTCCTTCTTAATGGCAATTACCCCTGAATGCAGCTGTTTGCCACTTTCCTTGGGGTAAAATGCAGCAGGGGGCAATTTAGATCAGGAAAATGATCTCTGGCTGCATTGAAACTTTTACGGAATAAAGGCAAACCTAGTCACTGATTTCCTGCCATCCTGTCTCATTCAGCTCATACAGGTGGTAAGTAGCCTTGTCACAAAGAGATCACTCTAAATCTTTAATAGATTGCTGTAATAAATTCATGACTGTGGCAAGTACTTAAGGATCAACCAGTGGAAGATCAAAGTTTATTTATTTTTCTACCAGCATACAAAAACATATTGCACATCAAACAACCAAAACAAAAATAAAAATACTCTAAGGACTAACGTATGTAGTTTATACAGAATAAACTTTCTGGAAATTGATCTTTTCAGTAGTTCTGGTTATGTCTTAATGGACATGACTAATTCAGCTTAAGTGTTTTAACTAAAGCTATGTTTGATTTTTAAATACTGTACAGTTTAATAAATAAATCAAACAAAGCCTCAATGTAGAACAGTCACTGCCAATGTCGCCCAATATCCCTGCAGATTGAGAATTTAATAAATGTATTCCAGTGGTCTGCAGTATTTTCCCCACTACATACAGCATTTAAAAAACAATGTATTAAAACAGACCAGTTTCCAGACTAAACTAATGGAGAAATTACAATTCAGTGCAAAATATTTTAGACTGCATTTTTTTTTTCTAGTTTTCCTCAGGTGAAGAAGTGGTTGCATATTATTAAAAATGTAACAAAAGCAGCTAATGCTTTCACAAAGAAGGTTACGTTAGGGATCCCCCCACATCTCTGCCATATTTTGAAAACAAAATAACATTTCCTATAGCCAGCAATTTGTTTTTATTTAAATGTTACATATACTATTCTCAAGGCACATCTGATGATATTTATAACACAGTAGGTGTCAAGGTATGTTCAACATTGGATTTCTTCAGGATCCCTCCCCGTTCTGTTTTCCAAAATGGAGGAACTGAAAGTGCGGTGTCAAGACTCGCGATCCATATTCTATCTTTGGCAAGCTTATACAAGCACTATTGTAAAATGTAAATGTAAAAGAACTGTAAACTAGGAACTCTGTTTATGAAACACCATTCAGCACAGCTTCGTCCTGTTTATTCCCATCTTCTTGTACAATACTAGGCCTTTCTTCAGGACTATGCTGCAACTTTGAAGGCTCAGTCTCAGAAATAACTGCAGGGCCATTTATGGCCTTTTCAGAAAGGCCAACTTCTTCAATCACATCTTTTGTCTGAAAATAAAATTTAAAAATTTAGTGACAAGACTGTGACATGAATCATTCACAACATAAGCTACTATTTTCCCTCCTCTCAAATTCAGATGTTACTAGAAAAGCAAGTTTTAAATATAAATACATTTCATTTCTGGTACCTCTATATTCTACCTCCAGTGTTCTGTTTGTCAATTCCTTGACCTTTTCAAATAATTAAATCATTTTATTTTAAAATCCTGTTAAAAACATTTGCTATGTAAGCCATTTTGTGACAATTAACTCCATACATGAATTGTCTCTGAGGAAAGGGGGGCATGAATCGCCATTATTTTTTATAGGTGGAGAATATATGAATAGGATAAGCCTTCTTCATTGAACACATTTATGTTTATTGGGCTTATGTCCAGCTTATGGGCTTTCTCATAGCCACCTGGTTAGCTGCTGTGAGAACAGAAGGCTGGGATCACATGGGCCTTTGGTGTGACCCAGCAGGGCTGATATGTAGCCAAGTACTCCCGCCTTAATTGTCCTATTATGTAAAATATTAACATGCCGCCACCTTCCCCACCCCAGCCTACTTGAGGCAAAAGACTAACAACGGTTTGGCAGTCAGCACTAATGGGAAGGATTCAGACATAGGCTCCTATAAAATTGCTATGTAGATCAATGTAAGGACCTATGCCAGTGCTACCAGATTGTGTTTCCCTATTGTGTATCTGAGCACCAGGATGATGGGAAACTACATTTAACAGCATTTGTAGTCACGCTCCTCTGATGTTGTAGTGTCAATGAATAGTTGCCTTGTGGTAATTTATTCTATACACACACAGGAAGAGACCACGTATTTCTATTAACTATCATTTTGTTTCCTGTAATTTTTCTTACCATTTCTTTCTTGGTTTTGGCCAGTGTTTCCCTTGGGAGGTTTCTTTGTCTACTCTGAGATTCTGCTCTTGATATATAATCAGCAACTGTTACTGTGAGGAGGAAAAAATATATTTTTGCTTAAATTACTTGATGTTTAAGAACTGAGCAGCCACCATTGATTGCAAAACAACAGGGCCCATTTATGCAGATGCCTTACAAGTTTTTTATATCACAATACATTTCTCAAAACTTCTAAGATTTCAGGATTGGTTGCTGGGCGAGGGAAAAAGGGAGATTCTAAACCCCAACTGTCTACATATGTTTTGAATGTTTTATCATTTGGTACTGTATACTGGGACGCGGGTGGCTCTGTGGTTAAACCACAGAGCCTAGGACTTGCCGATCAGAAGGTTGGTGGTTCGAATCCCCATGACGGGGTGAGCTCCCGTTGCTCAGTCCCAGCTCCTGCCCACCTAGCAGTTCGAAAGCACGTCAAAGTGCAAGTAGATAAATAGGTACTGCTCCGATGGGAAGGTAAGCGCCGTTTCCTTGCACTGCTATGGTTCGCCAGAAGCGGCTTAGTCATGCTGGCCACATGACCCGGAAGCTTACGCCGGCTCCCTCGGCCAATAAAGCGAGATGAGCGCTGCAACCCCAGAGTCGGTCACGACTGGACCTAATGTGCACAGCAATTATAGCTTCAGAACAGGTTCACGTTTCCTGTCCGCCAAGGGGGTTAATGTCTTCATTAACAGTGCTGCAGAACTGTATCTAAGCAATCTGCTTCTGCTTATAATTATCCACATAAGGGGAATAGGTGTTCCTTTAGATTGCCATGTACAACCATTATGTTGGAGAGGGAGAAGAGCACAGTGCAGTTCAATGCAGCAGTCTGGATCGCACATCTACATGCACAACGTGTAGCAAGAAAAACCTAACAGTGCAGACATAGCCATGTTTCTGAAGATGCTTCATGTGACAATGACCACCAGACATTAGCTCTTCCAAAATTTAAGATTAATCCAGTATGCTTTCACAATAGTTCATCTTTAGAAGGTGATGTAAGCCTATAAACATATGACGCTGCCTTATACGGAGTCAGACGCTGGTCCCTCTAGCTAAGTACTGTCAATACTGACTGGCGATGGCTCTCTGGGGTTTCTTACAGGAGGCTTTCCCAGCCTTACCTGGAGAAGCCCTACCTTGGGTCCTGGGATTGCTCAGTCGGTAGAGCATGACTCTTAATCTCAGGGTTGTGGGTTCGAGGCCAGCGTTGGGCAAAGAGATCGCTGCATGTTGGACTAGATGGTCCCTTCCAACCCTAAAATTTTATGATTCTATGCTGGGGACTAAAATGGGACCTTTTGTATGGAAAGCATGAGCTCTGCCACTTAGCAACAGCCCTTCTATATGCCTTTCTGGTATTTTCCAATTCTATGCTTCTGCAGAAGCAAATTTATGCCATCATTTGACAAAAGCTGCAGATGGATTGTGTGTGGTATGCCTCTGTTGTTCAATAGCTTGTTTAAGCTGTTGTGTGGGGATAATATAGCAAACGCAACAGTAATCACCAATAATTACTTTAGTGAAATACAGACACTACATTTTAGGGGGGAAATAAAAAAAATAGCACAACAAACAAGGAATTTACAGTTGCAACACTTAGAATTATACTGAAAGTTATTTTACACCTTTAAAATATGTAAGGTGTTAGTATGTATTTTTTTAAAAAATCTGTCAAACCACAATTATCAAAGCATGAACATGCAACAATTTTTTGTTTTAATTTAGTTGTGATTTCTGGTGTTCTTAAAAGCAAGAGATGTAAGTTTGATTCAAAGGACAGGAAGGCTCCATGCATCCTGGTTTGCTACAGCACTAGAACTTGGCTAACATACCTTTTATGTATGTTAGGGAAAGATGCCAGAAGGCCAAAGGAAGAGTCTGTCTGACAGTGTTACTTGCAACATGGCATACATACCCTTGCACCTATGACATTCATTTATAGTTGTCCTCTAATTTCAACAGCGATTAAGTAAAGTCTATACACATTTTTACAGTGGAAGTACACCAAATAAAAGGCAATAGTATTAGTTTTATTATAAAAACTAGAACATGCCCCACTGACAATTTCTCACCCTGCAGTTTGATTAGTATTAAGCAATCATTATTTACAAAAGACAGCTTTACATATATTTTAGAAGGTACACAAACAGCAAACGCAGAGCATTCCTTCATGCTTGTGACCCGAGGTGGTTCACCTCTCCACTCGAGTTACCTGGCTGTCTATCTTCTGCCTGACCCCTGAAACGACGCCTGCGACTACGATTGCGTCGCTGGGGTTTTTTGTCTCTATCATCTGCAATTGCAAAGTTTTACTATGAACTTTCTCGGTGACCAAATTCTTCTCCTGGCTATTTAGCACACAAGACTTTCAAAGGAAAAAATATTCAGAATGGCTAAGTAGAGCAAAAATGTTTTACACATCAGGGGACTGAAAAAAGCAATTGCAACTCTGTTTAAGCTGTTATCACACTAAGTTGATACTGAAAGTTAAACATTGGCTAAAGAAATTAATTCCCCATCTCATGAGAAAGATTTTTTTTCCTTGGTGTGATTTGCTTAAACTGTAAATGGCTATTCTTAGACACTGAAAATAAACCCTAGACCTGAAATCACATACACAGAAGCCCTACTTATTTTTAAGCATGTTTTGAATCACAGCCTTAGAGGAGCAAGAAATTGGGAGTCTTCTCCTGGCCTCAATTTCCTTCTTCCCAAAGTTCATTTAACAAATTCAGCAATAAAACCATTTAAGACCTAGAGAAGGCAAAGGGGACTCTAATTCTTGAGAAGTAAACAAATGTGAAATTAAGGCCTGGCTCCTCTGACTTTCCCACCAAGTCGATAGCAGATATCTACATGGAATGAAGCCTTATGAATGAGTTCAATGTATACCCTGCTATCCCATTACAGTGGTACCTCGGGTTAAGAACTTGATTCATTCCAGAGGTCCGTTCTTAACCTGAAATGGTTCTTAACCTGAGGCACGCTTTCACTAATGGGGGTCTCCTGCTGGCGCGCGATTTCCATTCTTAACCTGGAGCAACCACTTCCTGGTTAGCGGAGTTTGTAACCCGAAGCGTCTGTAACCTGAGGTACCACTGTACTATGGACTAAGGCTAAAATTGGACTGGATGCATATATGGTAACAGGGTAGCTGAGATAGTGTTGCAAAACTCTAGATATGACATCAGAAGGCATCTCTAAGACAACAATCAAATGAAAGTCAGCCTTACATAGCCTTTTGGTCCAAAAGATTCCAGTCCAATATAGAGCTAAAATCTTTTAATACTGCAACAGATGAGGACACAGTTTTGAACCACAAGGAAACAAGTGTAGAATAAAGTGCTAGTTAAGAAAATGAAGAGTGACTATTATATTTTTTACAGTTATACAAAGCTGATAAGACTATTTACATACCTAAGCCATTTTCATTAACAGATGCTGTGTCTGATTCTGTCATCCCATCCATTAAGACAGCATCCTCATCAGTTCTTCGTCTACGAGATCGCCTACGCCGGTTAGTGCTGTGGTGTGATTCACTTGCGTCTGTGTCTGCAGTCTGGTCAGACTCTGTGTTATCAAGTAAACTGTAAGGGTTGCTGTCTGGGTCTTTCAGCACTTAAAGGAAATGACAAAACGAGTAAGAGCACGTTTTCATTTGACACAGTTTTCAACTCATATTTTAACTTTAAAATATTAAAAATCAACCACTATCAAGAAACAGGGAAGTAGTTCAGTGCAATCACAACACACAAAATATGCCTCTCAAATACATACCAGAACTTATAGAGGACTTCCCACCTCGGGGACCACCACGTCCACGACCTCCAGAAACACTGCGCCCTCTTCCCCCCGGTGGACGCCTTCTGCTGTCACGCTGGTGTCGACTCTCCCTGTCATCATCTCCTGCTAATGACCAATCACTCAGTTCATCTTTCCTTTCCGATTCTGTTTCAGAGGGATTAGACAGCTCAGAATTTGTTCCTTTACAATAAATGAGAGGGAGAGGTAATAATCAAGTACTGTTCTAGTACAATTTTGTATTTTAGCAGAAGAATGCCACTAGCAAGGAAAGCTGAGATACATGCAATTTTCTGAGGCACAACATTTGGGGTAAACGTTTGCTCTACAAGAAGAAAAGTACCGTTCCCAGAAGAATGCACAACATCAGGCACTTCTGCACCAGTGTCTGAAACACGTAACAGAATTCAGTCCAAAAAACTGACTTGACACATTAGACGAGAAATTGAACTCTGCAGCACAAGCTAGATGCCAAGGTGGATGCATAGCATGTGAGGTAAACCTATTTCTGCAGAGTCTAATACTGAATATTAGTAGAAAACTTCATTCATATACACAAAACAGCATAAACGATCACTAATGGGAACCATTTCAGAGTGGATCTGAAAGGGGCTTATGTATTTAATTGTGGATGCTTCCATTTCACCCTAGCTTCAACACAATTTCCATGTAATTTATCTATTTGCCACAGGATGCAGAGCTAACTGAACACCTCAACTACTACTTTTACTCTTGTAACATTCATACATCTCAATCTGTTACAGATAAAGAACACCTTGCAAACACAAAATGTCTTTCAGTCAGTCTAAAACCCTACTGCTGATGGTCTTGGGTTATTAATAGCCCACAGTGCTCAGTTATGAAACAACATGGCAGGGAGGGATAAAAGAGATGTTCCTATGGAAACATACAATATGATGCCATTATATAATGGACAATTGCAATATTACTAATTCAAATCAAAACATGTAAACGAGGAGGAGGGCAGGATTTCCCATTAGAACTTGGGCTGTCCTCTTGAAGTGGTGGCATAAAAAACAACAAAAATTGAAGCCTCTACTTCCAAACAGGCCTATTATTCCCAAGCACCCCACCAAGCAGAAACACGAAGGGCTGGCTGCTGAAAACTTTGTCCACAGTGCATACAGAGGTCCAAGATTCTGAACATGCTGCCACCTCTTTTCACAAGCAATGCAGAAACATGTATATGGAGCCTGGCATGAAAACATCACTCTAAACCTGAATTTACGTATCACATTACCACATATGAAGTAAAGTAAAATTAAGCACTCATTGGAACAGCTATACAGTACCTTATCAGGCAAACCATTTGTTTGTTAGGAGATCATTATTTTGCTGTAAAGGGACCCCTGACCATTAGGTCCAGTCGCGGACGACTCTGGGGTTGCAGCACTCATCTCGCTTTACTGGCCGAGGGAGCTGCCGTACAGCTTCCGGGTCATGTGGCCAGCATGACTAAGCCGCTTCTGGCGAACCAGAGCAGCGCACGGAAACACCGTTTACCTTCTCGCCGGAGCGGTACCTATTTATCTATTTGCACTTTGACGTGCTTTCGAACTGCTAGGTTGGCAGGAGCAGGGACCAAGTAACGGAAGCTCACCCCGTCGCAGGGATTCGAACCAACCGACCTTCTGATCGGCAAGCCCTAGGCTCTGTGGTTTAACCCACAGCGCCACCCATAGCTAACACTAAATTATATATTTGAAAGATCTGATCAATTTAGACCAGGGTGGACAATAAGCCTGGATACACACTACAGGTCCTTCAGCTATAGTTGGGCTTCTGTATACCATTTTTTGTTAATGCTTGCAGAAACAAGTATGAAAGTATGCTGCCAGACAAGACTATTTCTGACGTTCGCATTTATTTTTGATGCTCTTGATTTCAAAGTTAAGTGACTACTCTGGATTTCTTTAAGTGTCAAAATCTTTTAAAAGCTATCAAACACTGGTAATAAAATTCAAAGCACAGCATGTCCACCATTCACAGCTTGGCCTCCACTACGTTTTTATAATTTTCTAGCTGTATTCCTCACAACAGCCCTGGCAGTTAAGCAGCATTATGGTTTCCCATACTGCAGATGATGAGACTCAGAGGAATAAAGGAAGCTGTTTTATATTGGGTTAGACCATTGGCCAACCTAACCCAGTGAAGGAGAACTTTAGGCCCCAAACTCTTAAGATTTCATTGAGTTTCATAAGGCTCAAACATTTCATACGTTGAAATTTCATGAGACAAATTTAATTCACAGATGGAAGTATAGGACCCTGAGACCACCATTACTGATTGAAATAATTAGACTATCAAGCTAATTGAACACTATTCACTGCTGCTGACAGAAACAAGGCAGGCCAAATTTCACAATGGGCCGCCTAGGAGGCAAACATTGTTCATTATTGAATGCACCTAACCAAATTAGAAAATTAAGAAGTGAAAACTAGATTCTTCTGGATTTGAAGCACCAAACATGTGAGAAATGAGCTAGAGAGTATGAGGTCCTAGGCTGAAAGGTCACCCCCTCTACCTTTCATATCTACCACATAAGAAGTTTATTTTATTCCTTCTTTAAACACTTGTGTGAAATTATTTTTTAAATGCTTGTAAGGGAAGAATTGTATGAGCTTCCAGATCAAAATTTGGTATGTAATAAAAGTCTATTTGAAGCAAATTCCTACACTGTCTACTCTTGACTGGCAATGCCTTTCCAGAGTTTCAGGTAGGTGACTGAACCTGCAAATTTCAAAACTGATCTTTAAGCATAACTTACCATAGCCAGATGTGTAATTGGGGCCTCTCCGTCCCCTACCTCTTCCACTATAGGATCTGGAGCCTTGTACAGAGGAAGGGATGTTCTCGTCTGTGGTATAACCCTTTTCCTTTTCAGGACCTCTGGTAGATGAAGGTCTGAACCCCATGCCAATCTGACGTAGCTGCTCATCAATCTGGAGCCTCTCCATCCGCAGCTGTTCCACTTCCTGCATGGACAGTTATACTAAATGTAAGCAAGTCCGCTGTTTTGGTTTTTTTTAAAAAAATGTATTTTTTAACAGTTACATCCCATATTTCTATTGTAACAATATTCAAAAAAGCAAACAGCTCTTTTAGTTCTAAGATTCGAGTGCATAACGCTCTCAGGGCAGTAATGCTTTGCAATGTAGACTGAAAGACCCGCTGAAAATCAACATGTTATGATGCACTGAAAAATACCCTGATTACATTTTGAGACAACTTTCATCCACATTGCTTTCAGAGCATTTGGTATATGTTGTTTGCTATCTTCTATGTTTCCAGATTCAATACTGATCACCTTCACAAGTCATACAATTGTGCATTCCCATGATACTGAAACTGCTGAATAACTACTTAATGAAAAAGAAAAAGCAGTGATTGAGTTTTAACAGCCTTAAACTAGATACAAGTCTGCCTTTTATTTGGGAGCAGACAACATAGGAGGATGAGTAAGACAAAGGCAATTAGCTGTTGCAACCATAATGGCAGAATACTAAAGTTAACTTCAGATTTGGTAGTCCTGTAAAAACTGAAGTTGTTCAACCTGAGATGATTTTAAGCACAACAAATCAAAACCTACACATATTCCCAACTATGTAGCAGCATAAGATCAGTTCTCCATTAAATTCATACTCATTTAAGGCAATGATTCCTACACAGGTAGGTTTGCAAAGCCAGTAAGCCCAAAGAAGCCAAGTACCCAAAACACAAAAGCATTCCAACCTGCCCTCTGGGGTGCCACAGGGCACTATTCTATCCTCAATACCATTTAATATCAACATGAAGCCACTGGGAGTGGTAATTAGGCGTTCTGGGGGCAAGGTGCAGTCATTATGCTGACGACACTCAGCTCTATTCTCTGTAACATCTGAATCAGGATCTGAATCAGTGTGGGCCCTGGACCAGTGCAGGGATGCAGTGGTGGGATGGACGAGGGATAATAAGCTGAGCATGAATCCTGGCAAGACAGAGGCATTATGCACGAGTGGTTCCCAGATTTGAGAAATCAAGTCTACTGCCTGGATGGGATTACATTCTCTCTGAAGGAGCCAGTTTGGGAGTGCTTCTGGATCCAGCTTTGTCACTAGAGGACCAGGTAGCCTCAGTGACTAGAAGCACCCTTTTACCAGCTGTGTCTGGTAAAACAGCTATGCTGAACTTGAGCCCAGCAGTTCAGGCACTGGTGACTTGGAGACTGGATTGCTGCAACACTGTCTAGGTGGTGCTTCCTTTGCACTTGATCTGGAAGCTGCAGTTAGTGCAGAATGCTGGAGCATGGTTACTGACAGAAGTGAGACCCTGTCAGCATGCAACACCACTGCTAAAAGATCTGAACTTATTGCCCATTTGGCCAGTTTCAAGGTGCTGCTTCTAGTATATAAAGCCCGTAATGGCTTGGGACCAGTTTACTTGAAATAAACCAGTTTTAAGGTCACAGTGGTACTTCGGGCTACAGACACTTTAGGTTACAGACTCCGCTAACCCAGAAATAGTACCTCGGGCTAAGAACTTTGCTTCAGGATGAGAACAGAAATTGCACAGCAGCGGGAGGCCCCATTAGCTAAACTAGTACCTCAGGTTAAGAACAATTTCAGGTTAAGAACGGACCTCCAGAATGAATTAAGTTCTTAACCTGAGGTACCACTGTACTAATATAGGGACCACTGTAATTAAGCTATCCCTATCCAGGCATGACCACAGCAAAAAGTGCTCCTAAGTCCTTAAGGCCTCCACTTACAATGTGTGAGAGTAATCCTCAAACTTGTTTCTCAGAACAGGTAAGTAGTACATATCAGGACAGGTGACTGACTAACTCACTGACTGAGCCTTCATCCTGCTGAGAGTCAGTTTCAGTTTACTGCTGCTCCATTTGTTAGTTCTCCACCAGCCCACCACTGTGTACCGTATATTCCGGAGTATTAAATGACTGGGCGTATAAGACGACCCCAACTTTTCCAGTTAAAATATAGAGTTTGGGATATACTCGCCGTATAAGAAATACAACCCAGCGTATAAGATGACCCCCAACTTTTGAGAAGATTTTCCTGGGTTAAAAAGTAGCCTTATACGCAGGAATATACAGTAGATACTAGTTTGGGGTTTGCATGGGCACACCTGACTCAGATGCTACAAAGAAACAGATCATCAGCACACTGATGACACTTCACTCCAAATCTCCTAATCTTCTTGAATTAAACACGATCATACAATCAGCACAAAGAAAACAGATATGAACTAGTGTAATACCGGTACTGGACAAAAAAAATGGGCATGGAATCTGCAACTAATGACAAGCTTATGCAAAACCTCCACAAAAGGGACAGTTATTCAAGAAACTTGTGCCTTTCCCACAAAGAATGCTTACCTTCAAATAGGCAATATGGTATTCAAGAAGCACCTGGACATTCCCAATGCTTTCTTTAGTACCCACAAAGACAAACGGAACCATTCCCTACAAAAATAAAATGTAATATTATTGAAGCACAAAGAGAGTCACAAGCAAATGATGCCTGCAACCCAGTGTACAATTACACAAGTGTAACAGTGCACTGGGTTGCAGCCTCTGTTTTTATTTTTAATGGGAATTTCGATAACTTTCTATAACATGGATTCAGTCTACCTGTGGGCCTTCTCTCGGTGGATAAAGGGGATAGGTGTAGGGAGCATCCCCCCATAAACACAGCAAATTATCACACTACCCAACTTTTTTAGTATTAAGCCATCTTCAAAGAAGAAAGCTGAAGAGTAGTTAGAATTATAACCTAAATACTCAGAGCCCAAGTCTGAAGCCAAGACAACCTTAACTTGAAATAACCAAAAAGGTGTTAGACAGCAGTTGACAAAACCCACAAATGGCACCCCTAAACATTTTGACCTTTCAAATGGCACCCCTAAGGGGAAAGGCTGCAGCTCATGGAAGAGGAACCACTTTACATGCAGACAGTCTCAGAGAGACCCCTGTCTGAAACCCAGGAAAGCTACTGCCAGTCATCATAAACAATATTGTGCTAGATGGACCAATGGTCTGACTCTGGGTAGGCAGCTTCCTATGTTCCTACTGCCAATGTAGTAGCATTTGTGAGTGACACGTCCATCAGACGCTAGGCAGAATAATCTAATGCAGTGGCTTTTCCATCATTCTGCCACTTATCAATTTATCCACCCCTGCCACCCCACCCCTTGGATGTATTACAAATTCCAAATAAGAATTAAATCTTACATCTTCTCTGGGCAGTTTGTTCTCATTGTCTCCTTCAATCCTCACTCGCACAACTCCAGACTTGTCCACAATTTCCTGAATAACTTTGCCATTTTTGCCAATAACTTTTCCTTTAATAAAATAAATAAAAATTTGAGATTACTCAAATGCTTCTCAAGCAATCTATCAATAAAAGTAGCTGAAAGACTGAGAACAAAAAAAATCCCTTTACAATCTCAAAAATATATAAAAGTTAACTTATAAATGGGTTCATTAAAAACACAAAACATATTTTCTAACAATGAGGTTATTCCATGTTTCTCTCTGTTAGGGACTTTCAGAAGATTTTTTGTAATGTGTTTATAATAAAGCAAACACTCAGGTCTTATTGATTACTATTTAGGAATATGGAAGAAAAAGAGGATATTTTGCCTTAACAAGTCATGTCTCTTTTCTGGGTATGAGAGGCACATTCCAAAAAAGGGAAGTCCACTTCCTCGGGACTACAAGACAGCAGTTGATGTTACCCAAGGAAGAGGGCTCCCTTCCCCTAATTTGAAACAGCAATTACTTGGAACACAGAATACTTAACAGGAGGAAGATGAAAAGTTAAAGGACAATGAACCGATCCAAAACCCATGGCAGATGGGATCAGAAACAGTGAGACCAAATGTTCAGTCTTACTAAAAATGAAGTTTCACCATGTAGAAAAAAAACCCCTTTTCTCAACATCTGATGTGCAGGATTAGAGGAGCATCACTCCAATCCCATGTCACTTTCTACTAGAGCCTACCCCATGTCTTACAGAGCAATGGTTGTACCTTACACTGACCCTGTGGGGCAAGACTACAATGCTTCAAGTTATCAGTAGGCATTGTCCTCAGGTGGTAGGGTAGAAGAGTGAATGAGTCCCAGGCAGCAGCTAAACAAAAATAACTTGGTCATGAGGAAACAAAAGGAGAAAATATTTATATTCTCCCTCGGTATCGTGACCAATACACCAAGGATGGCAGGCAGATGAATGAGCCCAGGAAGCGACCATAGTGTGGAGCAGCAATAGGTATCATCTGCTTAAAATTTCTCTCTCAGGAGAGAGGAGTGGAGCTGCACTTGATCACTGCCTCTGCAAGGAGATAATGAACTGAGTCACTTGAGGCTTCTTAGCTCCTTTGGCAAAAAGAGGAAGAAATTAAGAAAAATGAAAAGCAAAAAGAGTAGGCTGAAGAGGCACAATTGAGAAGAAGGATTGCCTACTCTTGCTTTCCAGCCCGACAGAAATTAACTGAGGGTAGGGAATCTGCTCGGACTCAGTTCCCTTGGATAAGATCTCCTTCAATTTCCTGCTTCCTCTTCCAAGGAAAGAGCCTTGCCATGCTCCTCTAATCCAGAATACTCCATTTGTTACTGCAGCACTGCTCTCTATATATACTCCAGTGTATCAGCCACCAAAATAGTAGTTCAGGTGTGTCATTAAAGGGTGGGGAGACATCAACATTTTCATACTGAATAGGCAGGAGGAGTGTATTCAAGGATGTTAAAAGTTTTATCACTATTACATACCCACAAGACTCCTAGGAACCTGAATAAAGTCCTCCACAAATTCCAAATAGCTTCTAGCCTTTTTTACTGCCTCAGCACTCTGGAAAAGAACAGAAGCCATTTGTAAACACAATATATTAAAAATTAAAACCACTTCCAACAGTTAAAACTCCTTCAGGCAATTAACATTTAAATATAAAACAGGAGATAGGAACATAAAATCTCATTTGCAACTTAAAAATGCTAAAGAAATATAGGTACACATTCATATTATTAACTGTGAGATTACGAACTGTGTGATTGGAGTCTAGTGGCCTAAAATACAAATGGAGACTTGGGAAAATTTCTGTACTATTTTTTTATTTTAAACTCTGGTATTTCTTGGTTTTCTTCAAGTAGCCTCATGCTTCTCTACTCCTTCCTCTAATAATCAAACATTTTCAACAGTTTATATACCTTTAAGCACCATGATTTCTAAAGGAATTTACAACGAGGTCAATCACAAGAGACACAAAGGATAAAATCAGTTAAATGTAACCATATGTACCTCACCATTTTATTAATTCAATTTATTATATGTCTATTACTAAAACATACTCAAGAAAACTTTTGGTATAAAAACACAATATAAAATACAGTATATTGTATTGCATCTTAGAATTCTAATACGCAATTCTTAAGAAGCAAAGCAACCCTAACTCCCCACAAAAAATCATTTGCTAGTTATTCACCAGCTACCAGTAGCAATTAACTCAGTAGTAGCCTACCGGAGTGGCTGGGGCAACCCCACCAGATGGGCGGGATATAAATAATAAAATTATTATTATTATTATTATTATTATTATTATTATTATTATTATTGACCTGACAGGAGCACTCTCTCCATAATGCAGCACAGTAATTACGTGCACAGAAAGGGATATAAATACCTGCAAAATACTGCAGGAAAGCTTCAATGCAAGTGAAAATAAAGCAGTGACTAAGCAGTTTCATCATAGAGACTTCTGTTCACAGACACAAGTAAAAACAGCCTTCTATACAGCAGTAGTTCCCAACTGGGGGTCTTGAACCCCAGGAGGTCCAGACAACCCACCCAGGTTATTTTCAAACACGGATAGAACGTTTTTCAAAAGGTCCATGGCTTGGCTTTTGAAAAACAGGGGGTCCTCAATACTTAGCTAATTGGAAACCGCTGCTGTGCAGCATTCCCTTCTGGCAAATGCATGGTGTCCTTACAAAGGCTATGGAATTTTTGGAACCTTGTGCTCATCTCATTTTTATTATTTTATTTTAAAATAGTTCTATGTCGCTTAAGGTAGCTAACAAGAAAATTACAAAATATCAACAAAAACCTAAAAACACCTCTCATACATACCAATAAAATCCAATAAAAAGCATACTTGGCCAACTCGTTAAAACATTTTTCCACAGCAACAGCAACCCAGTCTAACCAATAAAACTTAATTCAAGAATAAGTTGGAAAAGGTATGTTTTTAAAGCCTTCCAAAACTACTGTAGTTTGGCAGCCTGCTGCAGATCCACTGCAGGGAGTTCCACAGCCTTTGGGGCCACAATGGAAAAGGTCTCTACCAAACTCACAGATCCTTGGACACCCGAGGGAGGCCTCTATTGCAGTGTGAGGCAGGCTGATATACTGTAGTTGCAGGCTCATGCCAAATTCAGAACACTAGAGCAAGTAAAGAAAAAGAACACCACACAACTACAAAGGTAAGAAACCTCTTGTTTCCTTTTACCTCTCCATAGATCCTGAAAGTTCCGGTATCTTCTTCAAGCTCAATTGCAGTAACTCCTGGAACCTTCCTGGCTTGCTGTATATTACTACCATGTGTTCCTATTGCAAGTCCCATTAAATCTTCTCTGACAACAAATTCCTCATGAAATGCTGCTGCAAGCTGTTTCGTGCACTAGGGAGGAGGCAAAATAATTTGTTTACTACAGCAGAACTTCAAATATGAGAACAGCTACATCAAGACTGGAACTGAGGAGAGTGGATAAAATTGGAGGGGAAGCCAGTATGAGGACAACTCACTTCTAGATGCTTTGTTGCTTCTTCATTTCTTGACATAAGCATTATCTTGGTTCGAATGCTGCGCAAATGCATATCACTCAGGATATTTACTCTTTTCACTGTTGCCTCACTGGCGGACTGTAGAAATAAAGTAGCAATGATACAAACAGCATTTCCACTTTACAGGGTAATTTATAGCTAGAGAGCCCTCATTTTATTTAACAATTCCTTGTTACAACTGCATGTTTTGGAAAAATGTGATAGAACTTAGAATCATAGAGTTGGAAGAGACCACAAAAGGGCCATCCAGTCCAAACCCCTGCCAAGCAGTTGCTCAGAAGAACATCAAGGAATGTCTGCTGTTTTTGGTTTTTGAAACAAGGTCAGCAAACATTTGCCGTATTTTCATCACTGGATCAAAATGGTGCAATGGATATTGCCTCAATGGCAGGAGGGACAGCAAGTTTTATGTTAATGGAGATCAATCAAGATGTGTTGGACTACGTTGTTTGGGATAGCCTGACCTACTATCGGCAGAAAGCCATGCCCATACAGATGCATCAGCTGCAGCAGGAAATAGGGATGGGGGTGTACACAAAGTTATGCAAGGTATCTTGGCACACACAGCCTTCAGGCTGACCCAGCTGTCCTGTACTGCAATATGCACAGAAGTGTCAAAGGCAAAATAGTTAAGGCCTGGGCTTTAGCTTGCATGAGATCCTCTGTCTATTGGTTCTGCCCACAACTTTCTACCCTGGAATCTCTAAAGCAAATTTCTCATTCACAAGCAGAAAGCTTCTCAATATACCAAAGTAACAAGGTATCTTGTAGAACTAAGCCATGCTTAGAACAGACTCATTGAAAAAAATAGGCATTGATTTCAATGGACCCACTCTGAATACAAAGCTGGAGATAACCTTCAGTCTTCAATCTTTTCTCTCTCCCTCATACACAATCATAACATTAGCCAAAAAGTAAACTCACACAGTGATCAAACCAAACAGAAAATATACCTTACCAGTACTATTAGCTGAGCAGTTTCAGCCTGGTAAAAAATTCTGCAGGCTCCTACAGCTTTCTTAAAATCCTTATGAGCACTTTCATTAGCACACCTAGAAAAATCAATTTGTAAGTTAACTCAGGTGGCAGTTTTATCAACAAAACATGCTGTTGTATAAAACTGCAATACTTGGAGGCAAAGCATTAAAAAGCATTAAAAAAAATCCAATACGACATTTGTACAAGTGAGTGCAGGGCACAGAGAAAGGCAATATTCCTGTTATGTTAATAGAATAGAATAGAATAGTAATTTATTCGCTTCTATTTATTTATTTATTCGCAAAGTACTTACATACCGTATATTCCGGCGTATAATACAACTGGGCGTATAAGACGACCCCCAACTTTTCCAGTTAATATATAGTGTTTGGGATATACTCGCCATAAAAGAAATACGACCCGGCGTATAAGACAACCCCCAACTTTTGAGATGATTTTCCTGGGTTAAAAAGTAGTCTTATATGCAGGAATATACAGTACTTTGAATTTGCTTTGGCTAATTTTACAATGTAAATGTACTTCATACAAAATATCTGTTAAATAGCTGTGTGAGGATCGGAGTGTGCAGAACACTATTTCAAGCAAAGAGGAGCCACCCCGACCGCGCCTGGAGTTTTTGCCTTCTGTCCCTGTAGTGACTTCAGAACAGGTTGAGGTGGTTGTTGGTGCCTCTGGCGCCGAGTGAATGGCACTAGTTGATAATGCTTGACTTTGCTATAAAAATGATTCAGGTAGTTTCCCAATTTTTGACTCTCCGGAGCAGAAGAATTCCGCTCTTCCTTGAATGCTGAAACTCATGAGACTGGTGATCCATCTTTACCCACAAAATGAAACTCCTATTTTGAAACCAGTCACCTGTTGCTCCGGTCCCATCCTATTTCTTCCTCTCCATGCCTCTCAGCAATTTCTGTTTTCTGCCACAATCAAAAGTTAGTCCATGGCCTTTGAATTTCTCAACCACTTCTCCCTGCTACAGGCATACATCGCTCTACTGCACTTCACAGATATTGCTCCTTAAGAGGACACAGGTGCAGCTGCAGGCAGCCTGGCCCCATCCAGGGGAAAGAAGCCCCCTGCTGCTGCCACCCTTCTGGCCACAAGAGTGGAGCTGGCTAGGGCTGGAGCCAGGTTTTTTCCCCTCCCACCCTGCAGTCAGGTGGGCCTGGCTTAACAGACCATAGTGTAAACATAACTTATATATGCACTGGGGAACCAAACAAATTGTGTGACTTGTTTTATTGCAATATTCACTTTATTGCAGTGGTCTGGACCAAACCCACAAGATCTCTGAGGTATGCCTAAACTGAGAAAATCCTGCTGCATTTCTAGGCCTTCCTATCCATCTGTCTTTCTTAAAGATTCAGTAAGACAGAGTCACAGTGTCATCTAATGCATGTCTACTTGGAGGTAAATCCTACTGAGTTTAATGGGAACTATTCCCAGGTAACTGTGTACTCCATTTTCATCTGTCCAAGACTTCAGATGATTTTTTTTTATTTCAAAAAAAATCAGCTTTAGGTTGTTTAAAAGAAAACCAATTTTTAGACACAAGATAGTGATATAATGAAATTTTAGAGTAGTCACTCACGCTTCTCTCAGATCTTCAGGAACTTCTACTGCACACTTGAAGAACGTGTTCTTGTTAACAGGTTTGTTTTGATTCACAGGCCGAAGTCGTTCAAATGTCACTATTTCATTGTAAGTGGCATCACAGGCAGCATACTCAATGACGTAGAACTAAGGACAGATTAGAATTCTTTTTTTAAAAAAATCTAAAGGGCACACATTTGCCCCCCAAAGACCTCTAAAATTATTGGACCCCAAAATATGCAGAAATACTCATAGCAGTTTATCATCTCCATAGTATATCATCCTCATAAAACACATGCCTCAGCTTTGTTGATATACAGTGGTACCTCGGTTTATGAACACAATTGGTTCTGGAAGTCTGTTCATAAACTGAAGCGAACTTTCCCATTGAAAGTAATGGAAAGTGAATTAATCCGTTCCAGACGGTCCGCGGAGTACTTAAACTGAAGCGTTCATAAACTGAAGCATGGGTGTAATTGGTTCCGGAAGTCTGTTCATAAACTGAAGCGTTCATAAACTGAAGCAAACTTTCCCATTGAAAGCAATGGAAAGTGAATTAATCCGTTCCAGATGGGTCCGCGGCGTTCATAAACCGAAAATTCATAAACCGAGGTGTTCATAAACCGAGGTTCCACTGTACTGCATTTTATCACAGCCTTCCAATGTAAGGGTGGCATACATCAACAATAAGGTTTAAGTTGGGCTAAAGTGTGTAGCTGGCCGAAAGTCGTCCAATGGGCTTCATTGATATGAGGGGATTTGAACCCAGGTCTCATCAATCCTAGCCTTTATAAACAAGAAACAGGAGCATGGGGCTTTTGAAGCCCTATATAAGGAAGCAAAATGCATTATCCACCTTTGTCAACCTGGTATCTTCCAGATGTTTTTGAACTACAACCCCCATCAGCTGCCGTCAGCACAGCTGTTGTAGTCCAAAACATCTTAAAGGCACCAGGTTGACAAAGGCTGTGTTATAGGAACAAAAAGGTGTAACATTGGGAAATGAATTATTATGGAAAACAGAGCACCCTGGGGTGCCTTGAATGATGCTCAGGGGTACCATGGGCAACACTGGGCTGTTTTGCTCTTTCCTTCCCTTCCTCCTCTGATGCTCTCTTGCATCTCCGCCTCCCTAGGATTTGCACAGCTGTTTATTGCAGCAGCCCTGGCTATAAGCTCTGCAGGCAAATGGTGCCTCTGGGAGGCACACCTCTTTGGGGCGGGGGGGGGCAGCTCAGAGACCAGGGGCAGTAGCAATGGCTGGCTAGAGGACTCTCAAGCAGAGGGGGGAGGAGAGGAGGCTGAGGGAACGCTCCACAAGGAGGGTGTTCAAAAAAGGGTGAGAGGCTGCCAGCTCTGCAGGCAAGGGGTGACGTAACTGAGCTCCTGAGCATCACAGGGGTGCAGCAGGAAAAAGGTAGCCATGGACTGAGTTAGAGGGCTGCATTCAACTAAGGCATACTCAGAGCAGGTTCACTGAAATCCATTGTTTTCAATAGGTCTTCTCTCGAGTATGACTTAGTTGGACGCAACCCAAAGAGCACTAGTGAGCATGATAAATATTTGAATCATCCTCTTTGCGTTTGCCATTCCACCACCCTCAGGCAGCAAAACTTTCAGCAAATTTAACTAAGAATACCCAATCTCATCCATTTGGGGGAGTGTATGTAAATAGGTTACTAAACTTGCATACTGTAGTTTATTTTTTGGAGTGCTCTTGTTTACAACGTCCTACACAGGTTTAAAACTTTCTTAGGTTTAAAGCTTTCTTTAGTTGGTTCCTCATGAAGTTTGCTTACAATTCCCAAGTTTTACTCCTACTTACCTCCCCTTTCATCATTCGAACTTTTGCTAGCCACCATCCACAAGGCTCTTGGTCATTTGCTCGTGAATACACCTTTGGGGGGGGGAATCATACAGCATATTTAAACCATATTAGAATATGTTTCAATCTTCACAAACTAGCACTATTCAGATTCATTTCAATGTTTGTGGAGAGCCAACAAAATCATGGCTACTGAAAGCTGGATTTTCTTTTTCTGTGTACACCAGAATTACAAGTATCAATACAATTACAGGCATAAACTATTCTAAAAGTAAACTCTTTCCCTTAATATAAAATATAAGATCATCTTGTCTGCCTTCATATCTTTATTTAAAACAGAGCAATGGTTCGCAAACATTCTACTCCCAAGGCTCAAATGAGATGGCTGAAAATTCATAGAATCATAGAGTTGGAAGAGACCACAAGGGCCATCCAGTCCAACCCCCTGCCAAGCAGGAAACACCATCAAAGCATTCCTGACAGATGGCTGTCAAGCCTCCGCTTAAAGACCTCCAAAGAAGGAGACTCCACCACACTCCTTGGCAGCAAATTCCACTGTCGAACAGCTCTTACTGTATAGGCCTATCAATCACAAAATGGCAGAGCAGGAATGAAGCCAATTACAAAATGGTGGCAGATGGATAAAGATCTTGGCATAATCTGCTGGCAACAATTTTCTACTGGTGTCCAATTCATCTTTGGAAATAGGTAGAGATATAAAATTCCCAGAAATTTTGAAGTCATGCCAGGCGGAGGGTGGGGGAGGAGATAGTTTTTTCTCAGAGGAAACACAAATTTTGGGGGAAACTGAAAAATATTCAGTATTTCTTTTTTAAGCACCATTTACAGATCAAAAGTAACTTTCTTACTTTAGGAACATAAAATGTATTGTGTATGACTTTATCATAAAATACCATGATAAAAAAAAATCCTTCCAGCAGCACCTTAGAGACCAACTAAGTTTGTCATTGGTATGAGCTTTCGTGTGCATGCACATGAAAGCTCATACCAATGACAAACTTAGTTGGTCTCTAAGGCAGTGGTCCTCAACCCCCGGGCCACGGACCGGTACCGGTCCGTGGATCAATTGGTACCGGGCCGCCCAAGGAACATTAAATACAATTAAATTAAAACTATTAAATCAAAACAATCTAAATAAAATATAAATAATCAACGTCGTCCCCCCTCGGCGGGCCATGAAACAATCAACGGCCCCCCCTCAGCGGGCCGCAGTAAAATTATCAAACATTGACTGGTCCGCGGCGATAAAAAGGTTGGGGAGCACTGCTCTAAGGTACTGCTGGAAGGAATTTTTTTATTTTGTTTTGACTATGTCAGACCAACACAGCTACCTACCTGTAAATAAAATACCATGTTTGTTATATTGGAAGTAGAGTTTAGTCAAACAATAATTACAAATTGAATTTACTTTTTAAAATGTGTTACAAATGGACAAACTACTGAACTGTAAGGAACCTAGCATCTCTTTGTTATTGTCAGTTTATGAGTAAAACAAAGAAAAGTATTAAGTATTCTCAAAATCACTGCCTCTCCTCCAGTTCTCCACATTGTCATGCAGACACAAAATTGTGTCATGTTGAAACAAATCATGGTTTCAAATTGGATGGGGGAACCACATGTTGAGATTCCTGCATTGCAGGGGACTGGTCTTCCTACTCTACAATTCTGTGGTTCTATGTCAATGAGCCATAATAATAGCTGAGAAAAAGGTTGGAGGGGAGACTAAATTTAATGCAGTATTCATAGGATCAGTTTCATTTTCTGAACTATCACAATCAGTTTCTATTTCTTCATATTTGTCATTATGTGATGACAAATCTGAGGCATAGACGAGCACGACAGAGAACAGAAACAGATCCACCAACCATGGCAACAAGAGGAAGCACTGAATCCTCCTCCCTTCCTTAGGGACAATGCAGTGCCTCCTAGAGGAATAAATGCATCTTGCTGTTGCATTTGAGAGTTGTGTCCTATGTGTCTAATTCAGAACTTACTTGTCCTCACGATACATGGTCTTACCAAAAAGTCTGTTACATAGCTTGCATGAATAATACCATCTACTTGGTAATACCATGCAGACTGACTCTGATAGCGGCATAGCTACTGGAAAGAGGGGACTTCTCTAATTTATATCCATGGCACAAGTGACCAAGCATTGCTGGGAAAATTCCATTCATTTTGACATGATTGGTTTTAAGGGTCTAACTTGACCAACACCACCTCTAAAAATACAAGTCACTGCCCATCACTGGATGAACTCACCTCCACTTCATCTCCTTCACCAATTTCTTTCTTGATATCAGGTGGTGGTGGTAATCTTACTTCATTGAAGGGAACTTGGCGTTCTGGTTGCCAGCTGAAAGTTTCAAATTACAACTGTCAGTAAGAAAAGGTAACCCTGGTTCACAGTTGTAATTTTAAATTGATTATTTAAATACGAATATTGGACACAAATGGATTACTGTCCACACTAATATTAAACAGAGAATCTCAATATCCAAAAAGCCAACAACACTTTTGTTAGATTGTTTAACAACACACACTTATATTAACCATCCGTGACTCAAATGGTACTCTATCCTAAACTATGATGAAAATGATTATGAACAAGCTATGGTGAGCCTTGGCTTTATGCGCTCTCTCATCCTTTGCAGATGAGAAGAGAGCAAACATTTCTGCTTTCACGTTAGAATGAACTAGAGTTCCATATTACATGTGAATGCTGCGAACTGTGGTTTGTTCTTACCAAGGTTAGCCAACAAAATCGGTTCGAATACGTTTTACCCTGGTTTAAACAAACAACACTTCTGTAATATTCAGAACTGTAGTTTGTTCTAAAATGAAAGTGGAATGTCTCTCTCAAGTATTAGGGTGGTGGGGAGAGGAAGAAGATTGAGACTTGTTGCAGTTTGCTCCCAATCACCTAAACCAGGACAATGACAGCCAGAAAGGAGGGGGAAATGTTCTCTTCTAATTTACAGAAGGATCTCTGCCTTAGTCACAGGGAGGCAGCCAACAGAGTGGCTATTTACCAGCCTCCCCATTGTCAACACAGTAAGATCAGCTGTATTTCTATTTAAACCCATTTCAATTTACTATAGTTGCCAAGACTACGGGACTACTGTGGCTTCAAGAACTTAGCAACAACATTTAAGGATGTTCTTTCCATTTTATATTCAGCTGTATTTGTAGTCAAGCTCCTGCACTTTGTCTCCATAGTGAAATATGTTCTATGCATTTCTGGGGGATGGCACATTATGTAACTAAATAAAGGGAATAATATTTTCAACATAGTACGTACTTATTTTCAAACACAACTGTGAGTGAATCCTCATGAACATCTTTGATGAATCCCTAGAATAAAGTATAAAAATTGTTAAATACTGCTATCAAGGATGATTTTTTTCTTTTTCAAAATGGCACCTCCCATTAGAATGGTAATTTTAAACTGAAACAATTTTTAAAGAAAAAACACAACATGGTTAAATATGCCAAAGATTGCATACAAACGTGATACTTAATGGTTTGCAGCAGCTTTGAGGAAAATAGGATATTCGTCAATCATATTACAAAACTATTCAACTTTTAACTATTCTAATATTTACTTCTAGGTAAGAAGGAATAAATATACAGTGGTACCTCAGAAGTCGAACAGAATCTAATTGGCAGCCAATTGGAAGCACCAGAAGCCGCATCGGATGTTCGGGTTCCAAAAAACATTTGCAAACCAGAACACTCACTTCCGGGTTTGCAGCATTCAGGAGCCAAAACGTTTGACTCACAAGGCGTTTGGGATCCAAGGTACGGCCGTAGTAAAATTAGTAAAGGGTTTACTGAGTTTATTAGTAACCTCATCTTCAACTATACATAACACTCAAAAGCTAAATAATTTTAGCCAAAGTATAATTTTACAAGAGAAATGCTGCTATTATTTTGCAGTTAGCACACCACAGATTACAACATCAGAACTAATTTAAGGAAACATTCCACTTTTCCTTTCAGGAAAGAAAACTGCTACAGTGATAAGTGATGGCAATTCTAGCTAAATTAAGTGTCCCAGCCACATCGGCAAAGTTTCAAGTTTACTTAAAGAATTACTGAAACCACCAGTCAGCAAACTGTGTTGTCAACAACTATTTCTATCAGTCAGGAAGAGCATGGGAACATGCCCCAGCATACACAATGTGTTTTTCTCCTGCCATTGAGAAAGTGCAGTCTGCCCTCCCCTTCCCACGAAGAAATTGAGGGTATAAATAATTAATTTCCCACAAATTCAAGTTGCTGCATGTCTCTTTTTAGAAATTAAACATTGCCCCCAGCTCAGTAGCAAATAGTCCATACATAACTAGAGAACTCACTCCCTTCCCCCCCCAAAAAAAATCCTGAGTTTTTCCCAATTCCTGTCCAGCAGCTCTTCACAATGATAATACTTCTCCCAATCAAACTCTCTTGACATAGATGAGCTCTTCATTCTGTTCATCCACTTCATCAACAAAGGGCTTCATTTTTGCCAGAGAGGAGAATAGCAGGAATCTGCTTTCAGCATCAAGCTAAAAGGCTACTAGTTTCCCCTCCACTCAAGTAATCCACTTCAAGTTTTCTGGCAGCCTAACTCAGCTGCTGTAATGCAAACTCCATCTCCTGCTGCTGTGCTAACAGCTGATCCTACAGTCTCAAGTCCATTGACTTTGCCTTAAGCATGTTTCATTCTACACAGGATTGAGCTGTAAGCCTCACAATATATAGCTCAGGCCCCAGGGGCATTATTCACCAGAATGAAAATTATCCATGCCTCCAAATTCATGGAGGAAAAGGCTGTATCAGTGACTACTAGCCAGGATAGCTATGCTCTGCCTCTACAGACTCAGGTCGTACTTGCTGGTTGGCCACTGTGAAAAGAGGATGCTGAACTAGATGGGTCATTGGTCTGATCCAGCAGGCTGTTCTTATGTTCTTATTACTAACTACAGTGGCTACATTCACATGTCACGTTAAGCTAAACCTTGGCTTAGCATGAATGCACTAGTTCCCAAGAAATAGGTTGTGGCTAATCTGATCCTCCATTGCATAAAATAGAAGCAAAAGCTTGCAAACTCCTTCTCATGACCACACCAGAAAAATGTTTGGAACATGAGGCTCACCTAGGCTTATTCTTACAATGCTGAACACTACAGTCTGAAGAAGCCTACTGAGAACCAAAAAGTTTTTCACAGTGGACTATGCTATAAAATACAACATGTCAACCTTTAAAATTATACAAAAACCATAGAGCTTAAAAAGGGGGGTGGGGGAAGCAGACTCACAAGGAAAGAAGGGAAAATGTAGTTATCGCCCAGATGCCACCAGAGCACTAAGCAGCAGAACAGGGTCCAAGAGAACACAATGCTATGGACCTTGTCCACAGGCAGTGTTAAAACCTCAGAAATATAATCTAATCGCCAAATGGCATCTTAAACCTACATTGCAGTCACCACAATGTAATGCCTAGGTACTGTTGGGATTTTTTGTGGTGGACATTATTGTTGTTGTTGTTATTAATTTCATTTCTATACAGCTTTATATTTTAAAGAACAAATCTCAACACTGTTTGAAGAACAAATCTCAAGCCACTGCACCAAGAGAGCCTTGAACCTGTTATAGACACAATCCATCATCTGGTCTCAGTACTGGATTTAGCTTTGTTGTTGCATCCCAATACTTCAGCCTACAAATTGCCAGCTTTAATCTAGTTCCACTGAAACCTATGAGATTTAAGTGAATGGATGGAGCTAGTGAACTTCCAAGGACAATCCAGGTAGCCACTGCTGGAAGACAAAATGCTAGATAGCATAATGTTCATACAGCTCTTAAACATTCACCTTTGTTTCTGATCTAACTACCCCATTATCACCCTGCCTCCCACACCTCTCTCCTTGACAAATTATTCAGTTTGTCAACATCAACAAAAATCCCAATGCCAAAATTCAAGCATCTTACAAATCCATTCAACAAGAGCAAAAAGGACAGTCAGAAATGCAGCCCTCATATGCCCTATAGCAGGCATGTCCAACAGGTAGACCGTGATCTACTGGTAGATCACTGAACGTCTGCAGTAGATCACTGGTAAATCATTGGCTCCCCCAAAGAAGCCAGAGGCACCATTTTACCTCCTCCCTGAAAAAACTCAACAACTTTGACCTGAACCCCCAAAAAGGGGGTAGATCAGGCATCCCCAAACTGCGGCCCTCCAGATGTTTTGGCCTACCACTCCCATGATCCCTAGCTAACAGGACCAGTGGGTCAGGGATTATGGGAATTGTAGTCCAAAACATATGGAGGGCCGAAGTTTGGGGATGCCTGGGGTAGATCACCGCCAGTTTTTAACTGAGTAGATCACAGTCTCTTGGGAGTTGGCCACCCCTGCCCTATAGTTTGAAGCTATGGAATGTAAGATATTCCACATAGTCAGGACAAATTAAAAAATAGCCCCTCTCAAGCCCTCTGCTCATGCTAAATGGATGAAGGGAGGACAACCACAAATAACGACTGGCTAGTAAGCCCAGCCAACATTTGTAGGTGCCAGTTTGACAACCCCTGTGTACTGAGATTCAACAAGACCTTGTTAAGAACAGAGCAAGTAAACTTAGAATTGAGGTATTTGGAGGGATTTCAAAATCACAGCTTTTTGTGGGAGTTTACCCTAAGCTGAAAATAACTTTGCTTCCCCCATTTCCTGCTACATTACACATTTAGAGCTTTCTATTTCTACCTTTAACCAAACCACTAGTGTTCCCTTGGCTGATGTTTCCTTTTGCTTCATAAACTCTGGAGGAGGGGGGAACTGAATGGGAGGAACATGTTATCAGGTTCAACTGCCAGCCTGGTTAAGACTCCTGTCTAAAACCCTGCAGAGCTGCTATCAAGTTAGTGTCAGCATACTGAGATAGACAGACCAGTGGCCAGACTCCTATGTTCCTTTGTTGTATGGTGATTAAGAGTGTTGGACTCGGAGCTAGAAAACAAGGATTCAAATCTTCACTTACATATGAAGCTCACCAGTCACTGCCACTCAGCCTAACCTACTTCACAGGGTTGTTGTGAAGACAAAATGGGGAAAACAATGCACAGGACCTTGAGCTCCGTGGGGAAAGGTGGAATATAGATGTAATAAATGAAGTTATAATAAACTTACAAGTATGGGTTGGACTTAGTTATTTGTAATTTGATTCTATGACTTTGATGTGCACACATCAGTAAAGCTTAGAATCTAAATCAAAGCTCCAACGACTACTCTCAGTGTTTGTTTGTGTCACTGGTATATCAATGTATCAAAGGAAATACTGGATCAGTAATAACAAAGAGCAAAGGGGGGGGGAATCGGGGGGAAATGTGTCCCTCAAGACCCAGAGCAAATACAAACATGCATAACAGGGGAGTTATAGAACTGTTCATTATGCTTCACATTGCTAGTTTGACAATACCCCTGCAATGAGCATCCCATAAAAAGGGGTTTGATCTATTCACACAAGCGTGCACTGAAACAGGCTCCTCATATGATACTGTGGTGTTATAATTTCCACATAAGAACTATACTGTCTCATTTATGCACATCTGATCACTTTATGATTAAACATGAAGCATGCCAAGTTTCTCAAATAAAAACAAGTGTATAAATTCTATACTGATGAAGAATCAGTATAGAATGAAATTTGTACTATGTTGTACTTGGCAGGAGTTCAACCAACATAAAAGCTTTAATGATCTGAACAACGAAGAATTTGATAAGTTTATTTCAGGAATGGAAAGGCTTTGACCTTCAGATGTTGTTGGATTCTCTTCCTATCACCCTTAGCCTAGATGGTCAATGGTCATGGATAATGGGAGTTGTAGTCCAACATCATCTATAGGGCCACAGGTTCCCGATCCCAGGTTTAGCAGACTTATTTTATCAGAAGTCAATATCAGTCACATCACAAAGTCATTTGAAAAAAATCAGATATATTGAGACCATTCTTTTGAAAGCTTCTCAATTTCTCTGAATATGTTTAGTTGTCTAGAAAACTATTCTTATTATGCTACTTTGTACACTGGGATTTCAAATTGATTTTTCAAAATCATAATACACCCAAAGGAAAAAATAGTGTTTTATACAGTGGTACCTCGGGTTAAAGACACTTCAGGTTACAGACGCTTCAGGTTACAGACTCCGCTAACCCAGAAATAGTTCCTCGGGTTAAGAACTTTACTTCAGGATGAGAACAGAAATCATGCGGCAGCAGAGGGGGGGGCCCATTAGCTAAAGTTGTACCTCAGGTTAAGAACGGCCCTCCAGAACGAAATAAGTTCTTAACCCGAGGTACCACTGTAGTGACATAACACGAAATAAAATATTTAACTTCCTATTTTCTCAAGAGCCTCTACTATCAGAAGCAGATAACCTAAAATAAGCTTACAGCTATGCAACTTGCCAGTGATTGTGAGATAGCAAAGTAAAGCTCAACCCAACAGAGACATGGATACTCATGGGCAGCAGAAAGCAACAAGTACTGGCAAAGAACAAATACGGCTCAAACTAACCATTGGAAGCAGATATTAAAGCATAGTTCCAAAATTGCAAAAATCTAGTAGTTCCAAAATTGCAAAAATCTATGTATTATTTGAACTTGACAAAAACTTTGTGCCTTCTTCCTTTGAGTATGGCATTGTCCAGTTTCTAACCTGCACTAATTTAACAATGGCTAGTGCAATGCAAACTATTTCACTGCAAATTTCCAAGTTCTTCTGAAATGGTAAACATCATCCAATATTAACACTGGATTTCCCATAAGATTTTTGGCAAATGTTTGTTCTAAAACTCAGATTTCACAATTCTTGACAAAAATAGCCACTCCTTTGTTGTCTGTCTATCTCGGGACACAATGGGAAAAGGTGTAAACTCAAATTGTTGAGAGAGATTTACAGCACCTGCTGTGGCTGTCGAGAATGATATGAGAGAAACATTTTTACTGCAGCTGGGGCAGATGGAGGCATCTGGTTGTGCTGCTACAGGTGCACCATGGCGTGTCTTCTCTCTGCACTCCTCCCTGCAGTCATTCCTCCTTTGGTCACTACTGTGGTATACAACCTGACTGTCTGCCTCCAAGCACTGTGGTCTTCTGCAAGGGATTCCCACACAGTGGGGTTAATGTTGCCAGCCTTCATATCACGTTTGCAGAGAATGCAGAGAATGTAATGCAGAGAAGGTACTCATGAGAGAGGAATTAAGGCTTTCAAAATTTCTGTCCTGGGGCTTTACTACATGCCTGAGAGTTGATGGCGTTCTTCAGTTCATTCAGGGAGGGAGGGACATCCAGCTCTTCCAAGAAAGGCAGAGTCTGGATGCTATCAATTGCTGTGTTGGAAACCATGTTTTCCCAAGAGTACAGTTCTTGAAAGTGCTCTGCCCATCACTTCATCTCCCAACAAGGTTTTCAGTGGTGCAGTTTTCCTGCCTGTTGGTCCAAAGGCTGTTCTCATGCCTTCAAAATTACATCTTGTGATGCTTGCCACACTAAGAAAGGCAACAATTGCTAAATAATATGCCAATATAAAAACCCACAGCAGGTTAAACCACAGAGCCTAGGGCTTGCCGTTGCTCAGTCCCTGCTCCTGCCAACCTAGCAGTTCGAAAGCATGAAGTGCAAGTAGATAAATAGGTACCGCTCTGGCGGGAAGGTAAACGGCGTTTCCGTGCGCTGCTCTGGTTCACCAGAAGCGAGTTAGTCATGCTGGCCACATGACCCAGAAGCTGTATGCCGGCTCCCTCGGCCAGTAAAGCGAGATGAGCGCCGCATCCCCAGAGTCGTCCGCAACTGGACCTAATGGCCAGGGGTCCCTTTACCCTTTACCTATAAAAACCAGATATTAAGGAATCTGTTGCATTTCAAAATGCTAGAATAATTGGCCTTTCCTCAAGACACAGAAAATCAACCAAGTAACTTTGAGGGCCCCTCTGTGGAGAAGATATTCCACAACTGCAATGTCACTACTGGGAATACCCTTCCCACTACCAGAGATTATTTTCTGGAAACAGAGTAAAATATCCCCCAAGGATCTCAGTAGCTTCTAAATGATTATAAACTGACCACCGTACACAGAGGAAAAACCTGAAAAGAACTGATATTCAATCTGACTTCGTAAGAGTACATAAGAAAAGCCTTGCTGGATTATATCAGAGGCCTTTCTAGTAATTATTTTATTTATTTATTTATTTATTTATTTATTTATTTATTTATACATACATACATACATACATACATACATACCCCACCCATCTGGCTGGGTTTCCCTAGCCACTCTGGGTTGCTTCCCACAATGATCAACCAAATGCCTATGGCAAGCTCACAAGTTGATGGCAATAGCCCTCAATTGCAATTGTTCAACAGCAACTGGTATATTGGAGGCAGTATACAGACATAACTTGTAGCCACTGAAAGGCTTAACCTCACTGGAATTTGGCCAACCCCATTTTAAATCCTTCTTAAATTGAAGTTGGTACAGTACTAGTGTTTCCAGTCAATTTTAACAATAGTAGCACCACAGAGATTTCAGCGCACAGGCAGACCAATTCTTGAAAGTACCACTGGCAGTGTCAGAAACTCATATACAGTATATATAAGCTAAGCGCCAAACGGCTCGTTAAACCAGGGTTACAGTTGCCGAAAAGGAATGCCTAGTTGCCATTTTTGGACCAGACAGCTCAAAAATTGTTTTCTGCAATACGACTTTTTGGTTCCTGAAGCTCATTCTGATTGTGAAGATAAAATATAACTGACAGAATTCTACGGGACGTTTTCCTAGTGTATGAAAGCAGTCCAGATCAGAGGAACCCCCCCCCCCAAAAAAAGAACAGGCATACAACTCCAGCTGGTGGAGACGTCAGGCACCATCCTGGCACCAGGGCATCTTCACTTGGTTGCAAGTGGTTGATAGCCAGGTGCAAAATGTGTCTGGCACCTGGTGAGTTTCGAATGCTGGTACCAAGTTATGGCTACAGGGTTTCTAAAGTTAGCTTCAATTTGAAATCAGAAGTACCTGCATCAACTGACAAATCACCAGATTAAAAACAAACAAACAAACAGCAACCTTCTCTAATTGGAAATAAATAACTGTTGATATCTATATTTCTGGTTCTAAACTATATTTCTGGTTATTTATTCTTTGTTATAACAGGTGGGAAACTTGTTGTCAGACCCCCCAATTCCCATCACTCCAGCCAGCAGGACCAAAGGTCAGGGATAATGGGAGATGTGGTCCAGTAACACCTGAAAAGCCACAGGTTCCACAGCCCTGTAATAGGTCATGAACAAATCAAGCCTCATATGGCAGCTTACTAATAATGGGTATATTTAAAAAAATTAATCCATCTGAGCGCTCTGAAGCAATTATTGTACAACAGGTATCGTTGGACTACAAATCTCATTGTCTCCAATTACTGGCACACTGACTAGGGCTGATGGGAGTCATGAATCTAACAATATCTAAAGAGCTACACTACAAGTTGCCCCATCCCTGTTGTAGATAAACATGCTGTGGGAGGGAATCTTAAATAGCCATAATTTTGAAGCAAGAATCTACAAGCACGTACAGTCACATGGATTTTGCATTCTGTCAATATATCCTCCCTGAGTTATTCAGGAAATTAAAACAGGATGGCCTGCATTCAAATGGGAGGATTTGGAATTATTTTTGTGTCAGTCACATTCTTATTATTTATTATGTATTTATATTATATATTGTCACTAGCCAATATAAATCACGAAAAAAGAAATCCAAGAGTAAGTTAAACATATAAATTTCCAGATTTACCAACTATTAAAATTGTAAGTTTTCCAATTCATACATGGTCTTCAATAGCCATAACCTTTTCAACTTTGATCCCAGGCCCACGTAAAGGCAAAGGGCTAGTCACAACAGTAGCTAACAACTCCACAAATGCTAAAAGGCAATGTCTTAAATGCTCCGGAAATCCTGGCTTTACATTAGCAGCAACTAGGCCCAAGCAATGTTCAATTTTAAAATGGTGCTGTGATCCATGATAAGAACCATATATGCCTGGTATGTGGCTGCCTGAAGCAATCATCACTGATTAAATTCAGTCTCAGTGAGACTTTGTATTACTTTCACCACCAACAACAAGGAGTTCCAACTATTATTGTCAGTTGGTTGGTTTTATTTAAATCACAGGCTTACCATTCTGAAAGCAACACTTTCCTCCTTCTTCCATGTGCACACATGAAAAAGCAGAATAGAAAATTCACTTCTACAAAAATAAATGCTTGTGCTAGCTAAGCGAGGAAGCGTCAAGGCCAAATGGATTCAGCAAAGTATAAACATAATTTCATCGTATGTACATACTAAAGTTGAACAAAATTTTCAAAATGCTGAGTGAAAAACTTTTAACATACCATGGCACTAAACTTGAACAGTCTAACCTTCTTACATATAAACTGAAGTTGTCAAATCACATCTCTCTCGTCATCAAGCCTGCAATTACTGTCTTTGAAAAGTCATCCACATATCACAAAAATGAATTCCAGATTTTTACTGTGACTTTGCATTTGAAAATATCTTAAGATAGACCAGGTACCCCCAAACTTCGGCCCTCCAGATGTTTTGAACTACAGTTCCCATCATCCCTGACCACTGGTCCTGTTAGCTAGGGATCATGGGAGTTGTAGGCCAAAACATCTGGCGGGCCACAGTTTGGGGATGCCTGAGATAGACATTTCAACACTCCTGGAGTCATAAAACTAAAGGATGGCACGGGTATGTTGCACAAGGTCATAAAGAAATAAAATGGCAGGCAAAATACTTCCCAGAAATTCCTGACACCACTAACCAGTAAAAAGGCCCTACTGAGAAAATACATAAATTTTAGAACAAAGGAACTGCCTATATTCTGATTTATTTGTAAAGTTTATACAAGACATTAAATTTTATTCCACAAATGAAGAGGAGGACCCATGTTGATATGCATATGACTTCAAGTACAAAATGCAAATGTAGTGTAATTGGAGTTTCAAAACCTTATTACAAGAGAGACCCCCTCACCTTAAGTTTTATAAAATTGCCATTGGTGTTGCATGGAACATCAACTAACAACAATCTTTAAATTCCCATCACATTTACATGAGTTATACTTACCACAACCTCCACCCAAAACACAGACATAGTGAATAGTTTTGTTGTAATTGGCATACATTTATGATTAAGTATAAATAAAACTTTCGCAGTGCGCAGAGAAATTTGTAATTCACAATGCTGGCTCCTATCAGTGCTCCTGTAGAGGAACAGAGGCCTCATGCCATAAAAAGGTCTAGGATTTTCAAGCATTCAAGGCTTGGCTTAGGGAGAAAGACTGACAGCAACAGCTGAGAGTATCCTGTATTGATCCTGTAACATCCTGGCATACCAGGGAGGGTGGCAGTGAAGAAAGCTTTCTGGTGACATAAATAAACTCAAGAGTCTGTAAAAGTATTAAGCTTGTCGTGCAGTCCTAGCTTTATGAAGGAGTACCTTATTTAAAACAGAATAACCGGCATTTTGGGTGAAGAATCCCACACCTTTCAACCTACCTCTAGCCCTAGCTTGCACAAATGTTCTCTAAAACTTATCGCCAGAGGTGTGACTCCATGCTGCCTGACCTGAATCTAATATTAGTAAAGGGATATAAAATGTATTTTGACTAACAACAGAGGACATCCCCCACACCCCTCACAAGTGACTCATAACACCCCCACCCCACCCGTGCCCTACTTGAACACATCACAGTAAAATTCAGAAGGTTCCTTTCCCTCCCCCACTTTTATCAAGGTAACAAGGCCAAAACAAAAACAAAAAGCTTCCAACACAAAACCCTCAGAGAGAGGTTTCTCAAGGTGCTTCACAAAGTCAGCCCAGCCCTGCCCTGCCCTGTCCCGGGAAACGAAGGGAAGCCCATTCGCACATTACACCGCTTTTCTGGAGTGTCAAAAAAGAAAAAGCGTCACCTCAACACTGCGGGGACACGTAACGCACGCAGAACGTGGGCTCTCCCCAAGACCTCACCAGGGTCCCACCCACCCGGTCACCCAAAAGCCCTTCCCAAAAGCCACACGCCACACCGCCCCGCACCCCTCGCCTCACACACCTTTTATCCTCCCCACCCACCCCCAAAAAAGAAACCGTTCAACCTTCCACTGTCTGCCCGCTCGGGCCTGGGCCAAAGGCTCCCAGCTCCGAGGGTGGCTGCAGAGGGCCGCCCTTCCGCCCACCCCTCCGGCCCCAACCCAGCAGTAACGGGCCGTGCCGCCCGCCGCGGCCGCTCCTCCCTGGGCTCCCGGCGGCGCTAGGGCGAGGCGTACCTTGTAGAAGGCCCCGTTGGAGCCGCGCACTTCCACCGTCAGCTCCTCCATGTTGGGGCCGCAAAGGACGCCGGGACGGGCTTCTAGAAACTATCTCCACCTGAGGGGGAGAGAGAGAGAGAGCGACTGGAGGGAGGGGAAGAGGGAGGGACGGGGCGCCCTCGGGGCTTTTCCCCCTTCCTCACACCCCACGCAGGCCCAGGGCCGAGGGAGGAGCGGAGCAGGCGGAAGGAGGAGGAGGAGGCCAAGGGGCGGGCGGCGCCGCCCTCGAGTCTCCGCCGCCGCCGCCGGCGACTCACGGAGGCGTAGGGATCTCCGCTCCCTCAGGCCTCACCGCCCCCCCTCCCACCTCCGCCGCCTCGCGCGCGCCTCAAGGGCGGGCGGCGCCTCCTCAGGCCGCGAAACGGGAGAAACAAGATGGGGGGCGAGGGCTCGTTTTCCTCGCTCCCTTGGAGAGGCGGGTGTTTTGTTTTATTTTATGCTACCTTTGCTACTAAGCGGGGGGTCGCACCGCCTCTTCTTCGTCCTCACGACGTCCTTCTCCCGCTTCTTCGCGCACACGCGCTAGAGAAACGCCGCCTCACGCGACGGTTTGCTCCAGGAAAGCCCTCGCAGGCGGGGGGCGGCGTGTGGGGAAAAAACGCCTGTCGTTTAAAGGCGCCTTGAATCAAACCCGAAGGGGGAACAAGGGTGGGATCCGCGCGCCCACATCTATAGAGGCGCGTTCTCGGCACAGTCGCTCACCCCGTGACGGGAGATAAGCTGCGTTCAGACGTGCACGCAGAGGTGCTGCCTGTCCCCGCGCGCCGGTGGGCCGTGGGAGTTGCCGCCGGCCGCAGTGAGAAAGCGGGAGCGCGCAAACACGCCAAGCTGAGGGCAGAGTCGTCCTGGCCCAAATGAGCGGTTGGCTTTATTTACACGCAAGATTAAAGAGTCGTTGGTTACAGGCCAGTGTCGCCAGAGGTTCACCAGCCGGACATGGAGGCAAGAGCCCCAAACTTGAATGTAATCTGGGTGTAAAGCCGGGGGGGGGGAGCGGGGCGGAGTCCGGATCCAGCTGACCTGCTTTTCAATGATAGTGTTCTCTTGTTTGTTTTCACTGAACACACCTGAGATTAGCGACCAAATCCATTACAATGTTTGCAAGCATGCACTTTGCAACTGCAAGTGGGGCGTTGTACTCCATACTCTGCCACGAAACTTTGAAATTTATTTAATAAGAGAGGCTCCCAGCAGCATCTTGGCAGGTTTTGCGGGGATCACACTGCCTGGCCATACTAATGTGCACGCAAAAATCTAAAACATGCAAATAATTAAACCGACATAAACCAAAATGCCATCAGAATAATTCAAGTAAAACAGATCAGAAAAAGTTGAAAAGCGTGAGAGAAGAAAAGCATTGAGGGAGACTGGTATTGCACCCCACGGAGCTTTTTTTTAACCACACAGTAGAGTTGTTCCTGGTGCAGTAGTAGTGGGGAAAGGCCAACATTATAATGAAAAAATAGAACAATATTTGCTGCAATCAGGCCCACTGTTACTTTCGTACTAGTTTTCTTCCCTGCCGTCCACTATGATGCAATGGTGGGCACAACAAATATTTTTGAAGTGTGTTAAAAGTGAAAGTAAACATTTATTTGTCTTATTTCTAGATCACCCATAAGAGATTCTTAAAAAGAATCTAGATAAAAACAGTCCTATAATGCTATTTTCAGGAACAATAAAAAACTAATTAGGTAACTTAATGCTTAATTTAAAGGCGGGGGACTATGTTGCAGGTAGTTCTTTGCAAACTGGTAGATTCTCCCCAGTGGAAATGCGTACAGGTTGCACCTAGACATACAACAGAAAAGCTACCGTGTTTCTCATATTATAAGTCATGTCTTATAATTTTTTTTACTCAAGAAAATAAGCCTATGGCTTATTTTCGGGGGGTGTCTTATTATTTTTTTAAAAAATTACAGTATGGTACCTCCCCTGTCCGGCGCCCGGAACTGGCTGCTGCTGCGCTGCTGGGCGTGTTGTCGGCGCTTCAGCAGGGCACGCTGCTGGGTCCCGCCGGGTTGGGGCTTCACGCGGCGCGCGCTGAGTCTCTTGCCGGATCCCGGCTCGGAGCAGCGCGCGCTGCGGCTCTTGCTGCGTCCCGCCGCCGGGTTGGGGCTTGGAGCAGCGCCAAGCGCCAACCCAGCGGCGGGACCGGCGGGACCTGCAGCGCGCGCGACAGGAAGAGGAGGGACCAGCGAGTGGCAGCCGCGGCGGCCAATGAAGGCTCGGCCGGGTGTTTTTTGTCGTCGTAGCTGCGTCCCGCTGCGTCCCTCCTCTTCCTGTCGCGGCTCGGCGCCCGGAACTGGCTGCTGCTGCGCGCGTTGTCGGTGCTTCAGCAGGGCACCCTGCTTGGTCCCGCCAGGTCGGGGCTCCACGCGGCGCGCGCTGAGGCTCTTGCCGGGTCCCGCCGCCGGGTCGGGGCTCGGAGCAGCGCGCGCTGCGGCTCTTGCTGCGTCCCGCCGCCGGGTCGGGGCTTGGAGCAGCACGCACTGGGGCTCTTGCCAGTCCCGCCGCCGGGTCAGCGCTTGGCGCGGTGCATGCTGCTGGACATTTTGGAGGGGCAGCAGCAGCCGGTTCCGGGCGCTGACAGGCATCTTCCTCTTCCATGGCGCCATCCAGACCTGCTCCCACCACTACGGCTTATTTTTGGGGTATGTCTTATATTTCTTCAACTCAGAAAAATCCTGCCATGGCTTATTTTGTAGGGATGACTTAAAATATGAGAAACACGGGTACTCTTCCTTTGAAAATACAAAAGCCGTAAGATTTGAAATTGCTAAGATTCTGCTAATTTAAAAAGAAATTGACAGAGCCACGAGAAGCACCCACAAGACTATATTTGGAATATTATTCATAGTTCTGGACCAATAATGATAAGGCTTAACTTGGCGTGCTGCAATCTACATGTGAATTTGCCAAATTAAAGTTTGTGCTGGAAATATAAATGCCAGAGTGTTTAGGAGTCAAAGTGTATTTCACAGGCTGGTGTGGAGGGCCAGTTACTGCTGCAGGAAAAGAATTTAAAACATCTTGAGGGGACTGGGCTAAGGAAGGAGCAACACAGAACAATTGAAACTTGAAATATTGATTATACCAAATCCTTTTTAAGTTCACATGATTAATGTACATGTGACAGAATGTGACTCAATAGACTGATGCACAAGACTCTTTGGCTGAAATAATAGGATTTAAGTCAACAAACAGCCTGATTCTCGGGGTTCTCAGACTTGCTTTCACTCATGTTCTGCCTGAGAGGAGCAAGGCCTACTCCTTTCCAAAGAATTTCCATGGACTTAAGGAGGCTGGTAGAGAAAGGTTTGTCTCAGCATGCATCTGGAATGCTTCTTGGAACCCATAGATTGGTTTAAGTGGGATGAAATAATTTTAAAGCAGAATTATTGTTGACAACCAGTCAACAGCCATTTGCGAGACTGAGAAGCAACATGGGGAAATAATATACCTAAAATGGCCAATGGTACACATACTCTTGTACATGTCTGGATATACCATACCATCAATTATTCAATGCTTGGACCTGGTTCACACATGCACAAATATTTCATGATTTCTAATCTCCAGATTTTATTTCACTTTATGATTGGCAGTAATGTGAAACACTAGTAAAAAGAACTAATCGTCTGCATCCTCACTCACAGAATAAGGAGCAGAAAATGCTTTAGTGATCGTGATGATGTAGCCTCAATAAAAATTAAGCACCAAGGCTGCTCTGTTTATAAACTCAACTGAATTTGCCCTGCTGTCAAATGTTCCAGGTCATCTGCCAACAAAGTTATAAATTGTGTTCTCCGATTCCACTGGGTTTCTTTTGCATCCTTTGAGCCCTGAGGTTGGAGTCTGCTCCAAACTGCAATTTGTACCATATTCCATAATAATCCTAGCTAACTGGGTTTTCAGCCTGTCTCCGTAACACTGGGATTTCCCCTCCCCCTGCTGGGTAGAATTGGTACTTCCAAGCAAAAGTCTTTTTCCAGCATGGGAAATGTTAGTGAAGACTGTAGGAGAGAAATGGCCGAATGTTAGATGCTGAATACATTAAAACATTATTAATAAAACTGGGCTAGTAGGAGACTAATGAGAGGAGGGAGAAAAGAGACATGAGAAGGCAGAAATGAGATGGACAATGAATAATAGAAAGGAATAATAGAAAAAAGAATACAGGGCAGTGCAAGAGAAAAAAGAGCTGAAAATATATTTCTGTGTGCATGTTATATATGTGACTTAATCTTCCCTTTGAGAAAAGTCAGCATGATCCAGAGGCCTAGGAAATTTAAAGGCAAATCATACAATTTCTGTGAACTTCCAGGGTCACGTCCATATTATACATTTAAAGCACTACTTTCCCCGAGGAATTGTAGTGGTGAGAGTGGTTAGGAACTGCCACTCACAAAGCTATAATACCTAGCACCCTTAACACACTATAGTTCCCAGTATTCTTGGGGATGGGGAACTATGACTGTTAAAGTGGTATAAAGACTCAGCTATCCAGCTGCAAATAAAACATTTTAAGTGGAATATACCATGTGACACTAGATCAGGGGTTGTCAACCTGGTCCCTACCGCCCACTAGTGGGCGTTTCAGGATTCTAGGTGGGCGGTAGGGGGTTCTACGGCACAAGCTGGATCCTTGCATCAAGCACTGGTGGGTGGTAAGGAAATTTTACCATCAAGAAAGATGCATTAGTGGACAGTAGGTATAAAAAGGTTGACTACCCCTACACTACCCCTACACTAGATGGTGATGGCCTTATGGAAAATTCAATGTATTTTTTAAAAAGCATTTTCAAAACATTTTTTATATGTGTGTAGATTCCACTTAAGAAAGCTTCAAATATTCGGTGA
Source organism: Zootoca vivipara (assembly GCF_963506605.1). Lineage (NCBI taxonomy): Eukaryota > Metazoa > Chordata > Lepidosauria > Squamata > Lacertidae > Zootoca > Zootoca vivipara. Next base: position 10,712,041 of record NC_083280.1, read on the forward strand.
GGATGTGCTGGGTATATTTGAACAAGTCACTCACTCTCGGCCTCAGTTTCCCAACTGCAAAATATGAATTGTAGAGGTGGACTTCATAGGCCTGTTCCCTTGCTTGTTTCTACAACAGCCCAATAAGATCAGGTACCATACTTCTTATTTTGCAGTTTGGGAGTAACCATTCAGATTGGATTAGTTACAGGTAGGTAGCCGTGTTGGTCTGCCGTAGTCGAAACAAAATAAAAAAATTCCTTCCAGTAGCACCTTAGAGACCAACTAAGTTTGTCATTGGTATGAGCTTTCGTGTGCATGCACACTTCTTCAGATTCAGATTGGAGTAATTTTAGTAATGCAATAGGCATTGCTATGACAACTACCCTGGGATTTGTTATTTTTTTAAAGAGCAGTATATAAATAAACAAATGATGGAGCATAAAATGATGTATGAGGGTGCTCCTTTGTCCCGAGAAGGACAAAAGTCCTTGCTGCCAAGTGCAATTATGTTTCTCCCCACATGGCTGCTTCTTTGGAGAGGAGTCACTGTTTTGTAAAATTTGCTGATTCATATTGCTTGTTTTTGGAACATACATTTAAAGCACCCCACCCAAAAGAATCCAGAGAATTGTATTTTACACCTCTTAATACTCAGCACCCTTAACGTACCTTTACACTTCCTATGATCCTTTGGGGGGGAATAACTTTACAAAATTCTTCAAATGTATGGCATGTTTTCAACCTGATATGGTGGACCTGTGCATGTGCTGTGCTACATCCATCTAAAGATGGGAGTTCACATGAATTAATATTCCTCCTAAAAACCCTCCCTATGCATAACTATCATGGAAGGCAGTTCTAGCCTAGCCTTCCCCCAAAATTGAATTACCACAGGGCAATGGAGGCTTGGCCACCCCTTATCTTTCAAGCATTTGAAGCTGGAGTAAAGGGTAATTTGTACTCAGTCTTGGGCGCCAAATAATATTTTGTGAGATCACCTGCTGCTACACTTCATATTTTGCAGATGAAGAACTGAGGCTGAAAGAGTGGATGACTCATTCAAAGCTACCAAGGAAGACCATAGAAATGAGAGTTTTGCCATCGTTCAGCCGCCCAGACACTGAGGTTCACCTCTGAGGGCCTTCTGGAGGTTCCCTCACCGCGAGAAGTAATGTTACAAGGAACCAGGTAGAAGGCCTTCTTGGTAGTGGCACCCGCCCTGTGGAATGCCCTCCCATCAGATGGTCAAACAGATAAACAATTATATAACTTTCCAAAGACATATGAAATCGGGAAGCTTTTGATGTTTGATATCTCATGTTGCAGGCTTCCCAGGGTGGTTGGTGCAAAGCAGTCAGATGGGTGTAGTACAACTATTATTATTATTATTATTATTATTATTATGATACTGTATCCAATAATGTGTTCTCTGGACCACACCAACATAAACTGAGGACAAAGGATAACTTTGACAAACAAAAATCAAGATAATGTATCCATATCTAGGGCTTCATAATAATCCTCCAGAACCCTACAAATATACCTGTTGAGAAGCAATTTGGAAATCTCCACACGTGTTTAAGTCTGAATTACAGGTGCAGCAAGAGCCACATCCTGCTGTAATTTAAAATGTTCCCTAAGTCAGTCCCTGCTTTATATATATTTAAAGCCCTGTATTTTTGTTAGATCAATGCTTCTTCTTTTACCCAATTTAAGCTACCTCTGTCTTTAATAGGAATTTTCCCCCCAACTTCCTCTTTCTTTCTTTTTTGGTAAAACTTTATTATGTTTCATTGCCCCCCTTCTTTTGAACATTGGTTCTCAGAAAGCTCTGTGTGAAATTTTTAGAAGGTTTTTAAACATTGGTGAAGATAGATGCATATATTGAACTCAAAGGACCTTATTTTAAAAAGAAATTTGCCAGATACCCAGACCTCTGGTTGGTGATGCTCATTCAAGGATACAGAATCCATCAGCCACATTATTATTTTTACATCTGAACTTTTTTTTTCTAATGTAGCAGATAGACTTGAAACTTACAGGGTCATTTGCCCAGCATGTAATGGAATGTCCTGAGTTATAGATTCTAATTAGCTCGACCATCTTCAATAGGCTTGTACCACCAGCGCTGTCTTACCGATTTCCACTTGGCTTTATCTGCTTCTTCTTTGTTACAGCTGCAACCTGATCTTATCAATCCTTTGATAAGAAATATTTCAATTACCCCAGGGAGAAGCTTTCAGCTTTATGAAGCATTGATGTCTTCCCCATTTGTTCTTCTGTTGAAGAGCACTTCAAAAGAAGAGTTTCAGGGGAAGTAATCTGATAAAATTAGGATAAAGTCTTGTGGACTTTCACTGCTGATCCTCTCACATACAGTCCGCCTGTAATCTGAGCTGAAGAATCTGCCAACTCAGTTACAGTAAGGGCTCTGCATTCCTTTCACAGTAGAAGGGATGTGTACCTTAAAACTTGGAGGGAAACTCTATGTTACACGCCTGTTTTTGTGAGGTTGTGGGGGGGGGTTAATGAAAAAGAAGCATTGGAAAGCTGACATTTTGGACAGACAGAGCAGTTGCAAGGGACGAAGTGCTTAACCCTTTCCTCAGCAGCCATATCCCCCTTTCAAAACCACACCTGCCCCAAATTGCCCCACAGTGGAGAGGTGCGTGTGACTACCCTTTTGGATAAACAAAAAATGATGTTCCACTCAAAATTGCAGACTTCTGAGACTGCTTTTCATTTAGAACAAAAACCTGGAACATATTGTTACAAATTGGAGGGGGGCAAGGATCCCATAAATTCCTGGGTGCCAAATCCTCCCCATAATTCGTGGATTTAGTAAAAGTTAGAAATAATCAAGGTTTGATTAAACTGTGCCAAACTCTGCTGGATTTCTGACAGTAAGAGCTGTTTGACAGTGGAATGGTCTCCCTTGGGAGGTTGTGGACTCTGCTTCCTTGGAGGTTTTTAAGCAGAGGTTGGATGGAAATCTGTTGTGGATGCTTTGATTCCTGCATTGCAGAGGGTAGGACTAGATGACCATTGGGGTCCCTTCCAATTATGTGATTCGGCTTATCCTAAGAAGCCAGCCCAGCCTGGCATAGTTTGCGGAGTGTGGGAGGGACAAAGCTAATAAGCTAATAATGGCGGAGCCATGAACAGAGACTCTCAGGCACACCCCCTCAAGAGAAAATTAGGAAAGCCCCTCCCTGATGTGAAAGGCAGAAGAAACAAAAAGCCAGAGTTTGAGGAGGGAAGGGCAGAATTGCAGTGGGCAATGTGGTAAGCAAACAGGAAACAAGTACTGTATCAGTTTTATAAGCTGGGGGGATAGGCAGAGCAGAGCAGTCTGTTTTAGGCTACAGCAGGCATTGGCAAGGTTATCCGGCCATGGGCCAGCTGGATCGTTCCCACGGACATCGTCTGTGGGCCGGACAAGCACAGCGGGATACAGGAAATGGCACCTGCGCATGTCTGCACCACCGGAAATCGCTTCTGTGGCTGCGCAGACGCCAGAAATAACGCCTGCGCAGAAGCGTTTTTTGGCGTCTGGGCTGGCGCAGGTGTCGTTTCTGGCGCTGCTCTGCGAGTCCCCGTGCCGTGCTGTGCTGGTTTAGCGCAGTGCATGGGGGACTCGCCGAGCGGGTGGCCTGTGGGCTGGGTAAATGGCCTTCGTGGGCTGTATCTGGCCCATGGGCCGGAGGTTGCCGACCTCTGGGCTACAGAGTGGGTCAGACACAATGCTTGGGGTCTCTTGGAATCTGAGGCTGTGGCAATGGAAGGAACGGGACTCTCTTGGTATGTGAATGCTCTGCTCTCCCTCCACCTACGCACAGGTTGTATATATGTGTAAATAAACCGTATATCACAAGGACACCACCATCTCTGCTGTGCCTTTTTCTGAAAGGAAACACAGACCTTGGTACACACGCCTGGTACCCCTGGAACCTCATACTGCTCGGAGGTTGGAGTGGTGTGTAACAATATGATAGAAACTACCTTACACTCAGATCCACATCATATATTTAATAAACTATATAATGGAAACCTGTGTGATTTGACCCCTGTACCCACGGGTCACGGGTTTTTTTGGGGACAGAACTTTAAAAATAATGGTTATTACAGCTAAATAGGGATGTCATTGGCATCCATCTGTCTCGAGAGGCAATGGAGTGCCTCCGGGGGTGGAAGATTCACAGCACCCACTGCGGCTGCAGAGACTTGGTGACTTGTTACTGCTGCTTTCTGCATTGTTTTTAGTAGTACTGAACTGCCCCCCCCCCCCGGACAGTGTGTATGAAGGTCCTAGACTGCCCAGTTAACAAGACCACCCTTTTGGCATCAGTGATGAGGTCCAAAGGAGAGCAGAGCAATACATTTGGCTCCAGCTTGGCTGCAGGAGTTGCCAGAAGGAGGTGTACAAGGCACCATCAAACTGTCTTAGGGATTCCACTCCAGGTTTGTACAGTATATGATTTTCTCCTTAGCCCCGTCTTCTGCCGAAGATATCCTGCAAGTCAGCAGAAGTTTTGGATCAGAGTTTTATTTCTCCTAGATGGGCTCCTTCCCAATTTAAATGATAGCCTTGTTGACCAGTATAGACATATCCTAGAAAGAGCATTTTATAAAAAGCAGAATGAAGGTCTGAAGACATATCTATAACAGCTATAGTAAGTAATGGTGATAGTTAGAAGCAATAAATATTTTGTTCATAATCGCCAGGATCAAAATGTTGGTAACCCCTTAATTCCTGCATAATCCTGAGTTTATGCCATGCTAACCCAGAAATTGCAAACTCAATGAATATAGTTGAGTAAATATCAAAAGTATTTTACATGTCTCCTGTACAAAAATGTTTTTGAAAAAAATTCCTTAAAATAATCCTATTACATTTGAAGTCCCAAGTTTTGTTTGTCCTGTTTCCCTTCTATAAAACTTGTTCTTTTGCCTATAACATTGTTAAGAGGGTACCATCTGATTATGCTTTCTCAGTTCCGTTTCCTCTGGATTAAGAAGAAGAAGAAGCTTCAACTGCTGTTGCTTTTGCATCTTTTTCAGTAGCTTTTCCTTATATTAATAAATGATGACTGCCAGTTCACGCTTCTTCTTTTCCTTTTTAAGCTTTCATAACGTTTCACAGACGTGTCTTGAAATGGAATCCCTCATTATTGTCTCTATCTTGCAAATTAATTTGTTGCAGCATTTGAAGTTCTAAATGTCTCTTGAAAAAAAGCTGGAACATACAATCCAACAATCTACTCATGATGAGAGTTATAAATGTAAAGAAGATAATCTTTCAGTGGCATGAAAATCCTGTCATTCTTGCTTTACTGTTTTTAAGCTTTGTATAATGCTCTCTCTCTCTGTGTGTGTGTGTGTGTCCTCCTTCCAGGAAGTTTCAGTTCTCCCTAATTCCCTAATACTGGGAAGGGCACAATGGTATCCACAAAGGTCGGAAGAAGTAAACAAGGCTGCATACATACAACATTTTATTTTAAAATCAATACAGACTCAGTACTTCAAGAGATTTTTCTACATAGAACATACAATCAAGATTTACAGCATCTCTTTTGCCTGTGAAAAATATTTCTTGAGAAACTGGTTTCATTCTGAAAATAAAAGCACATTGCAGATTGAGTCTGCATTACCCTGCTGTGTGTCCTTTTGAAAACATGTAGGAGGACCCGGCAATGGGGGATTTATCTACACCCATCCAATGATATTGGAAGTGGGCTTATTTCAATATTGGAATTGCCACTTCCTTCTTCATTCACCTGAGGCATGTGCAGGGAGGAAAATGCATGGATAACCTAATCAATGAGAGTTTTCAAGGGCACCCAGGATCTAGAATCAATCAAGACTGAAAGCAGCGCTTTTGAGGATGAGAATGAAGGATTTTTAGCTACATTTTTGTGCTACACATTTGAGTGTGTGCACAGCCCAGTGGAGAAAGAGGACTACTAGGTCTTGCATTGGTGACAGTACAACACCATTCTCCTGAGCCAGGGCATGCAATGAATATGCCACATTCCACATGTCACAAGGAATTTGTTCTATCATACAGGAAACAGGCTTGATGGGTGCCTCTGCCAATACTATTCAGAGGGTTCCTGTCATGCCTGAAGCATGTATTGAATCTCATGCAGATTCCTGCGTTACTGATTCCCTGTGCAAGTTCAGCACGTGGCCACAGAATCTTCTGTAATGTGGACGCAGAGTGTTCTGAGCTATGCTTTTAGTGCACACAGGGTCAACCTTGCTTTTCCATCACGGTCTCTCATTCCTCGTATTGTCAGGGCAGCTGCAATTAACTCAGATGTAAGAGAACGGCACCCTGCACATTCCCCGTAAGGGTGCCAGATTCAAAGCCCCAAAAACATCCATTTTCTGTGAAGTCTCCCGATGCTACAGTCTCTCCCGTCTCCTTTCCCTTCCATTCTTGGCCCTTTTACCTGGATCCTGATCAACTACAGCAAGTTGGGTGGTGGAGCGACTGTCAGGGCCAGATCGGAAACGGACAAAAGACACCACAGCTGCTTTTTCTCCATGGTTACCCCTTGCATAGAAGTGGACCAGGATAACAGGTGACTCTTACTTCAACCCTGGCAATGAGACGACCAACCTCCATTGCACCTTGGGAAGCAACCTAGCTATGGCCAGGGCAGGCTTTGCAGCCCACACAGCACTGTCCCTCAAAAAAAAAAAATAATAATCACAGAATCATAGAGTTGGAAGAGACCACAAGGGCCATCCAGACCAACCCCCTGCCAAGCAGGAAACACCATCAAAGCATTCTTGACATATGTCTGTCAAGCCTCTGCTTAAAGACCTCCAAAGAAGGAGATTCCACCACACTACTTGGCAGCTAATTCCACTGTCGAACAGCTCTCACTGTCAGGAAGTTCTTCTTAATGTTTAGCTGGAATCTTCTTTCTTGTAGCTTGAATCCATTGCTCCGTGTCCGCTTCTCTGGAGCAGCAGAAAACAACCTTTCACCTTCTATATGACATCCTTTGATATATTTGAACATGGCTATCATATCACCCCTTAACCTTCTCTTCTCCAGGCTAAACATACCCAGCTCCCTAAGCCATTCCTCATTAGGCATCGTTTCCAGGCCTTTGACCATTTTGGTTGCCCTCTTCTGGACACGTTCCAGCTTGTCAGTATCCTTCTTGAACTGTGGTGCCCAGAACTGGACATAGTATTCCAGGTGAGGTCTGACCAGAGCAGAATACAGTGGTACTATTACTTCCCTTGATCTAGATGCTATACTCCTATTTATGCAGCCCAGAATTGCATTGGCTTTTTTAGCTGCTGCATCACACTGCTGACTCATGTCAAAACTGATGTCACTACGCCTCATGATTGCTCTGCCTCACAACCCATGGGTTGGTAACCTTAAGACTGGATTACTATAATGCACTCCACATGGGGCTGAAATCTGCCGCTAATTGGAGAATGCTGTAGCTACAGCCCAGGTGGAGGCGACCTGTTTGTGCGCATGTAACACCAGTTCTGAAAGAATTGCACTGGCTGTCAAAATGCTACAGAGCCCATTCTTGTACTAGCTGAAAGCCCTAAACAACTTGGGGCCCGGTTACTTGAGAGAATGCCTGCTCCTCTATAAAGGAGCCTGCACAAACAGGTCAGCCAGGAGATCTCAGCAGTGCAACCTTTTCCTGAAATTCAATGGGCAGCCGCACAGACGAGAACCTCCTCAGAGGAGACACCCCAGCTTTGGAACTCCTTCCCCTCTGCAATACAACTGGTGCCAATAATAACAATAATTTTATTATTTATATGCCACCCTTCTGACTGGGTTGCCCTAGCCATTCTGGGCAGCTCCCAACAAAGTATTAAAAACAGAATAAAACATCAACCATTAATGACTTCCCTGAACAGTCCTGCCTTCAGATGTTTTCTAGAACTCAAATAGCTGTTTTACCTGTTTGGCATCGGATGGGAGGGCATACCTCAGGGCAGGTGCCAGTATTGAGAAGGCCCGATGCTGCTGAATTTCTTGTGCCCGTGAAAGACCTGATTTTTTGTTGAGAATTTTCCTAGAGTTTAATGTCCACCTGGAGCACTGTGGTCATGATCTGCCTGCTTTAAGTGGCTGTTTATATATTTTATTTATGCTTTAACTAGTAACCTGAACTGGAAGTTCCTTTTGCAATGAATAGCAAGGTAAAAATGTTCTACATACATACATAACTATAGAGCTGGCTCAGCTGGCAAACCCTGGCCCCATCAACACTTCCTCTCCCACTTTATCAGATCTGAGCCACAGAATTAAAAACCAATATAAGGACAAAGCGTTTTATTTCTATTATTCCAGATTTTGACCAAAAATGCATCAACGTTAAAAGTTTAATATAATGGGCATTTGAATTAACCAGGGGAAAACCATTTTTCCCTTCCCCACTAATATTTCATTCTGCTGCTGCCACCTAGGGCATGTTCAGCAATGTATTAGGTTTACAAGACAATTTGCAGCTGCAAACTTAGATAAAATATATATTAAGCACAACATAAATAAAGCTTCCACAATAAAATCCAAGTTTAAAAGTCCTCACGATCTGCAGTATTATCTTCAGATCATATAAATCACCTTTTACTAAATATTTCTGTGGAGAGGAACATACATACATACATACATACTGTACATACATACATACATACATACATACATACATACATACATACATACATACATAATGTTATTAGTATTCTGCCTTTCCATAGTTAAAACCATGCTCAAGGCTGCTTACAACATGAAGAAATACATAGCTGCAACATAACAAAAGCATTAATAAGCAATAGATACATTAAAAAAATACACAACCAAACCTAACAATTTCCACATAAATCATAATAAGATCTAAAATAAAGATACAATAAATAAATAAATAATCAACACCCCCCTCCCCCACAACAACAAAAGCCTCTAAGCCACTGGCTCCCAGTTGGTGCTCTGTGGACCCGGGGGGGGGCACATAACCACATAACCTAGGGAGTCCATGGCACCATTCACATAACAAAAACTACCATAGCGCTATCAACATTTTCAAAATGTAGGGGGTCCATGGCTTGGCTTTTGAAAAACAAGGGGGTCCTCAATACTTAGCTAATTGGGAACCACTGCCCTTAATACAACAGCCCACAGATGCTTAACAGAATATACTCCATTCTCTTGCCATGAATTCCTTGCAAATGGAACTTTGGCGTTTTCCCAGATCCTGTAGGGTGTGATCCAAATGGCTTCCTTCTCCTCACTGCTGGCTTATTCTTCCTCAAAGAAGGTCTCCTACAAACCTTGCTCCATAGGCTCATAGCCCAGCAAGAGAACAGAACTAACGTTTCATGCCTAGAGTCAAAGAAGCTTTGTCACCAGGTATTTCAATGTGCTTATTTCAAGTGGCAGTGTGACACAAAAGGGCAAAAAGAACCAAGGCTTCGCCTCTTAGGGGACTCGGCCTCCATTTTCATATATTCATTGACTTGGGTTTATTTTTGCTGACGGGCAGGGAGGATTGGTTATGGAAGGAATAAGCGGAACTTCCTTTCCCTCAGATACCAACTTTGAGCTGCATACGTTTAAAGCTCATGTCTCCCCCGCAAAGGATCTTGGGAACTCCATCATAGAATCATAGACCTGTAGAGTTGGAAGGGACCCTGAGGATCTAGTCCAGGGGTAGACAACCTAGGGCCCGGGGGCCGGATGCCGCCCAATCACCTTCTCAATCCGGCCCGCGGACGGTCCGGGAATCAGCGTGTTTTTACATGAGTAGAATGTGTCCTTTTATTTAAAATGCATCTCTGGGTTATTTGTGGGGCATAGGAATTCGTTCATTCCCCCCCCCCAAAATAGTGCAGCCCACCACAAGGTCTGAGGGACGGTGGACTGGTCCACGGCTGAAAAAGGTTGCTGACCCCTGATCTAGTCCAATGCCCTGCAATGCAGGAATATGCAGCTGTCCTATACAGGGATCGAACCTGCAACCTTGCCACTATCAGCACCATGCTCTAAAACCAACTGAGCTATCCAGGTGGCTCAACTGGAAATGGTAAACTATAGTTCCCAACACCCTCAACATACTACAGTTCCTAGTACAGTATTCTTTGCAGGAAGCCATGTGTTTTGAATGCATGGTGTGGATGTGACCTAAGAAATAAATGCCCAGTCAGATAGACAAGTATATTGATTGTCAACAGGATAGCTCAGTTGGTAGAGCACAAGACTCTTATTCTCAGGCTCGTGGGTTCTAGCCCCACATTGGGCAAAATATTTGCACTGGAGGGGGTTGGGCTAGATGACCCTTATGGTACCTTCCAACTCTACAATTCTGTGATTTCACTCACCTCTCTCTTCTTACCACCACTCTCTCTCACCCACCATATATTCCAGCAGTAGCATTGTTTATTTTTATGCATTTGTGTGAGTGCATCACCATTCAACCAAACAGCTCCAAGGCAACAAGTTGCTTTGGATCAACAACAAAGAGAGCCCTGAAAGACTAACACTTTCTTATGGCATAAGCTTTCATGGACTAGAGCAGGCTTCCTAAACCTTGGCCCTCCAGATGTTTTTGGCCTACAACTCCCATGATCCCTAGTTAGCAGGACCAGTGGTCAGGGATGATGGGAATTGTAGCCTCAAAACATCTGGAGGGCCGAGGTTGAGGAAGCCTGGACTAGAGCCAACTTAAGATGCCTTTGATTCCCCTCCTTCTTTTCTATCCCCCAGACTTCATCAGACCTCCATTATGAAACATTTTTAAAACCAGGATTTATCCCTGGAATAATCCAGGAGAGATACCGATGAAACAACAAGCGTCTCCAAGCATGTGCAGAGTGATTTTTCTCACACTGCTGAGCAATTGCAACTTTGGGGCTGTGAGGCTTCCAAGTTCCAGGGTAGAAGTTGCGTAAAACATAGATTTGGCTAATCTAAACAGAGCAGTTTCTGTCATATGTCTCATCCCTGGCCAAAGAATGAATTAGATCAGTGGGAGGTGCTTTTTAAACCACCCCAGTGGCTTTGCACTCATTAGTTAGATCACTGGGAAATGGTGATGAAGTTGTAAACTTAGAAGTGCAGAAGCTCATAATGAGCTCCCCAGGAGGGTCCAGATATATGACCACCCCTCTGGAAAGTCCAAAAATTCAGATAGCTGTGTTGATCCAGTTGTGGTGTTGGAATATTTATAACCCACCCTGCAAGCTGAAGGTTCCCAGGACAGTATAATAACAAGTTAATAAAATATACACCGAAATATCAGGGATGATGGGAATTACAGTTAAGAACATTTTGAAGACCACAAGATCCCCATCATTGTACTATATCAAATAACCTCATCCTTAGAGGGATTTTTTTTGGGAGGGGTGGTGGTGGTGGTAATCACTCAGGACCGCATTAACTCAAGGACCACCTTCCCCATATGAACCGACCCAGACCCTGCGATCAACACCTGACGCCCTTCTTCGTGCGGCTCTTCCATGAGAAGTCCAGAGCGTGGAAACACAAAAACAAGTCTTTTTCTGCAGTGGCTCCCTGTTTGTGGAATGCTGTCTGCAAGGAGGCTTGCCTGGAGCTTTCGTTACATATCTTTAGGTGCCAGGCGAAAACTTTTCTCTTCAGCCAGGCATTTGGCTGATTAACATTCTATGGAATGGGGGATATTGGTTTGTTTTCCTTTTGTTTTTGTTTCATTATGTATTTTGTGTTTTCATTTTTTATTTTATGTTGGCCTCGGCTACATTAGTAAAAAAAAAAAAACCAGTGATTTTAATGTGTTATTAACATACAACACCAGGTGGTGCCAGAGAGCACAAACCTTTCTGTAGCATTTTTACATAAGGTTTTTCCCCCTTTTGTTAGAACGATTTATTTATGACCTATTCATAGCATTCCATACCACACCCCGTGTGTATATCCAGCCGTTGTGAACCACCTTGTAATCTTCAGACGAAGAGAAGTATACAGATTTAATTAATATGTAAATTAATTAATTAATTAATTAATCACTAGTGAATATCCATGTGGCAACTACATTCCTTCACCAAAAGCAAGCAAGGACCAAACTACAGGTGCCATGGGCTGTTTGCATGGAGCCAGATGGCAATGAAGCCACAGTTGGATGTAGCAGAGGGTTCTGCATCACTTCTGATTTACACAACTTTGAAAAATAATACTTCATCTTTTATAATATTCTTATTAAGTTTTCCCAAAAAATACACATAACATTCCAGTACATATTATAAAAGAATTCTTTTCTATTTTCTATTTCCCAACCCATTTTCTGTGATGCCATTCTTATCTATCCTTTGCTGTAACCCATCTCCAGTCTTTTTTTTATCATAGTCATAACACAATAGTCTCAAAATATTTCTGTTGCTCTTAGTTTGAAACCTGGTTGCAGATTCTTCATATTGTAATATTTCTCCGAATAATCCTTTATTTGAAAATTTATCCTTCAAATGCAGACCTGTTTTTAGCTCTATGGCCGCCTTTGTAATCGGGTGTGTATTTAAAAGGTACAAATATTGTATTGGAAACAGTGCACAGGGATATCTTAAAGCAGCACTTGGGGGCTAAATGGCAGCAGTGTCTGAATCAAATGCCTGCAGAAGTTCTTTGGTGCTTTCTGCTTGATGAGCTCAGAGCCTTCAAAAGTTGCTAGAGGCAAATGGAAATCATTCCGACTTTTAACACCTGCTTGCTTCAAACGTCAGTGAGTGGCCGTTGTAAAACTGGAGTGGCCATTAAAACTTCAAAAGTAAAAGGGACATCTGACCTGGATTTCACTTCCTTTTGCTACTTGGGAACCTCATCACCATTGCTAATTATATTGTGTCAGCCTGAATTCGTCTTCAATCAATTTTTTTTAAACAAAAACAACCCTCACCTCCCCATATATAACTGAGTAATTCTATAGCAAGATCTGCCAGGACTTGGGAGCTTCCTGGCACAGCTGGCCTACGCCACCTTAACTCCCTGATACTCAGCTCGGTAAGATATATGCTGGTGTATCTCCCGCATCCCAGCTCAGCCAGGGCCCCCAGCCAGCTAAGCCGAGCCCCGCAGATCTTAAACTCATGTAAGTGCTGGAAAGGAGGCGTGGCAGGGGCAGGACTAGAGATTGTCATGTGATCTGGCAATCCGACATAAATTAAGCCATCAAACAGGATGGTGTAACTCAAACACTATTTTAAAGACTCGTTTTCTCTTTGCCAGGCTTAGGCAGGGCTGCTGAAGCAGCCCTACTGCTGAACAGAGTTTGGATCTGGGGTAACTTTTCGCCAGCTTAATTTATGCCAGCTTGCTTTACTTTAGCTTCTTGTGCATAGGGTTGCTCTCCAATTCTTTGCCATTGTGGTCAGTCAAAATCAGTGAATGAACTCCTTCAGGTTAATTAATTCACCAAATTAATTCCAAAATCTCTGAATTACACCTGAAAGTAGCTCTTATAATTTCAGAGCGAAATCAACATGAATTATGTTTATTGTGGAGTTGAATTTGGGGTGATTTTAATTCAACTCAATTCAACTCCGTTTTAATCTAATAATTTAAATGCATTTAGCTCTAGGCTTGCCTTTCCCAATTCTAGCTATCTGAAAAGTGATGCTGCTGTTTGAGATTTAAAGATGATAATTGCTGGAGGGGGGGAGGGAAAATAAATTAAGAAATTGTTCACCTTACAATGTGTGTGTGTTTTGATGTTTTCTTAGTCTTCATAAGAACGTTTTATACTTTAGCAGAGCAGCTTGTAAAATTCTGAAGGCCGGGGGGAAATGCTGAAGACCATGTGAATGAATTGCGAACTGAACTGTGAATTGAACTGGAATGGAGTTAGTTCATTTTTAGAGGGTATGAACTTGAACTGAAACAAATTCCTTTACAAAATGAACGTTCCAAGCACTGATCTATATTGCTATAAGGCTAGTCTTCTGCGGAATGTTGACCTATGCCAGTGGTGGTGAAACTCGGCCCTCCAGATGTTTTGGGACTACAATTCCCATCATCCCTGACCGCTGGTTCTGTTAGCTAGGGGTGATGGGAGTTGTAGTCCCAAAGCATCTGGAGGGCCTAGTTTGGCCACCACTGCCCTATGCATATCAATGCAAGTCTCACAGAATGCAGGTCTGAGCAGGGCCAGCCCACCCATGAGGCAAGGTGAGGTGAGGTGACTGCCTCAGGCGGCAAGCTACACAGGGGCAGCAGATCCCAATGTAGTTAATTATTCCCACCCCACCCCTTGTTCCTGATGTAGATCTTCACCTACCCTTTCTTCCCTAGCAGGAAGGGGGTGCCATTTTGTGGTCTGCCTCAGGGGTCAAAATGTATTGGGTTGGCCCTGGCTTTGAGTAAACGTTCGGCTCAAGCTGCAGAAAAGGCAAGTGAGTAAGAACCACCACGGGTGTCTATGTCACTAATAATGACGGTTGTGAGGAGCTTTTATGGAGCGCCATCAAAGCGTAAGGCACTTTACAAAATATAAGAGGCCAAGAAGCTTACAATCTAAAATTCAACACAGAGACACCAGAGAAGGGGATGGGAATGGAGGCAGGGGTTAAGAGGGGAAGTATATGCATTTATTTCTGTTACAGACACTGAGTTAAATATAATAATAATAATTTATTATTTATACCCCCAGCCACTCTGGGCGGCTCCCAACAGATATCAAAAACACGATAAAACATCAAACATTAAAACTTCACTAAACTACCTGTCTTCTAAAAGTCTGGTAGTTCATTTCCTTGACATCTGATGGGAGGGCATTCCACAGAGAGGGCGCCACTACTGAGAAGGCCCTCTGCCTAGTTTCCTGCAACCACCAGAAGGCTGTCGGAGCTGGACCTCATTGTCCGGGCTGGAGATACTCCTTCAGGTACACTGGGCCGAGGCCATTTACAGCTTTAAAGGTCAGCACCAACACTTTGAATTGTGCTCAGAAATGTACTGGGAGCCAATGTAGGCCTTTCAGGACCGGTGTTATATGGTCTCAACAGTTGAGTATGGGAGTCTGCGGGTTAAGCCCAAGACATAGAAAAAGCAGGGTTTGAGAAGAGATTTTAAGGAAGTAAGTGAAGTGGTATCACTGTGGTGTGCCTGGGCAGCAGAACTGTTTAGAGTGCTGTACACATTTCTACAAATGATTTTGTATCTACAGTAAAGCAGTGCTTTACTCTAGTTGGAGATCATGTCTCTGTAGAATCTGCATTTTAGCTGCTCTAAATTAACCAAGGGAACAAATACACTGCAAATCTAAAATGGTTTAACCGCCATAATTTTCCCCAAAGAATTCTGGGAATTGTCGTTTTAGCAACCAGACATCTCCAACAGGGAAATCTCAGCAGCTGCCCACTGGGCTCCTTGGAAGAAGCCATGCCAGTTAAATTAGCAGTCAAGAATCACTATAATCTCTTGGTCTGTATTGTTGAAATGTGATCTGTGAATGGTAGACGATTGATGCTAGGAGGGGAGGCTCAACTGACCATTTCACACGGTTTTTTCTTGCAAATCTTGATGAAATATTTGACAAGCCTTGGACCCTTCTATGTATTTCAACTGTCTGTGAAACCTTATTGGAATTGCCCCTCCTCAGTTCTTTTCAACATCCTTCTAGAAACAGGGTGGGTTTCTTTTAGCCCCAGAGACCTGTCCTTTGTCACTTGTTCACAAATGATATGACTGGTTGCACCCTTCCAAGAGGGCATGAGAAGATGCTCTCCTTCCCTTGATGATAGAGGGAGCTCATGTGTTCACTTGGGGGGCTTCTGCAAAATCAAGTACTATAGACTGAAGAATCACTTGTGGCAGGTAGGAAAGAAATTTCAATAAAGTAAACTCTCAGTATTATCAAAATTATACATTTGGGGCTGTTAGCATGGCCTAGAAAAAGATGAGGACAGGCTCATCTCATTAAATGAGAAGAAATAGTGGAATTAGCTTGAATCTAATTACAAACCACACTATCTAATGTAAAAACATGACTGTTTTTTCACTCCCATTCATTTTGGCTAGTAATTAGTTTTGGCCTCTAAAATGCCACCCTTTAATCATCCAAACACAGATGTGATTTGCCGTGCAATTTAATCTTGCTTTAATGAAGAACTAATGGACGCATCGCAAATTACTTTCCCTGTTGGAGAAAAATTCTATTTCCTGCTTTTCAAAAGATCAAGAGTATCTTGTGATAATAGCCCAAGCGGCCCTGGCAGCCTCCTTGCGCAGAGCAAACAAGCTCTTTTACTCAACTCCCAATTCAATGGAGAAAAAGAGGCTACAATTAGCAACAAAGCAGGGGAAACGGGGCATTGCAGCCGAATCACTTTCTGCAGCTCAACCCCCGGCAACCACTGCCTTGTTAGAGCCAGGTCTAAAGTGTCAGGAGCGAACAATGTGCCATGATAAATTACTCTCTTCAAACAGCTGCACTGCTAATTTTCAATTATACACACAAATGGTTCTCAGATTGGAAGAAAATGGAGTGCAGGGGGAGAATGGTTGTAGATTTCTCTGTTTGTTTGGCAGGGAGAGTGAAGGTGGGAGAGCAGCATTCCCCCGCCCCAAAAAGAAAACCAGTGCATGAAAGATCTATCTTCCAATACCAGCTGATGAACCATCCCAAATCGCACCGTATGGAGCACATCTTTCTCAATTATCGTGGGTGGATGCAGGTGATCATCCTTCAGAGACTCATCCATGCCCTGCCCTTTAACCAAATAGGCTCTGGGAGTTCTAAAATCAGTACTCAGACGGTCCCTGCCTTTAGGTTTACAATCTAAAAAGACATGGCACACAAGGAAAAAGGAAGAGGAGGGAGGAGGGAAAAGCAGGGCCAAGGTCTTAAAGCTGTCAGCTGCCTTTTTTTATAACACAGCTAATGACACTTAAACGTGTATACCTCCCTTCTTCTGTAGATCTCAGGGCCGTTCACAACATAAAAATACAATATAAAAAACACAAAATACATGATAAAAACAAGAACAAAAAACTCAAACCAATAAACCTCCCTCCCCCCCCCTCATCATATCCAGGAGCAGATGTGTTGACAATGTCCAGGCAATTAGACCTAGGACCATAGCTGCCAAGTTTTCCCTTTTCTCACGAGGAAGCCTATTCAGCATAAGGGGAAATCCCTTAAAAAAAGGGATAACTTGGCAGCTATGCCTAGGACTCAGCTACATTAGTAAAGAAAAATCGTTTTAAATGTGTTATAACACTGTGACACCAGATGGCGCTGTGGAGTTCCAGCTTTTGGCAATGTGCTTTCCCATTATGAGGTTTACAATGCATTTTCCTTAAACTTTTTTTGATGTGTCTAGACTAGAGGTAGCCCTAGATAAACTATGGGTTTGCTTGCAGTGCATACGTTCACAAGTCTTTGGCTCCGTTCTGGGCAAACAGCTTAAAGAACTTAGTTCATTCATCAACCAACAACCAGTACTGTACCGTAGTCTGAGTTGGAAAGCAGCCTGCTATGTTTGTACCACCCAGAAATATCTATTACGAATAGGAACCATTTCAGAACCCCCTCTGCAGCTCTGTCCCCTCCTTGAGAAGCAAAATGCCTTATGGAGTGATCCTAAGAATGGGAAGCTTGTTAAGCAGGCATAAGATCCAGACACTGTTCAGGAGCAGGGCTACAATTTTGGCAGAGCGAGCCTAAGCCTGGTTTAGGGGAAACAAGCCTTTACAATAGAGTTTGAGTCACACCACCCTATTTGCTGGATTGATTTATGCCAGGCTAACAGGCCACATGACCAAATCAAATGGGTTTAGGGTTCAGCCTAAGCCCCACAATTGCCCCCCAACCCCAGCCAGTCCCCTGGAAAAGCCTTAAGATCCACCGGGATGAGAGATTTGGGGATTTATGCCAGAGCAGCCTGGCTGAACCTGGCTCAGACAGACATCTGCTGCATCCTACCTTTGTTCATCCTAGCGGATCTAGGCTGAGAATTGTGCCCTTAATGTGGAGGACCTGCACTTAGGAACTCCCTGCCTGTTGATATGAGGCAGGAGCATCCACTGTATTCTTTTTGTCACCCGCTTAAAATGTTTTGGTTTAGGGAAGCCTATCCAGACATGTAGACGTTCCATGTGTTTTACCTATTTCTAGCTACTGTTAACTTTACTCATCTCTTAAATGTTTTTAGATACCTGTTTTAACCTTTTTTATTGATAATTTTTAACATGCATATTTAATTTTTGCAAGCCGCTTAGAGGTTTTCTTATGACCAAATGGTATATAAATTTATTTAGATAAATACGCAGGCTGAGACCCTACCTGCCCACGGACTGTCTCGCCAGAGTGGTGCATGCTCTAGTTATCTCCTGCTTGGACTACTGCAATGTGCTCTACGTGGGGCTACATTTGAAGGTGACCCAGAAACTACAACTAATCCAGAATGCGGCAGCTAGACTGGTGACTGGGAGCGGCCGCTAAGACCACATAACACTGCTCTTGAAAGACTTACTTTGGCTCCCAGTACGTTCCCGAGCACAATTCAAAGTGTTGGTGCTGACCTGTAAAGCCCTCAACGGCCTCGGTCTAATATACCTGAAGGAGTGTCTCCACCCCCATCGTTATATCCGGACACTGAGGTCCAGCGCCGAGGGCCTTCTGATGGGTTCCCTCACTGCAAGAAGCCAAGTTGCAGGGAACCAGGCAGAGGGCCTTCTCGGGAGTGGCGCCCGCCCTGTGGAATGCCCTCCCACCAAATGTCAAAGAGAACTACCAGACTTTTAGAAGACATCTGAAGACAGCTTGGTTTAGGGAAGCTTTTAATGTTGATGGACTACTGTATTTTAATATTTTGTTGGAAGCCACCCAGAGTGGCTGGGGTATAAATAATTTATTATTATTATTATTATTATTATTATTATTATTATTATTATTATTACAGTGGTACCTCTGGTTAAGAACTTAATTCGTTCTGGAGGTCCGTCCTTAACCGGAAACTGTTCTTAACCTGAGGTACCACTTTAGCTAATGGGGACTCCCGCTGCCGCCGCACAATTTCTGTTCTCATCCTGAAGCAAATTTCTTAACCCGAGGTACTATTTCTGGGTTAGCGGAGTCTGTAACCTGAAGCGTCTGTAACCCGAGGTAAAGGTAAAGGGGCCCCTGACCATCAGGTCCAGTCGTGTCCGACTCTGGGGTTGCGGCGCTCATCTCGCTCTATAGGCCGAGGGAGCCGGCGTACAGCTTCCGGCTCATGTGGCCAGCATGACAAAGCTGCTTCTGGCGAACCAGAGCAGCGCACGGAAACGCCGTTTACCTTCACACCAGAGCGGTCCCTATTTATCTACTTGCACTTTGATGTGCTTTCGAACTGCTAGGTGGGCAGCAGGTACCACTGTATAAAATAAAAATGAATAAAGGGGCAGGCCTGTGGCCTGGACCCTAGCTCTCCATCATCTCTCTCTCTGAGCTCATGCCTGGTGTCTGAGGCACCTGGTTATGACCCATGGACTGCAGTTCCTAATTCAGGATATGGGATCCTTGGCTCTGGGGTCTCCGGCAGCTTGGAGTTCTCCGGTCCAGTGATGATGCTGAGGCCCAGCGCCTCCTCCATCAGCACCACTAGTCCCTCAGCCTCTGTGTCAAGGTCACTGCTGGGTCATGGCAGCAACCTCTTGAGGTAGGAAAAGCTGGGGGAAGAACTAGGAAACATCCATATGTCCCAAGAGGTGATACTTTTGGAACTGAATAAAAATGCCCGACAACACCCCGTTTCAGATGGCAATATTTGAGGACAATGAAGGTATGCTGTGAGCAGGGCTTCTTTTTCCAGCCAGAACTCAGTTCCAGCACATCTCAGGTGGGCACCAATGCTTTCTGTTCTAAGGTGGGCAACAGCACCTTCTTCTTCATTTAGAAAACAGAGTAGGTAACATTCTTATCTGCAAAAGCAGCGAAGGAACATTGTCCGACTGTCGGTAAAGTCAAATGTTGTAAGCAGTGCTTTAAAAAAAAATATGTTTAGGGGTACTCTCATTTTGACTCAAGAAAATCACCTTGTTTTATAGTTCAAATCGGGGAAAATAAATACAGTAGATGGACAAAAGTACAAAGATTCACAAAATGTTTAGGGGTATGCGTACCCCTGCGTACTCCCAGAAAAAAAGAGCACTGGTTTTAAGAGTCAACATTTTAAAATGGAAAGATCCGTTGTGGATTATTGGGCCTAGCATCCTATAAACTGGGAATCTCTGCCAATAACGCAATTAGCCCAGAACACTTGCCTGATATTTTGCTGGCCAGGCCTGAGTCATTCATCTTCATGGTCAGTCAGTTTTGTTTGGGCAATGCAGACCATTCATCTGGGAGCACTCTGTTGAAATACAACACACACACACACACACACACACACACACACACACACACACACACACCATCCCTAACTTAAGGACAGTCATGCTAACTCCCTGGTCGGTGGGTCGGGATCCAGCCTGATTAAGGACGGTTGCAAGGGCAGCACTACCACCATGCAAATCTATGGTCAAAGTTAAGAAACGGGTCTCGAAATACATGTTTAGGTTAAGGGTGAGTCCCAGGTCTGAAAAGGTTGAAGAGTACTGTGGTTATCTGCCAGGTGGGCCCCCCATGAGAATGAAAGCCCCTTTCATCTTGCAGGGGTATTGGTAGGGACCTTGCTGCCTTGAGTCCCTCCAAGGGGGAAAGGGGGGTCATTTAATTAATTAATTAATTAATCAATCAATTTATTTAAATAATTAATTATCTAAAATTTAAATGAAGGCGCATTTATTTACACACAGCATTTCTACCCTTTGAAAGAAGTTAGAACGTATCTCCCTAGATCCTATTTCTCAGTGAGGTGGTGAAGCTAGGTCTGGGATGTACCATTTAAGATGGTAGATCACATGACTTCCTTAAAAGAAAATCCATATATATATCTACCTACTGTAGCTTCTCAGGGAAAAGTATAGGCTAGAATCCTACTGTATGATATTTAGTTTTCTCTATTGGGATAAAGGAAATTGTATCAGGAGCATTCAGTCATGTGAGCACCCACATTCTCCAGCCCCCACTGGTCTTCTGCAAAAATGCCACCCAACAGGGGTTACACCCATGCCATACATTTAAAGCATATTTATACCACTTTAACCAGCATGGCTTCCCCCAGAGAATCCTGGGAACTGTAGTTTACCCCTCACAGAGCTTACCTCCCAGCACCTTAACAAACTACAGTTCCGAGGGTTCTTTGGGGGTAAGCATAGGCCACAAATGCGCTTTTAATTAGAGATTCATGGGATTGGATTAGAGTACAGTACTTAGCAATTAGCCACTAGACCAGGCATCCCCAAACTCAGCCCTCCAGATGTTTTGGGACTACAATTCCCATCATCCCTGACCTCTGGTCCTGATAGCTAGGGATGATGAGAGTTGTAGTCCCAAAACATCTGGAGGGCCGAGTTTGGGGATGCCTGCACTAGACCATGGGTAACCAATATGGTGACCTTCAGGTCCCATAATCCTTTGGCCATGCTGGCTGGGGCTAATGGGAGTTGGAGTCCAACAACTTATTCATTAGATGTTGCTGTCCCACATTTGCAAGTACATTGCCAAAACATAAAGTGCTTTACTTTTGCATCCTCACATATTTGTTGCCTGAAATGAAGTTGTTTCTTTATAGTGTTGAAAACTGTTAAAAAATAAATAAAACAAAAATGGAAAAGGGGGGGGGAGGAATCTTCAGCTTAAAAAATAAATAAACAAGATTTCCCCCCCTTTTTCTGATGAGTGCCAGCGAGTCTGTCTATAAGTTTCTCGCATTGATTTGCAGCTGACGGCTAAAAACAGCTTATACTGATTTTGTTTGTTTGGAGGGCAGATGATAAAACGTTCCACCCAAATTAGTAATGACAATTTTTGTCTCCAGAAATGTACATGCAAATGTAATGGTGTTTGTTGTCGTTTCAACATCTCTGCCATTATTGAAACAGAAGAGCCAGTACTAATTCTTGCTGTCATATTTTTGAAAAATGAAAATAAGGCTTTTAAAGAGTCGTCAAGGTTTTCAGCGTGGATCATTCACCGCTGGCATGCTCTTAGGAGAACACCCTCAGCAAAACAGCTAAACAAAAGCTAACTAGGGTTCTGGTTTCTAATCTTTTTAGGAAACATACTCTGTGAGATTTCCAGCTAGAGAGCCGCTCTGAAAATTGAAGCACTGAAGTGGGGAAGAATGGTGTGTGGATCTCTCAGAGAGAGCCCTACAAATAATAATAATAATAATAATAATAATAATAATAATAATAATAATAATAATGCCCCACCCATCTGGCCAGGCTTCCCCAGCCATTCTAGCTGGCTTCCAGTAGATAAAAACATAATAAAACGTCAAACCTTTAAAACTTCCCAATACAGAGATGTGGGTGTGTGCCCCTGCTCCATAATTCATCTATTTATTTTATTTTATTAAATTTATGTCCTAAAGGAGCCCAGAGTGGCAAAGACATCAGTGATAATTAAAAAGAAGGTAAAAACATTTAAGACAATTAAAAGCATCTAAAATGTATAAAAACAATAAACACACTACATACCCTTCAACCTTTCTCCAGTGAAAACAGGGACATCCTATTCCATAATATTATTAATAATAATGTTATTATTTATACCCTGCCCATCTGACAGAGTTGCCCCAGCCACTCTGGGTGGCTTCCAACACATAGAAAAACATAATAAAACATTAAACTTCCCTATACAAGGCTGCCTTCAGATGTCTTCTAAGAGTTGTATAGTTACTTATCTTCTTGGCTCAGGAGTCACATAACTCCATACCCTCCAACATTTCTCTAGTGAAAATAGAGACCTCCTAAGGAAAAGCGGGACATTCTGGGATCAAATCAGAAACTGGGATGGCATCTCTAAATCACAGATATCCCTGGAAAATACGGACACTTGGAGGGACTGCGGTTGTAGGACTATGGCACCCAAGCTGTCTTTGTGGGCGAACGGCTCCTGCCAACCGAGAACACCTATGCCAACACAAGAACCATTTTCCCATAGGGCCTCCATCTTGCCAAGGTTTAAACTCAGTTTTGTTGCTCAGCCACTCAGATGTTGCAGAGAAATGAGGGGGGCACTTCTTAGAGATCCCACACACACACACAACCTAAGTTTTGTATAAACTGATTAAAAAGTAAATAGGTACTCTCCTAAGCTGACTCCATTGCAGCTAGGGAGTTAAGATCCCATCAGGCGTTTGGCTTCTGATTGGCTGCCTCATATAGAATTTGGTCACCTGATGCTGCTGCTGCTGATGATTTTTTAATATATTACTGCTTATCTGCATTTTAAAATGCTGGTTAATTTTACCTGGCCACGCTTCTGTTACATTGCAGTTGTCTTGTAAGCTGCTTCCAATATTTTGCATGGGAAAACAAGGTGGATATTTATTGAAACAAATGATTTCCAGGTTAGGAATGCAGGCAGAACAACAGCTATCTAACAGTGGAAAGAGATTATGTAGCAAAAATCAACTTTTGAGGCTGAAGGAAATCTCCATGCAGTGGTGAGAAAACAAAGGGTGTTTATTGCTAGCAATAATGGCTCAGTGGGTTCACTCTCCAAAAGCTGAGCAAAGCCCCAAAAGGGGGTGGCCTCCTTAATAGACATAGCTGTTACCTGTTAAAGCAGGGGTCCCCAGACTTACCGTGCGGCGGGCCAGTGCCCGCCGCGCCGACCGCGCGGCGGGTTGGAGGGCAGGGGAGTGCGCGCCCGTGCGCATGCGCACACGCACACGGGCGGGGAAAAAATCGCCGAAAATCGCTTGTGCGCATGCGTATGGGCCTCCCCCGACCCGGAAGTGCACCAGAAATGACCTCTTCCGGGTCGGGAGAGGCCCATACGCATGCGCACAAAGGATTTTCGGCGATTTTTTGCCGATTTTTTAGATCGTCGCTGCGCCGCGTGCTGTGAGAGCGGGCGGCGGCAGCGGGCGGCGGCAGCGGGCGGCGGCAGCGGGCGGCGGGGGTCGTCGCGGGCCGGATTGGAAGGCCGATTGGGCCGCATCTGGCCCGGGGGCCGTAGTTTGGGGACCCCTGTGTTAAAGCAATACATATGCATAAACTTCCTCCAATCTAAAGTTACAACTTAATACTAATTATACCATGTAGGGTCTTTCCTTCATTATCTATTCATTGAGCAAGTGAACAAAGAACTCTCTCTAAGCAACCCCCGCTTTGCGTTCCTTTCTACCTTCTCGGTAGGGGCGCCCGCCCTGTGGAATGCCCTCCCATCAGATGTCAAAGAGATAAACAACTACCTGACATTTAGAAAACATCCGAAAGCAGCCCTGTTTAGGGAAGTTTTTTATGTGTGACATTTTAATGTATTTTAATCTTTGTTGGAGGCCGCCCAGAGTGGCCGGGGAGGCCTGGCCGGATGGGCGGAGTACAAATAAATTATTATTATTATTATTATTATTATTATTATTATTAATTAATTATTATTACTATATACCTGAGGGGGTTAGAACAGATGAAGGTACATCTCAGAACAGCAAGGCACGTCTTCTTTCATATGCAGACGCTTAGGAATGTGTTTACAACCTTGGGAGTACAGCTGCTCCTAGCACAAGATAAGGCACAAGGCCTCTAGCCTGGATAGTTAGCTGAGCTTATAGTAAGGTTACCAGGTTTTTTTTCAATGGATCCGGGGACACAATCAATCAATCAATCCTACGCGTTCGGGACGTTGATGCTGCAGCAATGGCGGTGGCAGAGGGGCGGCCGCCGCCTTGACCTCAGCCGCCACGTTTCCTCCCCTTCCTCCAAGGCTTCTATCTCCTTTCTCCATGAGCCTGGGCAGCCCCTGAGTTGTTGGTTCTTCAGTGGTGGTGGTGGGGAAGCAGTGCAGAATGGGTCAGGCATGGAAGGCGGAGAAGGAGGGCCGAGAGCAGCAGCAGCGAGGCCATCGGAGCAGCCCCAATCCCATTCCTACTTGCATGCAAGCAGGAGGGGGCAGGGATCCCTCAGCTGGGAAGGGAGGCTTCCTGTTGCCTAACTGAGAGATCCCTGCCGCCTCCTGCTTGCACGCAAGCTCTGATAGGCAGCGTGAAGCCTCCCTTCACAGCTGAGAGATCCCCGCCCTGGTCCTGCTTGCACACAAGTAGGAGTTGGGAGGCTGCTCCGATGATCAGCATGAAGCCTCCCTTCACAGCTTAGTTGCTGGGGTCAGGGAAGGTGGAGGCGCTGCATCTTAGAGCCCCGGCACCACCATCATATGAGGACTTCCAAGCAGCTCCTGAAGCCAGCCAGAGCCAACTGCTCAGGGCTGCTGAGACTGCCGCTGCTGCGTTTCCCGGGGACATTAGATGAAATCTGGGGACATTCCGGGGATGGAATTTGTCTGGGGACTTATTCGGGGATTGTCCCTGGGAAACGGGGACATCTGGCAACCCTAGCTTATAGGTTTATATATTTATATTTATATGCATCAATTAGAGCAGGGGTCAGCGAACTTTTTCAGCAGGGGGCCGGTCCACTGTCCCTCAGACCTTGTGGGGGGCCGGACTATAAGCCATCCCCGCCATGACTCTCCCCTCCCTTCTCCACAGCATTGGACGAGCCCTGGTGGCTGCTTATCTGTGTCTTGCGAGCGGCAGGGGCTGGCGGCAGTGGTGGATATCAGGAGTATGGGCAGGAGTCAGGCTCTGGGGCCTGTAGTGTTTTGCAGGACTGGGGCCTGCCTCAGCTTGTGCTGGAGAAGCAAGGAGTGGCCACTCAGGTGAGGCCACTTGATACCTTACTGCACCTGGTGGCAGGAGCTGGGAGGGATAAAAGCTCAGCATTTCCCTTCAGCTCTTTGCCACAGCAACGCTATCCCTGTCTGGTTGCATCTGGCCTCTTGCTCCTTGGACCCTTGCCGACGCCTTGATCCTCGACCCTTGGACCCTTGCCTTGCCGACGCCTTGCTCCTTGGACCCTCGCCTTGCCGATACCTTGATCCTCGATCCTTGGACCTTCGCCTTGCCGATGCCTTGCTCCTTGACTCCCAGCCCTTTGCCTCCGCCTTGCTCCTTGACCCCGCGACTGCCTGCTGCTGGACCCTCAGCCCTGCACCTGTTCCTGCTTCTACACCACCATCTTGCCTCTGGTCCCGACGTCCTCAGCCAGGGCTTCAACCGCCCGCTGACCGGACCGAGACAGTGGAGGGACGATGAGCAGCGCACGAAAGGGCTCTGGAGCGGGGCTGCTTAAAATGGGGGCCGTGCGAGTGCTGCTGCTGGCACCAACAAAGCCTAGCCCCCTTCCTCTTCTAGGCAGGGCGGGGAGAAACCAGGAGGAGGGAGGGAGGGGGCGCCGCTGCCACCGTGTGAGGGAAAGGGAGGGAGAGGGATAGAACGTGCGCGCTGGCAATCCACAACGTGCGCGCTGGCAATCCACACAGCGATTCCCAGACCGTCCGCAGGCTGGATTCAGAAGGCAATTTGGCTTAGTTTGCCAACCCATGGAATAGAGCCTACATTTGAAATTGCACCAATGGAGGTGGTAAAGATAAGAGGGTGGTTTACAAAATAAAAACATAAAAATACACACCATAGTAATAAACAACAACAATACTCCACCACCATATGCAATAAAATATGGTTTGTATCCAACAAACTATACATACCCTTCCTCTTGGGCCATGGGACTCCCATTCTCTCTCCTCCCTCTGCAAAACCCCAAAGGATCTCCCGAACAATACAATCAGTATTGTAGTGACCTATCAGTACTGTAGCTTCCAGAACCCCCTTGAATTAAGTGGAATAGGAAAGATCTTTACACATCAGATCAATACTTTCTGTACTGAGAAATGCAAACCGACATGAATTCCATGTCAAATTTATCCGAATGTAAAGATGTTTGTGTGCTATTTTCCCTAATGTACTCATTTTTGCAAAGCAATTTTTTGCTAAAGCAATGCATTTTATATGTTATTTTCATGAATGCATGCTTTACCCCAGTACAGTACTTTTGTATGCATTACTTGGATGAGTTGCAAGATCCAGAGAGGATTCTGTTGTGCTTCAGGTTGCACAAAGTGGGGATTAGGTAGGTGCACCTTTAAATGTGAAATTGAACTGAACTTACCTCCCAGAAAACATGCCTAGGATTGCTCTGCAACCCTCTTAAAGGGAAAGCTGTGCTGCTTAGCACTTCTTGCCCAGCTAACACTTATTCAGCAAAATCTATGGAGCTTGCCGGCCTTGTTTGCATTTAGCTGGTAATCTTTGCATAAGGATTAACTCCTCTCCCGCAATTATCAGGCTGCTGTATTAGAGACATGTGGAAGGTTTTGGGTGTTCAATTTACATTTCCATTTTGTTTTCTTTGCACAAACATATTGATCGTTCTGATTTCAAAGGCAGCCCTATTCGTTATTAAGGCTTGGGATCCCTTCAGAACTGCCTTAGTAATTTAGAAACGGTGCAGGATCTGATATTTGAGAGGATATGCAAACTCAGCCTCTGTTTTTGTGTGCCTGCTGTGAGTTAACTAGACACTGTGGTGTGTTTTTTTATGAAACAAAAAAGCCATCATTTTTATTGCTTTTTTGCAGTTTGACTGGATTTGAGAGCGCTTTTCATTTCAGCAATGTAGTAAAATCAGTGCTCCCCCCCCCAAAAAAAAACCTGTTTAGGTGTACTCTCAATTTGACTCAAGAAAATCACCATTTTATAGTTCAAAGCGGAAAAAATAAATACAGGAAATGGACAAAAGTACAAAGATTCACAAAACATTTAGGGCAGGCATCCCCAAACTTGGGCCCTCCAGATTTTTTTGGACTACAATTCCCATCATCCCTGACCACTGGTCCTCTTAGCTAGGGATCATGGGAGTTGTAGGCCAAAAAATCTGGAGGGCCGCAGTTTGGGGATGCCTGATTTAGGGGTATGTGTCCCCCTGCATCCCCCCAGAAAAAAAAAAGCAGTGGCAGTAATGTTCTACATGGCAACCTTGATACACCATACAGATTCAAGCACAGCATATCTTCCAACCGCCCCTATTTCCCTGGGACATTTCCAGAATTACAGAAGCCACCCCAGCTTCTGTTTTGATCCCACAATGTCCTGGAGATGAGCTGGTGCTTGCAGGGGTGCCATGCATCTTTCGGTGCAACGCTTATGCACGGATTTGGTGCCATGCTCTCACATGAGCCAGCTGACTCACATGGTGCCAAAATACATGCACCCCGATTTTCACCAGGGGAATGTTGGTCGGAATGGCACAGCATTGAACAAAAAGAAAAAAGAAAAAGCAACAGTATTGCCCCTTAAAAGTGACCCATTTGGGGGGGGGGGGTTCTACCTTTCGGATATCCTGCAATTAATCAGTTCTCTTGACACTTGAAAGTTGCTCCTCTGGAAAGTTGCTGCCTCCCTCTAAAACTAGTTGATCAGTTGGGCAGAGCAGGGATGCCTGTTTGTAGTGGAGTCTGATTATTTTTTTCAGCCTTTAAAGAGTGGAATTGACTAACTGTTATGTATCCAGTGGTCTGTGTTTGCCTGAGCTTGAGTCTGGACTAAGGATTCTGAGCCCCTGTGTTCTGATTCAATACATGATATCCAATCACAGAACATTTCAGGATGGAAGAGCAATGCTCAATAATAATACAGTAATTTATTATTTATACCCCACCCATCTGCCTGGTTCCCTGTAACTTGGCTTCTCGCAGTGAGGGAACTGCCAAAAGCCCCTCAGCACTGGACCTCAGTGTCCGGGCAGAACAATGCTACTTCCGGTGCTGCACTACCCATGTATGGGCACCGGAAATCGGGCGGCGCCAGCACCGGAAGTTGCTTCTACGCATGTCCGGACATGCGTAGAAGCGACTTCCGGTGCCGCACCACTGCTGATCCCGCATTTTCCAGTGGGAGACTTGGCAGCTGTGCCACCCAGAGTGGCTGGGGAAACCCAGCCAGATGGGTGGGGTATAAATAATAAATTATTATTATTATTATTATTATTATTATTAAAGCTGAGGCTGCTGAACAAACTCTTGGGCTGAGGGAGTTTATGGTGTGTTGCTGTTACTGATATTAATTTCTGTGTGTCTTTATATTTTAGATCTTATTGTGATTTATGTGGAAATGGTTTGATTTGGTTGTGTATTTTTTTAATGCTTTATTCATTGCGTATGACTACTTTTGTTACGGTAGTTGTTGTTATTGATTAGATCTATATACTGTCTTTCATCATAAGATCTCAGGGCCGTTCACGGAATAAAATTCAAGATAGAAACAGGAAAATAAGTAAAACAAAACACGTTTTAAGCCTCAGGTTTTAATAATGGAAAGGTGGCATACAAATAAAATTATGTGAACGTACATACATAGTGTATGTACATGGCTGATTAATATCCTACAGCATTTTAAATGTGTTTGTGGGAAGGGGGATTATTGTTTTGCTGTCCCCCCCCCACTTAATTACTTGTTTTTATCCTGTATTTTATTCTGTGAAGTGCCCTGAGATCTTACAATGAAGGGGTAGTATACAAATCTAATAAATAACTAAGTATGTATGCTCTTACTGTGACTCCTACCCTGAGGCAGTGGGAGACCAGTATACCACCACAGCAGATTCTGTTTCCAGTTTGGCAGCTGGCAACTCCAGTTGCAGATAGAGGTATGAATCGGGGCTGTTAGGCTCAAAGAACCCTCAACCTCTGTTCCCATTCCATGAAGTGATTATTACTTTGAAAGTACTGGGCAGATTCTCCGCCCCGCCCCTTTCTGAAACTCCTGCAGATTATTTTAATACTTTGCTAAGTATTTTAAGACAAACTAAGAAGTTGTGCCTCCTAATTATGAAGCGCAATTACCATACAAAAGGATTATTTTTTTAAAAAAATGTTTCGATTAAGATGCCATCCCAGTTTCACATGACTTCCTCCTCTCCCCCTAAAAATAAAATAAAATATGGCGACATGAAACAGAGAAGGAGGGAGGGGAAGAATCAGAGAGGCAATACTGAATTGTAACAAGCCACTTTCATTCTTTTTTTTCTTTCTTTTTTTCCTTTTTTGCTGAAGTGGGATTTTACTCCTTCTAGTTTATAATCGTTACAGAAATTTAAACCTCAAGCCATTTCAGTCCAAGCTTATACTAAGCTTGTTAGTGGTTTCTGATGCTGTATATGATAGGGTTTCAGCATTACCATAAATCAGCAGAATTAACTATGATCTTCAGAAGCATGCTTGAAAGTGGGTGACAGAAGTCTGCAATTTGGTGCTCTGAATATTATGATAACATTCTATATTAAATGTTTATAATCTACTTATGGCTGAGCTTCAAGTATATTTTATATATTTGCGCTTTCCCCCAATATTGGAAATCAGAGGCTATTATGGCTTTCCGGGGCAACAATATTAGCAAACCCCCCCCCCTCCATTTTATTTTTATTTATTTTATAAAAACAGAAATCAGAATGGCAACAAAACGGCGAGATGAAAGTTTATTTCTTTCTAGAAAAAAATATAGAAAGGTAATTGGGAAAGGTAATTTATGTTTTAGAAACAGAAGACTAATACAGTTCGCAAACTAGATCATTGTTTCCCAAACTTGGGTCTCCATATGTTTTGGGACTACAACTCCAATCAGGCCTAGCTAGCAAGACCAGTGTTCAGGGATGATGGGAATTGTAATCTGAAAAACAGCTGGGAGACCCAAGTTGGGGAAACCCTGTGTTAGATTCTCTGCGATTTCCAGAAGTAGCTTTCCTGTCATGTGAAAAATCACATAGGATGTGGAAATTATCAGATGAGAAAATGTTGGGGAAACGAAATGCAGTTCTGTCTGAATGGAGCAAAACGAAGAGATAGCTTGCGTTCATTGTAACATGTAAAGAAGGCATGTTCTTCTTTCTAGGCTGGACATCAGATGAGCCCTGCAGGATCATACCAAAGGCCCTCCAGCATTTTGTTCCCATGGTGGCCAAACAGATGTCTATGGGATTCTCAATAGCACATACAGTATGTGCAATAGCATTTTTCTGCTTATGTGCCCCAGCATTTGGTATTCAGGTGCAGCATATAACCATCATGACTAACAGACATTGTGAACTGATAACTGCTTACATGGTGACTGTCAAGACAGTTACTTGTCCCTGATCCATTTGCTCAGCTTTTGAATATGTCATTAAAAAAAAAAGGTACACACAGCAGAGGTTGGATGGCCATTTGTCTCAGATGCTTTAGCTGAAATTCCTGCATTGCATAGGGTTGGACTAGACTAGATCACTCTTAGGGTCCCTTCCAACGCTACAATTCTATGATTCTATTATTCTGTATATACAGTAGTCTATTTCATGACTTTGATGCATGATTTGCCTTGCCATATATGACCATCAATTTGCCCATATGAACCTGATTACTATTACACACACGAACATCATGTGTTGCAGTGATCTGTCATATTTTCAGAAATACACCCAATTCTGGCAACACAGGCCATATAAGTCAGTGTTGCCAGCTTTCCAAATGGAGATGAATTGTCTGTACTATTTGTTTCACCTGAGCAGTGGATAGTTGAGCCCATGACAGGTGCCCCAAGCCTGGCACCCCCAGAACTTGCCTGGGTTGTCCACCTCTCAATCCAACCCTGCTTTTGACTGATAAACTGGAGTCGTCATTTTTACTGATACCAGTCTGATGAGCCTGTTTAGGGTTTAAAGTTCACATGACCAACGCCTTACCTGTTTACGAATTTCATTAAAAAATTCTTTTGTATTTTATTTTTTGGTGGGTTAATTTTTTTTGTAAGACATTGGCACAATCAATTTCAGAAATATATAAATGGTGTGATAAAAGAAATGTAGACCTTTGTCTGAGACTCTATAGGTCTGTAGCCTCGTGCTCCATAACATATTTTACTTAGTTGAAACAAAATAAAAAAATTCCTTCCAGTAGCACCTTAGAGACCAAATACGTTTGTCATTGGTATGAGCTTTCATGTGCATGCACACTTCTTCAGATACACTCTGAATTATACTTAGCATAAAGTTAGACATGAAATATCCTGAGTGAATTTCACTCACTCATTTCTGCGTACTGCCATTTTTAGAAGAGAGGATTTCAACAGGTGTGTCACTGTGGTGACCAGAAAAGCAGAATCTCCCTTGCATTCTCTGCTGAAATACTACGGTAGCAACCAAACTCCCTATGAGATTCAATGTCCCTTTGCATGTACAGGGTTTTTAAAAATGCAAACTGCATCAGCAAAAAGGGTGGAGGAGAAAGGCTGATAATTAATGGGATCAGAGCAGCTAGGAGATAGAATTCCACCCTGTCCTTGGATTCCTCCCCTGCTAAAGTCTGGGAAAACCCTCCAAAGCTAGCATTTGCAATGGGAGAATACTGTATCAGTGCCAATGGGAGTTTATCCCCAAATACAAACATTAGAGTTGAAGGAGGGGTTCAAAGCAAAGGCTAGATAGCTCACAATGAACATTTAAAGCGCGCGCACACACACACACACACGGCACTGTCAAGAATTGTGGGAACTGCAGCTCTGTAAGGGGCAAACTACAATTCCCATGGCTCTTTTTTTGAGAGGGGTGCTTTAAACATATGGTGTGTACAAACCTGCATGTAAGATGCAAAACCACATCTAACATCGTATACAATTTGGCCCTAAGTTAAGAGGTTGCTCTAATATCAAAACAACTCTCATGGTGCAAATCTTGAGGTGATTTAGGGACAGCTGTCAGCTAACTCCTTCTTTACTTGGTGCAAGTTCTAAGCACTAACAAATCCCTGTTTGTTACGCCATTGCTGGTCTTATTATTACTGCTTGATACATTCCATGGATGTCTGTCTTCTGCAGGTAGTATTATGCTAACCTCTCACCAGCTCCTTACGAGTGGACCAAATCTGGGGTCACTGAGCATGTGGAAGACAATGGACTCCCCCTGCTGTCCTTGCTCTATGCAGAATGCCTATTTGCTGCATCTACAGTGCTAAGGTTACTCTCAGTAGAAGCGTAGGTAAATTTTATTCACATTGGCTCTTGGTGGCCAGACGCAAGACAAAATGCAGGATTAATCTGCACCTCTGTGGAATTGGTGGCACAGCAAAATACTCATACCTGCCCTGAGCCTGTGGGGTTGAGACTGGGCTATGAATGGAATAAAATAAATAAAGGCGGCATCTGTGTTATCAGGAAAGGAGTGAAGCAGAGCTGTAATTAATCACTAACGGAGACACAGCGCAACAGTTAAAGCAATGAAGCTAATTTATTAAAATAGAAGCGGCTTGGTGGGTGAGATAGCCTGCAAAGATTCAAGCCTCTGAAACAGGAGGCTCTTATTTATTTTTATATACAAGAATTCACCACCACCATCATATACCTAGTGGGTATGCATCACTCAACAAATAAGGCCACAATTATAAAGTCCCAGAACCAAGACAAAATACAGCTGAATTTTTCTTCTGGAAGTCTTTCTCATGGGTGAAGTGTGAAGGAGGAAGGTCCTTTCTGGAGGTATTTGTTGATACCTGTGTTGCCTTGAACGAATTACTAAAGTTCTGAATTAAAAAAATAAACAAAAAGTGAAGTGCTTGAATATGACATTTTACTGCCTTAAAACCTTTTCTTCAGATTTTTCCGTTAGGGAGGGGTAACAGCCCCTTGAGCTGCTGCTCAGAACCCCGGCGATTAACCAAATACTGTATTCAGAAAGAAGATTTCATGAAAATAAATAAAATGTCATAACCTGCCCTCTCTGAGTAGGTGCCAGTTAAGACGTTAGGACATAACCTCAGTACAACCTAAGTATGTATGGTTTGGTATTAATAGAGCCTTTGCTGTGGAGCAGTTTCCTCATGTTATGAAAGACTTTGCAGTATTCAGCTTAACAGAAGAGACACCCACCCACCCAATATGGGGAGGGGAGTAAGAATGCAAAAAAAACCCCACAAAACAACTCCACACCTCCAAACATGCTTCTGACCCTCCGACCACATTTTGAGCAGAATGTCAGCTGAGGTCTGATTCCTTATCTTCCATCTCGGTCACTGAAACCCTCTGACGGTTGTCTTGGCTGCCATGACAACCATGAGGCTGTCCCAACTTGTCACTGGCCCAACATATGTGGCAGGCCACTCTCTCTGAACCTTGTTTTTCTCGCCTGGGCAGGAAGAAGGTAATGTTGACATCAGATCCTTGTCATGGTCAGATTGCTTCCTGTTTCAGGCTTTCAGCAGTTTTACCACTCTGTAGATGATTCGCCCTATTAGGATGATCCACCCACGGAGGCTGATGGATCCAATGGGTTTCCAGATGGCTCTGGGGAATTTTTCATGCTGATATGACTGGCGCTCCTGTCAAAGTCCTTGTTAACTTTTGGAATATCTTGATGACTCGGACTGTTGACATGATCCACCCCTGAGCACCTTCTCCGACTTCTTGGAGTTGGTTTGCCTTCCTAGTATAAATGCCGCTCAGACCCAGGCAATAGTCAGGAACCACCCCTGTAGAAGTCTGGTTAGAGGATGCAAAATGCAATTTTGACATTCCTTCAACTTACTAGGGTATTCTAAAGTCTAGTTAGACAAAGCAATAGCCCCACCTGTTGGCAGCTTCAAAAAACAAACTCTGTGAAACTATGCAGCCCGATCCTATACACTTTTAAAAGGTAAATGGACCCCTGAGCGTTAGGTCCAGTCGCGGACGACTCTGGGGTTGTGGAGCTCATCTCGCTTTCCTGGCCAAGGGAGCCAGCGTACAGCTTCTGGGTCATGTGACCAGCATGACTAAGCTGCTTCTGGCGAACCAGAGCAGCACACGGAAACACCGTTTACCTCCCCACCGGAGGGAGCGGTACCTATTTATCTACTTGCACTTTGATGTGCTTTCGAACTGCTAGGTGGGCAGGAGCTGAGACCGAGCAAAGGGAGCTCACCCTATCATGGGGATTCGAACCGCCGACCTTCTGATCGGCAAGCCCTAGGCTCAGTGGTTTAGACCACAGCGCCATCCGCGTCCCTTATACACTTTTACTTGGAAGTAAATCTAGATGTGACAGGGTTTAGGCTTAATGCAGCTTGCTCCCAGGTAAATGTGCGCAGGATTGCTGCCTTGCTGCTACTTGATTACATGCCATGCACTTCTGTTGAGTCAGTAATTGTTTGCAAAACCCCTTCTCTTCCTTGATAATCCCCTCATTTAATCTAGGAGAAAATGAGGCTGCAGTTCAGGTGTTAATTGCTCTGGAAAGTAGTGTAAGCGGCTGATAATGGGATCATTGCAAAGAAGGAAAGTTCCCTTGACCAGATTGGTGAAGTCTTATCCTCCAGGGCTGTTGTATGGATCGGAAGACTACATGGTCCCAGAGAGGTCATTTGGCGCAATGGTGGGCCTTTCCTTCTACTCATGGGCTTGTTGTGAATATAAGAGGAGCTGGGGCCTTGAGCTGCTTGGAGGAGGGGTAGGATTTTTAAAAAAGGAGATAAAATCAAAGCAGCATAGTGGTCAAAGCTAGGCATTGACAGGAATGGATCCACCAAGGAAGGCAAATGTGAGTCTCTCACATAAAGGCATCACTCTGCACACAGCATGCAATATATCTTGCCAATAAATGTTCAGCAGTTTGTGTTGGTGCTCCGGATATCTGTGACTAAAAGAAACTACGCTCTGTGCAGGAAACAAACAAACAAATAATACATGAAGTACATACAGGCAGAAGCTACCTCTAAGTTCCTGCAAACAATCACTTATTAGGATGAATAAGTATCTATGATTCTTATCTATGATTCTATGAAGTGTGTATACAGGAGCATATATATAATGCAAACACTGAATTTGGTATCAGCTATGGAAATCAAATTACATACCCTCCAACATTCCTCAGATGAAAACAGGGGCATTTCTCACTCCCCTCACACCACCTGCAATTGTCCCTCCTTGATCCCACATTTTTGTGGGGGACCCCCTTGCCACAGAGCATTTCCTGGCAGAAGAAGGAGCGCCAACACCACTGCAATAATGGGACACAGCACACACACCATCCTGGAAAAAACCCCTTAATCACTGTTTTATTTTAATTTATCCTTTGGTAGATTTACAAAAAGAAAAACACCCCAATAAATAAATTTTAGAAAGGGGCGATATTAGACATGAAAGCACAAAGTATTTTTTTAAAAAAAGCAAAAAAACTGACTCCTTCTTCTCCCCCTTCCTTCACGCCCAGGGTGGCCTTGCCCTTTGTCTGCAGCTCAAAGCTGGTGCATCACACAAGGCTGGGCCTCGGTGGTGGCAGCCTCTCCAGCAGCTGCTACAAGCTGCCCAAGGGAGGAGGCAGACCGAGGGGGCCATGGAGAGGCCATGGGATGTTCCCTCGCAGCCATCACTTCCATCACTCAGGACAAGCACTGCATCCTCCTCGTCCCCAAGTTTGGCAGTGGGTGGGAGGAGGAATAGGGAGTTTCCAGGATCAAATCAGACACCGGGATGGCTTTTGTAATTCTGGGAAGGTCCCTGGAAAATCGGAAGGCTTGGAGTATATGAAATCAGCAGTGAGATAAACTCAGTTGTTGTTAATCAGCCAAAGGCCTGGTTATGGAGAAATGTTATCGCTTGGTGCCTAATGAAGGCGCCAATTGAAATGGATCTAGAAAACCAGTTTCCTCCAGCAGCACCTGGATCCGGCCTGCGTATGCATACACCCATGCATAGCAGATACATGTAGAAGGGCAGAGCAAATCTAACAAGGGGTTGGAGAGGGACAATCTGGTGGCTGTACCCCCTCACCCCAAGCCCTACCAGCTTCTACTGGTCAGGGCAGAAGGCGTGGATTTTCTTCCTCCTCTTTGCTAAACCAGCTCCAGCCCCTGAAGGATATAAAAGCTTCTGGGGCAAAAAGAAAACAAAAACAAAATTCGAATGAACATCAGCAAAGAAGAGGGATAACCTCTTGGGTACCACCACAGAGGGGTGGGGGGAAACCACAAGCCTGGTGTTACCACCAGCCGCAGCAGGGCATGAGCAAAAGGTCATCTCAGAGACAGAGGAAATACATATGGGAACAGGCGGTCCTTTCAGTTATTTGGTCTCAAATACATTTAGGGTGTTAAAAATCCAGCAAGGTTGACTGTATGGTCTTTGAGGCTCAGGTTGTGACCACAGCAGCAGGAGCTCAGGACAGATGCACCCCAGATAGTGGTTGTTGTTGTTGTTTAGTCGTTTCTGACTCTTTGTGACCCCCATGGACCCAGAGCACACCAGGCACTCCTGTGTTCCACTGCCTCCTGCAGTTTGGTCAGACTCATGTTGATAGCTTCAAGAACTTCGAGATACTGGTACGTAACTATTTTCCCAGGGTGGGGGGATGGGGGGAGAGGAAAAGATGCTGGAGGCAAGCTTGCGTTCTAATACATTCCTTTGACTGCTCTGAACTATTCATTATAGAAATGAGCACTATCATGTTCTTTCACTCTACAGTACTTCCTTCAGGGATAAATGCAGTGTGACATGTATCAATTTTTGTTAAATAAGATGTAACAGGAGATGGAAGCTATGGGGCTACAGTTGGGGAGGAAGTAACCACAGATATCACCCCCTTCTCCCCACCCCTCCAATACCATTTATTTAACATGTCTTACTTTAGAAAAGTTGGAAACACAGACATTATCCCAATATTTTTCTGCTTCTACCTGATATCTAGAAGCTGACTAAATAATAACAGCAGGTTGCTGAAAGCATTATACTGTATACAAGGCTGGCTCTACCACTGGGTAGAGAAGCCGGCAGATATCAGGGTACCACAAGAGGGCAGCAAATGGTCATTTGCTTAGAATCATAGAATCATAGAGTTGGAAGAGACCACAAGGGCCATCCAGTCCAACCCCCTGCCAAGCAGGAAACACCATCAAAGCATTCTTGACATATGCCTGTCAAGCCTCTGCTTAAAGACGTCCAAAGGAGGAGACTCCACCACACTCCTTGGTAGCTTACTTTATTATTATATTTTTATTATTTTTATTATATTATTTTTGCTTATGAGGACACCATCTTGGTTTCCTGCCACATGCTCCAAAACATAATGGCCCCTTCTGTTTGCATAAGTAATACAGTTTGGTCAGTGCTATGTTTTCTTAATGCACATTGTTAATCTGTCTAGGTGAAATAAGGCCCAGATAACAGGATTTGGATAACAACAACAACAAAATGTGGGGAGGCGGGGTGTGTGTGTGGCTGCAACAAAACGTTGCATTGTGGAGTCTTGCTGTACAGGATTCCAGACACTCTATTCCATATACCCTCCTGTTTTTCATTTCCAACTCCAGTGGTGTGTCTGCATGTACACCATACATTTAACGCATCCACCCGCCCAAGACTCCTGGGGAACTGCAGTTTAACACCCCCCCCCCCCGCGCGCCAGAGCTATAATTCCCAGAACCCTTAACCAACTAGGGTTCCCAGGTTTTTTGGTGGTGGTGTGTACGTGTGCTTTAAATTTATGTTGCGTACACAGCCTTAGTCAGTATTCTGTGCCAACTGGAAAAGTCCAATACTTACTTGACTGTTTTGGGGGTGTTGTGAAGGGTTGCATGTTGTTATTCTGTGCTTCTGCAAACCTCAGTTTTAGCAGCGAGTCTGCTGATTACTCCCTTTTGTGTGTGAGGAATGCCATTTTGGCTACAGAAGGATCGACACAACCTGAAGATCAGAAGCAGAAGAAAAACTACCTTAAAGGCTTACGTTGCACACAAGTTTCTACATTAGTTGAAAGGACAGGGGAGAGAGAAGGGCAGAAGATAGAGAGGGTTGTTGTTGTTTTTTTTAATCATTTTTTCATCAGGGCAAAAAAGAATAATCCAAAGCATGTCGGAAATGGAAAACAATTTACTCAGGACTGTCTCCTTAAGTGTCACAAAACTCTTCTCCGGCTGCTGCGACATCCTCTAATGACATTACAGCTTGTGGCTCCCATCTCATCTAATCTGTTAGCAAAATCCGAAAGTCACTTATGTCAGTCTCTAATGCAAGCTAAATGAGTCTTCCCAGTAATAAGAAGCTTCGCAGAATTAGTTTTCGTTCTGCAGAAAATTGCCATGGGGGCCGGCACTTTTATCTAAAAATTTCACTTGTGCATAAGCAAAAAACTCATATATTATTTGGTTACATTCCATCAGTGTGAGGAATAACATTGTGAGAATTCAATGCATGCTAATGATATATAGAAATCCACCTGCTTTCCGATAAAATGAGTTTAATTTTCTGTTGCCCACTGCCTGGTTGGCCTTTCATAAATTACTTATGCACAGCTATTATTAAAATAGAGGGAAAGCAAATTAGAAAGTCCGCATATCTCTCTACTGGATTTAACCAAGGCAGGGCTGTGACAGCTAGAGTCAGCGTTTTTGAAAAAAAAAACCCCTCTCCTCTCTTGAAAATTTTTGCATCTCTATACAATTCTCTGCCACTGTTGTAAACGTTCTGACCTGCCTTCTTACCAAATTAACCTAAATCCTTTCTATTTTTCAACATTAATGGAATCCTCTAGAGTCCTGCTGATATATATTAAAATATATTTATTGGTTAATTTGAATTCCAGCCATTTTTTTGTACCTCATTTCCTGGCACTTCTGTTATATCTCCACAGTTTGGAGCTTTAGCATGAGAAACCTTACA
The DNA here is from genome assembly GCF_963506605.1 of Zootoca vivipara. Taxonomy (NCBI): domain Eukaryota; kingdom Metazoa; phylum Chordata; class Lepidosauria; order Squamata; family Lacertidae; genus Zootoca; species Zootoca vivipara. The sequence goes on from NC_083280.1 coordinate 10,751,680, forward strand.
AATTAAGATAAATGCATCTGACAATTATCAGATCAAAAACAACTTAACTTTCATTGGAATATATGATTGCAAATTTCCCTTCCTGATGAAAGAGAAAAATGAGGACTTTCTCCTTGAAACAGTTAATTGGATTTTGAAGCTCTGTACATTTCAAGCAATTGGTACAGCTTTGGGCCGGTCTGTGACTATATGACCCCTTGGCTTTACAAACAGACAATGGGCTTTCCTTTTCTCGCGAGTCTTTCAAGTCCATAGTTCACGGTGACTTTAACTTTAATTTCTGTTAATGATATTATTTTGCTCTTTTTAGGATAAAACTTTCGTGTGATGGGTTTGAGCAACAGTGGCAATCCCATTAGCTTCTCAAATTGCACTCCTTTTAATGCTGCTTGCAGCATTATTTCATTTTATACTATCTTTTCACACACAAACACATTTCATACACATACAAACACACATACATATTCTAGGAGATACATAATAATAAAGGGTAAAGAAAATTAAATAAATTGAAGCTGCAGTCCTCTATCCACTTATCTAGGAGTAAGTTCCATCTGACTTAGATGGGCTTAATAATAATAATAATAATAATAATAATATATTTTATTTATACTCTACCCATCTGGCTGGGCTGTCCCAGCCACTCTGGGCAGCTTCCAACACACATAAAAATAATAATAAAACAAATCTGATCCAATATAAAAAGTCACAACTACTTTAAAATAAACAATTTATATCAAATAAAGCAATATTTGTTCTGTGAACCGCCCTGAGACCTCCAGGTATAGGACGGTATATAAATTCAATAAATAAATAAAATACATAAATATTCAATAATATTTTACAATCCATTAGTAGACCATAGGTTTGCACTGCAAATCGTTAAGCCTCTGTACAGGGGAAGCTGATAATGCTAATAGTAATAAACATTGGGTTGTAGCCAACACTAGTCTTACTCAGAGTAGACTAATTGAAAATAAAGGGTATGACTGACTTAGGTGCATTAATTTAAATACAGTAGTCTATTCTGCACTGAATACAACCCCTTGTGGTTTCACTCAGGGATCTGATGAGAAGAAAGGCCACGGGCTGATTCTGTTCTCATGACCTGACTGTAGTAGCAGGGGGCCAGGTGAGGAAGAGTGACTCAGGGATAAGACTCACGGCCACCCCATAATTGGGCCAGAGGAGGAGTGTTATTCATTGCCCCCCCAAAAAACCCCACCACTTGCATTCAAGAGTTTCAGGTACTTGATATATGTCCATTTGGTGGGCAGGATAATTGCAAACTGCAATGTCACTCCTTTTCATTTTCTCCCTCTTTGACCTGTGTCCATGGAGCCGTTGTTGATTCCCTGCACAAACACCACCTTTTCTTGAAGTATGAAGTAATGGCAACAGAAAGGGTGACTACTTACATGTTGCCCAAAAATAAGACAAAAGGGGTCATGGCTTTGCAAAAGCTAATTTTGTGTGCATTGATGCAAATTCAGAAATAATTACTGACCTCCCATCACTGCCCTGCTGGCATGTTCGCACCCTGCTGACCTTGGTGTTGCCTCATCTCTGCCCCTGCTGTTATGCTACAGCAATGGCAGTGATGGGCAACACTTCTTTCTTAGAGTTCTTTATCTTTAAACCAGACTTGGTCAAGGCAGCGTGGAGGCCACTCCCCCAACCACTTAGCACCTGCCATGCCACCTGAGGTGGCTGCCTCACCTTGTCTAATGACAGGGCTGGTCCTACATACAGGAAGAGCTGGAATTTAAGCCATTTCCCCCCCTTACGAATACCAAATGGTTGCTTTATGTCAGGGTTCCTCAACCTCGGCCCTCCAGCTGTTTTTGGTCTACAACTCCCATGATCCCTAGCTAACAGGACCAGTGGTCAGGGATGATAGGAATTGTAGTCTTAAAACATTTTGTGGGCTGAGGTTGAGGAAGCCTGCTTTATGAACACCCCTCTGAATACCAAGTTTTAATATCACAAGGCTCAAAATTAAGTGATTGTTATGCATACATGGGCAAGACTGGTTCACAGAATAAGCTTTAGTGGGGTAGGAGAGCTGAAAATAATGTCAATATTCTGTAGCTTGCATCTGCCAATGAATGTGCCCCTTGGGTTTCAGATAATACATGGGAAATTTAGGGCTACCATACGTCCGGATTTTCCCGGACATTACCGGGATTTCATAGGTGGAATGGAGGTGGAATTTCCAAAATGTAGCGCTTTTTCCTGGATCTTAGGCAAGTCAATTGAAAAATCCCCTCTTTTTTGTGTTTTTTGTAAAGGAAAGCTCAACAACTTTTGGAGTATCCTGGTTTTTGAAATATGGCAACCCTAGATAATACATGGGTCCTCCTAACACTTTGGGAAGGAAGAATCCAGGATTCCGTCTCCCACCCCTCATATTTTCAGACTTCTTACAAACTCTGGAAAGATAAAGGGATTAATCGTGAGTACATCGACACATCAATAACTTCAAGTTTCTAAACATTTAGAAATAAATTTGCAAGTAACAGACATTTAACATACAGGGGAACACAAGCAAAGTTATCAACTAGAATCCGCCCATGTTTAAACTTAAACAAAAAGGCAAAGCAAAAGACAAAAGGCATAGCCTTCCAGTTAATGAACTGTAGTAATTAATAAGTAATAGTTAAATAACCCCCTCATTAGGAACCAGCTGCTCTCCAACTTCCATTGGGTCCTTCTGTTGCTTATCTGTCTTTAGTACTATGTATGCTCTATGAGTTGTCCAATGGCTGAAATTAAAATAACTTTCAGTTTGATTTATTATTATTATTATTATTATTATTATTATTATTATTCATTGGTTAGTTGCTTTATGCATAAGTAGATAGTTTATTAGCAAGAAGAAAGACAATAAATTAAAGCAATTTAGAACCAGATTTTTATTTAAAAGTGAACTATACAAAATACATAAAATGCTTACGCAATAACATATTAATAAGGACAATTCTTACCCCACCCCAACTAAGAAGAGCACTGCCACTGGAGGAACTTAATTCCCTAAGGCCTGACATCTGATGGAATATTATGAGCTAGATACTATGGCTTATATGTTGGGGTTGCTGTTTTTTTTTTAAGTTGTTGGGGTTGCTGTTTTTTTTTTAAGTTGCTGTTCATATTAATATTGTTTAATTTTACAATTAACAAGACTATCAATAATAGCATATTTCTGTTTACAGATTGCATTGTGTTGGTTTTTGTTGTGTGTTATTATTTTTAACCCTCGGGATGACCTTTTTAAAATTGCTTTCTTGATTATTTGTACTCATGATGCTATTGGGGTGGTCATACACGATTTTGCTTTCCATACTGGTTGTGCCTGCAAAATTTTGGGAGTTGTCACACTGCTTAATTTCCAACCAGTTACATATCCCGTAACTTCCTGCTGAAATCCCATAACTTTTTATACTGCAACTGTTTTGGTTCTGGTTTTGTCCTTCTTTGGTTGTGCTATAGCCTCTCCAAACAGCAAAAATGTGGTAGCATTCAGGAAGCATCATGTAACATGATTTCTGTATTTTAATATTTTGTAATTTCTGTATTTTAATATTTTGTTGGAAGCCGCCCAGAGTGGCTGGGGGAACCCGGCCAGATGGGCGGGGTATAAATATATTATTATTATTATTATTATTATTATTATTATTATTATTATTATTATTATTAAACAAACCAAAGTAGAATAAAATCCACCACAGTTGTACTATTGCTGTTTACTGTATATGTGTGTGTGTTTTAAATTATGTTCATTATTTGTTGTAGGTCTCTAAGAGAGTGACTGGTATTAGGTGATGAGCACACAAAATAAATAAGTAAATAAGGACACATGACCCCCCTAAACAAGTTCACCTCTCAATGTCCAAAGATGCTGAGAACCAAGGAAATTTCCCGTGCACAATAACATCCTACACAGAGCTTGGGAAGTACCTTTGCCAAAACATTTCACTAAGCTACAAGAACAAAACAATATATGCCTCTCAACAGGTATGGTAGCAATCTCCTCCAACCCCCCTAGGATGATGGGAAGCAAGACTATGGCAGGTGACTTGGAAGGTTCCACTTCTGGCAGAATTAACTTTCTCCAGTAATTGGCTCACTGCCTCTTTAGCCACAAAGCCATTGTCAAACAAAACTGGGAATAAGCAGGCATTTGACAAAGCATCATTTTGAGCATAGTATACCGAAAACAACATCCAAGTCTTCTTTGCGTAAGCATGAGAATTAGCTGGCTTAAGGGCAGAGAAAAAAGCAACATTCCCTTGTGATGACTTTTTTTTTTTAACATAGAAAACTCGCTCTACTGTATTTGTTTGATAATGGATTCATCCCTATTGTCCTGTCCTTCACTCCTCATCAACAAGAGCACTTCAGTACAGAGAAATATGATTTTACTGCAGAGGAACAAAAGCGAGTGAGAAGGCGGGGGGGGGGGGAGGAGAAAACAGCAGATGGAATATTATTTGCATCTGTGCAAATAATGCATTGCAACAAATATATATGCTGTTTTATTATGAGATAAAGCAAGCCAGCGTGTCTAGAGTGCACCTAGTGTACGGAGGAGGAATGTCTTTGTTCGATGCAAAGTTCTTAACCTTCATGTATATTCCTCCTTGTACGTCCATTAGCTTTTCTCTTTATAAATCTGTTCACTTGCTAGATGCCAAAACAGGCACAGTGCATTTGCACAGAGCTGCATTATCATCAAAATGCCTTTCTTTCTAACAAGTGACACTCAAAATAAGGTTCTGCTTTTGACTGTGAGCACTGAGCTATAGATAGTCTCTAAAAACAAAACACACTTTATAACTGCAGGGATAGGGAACAGGTGAACCTCCAGATGTTGTTGAGCCCCCATTAGACCCCAGCTAGCATGGGCCACAGTCAGGGATGATAGGAGTTTGTTGTCCGGCAATAACTGGACAACCACAGGTCCCCTACCCCTGGCATAGGGTCTTCTGCATAGTCAGTAACCCTGCATGATCTAAAGTCCTAATTGCACATACAGAGCCTAGACTTGGCTTTATGCACCTGTAGAGAGGCATGTCCTGCTCTCATTCCTGCTCATATACCGGTATAAACGAAAGAAAAGGGATACCATGTTAGGGGAAGGGAGAGTGTGTACTCCTCACATATCTGTTTATTTGAATGCTAGAATGTTTAGACCAGCGTTTCCCAAACTTGGGTCTCCAGCTGCTTTTGGACTACAACTCCCACCATCCCTAGCTACCAGAACCAGGGATGATGGGAGTTGTAGTCCAAAAGCAGCTGGAGACCCAAGTTTGGGAAACAATGGTTTAGGTTACTCCATGTTGCTTTTCATGGTGGGTACATCCTAGACCCAGAGAGAGGGCTGAGTAGTGACGTCAGGAGGGCAGCAGACCTTGCATGGGATGTTTCACTGCATTTTTCTGGGTTCCTGTTGAATGTTACAAACCCCTCTTCCTACAATTCCTCTTTCGACTGTGTAGGGACTAATTACGTCCCGTCTGCAAAGCAGAACTATACAACAGTTTCGTATGACTTCACTCAACATGATTCTCCTGGTGAACTGTACAATAGTGAGTCATGTGATCCGTGAACAACCCCTTCAGGAAGGCTGCTTGTGTTCATTCATGTGAATGCAGCCTAAGTTTCAGTGGCTTGAAATAAAGCAAGATACTGACCCTTTCCTTTGTTCAGTCAAAACTATTTGCAAGTCTGCCACTTCTTTCTCGTTTCGGTGACAAACTCCGTTTTGCTGCTGGCGCTAATGCATCGTTTTTGTTTTTAGCAAAAGTAGCAAGTTTCCCCATGATGCCTTAGCAATGACTATTAAGAATTCAGTTGCCTATAAGCCAAAGTTTTCTTCCCGTTCTAAAACTTTTGAGGATACTCTGATTCCAACCCGAATGAAAGGAAGAGTTTTAACAAGGCGTTTGCTTGTGAGTTCGGCACATGTATTTCTAATCTGAACTAGATCAAACCCTTGCTTCTCTGTACCGCTACTGTCCGTTGTGTACTGAACCAGATCTTCAGTCTTCTTTCAGCTGACCATTATCTATAATAATGATTCCTTTTGCTTTATTTTTTATAAGAACTGAAAGGTGACTAAGTTCTCCACACACACACACTCCTAATGGCTGAACATCTCCAAAGGGCATCAAGTCTTTTGGAGTAGTAATGAATACGGATTTTTGTCTTGCACACTGCATGGGAGAGGAACTTTTCATGCTTTCCCCCATATAGCTACCATGAAAACTCGACCCTAAGCAAGGGTGTGAGTCACTGATGAATGCAGCTCCAAGGCTTCATGCTGTGTGCTATGAGAGCTGAAAAAGGCATTATAAGAATGCAAGAGTAGGAGGAGGATGAAGACAGATGGTGGCTGTTAGGAGGTTATTAATAAAAATCAAAATGTGTTTTTATGAGATGGGAGCCATTTCCTAAACAAGAAATTACTGCTGGGACTTTTGACATGCACCTTAAATGTCATCTAAAGGCTGCAGTGCCCTTGCTATAATGGGATACACCTGCATGTATAACCAGTGTCTTGCAATACTAATGAACTAATCTCTTTCTATTAACAGAATGTGCTAAACCTAGTATAGAGTTTAGAAACCTGGGTCTTCTCTTGAGGCTGATCCAGACTGAAGCAGCCAGCCAGAGACGTGTGACCCCACTGCTTAAAGCAGGAGTGAGGAAACATTTTCAACCTAAGGGCCACATTATCTCCTGGGCAGCCTTCTGGGGGGCTGCATCTCAGTGGTGGGTGGGGCCAAAGGCAAAAGTGTGCGGAACAATGAATGTGAGTTTTGCATTATAGTAGGGTGGTTTCTACATACAGCCACACAGTCCCCTCTGTCTTCTATCCAGGCAAACAGGAGGCATTATCAGTGTTCAAGGATGCATCCCAGCCAGGCAAAAACAAGCGGGTGAAGAGCAGAACCTTTGAGGGAGAGGGTGTGTGGCCTGGGGAAATCCCAAGAGCCAAACAGAAGGGGCTGGGGGGTTGCATTCAATTCTTGGGCCTGAGAATACTCAGGCTGCAGCTGATGGGAATTGTAGTCCAAAACATCTGGAAGGAGCCAGGCTGGCAAAGGCTGAGTCACACTAACAGATGCTTCATCATCTTATAATCTTTTTTCATTTTTTTTAAAGCTGTGGTGGTCTTTGTTGCTTTCTTGTAGAACCCCACTGCTCCTTGTCTTCTCCTTAGCCAATTGTTTCCCTCTTCTTCTCACATTCCACTGAATATCTGAAAAGTCAACACATTTCCTCTTAATGTTTCCGCCATGCTCTTTCACCCTTTTCCTCACGTTGCTATTTTCTTAAAAAAACTCTTTATTGTTCTCATAGCTTTCTTCTGAAGCCTTTCCAACTTAACTTCCTTCTTGAACTGTGGCTCCCAGAGCAGAGTCCTCAGGTGAGATCCTCCTAGCACTCTGTCAAGTGGACACTTCCCTCCCTTTTCTGGGAGCTGAAGTTCTCCTTGAAGGAGAATAAGGAAGTAAACCAGACCTTGAAGAACAATTCCTTAGCCTCTCACTGGATGTTGAATGATTGAGCACATATTAGATATGTGTTCAGGTGTCCCCCTCCCCGCAGCAGATGCCTTAGCTAAATTCTAGGTTTGATTCTGTAGCACAGTGGTTTCAGACTTTTCGGGCGATTGTCCCCTTGGCTCCATAAACCCATCTCCAGTGTGTCCACTACCCTACCCTACCCTATGTATAAAGAGCATTATTCAGAATAGCAGTTTCCACAACCCACTAAGGAAGATAATGACACAATAATTTTCAAAACAGTAAGAATTAATTGTACATTTATCAAAAATTCAATGCCATTAATTTAATTAATTTAACCGAAGTTATTAACTTGATCCAGTGATACCAGCTTTTCAATGTCAACGTTTCCTTGCCACCACCTTGCCTCTTAGCGCCCCCCCGATCATTCCAAACACCCCCCCCCAGGATGGGCTACTGCTCACTTTGGGAACCACATACTGAAACTTTTTTTTGTTTCTTCAAGTGCTTTTAGAGAATTCATTTGATACAGGTTTGGGCGTTTATTATGCATATTATTGTTGTTGTTGTTGTTGTTGTTGTTGTTGAAAAAGCATGTAAAACAAAACATTAGAACAAAACATTCCAAAAATAGCATTGAGCGGAAAAAAAGAATCACAAGTGAATGGTGCACCCTCCATACACACGACGGAAAGAGTGATCTCTATATTCTATATTTTAAAATATTTGGTTTGTTTTATTGTACACCACCATATTTTTGATTAGCCGGTGGTTTATAAATATTAATATAAAATAAATAAATAAAAGGTAGGATCACTCCATTTTTAGTTTGACAATGTTTCTTCAAAGTCCACTGAGGGCTCGTCCACACAGCCGCTTGCCCTGTCATTTTCCCGCAGGGAAACCCAGTATTTACCGCTGAATTGGAATAAACATCAGTCAGTTTCTTTGCGGCTTGATGTTCCGATTCAGAGGTAAACAGTGTGCTTACCAGGGAAAGCGGTGAGACAAACGGGAAATCTCTAGGACCCATACTTTTTAGGCATGAGACAAGCAGAGGTGTGGATGAACCCTACGCCTTCCTTCAGCCTCACCTTTCTCAGTCTGTTGGCTTCTCTGCTGCACCCTTCCTTGCTCCTGGACTCCCTGTCCCTTCGTTTCCCTGCATAGGAGCATAGGAAGCTGCCTCTTATTGTGTCAAACCACTGGTCCATCTAGCTCAGCATTGCCTTCACCGACTGGAACTGGGTTTCCAGGATTTCAGACAATACTCTCTTCCAGCAATACCAGGAGAAGCCAAGGATTGAACCTGGAACCTCCTGCAAAACAGACGCTCTACTGCTGAGCTAGGGCCCTTACTTTATGTCACGAGGAATGCAAAGGGAGATGAATTTCCTTATCAGTGCATAGGAGAATCACGTGATAAATTTCCTCGTCACAAAGCTGTTTATCATTTATTTATTACATTTATATACCACCTTTATCTTTCAAGGATCTCAAAGAGGTGTACATCGTTCTCCTCCTCTCCATTTCATCCTCACAACCACCCTGTGAGGTAGGTTAGGCGGTGACTGGTCCAAGGTGCCCAAGGGCACCTGCCTTTCTGTTTCCTATATCCATTGTGGATAGAGGCAAAACCTGTATGCCTAACCCCAACTGCCTTGGAGTAAGCCCCACTGAATTCAATGGTACTTATTTTCTGAGCCGAGGTGGTTAGGATTGCAGCTCACTGCCATTTGATGACCAAGGATAATTTTTTGTTTTGTTTTCATAACATGGGTTTAAGACACTAGATATTTTTGGGATTCTTCTCTTTTGAATATGAAGGGACTCTTCAGGAGGTATACATATTTATTTATTTAAAATCCCTTGAAATATACAGGCACGCAGCACCATCTACTGGAATAATGACATTTTAAGTAAGGGAACATTGCCATAAATATTGGTTCACATGACGAGGTGGGAGGGAGTCATGAAACAAATACATTTTGTTTGTGTGTGTTTGTGTATAATTTCACATACAGTATAATGCTCAGCGTAGCCTTCCAAAGATCTCTTGTGCATCTAAGAAAGAAATGGATAACAGGCAGAGAAATTCTGCATAGTTTGTCAATGTCTGCCTCTCATACAGCTGTAAAAGGCAAAGTTTAAATTTTTTTGATTGAATTGGTTTTTCAGATGCGATGGGCGTCAGTACAGTAAATGGGAGTGAGATGCCCACTGTCTGTGCATACGCGCACCTGGGTTAAAAAAAAGCATAAAACCTCCCAAACATAATGTAGATTCCGCTGCCCCCCCTTTTAAACTGTGCTCTCCAACGACACATACCGCTGACTCACGTTACAAACAAGGAACTTCTAGCGAAGTATTCCATATAACGGGCACTTCCAAAAGACCTGCTTATGGAGCATTCATCCCAATTCGTTTGCAGAGAGATCAGACAAAAGTCAAAGAACCTTTCAGTGGATCCACTGCACAAGAAATCTGAAGACCTCCCAATGGCGCCACCTCAATTTGCGACAGCCTGGAAACACTCTTATTTTAATACGTATATATAATTTATGATTTAATATATAAATTATATCTATATCTATATCTATCGATATATATAGATACACACACAGAGAGTATGTGTGTGTATATATATATATGTGTGTGTGTGTGTGTACTAATAAAAAAATTCCTTCAGTAGCACCTTAAAGACCAACTAAGTTTTTATTTTGGTATGAGCTTTCGTGTGCATGCACACTTCTAGTGTATCTGAAGAAGTGTGCATGCACACGAAAGCTCATACCAAAATAAAAACTTAGTTGGTCTTTAAGGTGCTACTGAAGGAATTTTTTTTATTTTGCTTCGACTCAGACCAACACGGCTACCTACCTGTAACTGTATGTGTGTGTGTGAATTAAACCCAGATTCAATAGGGCTGGGATATATAATAGAATACAACAGAATAATTTATTGGCCAAGTATCAACCATACTTGGAATTTTGCTTCGACTACATTGCAATGTAAAGAAAAAACATACCTCATACAAACAGTATTCCCCTCACAATACAACAGCGAAAAGAACCCCATACCACCAACTGGTCTCCCTTCCGCCCACAACTACAGATTCAACATTTTGATGGCACAAGGGAAAAAAAACTATTCCTGTGTCTAGACGTCTTTGTATAGAGTCCTGTACCGAAATCCGGATGGGAGTAAATCAAACAAGTGACGACCAGGATGGGAAGGGTCTACAATAATTCTCTCTGCTCTCTTCCTGACTCTAGCGACATAAAGTGTCTCTATTGGAGGCAAACTAAACACCAGGGGTCCCTTTACCTTTGACACCAATTACTGTACCCTTATTCTGACGCCTCCGAGTCATAGCTGCCAAGTTTTCGCTTTTCTCGCGAGGAAGCCTATTCAGCATAAGTGAAAATCCCTGTAAAAAAGGGATAACTTGGCAGCTATGCCTCCGACGTGGCGTGCAAGCTGCGAAATGTTCATAGGCACGAGGGACACTATATAAACACTCGTCAGGAGGCGCCTCGTGTTGCCCAGCCGCCGCCGCCACCCCACCCGCCGGACCCCAAGTTTTATGAGAGGAGGGGGCGGAGGGAGAATCCCACCCCCATACGGTAGCACCGCGCTTGGCTTTATAAACCCGCCGGCCCAGCCAGGATGAGGCCTGCCTGCCTGCGCGGCGGTTGCCAAGGCCTCGCGCCGGCCGTTGCCAAGACAACCAACGGCGCGCGTCTCGCTTTGCTCAGGGCCGGCGGCGGCGGCGGCGGCGGCGGCGGCGGGAGCCCGAGCTGAGGAAGGGACACCATGAGCGCCCTCGGCGGCCGCGGCCATGGCGGAGGCGAATCCACCGCTTCGATACTGGCCGAGCTCGACTGGGACGACGGCTTCGCCATCCCCGTGGCCAGCGCGGAAAACAAGGCTCTGGAGGACGAGGCGAGTTGGCGGCACTGGGTGGGGTGGGGGTAAGAGAAGCAAGGGGTGGGGGTGGGGGGTGGAGCGCGCGGGGCCCTCTTCCAAGCCCCCTCGGCTCCATCGCTGAGTCTGCCTTGGTCAGGCCACACCTGGAGCGCTTTGTCCCATTTTGGGGCGCCATCATTGAATAAGGACATGGACAAGATGGAACCAAGATGATGAAGGGTCTGGAAGCCCAGCCTGATGAGGAACGGTTGAAGGATTGGCATATGTTTAACCTGGGAAAGAGGAAATATACCCACCTTTTCACATATCTCCAGGGGTGTCCCATGCTCCGGAGGGTAGGACTCGAACCAGTGGATTCAAGTTACAAAGAAGAACTTCCCGGCAGTGAGAGCTGGTCTACGGTGGAACGGCCTCCCTCAGGAGTCTGCGGACTCTCCTCCCTTGGAAATTTTTAAGCAGAGGTTGGATGGCTATCTGTCCCCTGAGTCCTTCGGTTGAGATTCTTGCATTGTAGGGGGTTGGACTAGATTACCCTTGGGGTTCCTTCTAACTCTACATTTCTGTGATGCCAATTAAAAATGAGTGGGGCTGTAAAGCCCCCCCCCCTCCAAATGTTATTCGAGGGGGATCTCTTGGAAAGTGTGGTGTGGCTTGGGTGATTTTGGCTGACCAGCCCCCACCCCCCACCCCCAAGTGCAGGAATTTCCTCAACTATGTGCTTAATGTGTCACAACCATTGCTGATAGAAGAATTGAAACCAAAGAATCCCCCCCCCAAAAACCCCCAAAAGAGTCCGCCTGTTTTCTCATTGCATTATTTTTTTTACAGCTCTGGCACATAAATTCTTCCTGTCAAACTCTACTTCCAGGGATGCTCTGTGTGTGTGAAAGATGTGTGTCTCATATTTGCATAGGGTGTGATGGGGACATTTGAGTCTTTCCCCAGTACAGAGATGCAGCAACATGGCACTGGAAGCGAATTTAAAGAAGAGCCTTGCTTGCTTCTAGGCCTTCAGTCACACTTAGGGGTCTATCTAAAGCTGGATTACAAGCAGCAGGTCCCTCTGTGCCTCCCCGCAGCAACTGGTGTTCAGAGGCATATACTGCCTCAGAGCATTTAGCTGTCATGGCTAAGAGCTGTTAATAGACCTGTGAGGCTGCTGCTCCATCTCTGCATGAGTACATCTACTTTGGGCTTGCTGCCTTTCAATGCAGAGTGACTAGTGCAGAGCAGAGGCGGTTCAAAATAGGAATTTTCTTCAAGGGCAAGAGCGAAGAGTTCCTTGAATTCAGAGGAGAAAATAAAGCATGCCTCAACCACCAGGGGTTTGGGAAACATTGTGCTGATGTAGTATGGTGCCTCGTAGGGCTGTGTTCTGCTCTTTATATTTATATTTCCAGAGCTGTCCGTAATTGGTCAGAGTAAAGGTCCATCTGCTTATTTTAGTTCAGCGTTCTGTTTCCTCCACTGGCTAACCAGATGAGGTAGGAACATGAGCTGGGTGTAAAGGCGGCCTTTATTGTTTGTGCCCAGCATATGGTATTCAGAGATGAAATGACTTAGGACATGAAGGTTCCAAGTTAGCTATAATAGCTAATAGGTGTTAAGAGAGTAATTTTCCATGCATTTATGTAATCATTTTAAAAGGCCATTTAGGCTAAACACCATGTGGCAGTAAATTCCATTATAAATGCATTATGGTTGGAGTTTGTCCAGTCTCTTGCACGCACAAATTTTATATCCAACCCAGCCTAAATCTATTTTTACACAGGGTTAGGATGCGTGTATTGGTTAAACTGTGGCAAAGTATGGCAAACAGGGAAGGAAGTGGGGTTAACTTGCCTTTAAAAGTGGATATATTTTATGGATGGCTGTGCTGACATTCCCATTTACTGTATATTTCCAGTGCTGGGCGTTTAATGCATATATATCCTGAAATTTGGTGTAAAATGCTACTGTTTGATGTATTGTTTCTTAAAACAGTTTCACACTGATTGGATCCTGAAGCCTTTCTTAATTGCTAATTCGTTTCTAGCCAAAGTATGAACACCTTTGCATGGGGTAAAGTCATCTCCACCTTGTCAACATATCTTGGTGTGTACACAAACAAACATATCTGACAAATTGAAGCTGTGGTGATATAAACAGCTGGTAAGGGGAATACTGTGAAACATGCTGGGTTGCTAGTGGGGATAATGTGAATTTATTTCTGAACAAATCACCAAATATGTTCATACTTTGTGGTTTTTCTTTCCCACCTCTAAATGCAATAGTATCTAAAAGACTTGACCATCTTCTGATCTTCTAATACTTCTAATATTTTATAACACTAAAATATATTGAATTTTGTTTACAGCTGCAAAAATTGCAAAAAGAAAAGGCAAACTTACAAAATCAGTTGACTGACTTTGAAGACCGTATTGCTGCAATGACATCACATTTGAAGAACGTCAGGCAGGAGTTTAATTTGACACAGGTAGATGCTTAATAGCTCTTCTTTGGTGAAATACATGTGTAATGTAGTCCTATGCATGTTTATTTTGAAGTACTGTATATTCCTGCGTATAAGACTACTTTTTAACCCAGGAAAATCTTCTCAAAAGTCGGGGGTCGTCTTATATGCCGGGTTGTATTTCTTTTACGGCGAATATATCCCAAACTCTATATTTTAACTGGAAAAGTTGGGGGTCATCTTATATGTCCAGTCGTCTTATACGCTGGAATATACGTAAATCCCACTGTGTTCAGTGAGGCATACTCCCAACTAAATTGGCACAGGATTTCAATTTTATCTAAATATACCCATCTTTCTTCCCTTCAAGGTAGTAAACAAAAGATTCCATCCCACCCAGACACTAACTAGAAATGTTGCCTTTCAGGACTGCCATCCTATGCACAGTTATTAAGCATAAATAAACTTAATGGAATTGCTTCTAAGGAAATATGCCTAGGATTGTTATGCAGAGCTGTAATCCTGTGTGCAATTATATGGAAATAAGACACATTTAACTCTGTAGGGTTCACTTCTGAGTAAACATGGATAAGATCAGGGTACATGAAACAGAAAAGGGGTGTTGATCATTGTTATTTATGCTCATAGTTTATCATTGTTGCTTGTGTTTTGCATTTATTATTTCCAAACATAATTTTTAAATGAGTTGTATTCCTCATTTGTCAGTAGGCAATGCATGGATGGTTCATAATATTTACAAAAGAAATGGTATAAGCAAAATGATATCATTGATAGTGTAGGCACATAAATATTTAATGGATTTTTATAAGTCAAAGGGATTCTAGCAAAAACGAGAGATCTTCTAACTGGTTATATTTATTATGCTGGTTCTAGATAAGATTACAGAACTTCTTTGTAAGAAATGGAACATTTTATCTGGAAAAATAAATGATTATTAATCATGACAGTTAATAATTTCTGTCAGTTAATTCATATAGCAGCTCATGATATTAATATTGTTTTTTGGATGAAATAGACTCCAAATTGGTAGAGAAACCCACATGAATATAATTAACACTACATTTGTTCTGCTCTAGAGAACTATAGAAAAATAAAATAATGGATTCAAAATCTCATTTGAAATGTTTGCATCACTTGGATAGCTAACCATAGGAAACTGCTTCAAGAGAAAATGCTGGATCTTTTGTTATACGAACTCATACCTTTGTAAGTCTAAATACCTATCAGAAAGGTTATTGGATATTTACTGAAGTGGAACTCCTTAGTTGTATGTTTTATAAGTTTCCATCCATTTTTAACTTCCATTTCTTCTAAAAAGGAAACAAAAACAAAATGTGCCTTTAAATCATCACTGCTTGTTAACCCTGAAAAATAATTAATTGCCTTTCTCTTTAGTCTCTTTTCAGAGCCAGGCAGAATGAAATTGAAACTGAGCAGCATTTTAAATCCCTCGCAGAAAGAGAAGTGGGGCGACTGAAAAGCGAGATTCAAAGACTAGAGAATGAAATGGTTTCATTACGAGAGAAGAAAAATAGTCAAGAAGTATGTTTCAAGTATTTCATCACATATCTGAAAAATATATTCCTAAAGTTGGAAGGTTTCTCTGCTGCTATTCTTGCACTGAGCTTCTCAGCTACATCAAACAAAGGACTTCACACAGCAACAGTTTTGATATTTGTACTATTTTTTTGCAGCATTCCCTCCTAAAGTATTTTAATGATCCTAGTATTTAAGGTTTTTAATGCAAGATTAGGGTACAATATGGAAATGGTTATCTGAACTACTATCTTGGTTTAACAGTACAGGTCACTTTAACATGGTTGATTAGAAACTTAAAAAGCTGTCAGACATTTAGTTCATCTAGCTCAGTTCTGTTTACAGTAACTGACAATAGATGTTTGGGATTGAATCTGGGACCTTGGGCATGCAAAACATGTTCTCTATTGCTGACCTACAGTCTGTCCCTGCTTATCAGTTGATTTTCCAGGAACTGTTTACTTGGGGCAAAACTGTACTTAATAAGAAGCAGTCTCATATTGAGGCACTCATATTGTGCAATTGTTGAATTGCTTTGGGATGTTTTATGAGGTGTAACCCATAAATGAAGTGAGTAAATATTGTTACAGGCCACCCTAATCTTTGCTGAGCAGTAGCAAGAGATTCCGGGTTCTTCGCACTTAACCAGGGTTTGTGATTCCTTGGGAAAATGAGACACAGCAGAGTTTGTGTGTCTTAGAAATATGGTTTATTCACACATATTTACACCTGAAGCATTCAATGAAGGGGGAGTTCACCGTATTTACATTCTAAGAGGGGCTTGTCCTTCCCAGCAGCACAGCAATGAATTCAGAGGCTTAGCCAAAGATAAGCCTACATAACTTGTTCATCCCAACTGAGCCAAAGCTGGGTAACCGGAGGCCAGTGTAAATTCCTCAAATGGGGCAGTTCAGAGGCATGGCAGAAGTGGGACCAGAGAGGGAGGACTTCATCTGCATCCTAAACCCATTCATCTTGGTCACGTGCTTTGGCAACCCAGCACACTACCGGTATTTTAAAGGCTTGTTTTCCCTCTGCCACGCTTAGGCAAACACAGCCTGCTGCCAGATGAGGTTTAGATCTGGTATAACTTTATGCTGCATTATTTTCCTGGGCTTGCTTTATGCGAGTTTCTTGTGCATAGGATTGCTCCCTCAATAACACTTGGTGTTTGGCATGGATTTGTAGTAACAGATGATTTTATGCATATTATTGTTATGCT
Organism: Zootoca vivipara; assembly: GCF_963506605.1. Lineage (NCBI taxonomy): Eukaryota > Metazoa > Chordata > Lepidosauria > Squamata > Lacertidae > Zootoca > Zootoca vivipara. The sequence continues at coordinate 10,768,373 of NC_083280.1, forward strand.
GTATTGATGTTTTATTGTGCCTGTAGAGGGTTTTACAATATTATGATTTTTATCATAGCCACCCTGCTGCATTTGAAACCCTGATAAAAAATATGGGCTAGGTGCCAAACAGCTATGAAACTAGTTCTGTGACCCCAAGAAACATCTGGCTTGTTTTCCCTCAAATAGCAAACAGTGCTTCCAAAACAGTTTCTCATATGGCATGAGAAGCCACTGTGTAGAATTCCACTAAACTTGCAGAAGAAGTAAGAAGTGTCAAAACAAGTCTTTGGACCCCAGCAATGTTAATGGTCATGATTATCTCCCCCTAAAGGGTCAAACTAGAGTGACATGTCAGCTGTGCTAGGTGTGTCTCTGCTTTTATGCAATTTCCCCTAGCTAGCTCCAATGCCGGAAACTAGTTGGACACAGAGAAAAAATGTTTAAAGCAATATAGAAGTAAGGTTGGAAAAGGGGATTGGTTTTTGTCCCCTTCTCCACTCACCTCTTTTGCTGTAAAGTAGTAGATCCACTTCCAGTTCTGGTTTATATGAACAGGGTAGATACATGCTTAAAACACATGTGACTGTCACGTCATGTCTGGCACAAATACACATATATAGGAAAGATTTGGAAGTAGATTGTCTGTCCCCTTACCCTTCTTGGAAGCAGTCCTATCAACACGATAAGTTGGTCAAAGTCCTCTGTCATAAATGCAACCTGTTTTTATTTACTCGGGCCCATCACTCCCATCTACTGTAACTCTGTCTTCAGACTAGTCTTCAGAGTAGGATTTCAGATTACTGGACGGGGATAAGGTAGAGAACCAAGATACACAAAACTGATTCTGACAGTATTCAAACTCAATATTTTCCCCAGGTAAGCAGCCTCAAGTTGTTTGTTGGACTAATAAAAATATGATATTGTATGATTTTTTATTACATTTCCTTTTCCCCCTTTTCCTTCCTACTATATTAGAACAATATTTTCAAAGTGACTCAGAAGCTGGAAGCCTTAAGATGCCAAATGAACTGGGACCAACAAGCTTTGGAGGCTTGGTTAGAAGAGTCTGCACGCAAAGACAATGATGCAGTTGCAATCCAGAAGTATGCACAGCAAGATGATAGCAAATTGCAAGTATGTATACATTTTACTAAAAGTTCACTTGTAACACCCCCCAGTCCCGCAAGACCATATTACTTGCAGCATCTGGTTGGATGGGAAAGAGATGTAGTGCTGTAGTAAGACATGAGATGCGAAACATGGATGTTTGCAACTATTATTTGTTTATTAACAGGGCATTTTACAACAAAATAAGACAATATCAAATATGAAAATCTGGAGTGGATTATGAGGGATGGGGTGCAGAATGGAGGAGAAGAGGTTTGGTTGTGCAAAGTGGTATTCTGTTGCCCGAGCAAAACAGCCACATTGGATACTTCCGATGGAGTTATAAGTAGATGGTCCATATAATCTTTGAGTCCTTCCTAGCCTTAGGATTTTATGACCTTAGGTTTTCTGAAAATGTGGCAGTGGTAATGCTTTATTAACTTCTAACTGTATTTTATAATTAGAGTTCAGTACTTTTAATAGTATGTTTCATTATCTTTTCAGATGTTAACTCTACAGATCGAAATGCTGACTGTACAATGTAATAACAGACGCAGAATTCTTGACAATGAGCTTACAGAGACCTTGGCTGCTCAGGTTTGTCCACTGGAGAATGTGTTTTGCAGTAATACTTCAAGTGTTTCTTATACCTGGTATACATTGTTAGTAGTTTCCGCTTCTCTTTACAGATAGAGCTGGATAAGACAGCTGAAGATTTCCGCAGGGTTCATCATGAAAGACAAGAACTTATCAGGCAGTGGGAGAGCACCATAGAACAAATGCAGAAAAGAGATCAAGAAATAGATAAGTGTGCCTTGGTAAACTATTTTCTGGCTTTTTGATCTCTTAATATATGTAATGTCATCTGGGCTTCCATTTCCTAAAGAGCTGAATGTCATACGGGTTTTATCATATTGGTCTGAATATAAGCTGCCCCAAAATATAGACCATACTCGTAAAATGAGTTCTCTTTGGAAGGGAAATTTGTCATAAATCTCTGGCACAATTTTAAAAACATGCAACCTCTAGACTCGTCTCACACAGAATAATACTGGGCAACCAGTGCCACCTATTGAGAAGGGCAGGTGATCTTTTTACAAAAATTACTACTTCTACTACTACTACTAATAGTAATAATAATTTATTATTTATACCCCGCCCATCTGGCTGGGTTTCCCCAGCCATTCTGGGCGGCTTCCAACAGAAATATTAAAATACACTAATTTCTTAAAGATTAAAAGCTTCCCTAAACAGGGCTGCCTTCAGATGTCCTGAAGTCTGGTAGATATTTTTCTTTTTGACATCTGGTGGGAGGGCATTCCACAGGGAGGGTGCCACTACTGAGAAGACCCTATGCCTGGTTCCCTGTAACTTGGCTTCTCACAGCGAGGGAACCGCCAGAAGGCCCTCGGCACTGGACCTCAGTGTCCGGGCAGAGCGATGGAGGTGGAGACGCTCCTTCAGGTATAAAGCTCTCTGTGGTTCCCAAGGCCTCATCTTAAATCACACCTTCTCTACCTATAAGTGCACAACTAAAGACTGTACTCAGGTTTTATACAAGCCAGATTCTGGGGAAAATGTGGACTATATTCGTACCAATGGTTTTCGCACCATAACCTGTTAAAGCAAGAAAACAAAACAAACAGTCGCCTAAACAACAAATTTAACTTTTTTGTGGTTCTTGGTTTGTTGATCCAGCAGCATGGTTACAACTGATTTGTATATTTTTCTGTCCCTAGCTTTTAGCACAGGCAAGGCGGGCAATCCGTGCAAAGGAAAGTTTGCTTAAAGACAAGGTTCAGTTTTTGGCAAATGAGAGCGGTAATAACATGGAGTACGAGAAGAGAATTGCCATGGCTGTTCGGCTAGCTACCAAACTGAGGCTAGATTACCAAAAAGAGGAGGCCAATCGAAACCAGTTCCAGGATGAGGTAATTTTAACATCATATATAGTATGGAGACTTTAATCTTTTTCAGTTTAATGTTACTTTGGAACAAAATGTCTGCCCATGCTGTCATAGCAGAAATATGCTGTAAACCTGAGAAAGTTAAAGGGCAGCAAAATGAAGACACCTTTCTAGAACTGATAGTTCCATTATGTCTGATGTTTACTAATAGATATCTCAGAGGAAGTTATAATCAAAACTTGTTAAGGTCAGTGCATATAAGGGATATTTAAACATATGTGACTTTTGCCCAGGGGTTCAGACTTTGGGCATTTGAATTGGGAAAGCTGTAAAAATGCCAATGATGCTTTGTCAACTTATCATCTTTTGTCAACTGAAGTAATAGGTTTACTCTCTTGTTTCACCTTTCAATTTAATTTTATGCACGCAACTAAAATCCCACATGGCTATAAAATCTAGCCCCAAATTTTAGAATTTATCATGACTATGACTGTAATTAACTTCTAGAAGTTCCAATTTTGTAAAAGTTTTATCTTTCCCGCCAGTACTTCAGTCTTGTGCTGAACGTCATCAATATTTCCATTTTCAATATGGGAAACTGTGGCTTGGCAACCACCTGAGTTTGTGGCTCAGCACCTATTTGAACTTGAGTCACCCAGATCCTAAGTTCAATATTTGTGGCCTAGTGAAGGGAATTCTGTGGACTCAGTCCACTGGAGTGGACTTTGTAGTTTATTCCAGCCAAACTGCACTTCACAATCAAGTAGCATAAACTGAGAAAAAGCCAATACTGTACGCTCTTTCATTTCAATAAGGTTTTGATGGGAAGTTCACAGAGAAACATACATAAAATTTAAAGTAAAAAGGTATGGAAACAAGGGGTGCACACCTAAAATTGGGAATGTTTGTATGACAGAAATGCAGGTTTTCTGTATCAAAGTGATATTTGTAATAGCTGTTAGTAATAAAAAAATAAAATCTGTGTTACAAATACAAAATCTGTTACAGTACAAATGTGGGAAGTTGGTGGGGTGCCTGACAGCCATGATTTCAAAATGACCAGAGTACTCTGAATAAGCACTTATGTTTTCAATATTCATGAAACCTAACCATTAGCTGGACACCTTGAAAGCTACTGTGGATGGAACTGCTTCTGAGTTAGAAGCGATGAGGATGAATGTAGCTAACCTTAAAAAGGAAATCCAAGAGAAAACTTTAAGGTAGGCATTATAAATGGTGAGATGACTGCTATAGTTATTTTAAAAATATTTTTGTAACAAGTACTAGAGGAATAGATACTTTAGACTAGGGGTCAGCAAACTTTTTCAGCAGGGGGCCGGTCCACCGTCCCTCAGACCATGTGGGGGGCCGGACTATATTTTGAAAAAAAATATGAACGAATTCCTATGCCCCACAAATAACCCAGAGAGGCATTTTAAATAATTCTACTCATGTAGACTTAGGAAAACTTTGGGACTTGGAGCATAATTTATTTCATTTTCATTTTTTTCATTTTTTTATTTCATTATTTGATTTTTCTGTTGTAAGCCGCCCAGAGTGGCTGGGGAAACCCAGCCTGATGGGCGGGGTATAAATAATAAATTATTATTATTATTATTATTATTATTATTATTATTTTATTTAGGGCAAGGTGCCGTATTACCTGGATGCTAAACATTGTCTCCCCTACCTCCCCAGCTAGAATTTATTATCTTGTTTTCTGTTTTCCATACAAATTTGCAGATTCTCTCAGAATGGTACAGTATTCCATCCATTCTCTTCTACATTCTGGAAAAGTATGAGAGTTGACCAGGAAATTCTTGATTCCTTTTTTAATAAAGCTTTAAAGGTGTTTACTGATTCATATCTTAATATGTGATAAGCTATTAAGTGTGTTGAAACAATCTGATTTATTTTTTCTTTAAACTATATCAAAACAATGGCTGAAATTTGGGCTCCTTACTAAGTAAGTTGTTAGAGGTCCTAAATAGCAAATTACATAGAGTTACATGTATTTTATATTAATTTGAGGGTTAGAGATATTAGCTCCAGTTTTTTCTGTTGAAAATTATATGTAACTTTCCTTCTCACCCTATAAATCTGTGCTAAGGCTAAACGTGATAAAGGACCAGAATGACAGTCTTGCGAGTAAACTGAAATATGTGACAAACCAAGCACTGACTTTAGAAGAAAAAGCAGCCAGAATGGAAGAGCTCCTGAAAGAGAAAGAGAAAAGTGTCAAGGTAAAAGCAAATATACTGTATATAAAATGCATGCTTTCTTTCACTGTTACCAGCAGTTTGTCAAAGTGCCGTTAGACATGGATACCTTTGACTGACTGATATTTGGTTTCAGTTTTTATATGTTACTTTACAGAAATATTTGTTGTCCACGTGAGCTCTATCTGGTTAATCATTTCCACAATACTTGGAACTTCTGTTAAGAACCGAGCTAAACATGCAAGAAGTTTTGATATGAAAACCTGTAAGATCAGGTGAATGCCAGATAAATGTGTTTTGACTGAATTGGGAATGAGATTCAACAGGGGAAAGAGAATCAACAGTTCTAAGGTGAAGGAACTCAAATGTTATAACAAGCACCACAAAAGCAAAAATCCTTGAATCACCCAATCACAGAGGATGTAAGGAAGGTCTGGTCATTATTTCTACATGGGATTTTTTTTATAAAGTAATTTAAGGAAAACCTATAATAATGATCCTTATAGGAACTGTTCATATGAAGCATGAAAGGTAAAAAGGAACAGTATTTTAATCACTATTCAGTTGTGCAAAGCTTTAATATTCTGGATGACATTATTTCTGGTTTAAGAGGCTCACAATCAATGCCTATTATAAAATCATACAATTATAGAGTTGGAAGGGACCACAAGGGCCATCCAATTCAACCCCCTGCAATGCAGGAATCTTTAGTCCAATGTGGGGCTCAAACTCAACGACCTTGAGATTAAGAGTCTCATGTGCTACTTACTGACTGAGCTGTTGCAGCATCTTCATAAGGAACTTGAGTATCAACAACAATCTGTATAGAAACAAGAGGTAGATTAGTGCCATTGCTAGCACTGACAAAATATTTTATTGAAATTACTTAAGATGAGAACACAGCTCAGTTGTTTCCACTCCTTAAGCTTAGCAGCCAGTCTTCCAAAAATGGCTATTTTTGCATAATGGTACTGATCTTGTAGTATTGGTGAGACAACATGGACCGGTTTGCGACACTGCCCAGATTGTGGGGACTCTGAACTATTCTATTTTTGGCATATGATACTATAACACTAGACCTCAAGTGACTTCATAATTCAACAAGAAGCACTTTAAATTCTTCTTTGAACTTAAGTATAGAATTTTCTAAATGTGGATTAATAGTAGTTGAATTAAAATAACAATAAGTCAGAGAACCTGAACACACTGAAATGAAACAACCTGACTGCAGACTGCAAGAGATTATCCATAATATTCTTAGTAGGGCAGCTAAACCATGTGCAGTGCTTCTTTCCTTACAAAGGAAGTGGATAACCCAAGAGCATGGCAGTTCCACAGCTGAGGGGTGATAGTTTAACTAGGATGAACAATGTCTGTAATGTGTTAAGTCAGAAGTACGCTTTCCATCAAAATTAGCCATGCATGTCTATTTGCCACATCTATTAATTCACGGTGAAAAGATATGGGCAGGGAATAATGCACTCAAAATTGCATTCTTTCCATTTGAGCTTCTGTTCCTCAGTGCCAGTCCCCCCTGTAGGAAAGCAGTGTTGCTGAGACTGAATCTTATTTAACACTCTGTATATTTTAGGATCTCTGTGTGGTATTAAAATATCTGAATTAATATCTTAATCATTTAGAAAGAATGAGATCTCATTTCCGTCAAAGTGAATTAGATTTTTGTGTTCAGTTATGTACGTAATTGCTAATGGTGTTTTGTAGATCAGTGGATTTTCTTAGGGACATAGTGGTCTGCCCTTTAGGTAGATGAGAGAGATAGAATTGCTGGAGTGGTTGTCTTTCAGGTGACACTTTGCAACAAGCTATAGTGGGAGTGAGAGTGGGAATGGTCTATCTCTAGAAAGAAGAGGGAGAGGCAGGATAGAGGTGTCAGGTAAGGGGTGGCCTGGGTGCCAGAGCAGAATGGGTGCATATCCCAAAAAGGCACAGACCCATCCAAGGTAGCTAATCTTAACTCTGGTTAAATTTAAAAGTGCATCCTTGTGTAGTCATTTACATTCTTTGGGTGCTTTCTGGTTATCACTGTTTTGCTGGTAGGATTCAGAATGAATGCTTAATAAATAGCGAGTGTCATATAACCTCCATGCAAACATTCTACAAACAAATTGGAATGAATGCTCAATAAAAAGGTCATCTGGAAGCAACCTTGGAATTGGAAAGATTGATAAAGCAACAGATAGCACAGCATTCACATTTTGAACGTTTTTAACACCATTAGGAGAAAGAGACACTGGAACAACATCTGCGAGAGAAACAGTTTAAAAGAATTAAGGAGCTGCAGAAACTTAAAGACAAGGAGAAGTGTTGCTCAGCTGAAATAGAGGGACGCAAAGGACAGCTGAAAAACCTACACAGTCGCTTATGCCGGGCGGATGCTGAGACACTCAAACAACAAGAACTCATGTATAAGCAGGCAAGGGATAACAAGCATATGTGTGTGTGTAGTGTATGTGTGTCACAGCAAAGGGACATCTGCTGCAGGAGAAGGTTTTTAAAAAGAACGAGAAAGCAGAGGCAGACACTTAAGAACTGGGAGAAGACCATGGCCTGAGCACCCCTAATTCTTAAATATTCACTTTGGACAGGTGTCCCCTTCCTGACAAATTTCTCATTTCTTAGCACAGTCTCCTAGGCTTTGTGATTTGAAATCCAGCTGTGCTGTTGATGATGGCAGAAGCCAAAAATGGTCAAGAAACCATTTTAAGCCTTTCACTGACATACATATAATTAGTTACAGGTAGGTAGCCGTGTTGGTCTGAGTCGAAGCAAAATAAAAAAATTCCTTCAGTAGCACCTTAAAGACCAACTAAGTTTATATTTTGGTATGAGCTTTCGTGTGCATGCACACTTCTTCAGATACACTATCTGTATCTGAAGAAGTGTGCATGCACACGAAAGCTCATACCAAAATATAAACTTAGTTGGTCTTTAAGGTGCTACTGAAGGAATTTTTTTATTATACATATAATTGTGTGTATATTTTCATTGTGTAGTTCTGAAGTGTTTGCAAAATACAGTATTAAGAGAATATTTATTTCAGTTCAGAGTTAATAAAGTTATTGTTTTACACTTCAGTTATAAAATATATTTATCTGATAGTAAGTGGCATTGATATTAGAGGAAGCTATTTCTAAAAATGAAAAAAAAATCCATTTACTTGGAAACTAATTCCATTTACTTCCAAGTAAATATGTTTGGAATAGGATTGTATGATTTCCAAATCAGCTTTTTGCTATGGCTCCTCTGAACCATGGCTGCTTCAGGGTAAATATCTGAAGCGATACAAGAGAAGAACATGCCCAAATCCTGTTATTTGTTAATGGGATTTGTATGCATAACTCCTATGCACCACTTTGAAAATTTACCCCTTTTTATCAGCGTCTACTGGTGGTGGTAAGATTGCTACTCAGCTGTAAGCCTCCCTAAAGCAGACTCTCTGGGTTGGGGACGCTTTGTTATATTTTTAGAAGATTACTTGTGAGCCAGCATTGCACACCAGCCATTTTAAGACAGTCTACAAATGAGAAGGCCTATAGGCCTGAAACAATTGTACAGGAACAATTGCTTAATTAGGTGCCTGTCCTACAGCTAATTTTTTTGTGTTAATGTTTTAGCATGTATAGAAATGACTCTAATTGTTTGTTTTTCAGCCTCTCTTTTCATTTTATTTCTTGCCTAAAAATATTTTTAACAGGATTTTTATATACAGCAAGTTGAGAGAAGGCTGTCACGCTTGCATGGGGAGCTTAACACAGATGAGAAGCAAGTTTTAGAAGCAAAAGTTGCTGAGCTTTCGAAGATAGCAGAAGAAAAGAAACAAGAATACAATATTCTACAAGCACAGCAGAAGAAACTCCAGGTAGTGTGGCTTTTCATCTCATGGGATTGCACCTACAGCAATGATTAATTTATAGCCCACATAATGGTCTAACGTAGCTCAGTATTCGGAACCAAGCACATTTGTCCTCAGCCAATATCAGGACAGAGGTGTGGTTGGGAATGCCAGTTCTGTAGAGGGAGATCTAATATAAATATAGTATGAGCAGGCATCCTTGCACACAGCAGGACTTCTCTTTCCTCTTCTCCTGAGGATCGGGGACCATTTGGAGCAGATTTTGGGGGTGCTTGGGGAGTGCTGGAGTGGGGAAAAGAGAAACTAGAAATCTTGTGGTAGTGGCTTTCTGTTATGCAAGCAAATGGACATCAATAGATGTCACCCATGTTTCTGAGCTTCTTGTAAGAAGGAAGGGGTTTAAATGTAACCTCAGATGCCTGAGACCTAAATACGAGGGTCTACTGATAACAAAACAGTATTAATGACCAAACTAAAAGCAACTTGTTTTTCTTTCTTTCAGAATGACATCCATTTTACCAAGTTGGCTATGGCTAAGACTGGAGAAGAAATGGCTGGCTTGACAACCAGAGTAGATGAGCTAAATCTTTTCACTGAAAAATCAGAGAAGCTACTAAAAAAAGCCAGAGCAGATAAGCAGGTATAAATAAAAATAATTATTATAATGCTGACCCACACAAATGCTTGGGTTCTTTGCACTGACAGACTGTCCATGGCCCTGGGCATGCTTAAATTGATGTGTCCCAAGTTTGGAAACCAAACTATTCAATACAAAAGTTACCTCTCAGGAGGCTTTGGATTTAGTGCTGAATATTCTTTTTCTTTTGCCAACTGAAGGATATGTTGATTGAAGATAACCTCCTGAAACTGGAGCTGAAACGTGTAAGAGATACTCTGTACAACAAAGCAGAGCAAGTTCTTTCCCTCGAAAAACGGAAGCAGCAACTTCAAACGGCAATGGAAGAAAGAACTGCAGATATCAAAGTTCATAAGGCAATGATTGAGACACAGATAAGGATAATAGAGCAGGAGCGTCAGACTTTGAGGTATTTGCCCTGTGTGTTGCGTGGAGGTGGGAATGGATTTCTCTTTTCAAGGAAACATATGATATTGAAGGAATCACTTCGGGAGACCAACTTTATACTTGCTGCCTTTCTCAACCCTGGTAGTTAGCTATTTACTGATGTACCTGTGTGATTGGTTGTCAGGAATTGCTATTATTTTGCTGCTTCTAAATTTCCTTATAAAAGAACTCTAGACAGAAGCAAACACACTCAATATTTATTCTCAGGCAGGGTTCTGTTACTGGGAGCCTGCTTTTATGCCTGCCTGCTTGTTTATCACATTTGTACCATAAGGTAAAGGTAAAGGGACCCCTGACCATTCGGTCCAGTCGTGACCGACTCTGGGGTTGCGCACTCATCTCGCGTTATTGGCCGAGGGAGCCGGCGTACAGCTTCCAGGTCATGTGGCCAGCATGACAAAGCCACTTCTGGCGAACCAGAGCAGCACACTGAAACGCCGTTTACCTTCCCGCTTGGAGCAGTACCTATTTATCTACTTGCACTTTGACGTGCTTTCGAACTGCTAGGTTGGCAGGAGCTGGGACCGAGCAACGGGAGCTCACCCCGTCGCAGGGATTCAAACCACCTACCTTATGATCGGCAAGCCCTAGGCTATGTGGTTTAACCCATAGCGCCAGCTGCATCCCTATTTGTACCCTACCTTTCTATAAAAATGTAAATCAGCAAAGGGCCCAATAAAGGCTAGTTATAGTCAATTACAGAAACCAAGATACGAGCTGCAAGGGCCTGTTTTCTACAGCTTTAAGAAACTGGGAAGTAAGAATCTTTGTGCAGCGGGGGGGTTAAAGCCAAGTGGGAAATGAACACTCAACCAGCTGATTTGGCAGCCCTTTTCCCCCATTCTCCTTCAATCCACAGCCCACGCAATAGGAAATTAGAGTGATTTAGTGTGACTGGAGCTTAACCCCTCGCCAAGCAGGCAGGCTCTGTGTGTTTTTCCTGTGATAATTACATGACTAATTGGCACTTGCATATAATTTGATTTGGGGTTGCTTCCTGCTGTTGCTTATTCTCTCTGAGCAGTGGCAATATTAAGATACAATCAGCAGGGGGCAGCTTCTGCAGCTGTAAGACTGAAATGCCAAACCTTTAAATATTTGGGTAAGGTTCCTTGGATGGCGGCTCCCCACAATGCAGGAATTTGCAATGTAATGTTGAATTTGTCTCCTTCTGTGTGTGGGGATTTGAGACAACTGTGAGTCAGGAGGACTGGGTACCAGCAGCAACTAGAATAGATGGGTATACCACTAGCCTAAATACTGTGTTGTCTGTTTTTAATAGTGACATCATCCACTCTGCTATAGGGTTCACACAGTCTCACTAAAGTGAAGAGGTCCCCCAAGGATGCATCTAGATGGGTAGCATTTGGAAAGTCTTTTACCAAGGCAGCAAAGACTTCATCTCAATCCGTAATTGTTAAATATAACAAAAGAAAAGCAGCTTTGAAATAGGACAGTTCTCTGCCCCAAACTGTCTCCTATCAAAGCGGCTTCTCCTCACTAGATGAACTGACTGCCAGGATTTTGTTGCATACATTTGTGTGTAGTTTGTAGCCCTGCTCTTACTAGGCAGTCACAGGAAAATCAAAAAAGACATTTCAAGGAAAGGATCACATAAGTCTGTAGAAGTTCCTCCGGGCAGGAGGGACTGTCGGGAAACACAATCTCAGTGATGCACAAAGGCTTTCCCCTCTAGCCTTCAACACTTTCCATCAGTTCTATGGACCTGATGGACTATGCAGGTTTAATAGCTTTTTTCTTCTACTGCTTGGAAAGGATCTTTGTGGAATGCTCTCCCCACGGAAATGCACCTGGCACCATCAGTCAGGCTAAGAAATTTTTATTAACCACAACTGTGCTACTAATCATTCAGTGGGGTATGGTAGGATCTGTTCTTCTTATTGTTGGTTGAACATTTTAGGAGCTTTGTATTGTATGTTTTTGGGTTTTTTTAAAAATGGCTTTTAATTGATTTTCCTTGCTTGTATTTTATCTTGCTGTAAAGTTGCTTTGAGTTTTCTTTTGTATAAAGCAAGTAATAAAAACAAAACATACCGTAATAAAATAATAATTACTTTCAAGTCAATTCCCTGTTCCCCCAAAAGACAAACAGGTGTACCTGATTTCTTAGGAAATGTCTTCTCACATATTTATGACCATGAGTTAAATGATTTTCTTTCAAACCTATTAGTCAGTTTCTCCTATTCTTCTCAAATCAGTTCTGAGTTTCATGAGCGACTGGGTAAAATTGAGAAACTGAAAAGCAGATATGAAATCATTACCGTTGTCATGATGCCCCCAGAAGGAGAAGAGGGGAAAACTCACACTTATTACGTCATCAAGGTAACCTTCCAGCTTGGATGCTGCCCATGAGCTTGTCAAATTATCCATACTTCATCTCCAATCTCTGGTATTTTCATTACTGGGTATCCTGCATCTATCCAGTGTGAGATAGGACTATAGGTTGGTCCATAACTTCCTGATCTGCCACTTCAACATAGAGATCACTGAAGTAATCTCATGAATTTGAAGAATTGTGCAGCCATCCCAAGTGTAAATGAGAGAAAATATCCACAACCACCTTCAAAATCAGAAGGAATAGACAGGGAGGTGGGCCCAACAACTTTTTGTAGTATTTCTGGCTACACTTATTATTGAAGAAGGAAAATATGGCACTTTTGACATTGGCCTAGGAAGCAGAAGTGTGTGTTGCTTTTCAGTCTAATCTTTCCACTGGTGGGCAGCGCACGTTACAATTTCAGTGCCATTTAACAGTAAGGGTGTTGCTTTCATAAGAGGAGTCTGTGGTCAAAACCTTGAGAGAGGTTTCATGTGACCATGTGCATGGTGTTTCAGAAAAGGCTTGGGGGGGGGGACTAAACGTGTTTATTTGTTTTCAAAAGTTATGAACCATAACAAAATCTTCACTCCTCCCCTCACCTTGGATCAACCTTTTCATTGGGTCCTGATCCAAAGTTGGTAGACTGGGGTCAGATAAAATTACTTCATTGGGCACTGTTGAATATATACCTACACTTAGTTAGGGCTTGTTAGCAGCCCCCTCCCCATTTAACTGAACTCTGATTTATCCAGCTGTTTTAGGCATTCTTTTGAACATTCTCTCCCCCTGCTTTTTCATAGCTTCCTCACAAACATGCTGGGTACTATTCATAGGGTTCCTCAAAACATGCTGGGTACTATTCATAGGGTCTTAGCTCCACTTTTGCCTGCCATTCTGCAAAGCTGTTTTTAAGAAAGTATGCTGCACTTTATTCCCATGCTGCTCTTACTATTATTTAGGCTTGGAATAGGTTTGAAAAATAAACGTATCTGTTAATGGTTGAGTAACTGCAGCCTATCCCACTCCTTAGGTTCTGTGACCTATGCCCACCCTTCTCTGTTTCATAAGTCTTCTGGGGTGACAGGCAGTACTTTTAGTGGAAAAGCTCAGGGTTGCTGGGTGACCCTGTTAAACATTCTCATAGGTGATTCACAGAACCTTCCCACTGTTGAGTTACCATGGATCTCACAGTTCCATCAAATTTTCAGCACATTTGCTGTTGATTCACGCAAGCCTAGAAATCTTTGCATAAAGCCAGATTTTTCACCCAGGAATGAAAACAAGCAGTGTTATTAGACAATATGCACCTGTGCTTAACTACTTATCCCTTTCCGATAGAGGATTCACAAACCCTCCAAGTGTCCCTATTTTCCAGGGACAGTCCCGGATTTACAGCAGCTGTCCCAGTTTCTGATTTGATCCCAGAATGTACCTATTTTTCTTAGGATGTCCCTATTTTCATCAGAGAAATGTTGGAGTGTATGGAGTTATGCGACCCCCAAGCCAAGGAGTTACTTAACTATACAACCTTAAGATGCATGAAGGCAGCCCTGTTTAGGTTTTTTTTAATGTTTAATGTTTTATTATGTTTTATATATGTTGGAAGTCGCTCAGAGTGGCTGGGGCAATCCAGTCAGATGGGTAGGGTATAAATAATAAAATTGTTGTTGAATAGGATGTCCCTATTTTCATTGGAGAAATGATGGAGGGTATGGATTCTTTAATAAATACCCAAGTGTGGTGCTGTAAGGCAGTGTAAGGCAGATGGGGACTGGGTATTAATCTTAAGATTCTGAATTCTGTTAAAAGTAATTTTTCTTCTTTCAAGGCTGCCCAGGAAAAGGAAGATCTTCAGCGTGAAGGAGACAATTTGGATGCAAAGATCCAGCTAGCTGAGAAAGAATGTATTGCCCTAGAGAATACTATGCATGTGCTTAATAACTGCAACAGCAACTATCGAGACACATTCAAGGCAGTCACAGAGAAAAGTAAGTAAGTAGGGTAAACGGCTAAAGTCTAAGAGCAAAGGGAGATCAGGAAAGGATTCTGCTTACTAACTGCTCTGCCACAGACACTGCAATGTAATTTACTTTTTAGTCCTTCTAGGCTCAGAACATGCAATCTTTTCCATGTGATGCAATGAAGTTATGGATGAAGAAGATCCGAGTTCAAATCTTTGCTCAACCGAGAGCCTCACTGCATCACCTGGGGCTGGAAATGCTTGAACCACCTAAAAAGATGTTGGATCATTGGGACTTGAAATGCAGGTTGCATTAAGCAACACAGTTCCTTCCAATGATTTCAGATGTACCTTTTTCTCAGAAGCAATCATTTCCTAAGTATAAAAGGCAGGTTTAATTACAAAAGAAGTAGGCTATGCTACTGACACTAAAAGTGTAGCACACTAAAATACCACAATAGACTAGTTTGTAAAACAATCTAAATTGGAACTTTAAAATCTCCCTCTTTTATTTGTACCTGAATATTAAAATAGTGTTTTGATGACAGAGAAAGCATTTGCAGTTAACTTTTGCTCCCTCTGCTGGCTCTTTTACTTTATTATTATCCCATCTTCAATAATAAGTTGTGAGGATTTTTGAAAAACTGCCAAGTTAGGCAGTTTTAAAAGAGAAACTTATTTAGCATTTATTAGATAAGGCATTAAAATGGTATTTGAGTTGACCATAAAGCTGTTTCACACAACACGGTAAGCCAACCTTTGTTGTTGTTTAGTCGTTTAGTCGTGTCCGACTCTTTGTGACCCTATGGACCATAGCATGCCAGGAACTCCTGTCTTCCACTGCCTCCCGCAGTTTGGCCAAACTCATGTTCGTAGCTTCGAGAACACTGTCCAACCATCTCATCCTCTGTCGTCCCCTTCTCCTAGTGCCCTCAATCTTTCCCAACATCAGGGTCTTTTCCAGCGAGTCTTCTCTTCTCATGAGGTGGCCAAAGTATTGGAGCCTCAGCTTCACAATCTGTCCTTCCAGTGAGCACTCAGGGCTGATTTCCTTCAGAATGGATAGGTTTGATCTTCTTGCAGTCCATGGGACTCTCAAGAGTCTCCTCCAGCACCATAATTCAAAAGCATCAATTCTTCGGCGACCAGTCTTCTTTATGGTCCAGCTCTCACTCCCATACATCACTACTGGGAAAACCATAGCTTTAACTCTACGGACCTTTGTAGGCAAGGTGATGTCTCTGCTTTTTAAGATGCTGTCTAGGTTTGTCATTGCTTTTCTCCCAAGAAGCAGGCGTCTTTTAATTTCGTGACTGCTGTCACCATCTGCAGTGATCAAGGAGCCCAAGAAAGTAAAATCTCTCACTGCCTCCATTTCTTCCCCTTCTATTTGCCAGGAGGTGATGGGACCAGTGGCCATGATCTTGGTTTTTTTGATGTTGAGCTTCAGACCATATTTTGCGCTCTCCTCTTTCACCCTCATTAAAAGGTTCTTTAATTCCTCCACACTTTCTGCCATCAAGGTTGTGTCATCTGCATATCTGAGGTTGTTGATATTTCTTCCGGCAATCTTAATTCCAGTTTGGGATTCATCTAGTCCAGCCTTTCGCATGATGAATTCTGCATATAAGTTAAATAAGCAGGGAGACAATATACAACCTTGTCATACTGCTTTCCCAATAGGGACTCAGGTGTTCAGAGATACTTTGCTCTGCACCAATCCCTTTTACCACCCTTAGACTTGGTGTGTCATCTGAATTTTGATTTGCAGTTAGGGTCTCCCTGAACTAATTACAGTACAAGCTGCAACCAAGAGCAAACCTAGAAAAGACCAGAGGGGGAGCAAAACAAGAACAAGCACCTATTGGGGAGCCTGCATATTCACACTAAGTCATATTCTCCCTAAGCCAGTTTCACTTACCGGTACTATGTTGTGCGAACCAGCTTATGACGACAATCAACACTGAACCATGGTTAAGCAATGGCTCACATTAGCTCTGCATTAGCCCATAAACCTTTCAGTCAAGCACACTGCATAATATTGTCATTCAGATTAGTATAAGATACTGCAAAAGTGAACTTCTGTAGATCTGATCACTTTTGAAGTCTCATTCCAGACTAAATGTTTTGAAACATTTAGCCTGGAGAGGAGAAGGTTAAGGGGTGATATGATAGCCATGTTCAAATATATAAAAGGATGTCATATAGAAGAGGGTGAAAGGTTGTTTTCTGCTGCTCCAGAGAAGCGGACATGGAGCAATGGATTCAAGCTACAAGAAAGAAGATTCCACCTAAACATTAGGAAGAACTTCTTGACAGTGGAACTTGCTGCCAAGGAGTGTGGTGGAGTCTCCTTCTTTGGAGGTCTTTAAGCGGAGGCTTGACAGCCATCTGTCAGGAATGCTTTGATGGTGTTTCCTGCTTGGCAGGGGGTTGGACTGGATGGCCCTTGTGGTCTCTTCTAACTCTATGATTCTAAATCCATCAGTTTTGTTATGCTGGAAGCAATTCATGCAACCTCCTTTGCTGGAATGCATATCTTGTCTACAGTCCAGCATTAAATGAGTGTCTTAGATATTTTAATAATTTAAACCTTTTTAAATTAGTGCATGACTTTAACATCTGCTTCTTTTTCTGATCATGTTTATGGTTGATTGTGCCTGTAGTGGTGTGGACTTTTGTCACTTTTTAAAAACTCTTGCTTAGTTTATTATGGTTGGTTCCTTGTACCGGTATTTATTTAATAGCTGTATTGGACTAGAGTGGATGTTTTAAAAGTAATTTTTACTGTATGTTGTCTAGAGGTAAGGCAACCAATAAATTCAATAAATAATTGTATTTTTAATAGGTGAGGAGCACCAAGAGAGGCTGAAACTGGAAGACGAGAAAAGAGCTGCAGATGAGAAATACAGATACAAGAGAAGACAGATCAAGGAAATCCAGGAAGATATACAGGTAAAGAAACTTCTCAGTTTTAAGCCACTCTTATGATCCTTATCCAAATTTAAACTTTTCTAGCAACTTTGTTCTTATATCTATCCACTTCCTCACACTGTGAAGTTCCACCCTTGCTTTGCAGTTGGATAGGAAGAGGTGTAAAGAGAGGAATAGAATGAAGCAAATTCTGTGCAAATATACCAAGAAGAGTACCTATACATTCCATCCCTCACCCCCTCATACACTGTATTTTTGCTTTCAATGATTTTGCAACTGTCACTGTCTTTCTTACCAGTTCTTCTGAAGTCATGTAGATTTTAAATTGCTTTATACATTATGGCAGGAGAAAATCAGGACGGCACCCACTTCCTGCAGCCCATGCGTTGGGTGTCACAAAACATAGGGACCAGGACCTCTAGAAGTCAGTGTATGCACACCCAAAATGCTATTGGTGATGAAACTGCACCTATGCATTTGATTACACATATAGAGGCTCCTCTACAAACATGAGAAGTAGCAACGCCATTTGAGAGAAGAAGTCGGAGGAAGGCATATTGTTCCAAACTATACAGCCGCTACTAATTGTGTTACCCTTTGTACTTTTTTTATTATGGAGTATTTCCTACCTGGTTTATGACCCAGAAATTTGCAAGTAATGGAAGTAAATCACTAGTTCCTTGAGCTTTCTTCTAACTCTGATATCATACTGTTCTTATATTTTATTTTATTGTGTAGCATTCATTTATTGTTATGGATTTTTAAAATGGCTTCAAACCAGGTTAATGCACAAACTTGTATTTCTCCAGACCATGCAGGGTAATCTTGATACTCTTTTGAAAGAGGAGGCTCTCTGCAGGGAAAAAATACAAGGGAAAGAAGCACTCGCTTTGCAGTTAAGCAAAGACATAGATGACCAGAAGCCAAAACTAGAAAGAGCCACAAAACAGGTTGGTTTAAATGAAGATAGCATTATCATTATTAAATGAATTGTTTCAATTTCAACAAAATAAGAGCTAAACATTGTCCATTACTGCTAAAATATTTACTATATAAAATCTGTCAACATGAAATCTAATTGTTATCATAGCAGCATCGATTAAACAATACTTGTAATACTTTTCTGTCTAAAAAGGTCACCCGAGTAACTAAAGAGATCCGAGCATTAAAGAGGACTCAGTCAGAAACACAAGAAGAACAAGATATTGAACTTCGTTCATTGAGAGAGTTCGGCAGATCAATTGATACAATGCTGCACGAAGTTGCAGAATCAAATCCAGATTTGAACACAATACTTCAGAGATACTTCGAACAGGTACTCTCTTGTGTTGATAAATCTACTTCCAAAAAACACCAAAAACCTTCAAAGACTTGCAGACCTTAAAATCACACCACAAAATACGGCCATTTCAAAGTAATAGCCTAATATGAACTTGGTATGTTTGTTTATATCCACTAATGGTTAATACCACAATACTTTTTTTTTAGGCTTCCCTCCAGCTTCAGATTTCTTCTCGGCTTAGCTTTCGGTCATCTCCTCGCAGCTCAACATCTTCAACTATGTAAGCGCTATTATAAAAACGTTTTAATCTTTGTTACTGTAGAATGACCACAACATTTATCCAAAGAGGATGGGGGAATGGTCTGCATGCAAGGTAACTAATCTTTCCTGACTGACCACTTGGCAGGAGCTGGGAAGAGAACGCACCAGTGACTCACAATTTCAGTGGGGAATAAAGGGGAGAGTTGATTTCTTACTGGTACTCTGCACACAAGCTGTCACTAAATACCGCAAGTAGAACTTGATGATCTACTAGAAAAGCAGCCCCACTTAATTTCGGTCCTGCCTTTTGATCAACAAAGAACAGTCGTTCAGTGTTTATGGAGCTTACTTTTTCAGCAAAATACAACCATATTCACACTAGTATGACATTTAAATTATGTCATGGAGTACTAAGGAAAGGAGCTTTAATTATTCTGTGAATCCCCCTGAGATCTTTGGATGAAGGGTGGTATACAAATTTAATTAAATAATTAGGCCATGCATAGGCAAACTTGGCCCTCCAGATGTTTTGGGACTACAACTCCCATGATCCCTAGCTAACAGGACCAGTGGTCAGGGATGATGGGAATTGTAGTCCCAAAACATCCGGAGGGCCGAGTTTGCCTATACCTGAATTAGGCCTTCAACAGCATCTAATACCTGGCACACTTATCCCCTTGGATGGACTTCAAAGTCAGCAGCAAAGGAAAACAGGGCAATATTCAGTGCTAGAGAAGACCCATTCTTATTGAAATTTGTTAGTCACTTAATATCCCCCCCAAGACAAACCAAAGTGACTTAAAACCAAACCAACAACCCTCAAATGCATTAAAACCAATGACGGGACAGACATTAAAAACATCCCACCCACTTCTAAAAGGCCACAGATAAAGGCCAAAGGCCTGGTTATAAAGTTTTTACCTGGCACCTAAAGATATATAATGATGGTGCCACAAGGGAGAGCATGCCATAAATGGGGAGCCACCGCAGAAAAGGCCTGCTCTTATGTTGCCAACCTCCAGATCTCTCATGGATGAGGCACATGAAGAAGGAAGGACCTCAGATTATGATTGCAGGGTCTGGGTGGTTCATATGGGAAGCGCTGGTCCATGTGTGACAAGCATTTGTTAGCAGTAAAAATAAACTTATTTCAATGATCCTTTTGAATGTGGTGTAAAATAGACTTTAAGGGGCCATTCTTGGCCCAATGCTTTCAGTGTTGCTTCATGCATTTAAACATACTGAGCTCATTTCAATAAGCTGTTTCTTAGCGTGTGCTGAGGTCATCTACTTTTGGTGGTGGTGGGGAGGAGGTCCTCTTGACTGATTGGAGCAAGGTCTCGCAACGGTCACAGCAAGTACTGAGAAGGGATGCATTGAAGACACTATAGAATCAGATAGTAGGGGGGCTGGTGGAGCAGCTTTGGCCACCTGCAATGCATGGTTGTTGGCTACCAAGAGAAAAGTAGCATGGGGCTTGGTGTGAGTATAGTGGCAGGAGTGTCAGATTGGCCCTGCCGCTGTGCACTCCCTCTTGGTAGTAAGTAGCAGTGCATAGCATTAGGAAGCAAAGTGAGCAACACTGCCTCACTGCCTGCAACTGGAATCAGGCAATAAATAGCAAAGGCAAGAACCTCGCATGCCAAGAAGTATAGCAAAGATAGGGAACAGCACCAAGAGTACTTTATGGGGGAGGGCATGCCAAATTTACTACCAAGAGACCCTTTCTTCCCCTGCTGCTGGGACAAGTGCTCAGGGAGGTTCAAAAATATCTTATTGTACAGTACTGCTTAAGATAACCATGTAAGATTCAGTGGAGGGACCAAGGCAGGGACTTCTCTTTACATTGGGGTGGGGGGGGGGAAAGAGGACAGGATTTTTTCCACTGCTAATGTTAATGTTATCTTGGATGTTACAACATCGTTTTGTTTCCTGCAATATTCAAGATATATTTATAGTGTGACATCTTTCCTTTTGCCTTCTAGGTCTCCCAAGAGTTCAGCTTCATCTGCTGCTCAACTTAACGTCGTATCTCTGGCTTTGAGTTCCAATGCAGAAACTCTTTCACGTCCTTCTAGCCAAAGCAGCTTTTCTGGAACCTCTCGTAGCAAAAGCCCCAATTAGCTCTCAGTGTTATATTGCAGGATATGCCTCAGAGCTTTTAAAGGCATAAATGATTTAATGTTTACCCCCTATTTAGAAGTACTAATTTGCTAAACTGCAGTAGAGTTTCTTTGTGGATAAGTAATTTAAACATTGTTTACTTTGGGTTATATCAAACAAGCTGAGTTACTGGAAAATAGAATAAAAGTTTTCCCCCCCTTAAACCCTCAATGAACAAATCATTTTATAATTTTAGTAGCCTAAGATGACTGGCTTTAATGTTTCACATTTCTTCAGTTTTGTAAAATTCTGTAGCTTTAATTAATGGTAATCTTTAGAAAACAGTATCCAACTGTGCTCCCCTGCCCTACCCGTCTCAATAAACTTCCTCTATCCATGACTCGGCTTAGGTAGCTTCTTTCACTTAAAAGACTCTGAGTGCGCTAGGAAAGCTTCCCCACGTCTTCTTAAGAGGCCCCCTCTTGGCCCACCCCCAAAAATGATTCAAGTGAAAAAGCCATTGGATGCTCCACAGACACATTAAAGAAAACCAAGGAAGTTTTATAAAAATTTAGTGGCAAGACAGGCTATTTACACACTAATGGCACATTTATGTTTTTATTAACAATACAAAGTTAACAGTCATTGATGCCTTGGAAATATTCCTTCTGTAAAGTGCAATTTAGATGCCATTTAAGCACAGGTGGCAGTCTTAATAGTAGTTAAGTTTCTCAGCCAATCACACTATCACATATTAATATCCAAAACAGCAAAAGAAAATAATTTTTTAAATAAAAAATGATATGATGTAACTCTTGCATATTCACCACCCCCTAAATCAATATCAAGTAGAGGGAACAGAAATACACCCCCCCCCCTATTTTTTTTCCATTAAGAGCACAGACTCATCAAGTGATTAGAAACTGTAACAACCTTTAAAAAAAAATCACTGGTTTTTCTGTTTACTTCCCTTTTCTCGCTCAAATTCAGCAATCTGATTAAATATGTTGACCAAGTTCTGAGGCAGTTGTTTCTTAGCACCAGTTCCTGACTGTCCTTTACCATTGAGTGTTGCTTCTTCATCTCGCTCCTTGGCTTTTGTGGTTTCCCTTTCCCTGCTCTTGGGTTCTGTCTCACCTTTAATCCACGCCAATTCAGGTCTGTTGTCAGCACTGCACCTACTAGGCTCATTTATCCATTGGCTAGTGTATCGGTTGTAGTGTTCAACTGATTTTGTTGAGTAATCGGACCCTGTTGGAGATGTGGAGTACTTTGTTTGGCTTGGGCTGTGCTTTTGATAATGTTCCTTCTTTGATTCTTTTTCTAATTTTCCTGAATACCTCATCTTGTTCCTGTCATCAGACTTTCTACGATATGAACCTGTACTCTCCCTCCTATTAGAAGAAACTCTATCTAACTTACCCTGTTTTTCAGTTGTGTTACTATTTGCCTGAGTCTTGGAATTGCTGTAGGACTCTCTGGGATCCTCAGACCTACCTCCATAAATATCTTCTGCAGCAGAAGTCCTTGATAGAGAGTGATCTCTCTCTCTTACCTCAGTCTTTTGATAGATTAACTTGTCCTGTCTCTCCAGCAGTTTCTCCATTTCATGCTTTTGATTAAGGAAGGAAGCAGAGGTATTGGCTGGAGGAGAGTAGCAGTCATCTTTCCTACTTTGATGTAAGAAACTCCTAGAAGTGTGCTTTTTAGAGCTCTGTGAGGACTCGGACCTGTTCCGACTCCTTTTCTTACGCTTCTTGTTATCAGAAGAGGAAGAGGAGGAAGGAGATTCATCTGATGAAGAACTGCAGGAGGAGGAAGAAGTTGACCTTTTCTTTTTCTTCTTCAACCTAAAAGTTTTAATTAACCATGAGGTAATGCCGTTAGCATTAAAAATGCAGTATTTTTTTGGCAAATCTTTCCTACTTAGCTGCTGAACTATATACATTTTATGGTTTAAAAATTTCCTTGTAATCAAGTTCAGAAGTTTGACTATTACCCCTCATCTCATCAAGATGACCAAAATTACACACCAAGCAGCAACACTAAAATGTAAAACAGTATTTGAAGACCATGCAGCTGCTCTAGGAATTGCTTTACCCTCAAATTCCAGTAGTCAGAATTGATTATTTTTATCTACAAAGAAACACAACTTTCCTCCCTTAAAAAAAAAAATAAACCAGTAGATTAAGTTCAGTTGACAAAGTGTCTGATTTTGCTTGCCAACACCCATTAGATTCCTAACTGAAATGCCATATACACTTCCTTTCTTGCCTTGCCTTATGTTCCTCCTTCCTCAAAACTAGTATTTTTCCAATAAAGTTTTGCCTCAACCCCCTAATCTTTAAGCTCCGATATGTGAAATTCTATTCACTCACATTCATCTCATACTATTTTTGTCTCTTCCCCCTCTCTTTTCTGCTTTCGTCACCTGGGTAATTTATTCCCTGAGACTTTTAAAAAAGAATTAAATAACTATTGTGAAGGTTCTTAGCTTTTTTCACTAGAAGACACACACATGCCACAAAATCAGCTCGCCAATAACCATGAACACCTTACTATACTTACTACCAACAAGGCTTTATAGAAGGTTGAATATAATGGAGGTTACCTTTTTTCTTCTTTTAAGAGCTTACGCAGTTTTTCTGCACTTGTTTCTATTTTCTTCTCTTTTTGTCTCTCTTCTTTTGCAGCTTGTTTCTCTCTCATTTCCAGAGATTTCTTTTTTGAATCCCAACATCGAAAATATTCCATTAACAAGCCAGTGTTGACCCAAGGTCCCCCCCCAAATTCCACCCAATATTCACACAGTTTACACCAACCCCAAGGTATCAGATCCAAAAAGAAAAGGTATTCAAGGCAAAATAATTTGTTGAAATGGGATGTTAAGCATTGTGATGAACAAGTATGGCATCAAGGACCATATTTGCAGTTTAAAACCCATATATTAAAAGAGAATAATAATAAAAGGACCAAGATGGGAATTAGCATCCATTGCCCAATACAATGACATTAGTAATTCAGAAGACATAAATGGAAAAATAGCAAAGTGGTCGGCCATACAGAATTAACCAAATACAGAGGCATCAAGGAAATAATCATTATTTGGATTTTTGTGTAAAACGTGATCCAAATTAAAACATAATTGGAAGAGGCCATGTATGAATACAAACCATTTGGCAACCGTATCACAGCCCAGTTTGATGCATGGTTTACACACGTAATCATATTCCAATGGGTTGTTGATGAGCAGCACCAGAGGTCAGACACAGCAGCAACAGTTCCAGTTCAGAGGAAAATGCATTGAAGAAAAACATATCATCAGTATTACAGGAGGGCAACTGTTAAGTCTCAGCAGAAACTCAAGTCAACTTTGTATGTGCTTGTTTAGATTTCTCCCCTCACTGTCTGATGCTCCCCACCAAGGGGAGAGAGGTGCATATACGAAGGGGGACACAGAATCTATTTTTATCAAGCTTCCATTTACAGGCTGCTTTATGCTGGCATGTTATGTGGAAATGTCTCGGTAAAAATAGACATGGCATCCCGATTTGCATGTATTCTTCTCTGCGTGACGGAGGAGAGGCAGCATGTAGAGGGGAAAAGCCCAATTCTGGCACGTACAAAGTGACCCTCAATGTGTTTCAAACATGCATGCTATAAATAAATTTCATCTGGAAAACTTTGGTTACCAAACTTTGAGGGCATGCTAACTAATCCTGTAGGTCTTTGAAAATTATATTCAGTTGTAATCAGCAAGCTCATGGCACAGCAGGAAATCTGAAATTAGTTGCTGGATCAATATCCCAAGTTATTGGCACCAGTGCCAAAAGAAAAGGCAACCTTTTCTTTTGCAGGATTTATTTTGGTTCCGCTGGAATAAAGTTCTTGTAAGCTTCCCTGTGCCAACCTTGCAATCTGATCCCAGGCATACACGTGCTTCAGAAACAAGCTTAATCAATTCCAACAACACTTATTTCTAAGTAACTGTGCTCTGAAAATTCACTTAACTACTCAATACAGGTAGGTCCTGTTGGCAGAACTAATCTGATTGAGGCCTCTTGAATCTAGCTTCAGTGCCATAATTAACTCTTCTCTCAAATCAGCCCCCATCCCTGACTTATCATTTCAAAAACTCCACACACATCCAGTTTGATAGCTGCAACCATGTTCCCAGTAAGTGATCCATGGAAGCTTCCAAGAAGAAAAAATAATGCATGCCTCTTGATGCATTTATCTCAGTGAACTAAGAGAAAGTAAAGAATCACCTGCATCTGCTTACGAAGTTTCAACAAGGCATCCTCAGCTTCTTGAAAGGTCTCATCTATGTTTAAAGCCTTCTTGTAGTAACTCTCAGCATTCAACAGCTTATCTTCCTCTTCTAACCTGGCAGATGATTTCATACAACATGTAAAGTATTCTAACTACCACAATTAGCCTCAGCTACATTTTTTGAGTGAGATCACTTTATGCTTAAGAAATGCTCACATCCTTTGCTATCAATCCATCAGTGTTATAACAATGTGGGAACATGTTCCCATATACCTCCCGCCATGCAAATGCCATTGGGTTGAACCTGAGCACAGCCAGGCATAACAAATTTCATAGCAGAGTTGATTGTGTGACATGTTACTGCACTAAATAATAAAGTGTCTCCTAGGTATGGTTTAGCTCAGAAATCCTTAGGAGGAGATGGCAGTGAAATGACAGTTCCGCTATTGGAACCCAGCATTTTGTTATGATAAAAAGAAGTTGCATTTAAACAAATGTTAGAATGCAAGATGCAGCAGATGCTCACAACCATATAGTAGGGAGGACAGCAACGAAAAAAGTAGATGCCAAGGTATGGTGGGATGGGTATGATTAGAGCTGGGTTTTCCTGGCAGACCACATAGTGACATTAGCAAAAGACGCCTGTGCCCCAATCCCAGCCCTCTAAAATAGCAAATTTTGTTGACACAGATCACTTTTCCCACCTCTCCTTTGTTTCTGAGATAGTAATGAATGTGTGTGAGAGAATCAGAAAAAGCACTGACTTCCCTGAGCATGACAGCCTTGGCTAAGGATCTTGTAAAAATGAAAGCCTCTTATATGTTTAACCCAGTTACAAGGCAACACTTACTGGCCTCCTCGTTCAACAAGTGTTTGGCAAAGGTATTTCCTGGCATTTCTGTGTGTTGGACAGTTTTCTAGAGCAACCTGAAAATCATCAATTGCTTTATTTAAGCTTCCTTTTGTTGCATACCTAGAAGGGGGAAAAAACCTTGTTAAGTACAAATATTTTAAATTTGCTCATAAAATTGTTTAAAATTCTGCATTCCAGCTACAAATCACAGACACTCACAGAGCTCCACGGGCTACTAAGGCTTCAACATTTTGCACATCTATTTCCAGCGCCTTGTTGTATTCATTCATAGCATCCACATGGCGGCCTTCTTTGAAATAATCCACACCAATCTTGACACTAAAAAAAACGGCAGCTTGAATATTATGGTTTCTATATGCAAATCAATAATTGGGTAATTTTCTGCAGGAGTTCAAACTTGATAAGCTGTGAAGGCTAGTGACATTCCTAATTTTCTTTAGCTCCTAAATCTGCCTAATTCACTTCTCTCATTATCATTGCAGATGTTCTCTAAATTCCTTAAAAATCAGTTTTAAAATGCTGTGGGGTTTCCTCAAGTTGCATGAAGATAAGGACAGAATTCTTTGGGGACTAACCTTATCTTCCATCAATCCTCCATGGGAAACAAAGTAACATTTAGCACTTCTATCCACATGTAGACAAACAGCAAATGAAATGATAGGAAAGCTCACTCAAGTCTTGTGAGCCCGAATATGGCTAAATGGTTTTGGTGTTCTGTTGCACCAGAAACGGCTTAGTCATGCTGGCCACATGACCCAGAAAAACTGTGGACAAACGCCAGCTCCCTCGGCCTGTAAAGCGAGATGAGCGCCTCAACCCCAGTCGTCTGTGACTGGACCTAATGGTCAGGGGTCTTTACCTTTACCTTTTTTTAGTTAAGAATCATCACACTTAAAAAAAATTAAGTACTTCCTTAAATCTATGTTATCACTTTACAAGCACCTCAGCATGGTTCCCAATCATCAACCAGAGGAACTTGACAAATAGCTAATGTCCATTTCAAGCAAGTATCAGATTTACAACCCACGATCCTGGGAGGAAAATGATAGTTATTTCCAATCTTACTTAAAACATTTGCTTATCAATATGAAGAAGTGCATACCATTTTAAGGCCCAGGAGGCAGATTGTTTTTTCCTCAAAGCAATGGCAAAATCTTCTTCGTTGAAATTTTTACTAGGGGAGAAAAATAAATCAAGGAACATTTAAAACATAGACTCATAAGAGCTGGAATGTACCTCCCTGGGTCATCTAGTCCAACCCCCTGCAATGCAGGAATCCCAGCTAGATCATACATGACAGGGGCCATCCAACTTCTGCTACAAAATCTCCAAGGAAGGAGAGTCTACCACCTCTCGTGGGAATCTGTCCCACTGTCCAACAGCTCTGACTGTCAGAAAGTTCTTCCTGATGTTTAGTCAGAATCTGCTTTCTTGCAACTTGAATCGACAACCCCTTCTTAAAATCAGTAATCTTTACATGGAAGACACAAAGCTAAGTTTTGGCCCCTGAGCTGTCCCCATTAATTCTTTTTTTAGATCACCTTGCCTTTAGGCAGAAAGGTAAGTATTAGAAATATAAAGAGTAGTAGGTAAACAGATGTCTTTATAAGATTTGGGACTTACTGTTCAAAAGTAAAGTGATGACTAAAGGAAAATCTAAAAAACCTGCACCCTACCTGGCTCCAGCTGCTGCAGTGTTGTTTGTCCGCAAAACATTTAGAACGAAAAGCAAAAGGACTGATATTTTAATTGATATGTACCAAGTCTCACTGCTTCACTGATTTAGTGTATGCTTGTGGAATATTATATGGGAAATGCAAAAATGTTAATGTTTAGTATGTGAGGCCAAAATAGGCAGAGAAAGGAGGACCCTGCTCCTAAAAACCTCTTTATCTCATCTTCAATAAGTTTCTCTGAAGGTTGTCCTCAGGTGGCATTTGACTTCAATTCACTTAGCAAAAATCAGTAAATCCTTATCCCCTTTCTGCTGGAAGGGCTGTGGTAATTTTGGATCCTATTTCCATGTTTTGTGGGAATGCAAAATTGCTCACATGTTCTGGACCACAGTTTCTGATATTATTTCTAAGATTATTTCCAAATCTGGCTTTAGCTTGGCTTTCATTAAAAATGGATTCTGACCTCACTATCTGACACAAAGATTTAGGGTTCTTTTTATTGACAGTGCACACTTGGTGATAGCACACTTTTGGGAATCTAAGGTTCAGATGGCTATCTCAGAGCAACTACTCAGGCACAGAAAGGTAGCAAAAGGTACTGCCAAGAGATACTTTTATTGAAACTTTTTTGTCTCCTTTCTTTTTGTATGTAAGGGCAGAATACGTCCCACTGACTACCCAGATTTGTCCATGGAGAGGCTATATTAACCATTAATGTATTAAGAATACGTTTGAGATTATACTACACAATTAACATACTGTAATTTTAAGTGGATATAGTATTACGTAACTAGACTTGTACCCAGTTCTTATTACAGTTTTGTTATCTTGGAAAATAAAAATTTTGTTTTTATTTTATGCTATAAGCCGCCCAGAGTGGCTGGGGAAACCAGCCAGATGGGCAGGGTATAATAATAATGATGGTGATGATGATGATGTAGGGGAAGGTGATGTACATGGTTTTCCACCTCTTCATTTAATTCCCACAATAATCCTGTGGAGTAGGTTATGCTTTATGGCAGAGGGGGTATTTAAACCCTGGTCTCCCAAGTCCTAGTCACTATCCCATACTAGGTGGCTGAATTAGTTTAAATCTGGTTATGGATCAGAATGTTAACCTGTTGCCCAATATAAACTATTTGCTATGTTGAGGAAGTTTAATAATGATTTAGTTGCAAATAGAAAAAGAGCTTTTCCTGCACTCTTTTTTTTAAAAAAAAAGTAATGGAAGTTTCACTTTAGTGAGCGATCTCAAAATAAAGTAAACCTGGAAGCTACCCAAGATTTAAAAGAACTCCAGCACTTTCTGTGAAGAGGTGCCTTATATACCTTTGTAGTCCTCTCATTAAGGATGGTGGGCTGGATTCATTCAATCCTAGTTTTCCTACCAGAAACTCAACTACAGCTGGATTGGCAAAGCCCAAGGAATGATGTAAAACTTTATCATATGTTTCCAAACTGCTGGCTATTTCAACACTTTTCCTGAGGAAAGAAAAAGAGAGGTAGCAATTATGAGCATTCTGTCTTTGGTTCCACCTTGACAGGGACATCTTTCACATTCTATTTCTAACACAGAACTGATGAGGGACAAGCATAAAGATACATGGAAAGGTTGCCAATGGAATATGCCCAACTCACCCACCTCTTCAAGGGCTACTGGCACAACCACAAAATATTTACTTTGTGAGGAGTTGCTAGTCATAAAATGTTTGTAGCACTTCCCACTCTGTGCCTGCATTTGTTTTCTGAGAGGAACAAACACAAGTTCTCTGTCTCCATTGACAGGATAGGGCAGCCCGCCTCAATCTAGCATTTGGAGACTGAATGCAAAATGTTTCTCCTCTTCACAATGAAGTGAATGTAAAACTCATTAATGGGCTAGAAACGCACTGCATGTATCTAAGAAGTCACTGCATGATGCATGAGACTTGGAATGTGCGACATTAAATATTTCGCCAATGCTTCTGAACTTTTGTGTACCCCAACCCCAACTCCTATTGCAAGGTCAAGGAAAACGTTAGAAACTTTTGCTTTTAGATAACAATGGGTTCCTGTTGTCTGACTGGTAATAATGGTCAGTTACACAGGGCAGCTTAAAGCCACTGCTTATGAAGTTGGCTTGTTTAAATTAATGATAGTGATGACTATAGTTCCTAGTTTAGACAAAAGGGAAAAGTGTCATTAACTAAAAGGAAATGAAAGCTTCAGAAATCCTCCCTCTAGACTCACAGGAGGAGCAGAGGGAAAGGGACAAACTGTGCAACCCCAGAAGACTAGGATGACTTATGTAGTGTGAAACTATGGTTTAGCATTATGTTCAAATGTGGCTAAATATTTTATTCTATTAAGGAAAGCACAGTATGTGCCAAAGAGTTTATTGAGCCACTAAAGAAAGAAGATGCAGTATATTACTGTTTCATACCTGTAGTGCAGAGGCAAATCTTCTGAGCTGATTACTCCTAATTTGGTACTTGCTAGACTGGGTGATAGAGCAGAGCTGTGCAGTGATACTGTGAGCTTTTCATGGTAGCGATCAATATCCTTGATTGCAGCTATTAAAACACAAAAAGGCTTGATTTAAGCAGCAGAATATCCTATCAACATAACCTGACAATAAATATGAAGGGGGAATCTAGTTGTGAGGCAGTCAGAGCCTAAGTCAAATTAACTTGCCTTGGATAAGGTCACCTGTTTGATAGTATGATAAAGGGTCACCATGGCTGCTCTGGGAAGGCACATCCCTCAATGGACAAAGAGCCTGAAATAGAAACCAAATGACCAAAAACTTTAGCATCCTTTACCAGAACAGTAAATGTTCTTGCTGGGGCAAGGGGCACACATATAACTTGTATAAATTAATTCTCAGGCCAGCTATATTCATTGCAGGGAGGGGTTCACTTAGGAGAAACCATGTTGGTCTGAACTTGCTGTAATGGCAACACTGAAGATTCAGTCCTTCTGACATTTTAGCTCCAAATCACAAGGGGAGGGAACAGTATGCACAAGGGAAAACATGATAGAGAGGTGGATTTGTGTTTTCTTCCTATTTTTGCAGTGTTCACCAGCGCAGCTGTTGATGGTCCAGCCCTGTAATTCTCCCAGCGTCCCATGAAGGTTAGGAATTGCCGTAAAGCTGAGAAGCTCCCGGTAAGATGAGAACATGATCTGACAGAGCGCCTTATGGTAAGGCAGTGAACATGAAGTCACCTGCAGATCCTTCTTTTTATGTTTACAGGGTCTCATGAAAATCTTTGGCCTCTCCTCCAGACGAAGAGCCGCTTCTCCAAGCATAAATGCTTCTTGCACATTTTCCAGTAAGATATGTACAACTTACACTTTTGCATAACACCCTTGAGCACAGAAAAAGGAAGCAGAATTTGAAAACAAATTCTACTCAGCTACCGCAAAGCAAAATACATAAATGCTTGCAAGAATGTCATTTTGAGATGTCTCCCTTTTTAAAGAGCCGCACAAATGCTACCAAAACTGCAAGAAAGTTCACTTGAAGGCTTTTATGTCCTCAAAATAACCTTTAAACAGAAAAAAGAGAAATGTTTTGCTGAGGTAGCGAAACATCTTCTAGCTCACCACTTTTCAAGGCCACACTACAGTAAAAGCTTTAAACTATTGACTGTCCCACAGCACACATTTACTTTTCCTGAACAAGCAGCTCCCAATTTGTTGTACGAAAGCTTACACAAAACAAAACAATCCATCAGAAAGTGTCTCCAGCGCAAGAAGTCACATGTGAATAGTTATCATCAGACTTACAGTGATCTCTAGATCTGCTATCTCTCGAGTGACGCCACTTCGAAGGCAGAACAGCACCATGAAAAAACCAAATTCACGAATGGAACTAATCCTTCCAATCACTATATCCCCACGCTCAATATCACGGAAAAACAGCTCTCTCCTCTCTGCACTGGGTACATCCATGAACTGCTCCAAAGGTGGCATAGTAGCATAATAATCTTCAACAGGGACAAAAAGAGCCATGTTGAAATAAAATATTATATAAACAGTTTTAAAAATATGTTATTCACTGTATCACATTAAAACATTTTAAATCAAAAACTGCCATCTTACAATGTAACCTTTCATATATCTACTTCAACGGGGCTAAAACTCACAGGTAAGTGGATTTAAGATATCACTCTTACAGAACAATCCTAAACATGCCTACTTAGAAGTAGGTTCTAATGAATTCAGAGGGGCCCACTCCCAGGCAATTGGGGTTAGTATTGTAGCCATAGCTTCTTCACAATTTTTACACACAGGCCCAAATTAGTATTTAAAGAACTTGTCTACTTGCACCAGAGCTGGGACTTGACCCCAAACAGAAGAGATCCCAGCTCTGGTGCATATATTAAAATCACATTTTAATCACAAAGCACAGAATAACAGAGAAAATACTAATACAACTATTTCCCCAATGAAAATTGGTGTCTGAAAAGGATCTGTATTTTTTAATTCAAAACATCCACTTTCAAGCTTCACAAACTTCAGAAAATGGAAGATCTACACATACTGAAAACCAAGTCCACCTGTTAGTATGTTTCTTGATGATATATGCATATATTTAAACATTTATTGATTTGTTTTACTTGATATAGGAATCCTAGGCAAATGAGAAGCAACAGACATCAAATGATGTGTTGTGCAAAGGCTTTGGCACTATGAAGCTATTCTGTATTGTACCACATTTGCAAATACTATTCCAACTACATCTGAAAAATGTTGCTTAGCATATTACTGTTGACCGGAATACTAAATCTAAATCAAATATTTGAGAACGGATTATAACAGTACTGTTTTCAAAAACTGCTTTAATAAATTTTTCACTTCTAATACTTAAAAGAGCAAAATACTTCATATGAAGGTTTTCCTCAATTTTTCTAGACCATGGGGTGAGAGAAGAAAGAAAAAAACATTAAGGAGATGCACTTATCAGCACATACCACTAATCACAATATGACTTACAACTTTTGCCTTGTCTGTAGAAATCTTACCTTCATTCTCTTCATTTGTTTCTGTTGTTGTTGGCACATTTGTTTTCCAAGCATGAGAAAAAAGGAGATCAGCTTTTTTTGCAATGAAATGCTGTATCTCAATATTTTCAAGTCCCCTCTCTTTCCTGAAACAGCAAAAAAAAAAAAAAAAAGTTTAGCACCTCCTAAATGAGGGCACCAACCTGGGGTGACACCTCCCATGCTACCCACAGAAGGGTCTCTTTACATAGGTAAAGGTAAAGGTACCCCTGACTGTTAGGTCCAGTCACGGACGACTCTGGGGTTGCGGCGCTCATCTCGCTCTATAGGCCGAGGGAGCCGGCATTTGTCCGCAGTCAACTTCCGGGTCATGTGGCCAACATGACTAAGCCACTTCTGGCGAAACCAGAGCAGCGCCCAGAAACGGCATTTACCTTCCCGCCGGAGCAGAACCTATTTATCTATTTGCACTTCGGCGGGCTTTCGAACTGCTAGGTGGGCAGGAGCTGGGACCGAACAACGGGAGCTCACTCTGTTGCAGGGATTCTAACCACTGACCTTCTGATTGGCAAGCCCTAGGCTCTGTGGTTTAGACCACAGCGCCACCCGCATCCCTTCTTTACATAGGCCTGAGTAAATATTCCCTTAAAGAGCCACTCTCCGGCCCCAGGAGCCTTCATAAGGGAGCCATTTGCTGAGAAAGATCTGAGGGGAGAGAGACCCTGTGTTGGACAGAGGGGGTGGTGGGTTTCACCTGTGCTGCCCCACCTCCAGGCTGAGAAACCTTCAGAAGGGAGTTGCTGCCACAGGCATTATGTGTACGTGTATTTTAATAAGCTGAATAGAGTAAAAGATTATGAGTCGGGGTGTGGGGAGGGAGTGTGTATGAACTTAACAGTGCTTAGTTTATTTTTTGGCTGCTATTTTGTTAATGTTGTCAATATTGTTTTACAGATTATGAATGTTGTATTGATTTGTTAAGCATACAATATGACTTTCGCTTTAACTGTGATGTTTAACTTATTTTTTAGTTGTTGTTTTGGTGACAGCGTTTTATAGATTGTAATTTTTTCACTGAAGATTTGTTAATTGTTCTGTATGATTTATGCTATATAGGCAGTGACTTTGAGGTGCATCTGATATGTGTGCAACCGCGAAGCACATCACGCCGAACCCAGAAGTGACCCGAAAATGTCACAGAAGGGGGTGGGGGAAGGAATGGCATGTTTGCAGGCTTTTGCAATGGGTGTTCCGATTATACACAATTTCACGTAAGTGTGCAGTGCCAAGGCACGCAACCCCCACGCAAATCGGTCACTGCCTATATTGTGATGTTCAATCTATTATGTTCTATCATGTTGTTATTATTTATTGTTTATAAGCTTTTCATTTGGATGAAAAGCAGCACAGAAATGTAATAAATCAAATCAAACTCTCTGATCTTACTGCTCAATTCCTGTCTGCACTGGCTCAGCCTTTCTTACATGCACCATGCACCCTTCAAAACGTGCAGGTTTGGAAAGCCAGGCAGGCAGGCAGGCAGGCAGTCACATTCACAGCCACAGCCACAGTCACACCGCTGTGAATGGAGGAAAGGTGCAAGGAGTTTCTCTTTCTGAGTGCAGAGGTGCCTGATGCAAATGCTTTCCCCACAGACAAAGCAGGTGATGAAAGGGGCATAGCCACACTCTTTTGTGGTTCTATATATTTTTCCTGCTCTTTCAGATGTAATAGGCTTGCATTTTCTCAAAATTTCAAAAGCTTCCCTACCCCTGCCCTAAAGGGGTTCCAAATGAGAACTTGGCAACTTGATTACTATAACAGCATTGTAGATAGAAAACACAGTCTCATTCTAGTAAGTCTGCTGTAAAGTGCACAACTTTGCTCTTCCAGCTGATGCTTTTTAATTATATGGTTAGGAACACGATTGTCTAATTCTGCCTTGAGCCACTTTTGCATTCAGAACACATTAGCTCTTAGTCAGCTACCCTTTCAGCCTTTAGCATATCATTAAACATATGTTTCTCTCTTGATGCCATCTGTACGGTCCTCAGTATGTTTATTTATAAGTCCTATCAAATTTAACGACGCTGCTTCCCTTGTATGTTCTGGAGTCTGACATAGCTGGTTGGTGACTGTCAATGCTATATATGTATACATAGCTTGTGTGTGTTATTTGTTTATAAAAAATATTCCTATGCCACTTTATCATAAGAATATCAAAGCAGCTTACAATAGTATCTATATATAATAAAAGCACATAAAAATTAAAACCAGAGACCATCAGTTAACTACTGTATTATGGAAATGTTTGTGTTCTTAATTGCCTGCATAAGCTTGGCAGAATAGAAGTTTTTCAGTCATTTAAGTGTTTACATAAATGTCTGTGCTCAAGTTCTCATCATTACCACCATCAACATTTTATTTGTATGCCACCTTTCCATAGTTAAAACCATGCTCAAGGCAGCTGAATCTGTATTGACACCAATATTCCAAAGGACTGGGCCAATGACACCAGAGGCTCTGTTTCATGTTGATGTCAAATGACTGTCACCAACTCAGAATAAAACCTGCAATGATCTTAAGTGATCAAGCTGGGATCTGAGGGTACAGCTGGATGTCACAGAAGTACTAACATCTAACTGCTGTGCTGGAGGAGGATTGGGGCTTTACACCATACAACACAGAATGTCACATTGGCGGGGGGGGGGGGGGACGATGACACATGTTTATGTTGTGGAAAGAGGGAGGGTGCTCCAGTGGCAAATTTCTAGAAAGAAGCTGAGCAATGGAGCAGGTGCATTGATCACAGAAGGCCCAGAGTTCAAATCCCCAGGTAGGGCTCGAGAAGAATCTTGTCTGAAACCCTTCGGTCGCTGCCAGTCAAGAGCCACCCATTTTGAACTAGATGCACCAACAATCTTGGCAGAGAATAGGGCAACTTCCTACAGCTACAGCCTGCTTTAAAGGTACCCGGAAAACCTTATCCAGCAAAACTTGCTGCTACATATTTAGGGTAAAAGCACCTGCACATGTTCAGAGGCGCTCTTTCATATGGTAATACAGAGCCTCAGGGGCTGCAAAATAAAAACAAACCCTAGGCGAGACACTTAATCTCAGGGTCGCGGGTTCGAATCCCACACCGGGCAAAAATGATTCCTGCATTGAAAGTGGGTTGGACTAGATGACGCAACACGCGCCCACCCAATGGCCCCTCCCCTCCACGAGGAGCCCCGCCCCTGTCCCCTCCCCCTCCCCCAACCAGGGCGGGGCCCGCTCACCTGGCTGGCGGCAGCGCCTCCAGGCCAGGCCCGCCAGGCGGCAGGAGGCCTCGGAAGTCGGGGTTGTCGTACTGCTCCGTGCGGAGCAAGGGGAGTAGCGCCGGCCCGTGAAAGCCGAGCGCCTGGCGGAGCAAGTCCCGCTCCATCCCCCGCGCAGTCGGCCTGCCTGCTCCTCCCCCTCACGCAGAACGATCTAGGCGACCCGGAAGGGAAACCTTTCCGTAGACTTTCCCTTACGGCCTGCTCCTCCTCCTCCCCGCGCTGAAACAGCGAATTGGGCGCAGGCGCAGAGGGGAGCCCCGCTCGTCAGCATTAAATTCCAGTCGGGAGGAAGGGGCGGGGAGGCGGAGCTTAGCGAGGAAAGGGCGGGAAAGGCCGTTGCTTTGCTCTATTTTCCTCACGAAGCGATCGCGCCTCAGTAAATGGCGAAATGCGTTTCTCTGTAGCGTCGCTAGGGGAGAACGGAGTTGGCCTCAAATATAATACTGTAAAATGTTTTTCCCCCTGCCCTTGTGAAGTTTGTTTGCACTGCAGTAACCTCATGTCATTCAGAGACGCATGAAATACGACAGGCGCGCACACACACCCCCATTCCAGAAACAACTCAAGGCATTTTTGGTCCCCATAGGCTTTCACAGCTGTGTATGGGAGCAATCCTAAGGATGACAAACCAGAATAGAATAAGATTGGGGGGGGGTATGTGGAAATTGCTCATCTAAACTCCCTTGAGGAGTGGCTGAGGGGCTAAACAGGGGAGCATGAAAACGAGCCTTTAAAATAGAGTTTTGTTTCATAACATCGTTTTGGGTGGCTTCAGTTGAGACAGGTCAGACCATGCTGAATTGGTTCAGGGTGATTTCAGCCTAAGGCCCCTTCCTGTCTAGCCACAAATTTGGAGATGCCCTCCTTTCCAGGACTTAAGCCAGTTTACGATTTGGCAGGGCAGATGCTAAATTAGAAACCTCCAGGCTCAGGCTCAGCTGGAGATCTGCTGGATCCCAACTGCTCATCCTGGTGGATCTATTCTAGCCTTAAGGTTGTGCCCTAAATGGGTCTTTGCCATG
This sequence comes from Zootoca vivipara, assembly GCF_963506605.1. Lineage (NCBI taxonomy): Eukaryota > Metazoa > Chordata > Lepidosauria > Squamata > Lacertidae > Zootoca > Zootoca vivipara. Next base: position 10,805,582 of record NC_083280.1, read on the forward strand.
AGTCTATTTTAGATTATATTACTGGTAGCTTTGCTTTCAAAAGGGTGGTACTGTATAAAATAATAATAATAATAATAATGGTTTGTGTGCTTTACCAGCAGGTGTTGCAACATTCCAACAGCTCATCTCCAAGAGGCAAACTCTTCCATTGCCTCCTGAGACTGGTGGCTGCCAGGGCATGTATAATTGGACTTTGGCACCACCTGAATAATTTTTGCCTGAGCAAATGGTTTGTAAAATTTCAAAATAAATGCATAATATAGGCAAAATAATAATAACAATCAGAGAGCTGATAATGAGATAATGGGTTTTATCCAAAGCTTATCCCATTAGTGGAGGCATCTGTAGGATCAAAAGTCCCTTTTGAAAGCACAAATAACCCATTTGAATTCTACCCACTGTCTTGTATCCACAGCCATGGAAACATTAGAACGTACCGGCTTGTCTCCTGCAAGAGCACCTACACCTGCCCGCTATCTCAGCCAGCCCACAGAACTTCCATCTCAACTAGTGAGGCAGGATGTCTGGAGGAAAATGGAAGATTTAGCCTGGTGCTGTCCTGCTGGCGCTGCCTGCTATCCCAGTCACCAAGGGCTCTGTTTTTATTTTGCCTGGAGGAGACTTTGGAAAGAATCTCAAACAGTACTGAATTTAGTTTGCAGCCAAGCCACTGGAAAAAGAAATGCATGAATAAAATGCATTGATAACTGGCAGGGGATTGTGCATTATTATTTAAGAAAAATGTCATTTGAATTTGTTGTTCGCCTCTTTGTGTTCCTGTGAAGAGTTGGGTATAATATTCAAAATCAATAAGAAAGTTAAATAATGCTGTTCCTAATGGTTATTTTATTTGATGAGATTTGTAAATCACTCTGCCCTGAAGATGTGTAAATATTAGGATACACACACACACACACACACACACACACACGAGCCAGCTATCACATAAATAGTTTGCTGTACTAGAGATGATGAGAAATATACAATGGTATAACTGAATTTCAGATAAGCTACAAAACTTGATACACTTACTAAATTACCAGGCAATAAATGCCAACATCTGACAGCCTAACCTGCTAATTCTGAAAGCAAACATGGCCTCCAAATTTTATAAAGCTTGATCTTAAATGGATTTTACCAAACTTTATAACCAGAATGGAAACTTTATCTTCCTGGGAGTTTTGGTTTCAGAATAGGATTGAAGTCTAAAACAATGACATTCAGGATCCTTGAAAAATCTGCAATGTGGAGATATTCCACTAGAGGGTGAAACAAGATCATTATGTGAGTCTAACCAACTGACTTTATTTATTTATTTAAAAAAATACCCTTATTTTTGGGTATACCTATGTATAGTCTGTAAGTATGTTCAGTATCTTCGTATGTGCAGATAGATACAGTACATATATATTTCTATCTACTGGATGGATAGATTTCTACCAGATGTTTGTAATATGGATTCCAAATCTTCATGTTGTTGCAATCCTGCTTCTCTAATCATGTTTTCACACGGCTGACTCTGACTTAAAAATCAATAAAAATATTGACAGGACACATTTCTGAGTGCAACTCTTCCAATATGGTTTACATAATACTATAAGGATACCAACAATACAAAGATAAAGATAAAACTACTACAATCCACCCATAGTTAATGCTGTTCCATTTATCAATGAAAACAGTGATTGCTATAACATCAATAGTTAAAAACAAAACATCCCAGTTTAAAAAGATTGCAATTGAAACGGATCTTCATAGCCTTCTGGAGATCCTTAGATCCTATACACAGTCAATAATAATTTTTATATCCTGCCATTCCTCCAAGGAGCTCAATGTAGCATGCATGGTTCCCTCCATCACCACCACCCCATTATCGTCATAACTCTGTAATGTAGAGAGAGTGGGAGATAGTGATTGGGGTCAAGGTCACTTGGTATGCTTCATGGTTGATCAGGGTTCAAACCTGGGTCTCCCCAGCCCTGGTTCAACATCACTGCATCACCCAAGTTCTCGGTAAAGGGCTATTGCCCTTGTGTCCTGCTTGTGAACTTTCAGACACATCTGGTTGGCCCCTGGGAAATAGGATGCTGGGTTAATGAACCATTGCTCTGATCTAGTAGGGCTCTTTTTATGAATGTGAGCTCCATTGAACACAGTGGGACTTGCTCCTTTGAGTATGCCTTGCCCATCCTGGTCTTAATTCACTTGAGAATGCCTCTGCAACCTTCTGTAGAGGTATTTAAGTATTTCAGAGCCCCAAGTAGCTTATGGGTTCATTCACCCTTGAGCAATTATCCCTGCCTCCGTGTTGGTTTAACTCACACCCCCACTTTCACAGCATGTATAACCAGTAGCCTCTAAAGAGCAATTAAATCCAAGTGCCCATTGAACATTTAATGAAGCAGAAGCTCCTATCTTGCCCCAAAGTCATTAGCAGCCCCCATTCTTGTTTGCTTTAAATGGTATTGCGGTTTAAATTATCCAAAAGCAAAAAAATCTAGAGAACAAGATTATTCTGAATAACTATCAACAAGAGGCAGTATTTAAGTTGTGGAGGAAATGAAGGAGGCACAAATTAACTGATATTTCAAATTCCAGATGGGTATTTATTCATGTTGCTGCAAAAACAGCCTTAAAAGTTAACAATTTTATAGCATTACATGCACAAAGTGCTATGCTAAGATGTCAGAAACATAAACACAAGTGTGTAGTATATAAAAAAGTAAGTGGTGAGATAAGAGAGAAATGAACTGCCAGAATTACGGACTGTGATACTAAAGTTCAAATGTATGTAAAACAATTGAACATTGCTTTTATTAGATATTATATTATTGGTACCATTATAATCATCATCTTGTCATGAATGGGTTCAATTCTAATTAAATTCAATGGGTCAAGTTGCGTCCACATGGCACTGGGCGGTTCTCTATTAGTGCTGCAATCAATAATGGATGTTTAAAAACTTTGTAAACCAAAATTACCTGCTGGATCAGGCCTGCGGAAAACCTTTCAGTGTTTTTTTTTAAAAAAAGCTCAACAATTTTGAGGAAAACAACAACAACAACTCCTGGTTTCAACTTTTTGAAATATGGCAACCCTAATGATGTTGCTTCTTACCTTTTCTCTAAACTAAAAAATCCCACATGTTGCAACCTTTCTTCAAATGGGATCATTTTGGTTGCCCTTTTCTGAACCTTTTCCAACTCTACAATATCCCTTTTGTGGTTAGGTCAGTGATGGCAAACCTATGACACGTGTGTCAGACGTGACACGCAGAGCCCCTACTGCTGGCACACACCCCATCGTCCCATTTGCGCTATTGTTGTTGCCCCCCCCCCATTCATTCTCCCGCTCCTCCTACAGCTTGTCTGCTGCTGGTAGCCAGAGATTGGTTTTTAACCCGTTCTGTGCTGTTTTTTTTCTGACACTTTGGCAGACTATGTCGATGCTGCATGTTAGTTCCAGCAAAGGTAAAATAAAAAAATTCCTTCAGTAGCACCTTAAAGACCAACTAAGTTTTTATTTTGGTATGAGCTTTCGTGTGCATGCACACTTCTTCAGATACAGTGAAATGGAAGTTTCCAGGCACTTATGTAGAGAAGGGGTGGGGAGGGGTGGGGATGGGGAGGGGGGATCACTCAGAAGGGTGGTGGAAATGGGTGATTGACTGACTGATAGCTGTTGATGACCGCAAACGACTGCAAATGGTTTTGCATGAAAAAGCAAGGGTTGAGATGGCTGAAGATCGCTTATCATGTATAATGAGATAAGAACCCGATATCTCTGTTCAAACCAGGTCCCTCCATGGTTTTGAGCTTGGTGATAAGTTGCAATTCAGCAACTTCTCTTTCCAGTCTATTTCTGAAATTCTTTTGTAGTAAGACAGCTACTTTGAGATCTTGTATAGAATGTCCTGGGAGATTGAAGTGTTCTCCTACTGGTTTTTCTGTCTTCTGGTTCCTGATGTCAGATTTATGTCCATTTATCCTTTGGCGTAGGGTTTGGCCTGTTTGTCCAATATAGAGAGCTGAAGGGCACTGTTGGCATTTGATGGCATACACAATGTTAGAGGATGAGCAATTAAATAGTCCTGAGATGGTATGTTGGATGTTGTTGGGGCCAGTAATGGTGTTGTCTGGGTGTATGTGGCAGCAAAGTTGGCATCTGGGTTTATTCCAGCAAAGGTATTATTCATCATTTATTTTGTTCTCTCCCCCCCCCAAAAAGCGCAGCAGCTTTGGGGCACCCCCCCAAAAGCAAAGCAACTTTTGCACACACACCCAAAAAAACCTCCAAAGGTTAGCAGGTCCCCCCAAAAAGGTCAACAACTCTGGGCACTTTGTGATAAATAAGGGGTTTTTGTTTTGGTTTGGTGAAATAATCAGTTTTTGGTTTATTAAATACAGTTATATATTTCAATTATACATTTTTGTTATTTAAACTATAAATATCGTGAAATAATGGTTTTTTCCTCGAAGTGACACATCACTCGAGTTATGCTTGGTTTTTTGGTGAATTTTGACACACCAAGCTCAAAAGGTTGCCCATCGCTGGGTTAGGTGACCAGAAATGTAGTCAGTATTCCAAATGGGGTTGCACCCTGTGCTATTTTTCTAGAAAAAGAGGTGCCAGAACTCACCTTGAATGCCACCTTGTTCTCTTAGAATGGCAATGATGCCCACCTGAGAGGTGCCGGAACTGAGTTTTATTGCAGTTTTATTGCATTAGTATAGGAACCTGCTTTATACTGAGTGAGACTGCTGGTCCACCTTGTTCATTGTTGTCTACACCAGGAATGGGAAACCTGTGGTCTGCCATATTTTGCTAGACTACAACTTCTGCCATCCCTAACCATTGGCCATGGTAGCTGGGGCTGATGGAGGCCTGAGTCCCTCTGGAAGGTCATAGGTTCTCACCCCTGGCATACCCTATTTCTTTATTAAGAATATTTTTATATCACCCTTCGTTCACTTAGCAGTGTTTCAGAATGGTGCACAGTTATATCACAACATAAATGCAATATCCTGTTGTGTATTGAGTCAAAGGATTTTATATCTGTATTATTATTGTCTGTATTTGCATTAGGATAAAGTAACTGCCTTTTGGTTCCAGAGGGTACAGCTACTATTGGTTCATTTAAGCTGCTGTATTTGGATCCTCTGTCTTATTGGTTTCCTCCAAAAGGCAGCACTGTGATTGCTTGATATTGTTCCCTCCAAAATGTATCCCTTCCTAGCTAGTCCCCTGTCCCTATAAATGTAGCTTTCCTCTCCTCAGTCTTCAGTCTTGTTCACTTTAATAAAGAGCTGTTACTAGAGAACTGTCTCCAGCATGTTTTGTCAAGAGAGCTGAAATCACAAACCCCACGTCACAATAACTGGCGACGAAGGTGGGATCCGGAATGCTGAGGAGCAGTTAAACACAACCCTGCCTCAGAGTCCGGATTGCAGCTGAGAACAAGACTCACTGGCCAGCTGAGAAGACGACCCTGCCCGCTAGGACAATGGAGAGTCCAAGGGTATTGGAGCCCTTCCAGCCATCAGAGCCCCACACCTGGGAAGACTACGTCGAACGCTTCGAGTTCTTTGCAGTGGCTCAAGGGATCACCGATGCCAGCAAAAGAAGGGCCACATTCCTGAGCTACTGTGGGCCCGAGACCTTCAAGCTGGCCAAGGCATTACTTGCTCCAGCGAAGCTGAGTGAGACATCTCTCAAAGATATTCTTGCCTGCCTAACAAGCCACTTGGCGCCTACTGAGACCAAGATGGCCCGGCGGATGGAGTTCCATAAGAGGCAGCAGCATGCTGGGGAGTCTGTATCCACATTTCTGGCTGAACTCCGGAAGCTCGCTCAGCACTGCGGCTTCCAAAATCTGGAAGAGACTCTCCTGGATCGGTTTATTGGTGGTCTGAGCAGCAAGAAAGCCAGAAGACGCATCGTGGCTAAAGAAGAGGTTACCCTTGCTTCAGCCTTGAAAGAGGCCACCGCCACAGAGAATTATGAAAGAGAGGAGCTTGATGCCAGTCGCAAGGCCACTAAGCCACAGATAGAAGTTGCGCATGCCATGGACGAGCTAGAGGCTACTCCGAGCCAGAGCCCAGTCCGTGGGATCGAGTCGGTGCGTCAGGCCTGCACAGTGCACAAAGATCGCCGAGGCAGTTGCCCAGGTTGTGGCGGAAACCATGAAAGGAAGAGTTGTCGTTTCAGGGATGCTATCTGCCGGACGTGCGGAAAGACGGGTCACATCGCCAGGGTCTGTAGATCGGCGGCGTCGGGAGCGACAGGAGCACCTAGACTGGAGCATCGCAGACCGCCCACAGCAACTCGTTTTCTAAAGGACTGCCACTACGTAACGGAGATCAATGGGAGGGCCGTGCAGTTTCCAGCGCAAGGCAAGGCACACGTCAAGGTGAAGATTGAGGGTCAGCAGTGCGACATGGAGGTGGACTCCGGATCCGCATTCACCATCGTGTCGGACCAGACCGCGAAGACATTCTTCCCCAGGGGTAAGTTGCCCCCTCTGGAGCCCTTTCCGGCAACCTTGCAGTCGTACTCAGCAGGCCGCATCCATGTTATGGGAATGTGTGCCGTGAGAGTACAGTTCCGGGACAAACAGGCTGTACTCAAACTGGTGATTGCGAAGGGCAGTCGCCCCAGTCTCCTGGGCACTGACTGGTTCCCTGCCCTGGGACTGAGTATCTCAGGGCTTAATTCAATCCAAACCTGCCCTGAGATGAGTGAGGTATTATGCAAGGAATTTGCTGGTCTCTTTAATGGAAAACTGGGTTGTTATAAAGGGCCCCCAGTTGACTTCGAGTTGGATCCCGGGGTGGCTCCAATCCGACTCAAACCAAGGCGAGTGCCATTTGCACTGCAACCCAAGATCGAGGCAGAGCTGGATAAATTGGTCAAGCAGGGAGTTCTCTCACCCGTGGACTCTGCTAAGTGGGAGACTCCAATCGTCACACCCCTTAAAGCAAATGGGGAAGTCAGGATATGTGCAGATTACAAATGTACTATCAATAAGGCACTCAGGGGAAACTCATACCCCATTCCAGTCGTATCACATCTGTTGGCTAAACTGGCTGGGGGCAAGGTGTTCGCCAAAATTGACCTGGCACAAGCTTACCAACAGCTGCCAGTAACCCCACAATCAGCGGAAGCACAGACTATTGTCACACATAAAGGGGCGTTCAGAGTTAACAGATTACAGTTTGGAGTTTGTGTGGCCCCAGGGATTTTTCAAGGGCTCATGGAACGCCTGTTAAGAGGTCTGCCGGGGGTCTTGCCATTTTTTGATGATGTTTTGATTGCTGGAAAAGACCCACAGGAACTGGTTGCGCGTGTCCGTGCAGTGTTGCTCAAGTTCAAGGAGGTGGGGTTGCAACTGAAAAAAGAAAAATGCAGTTTTGGGGTGCCAACTGTGGATTTCTTGGGGTTTAAAATTGATGCATCAGGCATCCACCCCACAGATGCTAAGATTAAGGCCATCATCGAGGCACCACGACCACAGAACAAGACGGAGTTGCAGTCATTCCTGGGACTTATTAACTTTTATCATTCGTTCTTACCCCAGAAAGCTTCGGTAGCTGAACCATTACATAGACTATTGCAGAAAAAGAATGTGTGGCGATGGGGGCGGGAGCAGCAGAAGGCTTTTGACTCCTTGCGAGGAATGCTGAGTAGCAGGAGCGTCCTTGCTCATTATGATGAGTCAAAGCCGCTGGTCCTGGCATGTGATGCCTCTCAATACGGTCTGGGGGCTGTGCTGAGTCATAGGGAACCGGATGGGTCGGAAAAGCCCATCTCTTTCTATTCCCGTACGTTGTCGCCCACAGAGCGCAACTATGCTCAAATTGATAAAGAGGCACTGGCTATTGTGTCCGGAATCAAAAGGTTCTATGATTATTTGTACGGTCGCCATTTCTCCATTGAAACGGACCACAAACCACTGTTAGGGTTGTTCAACCCAAACAAACAAACGCCACAAATTCTCTCCCCCAGAATGTTGCGTTGGTCAATATTCCTGAATGGGTTCCAGTACACCTTGACCCATGTGCCGGGGAAACAGTTGTGCCATGCTGATGCGCTGAGTCGATTGCCCCTTCCTGGCGGGAGCAATGAGGATCCTGCTCCGGCGGAGCACATTATGATGCTAGAAACACTTCCGGGGGCTCCTGTAACAGCTACGGATATAGCTGAGAAAACTAGGAAAGATGCTGTTCTCTCCCGTGTGCTCACTTGGGTGGGGAGGGGGTGGCCAGGTGGTCCGCATGAAGAAAAATTCAGGCCTTATGCGACAAGGCAGCACGAATTGTCCATGCATAAGGGTTGTCTCCTATGGGGAGATAGGGTGATAATCCCAGCACCACTGAGAAACAGGGTTCTTGAGACGCTTCACATGGGACACCCGGGAATGGTCAGGATGAAGTCGCTAGCCCGATGTTATGTGTGGTGGCCTGGAATGGACCAGAACATAGAACAATGGGTACGAACATGCAAGGCATGCCAAGAGGTGCGGCCAGAAGTGGCCAGAGCACCAGTCCACTGGTGGGAGCAGTCCAGGACTCCCTGGAGCCGGCTGCACATAGATTTTGCTGGGCCATTCCAAGGGAAGGTCTTTTTGGTTATCGTTGATGCATATTCCAAATGGTTAGAAGTGGCGATGGTCCCTAGCATGGCATCAGCTGCCGTAATCAAGGTGTTGAGGCAGCTGTTTGCTACCCACGGGTTACCTGAGACCATTGTATCAGATAATGGGGCAGCTTTTGTATCCCAAGAATTCAGGGCATTCTTGGCTGATAACTTTATAAGAGGGGTCACATCCGCGCCCTTTCACCCATCCTCCAATGGGCAGGCTGAGCGCATGGTAAGAACAGCCAAAGAATCCATTGCGCGCTTAATGGAGGGTAACTGGTCGGCTCGCATTGCGCGAATGTTATTTTTGCAGCATGCGACGCCGTGTACTGCGACGGGCAAGTCGCCAGCTGAGCTGCTCTTAGGTAGAAGACTGGTAACGGTGCTGGATTATGTCCACCCAGATAAAATGCCAAACCGTAATTCAAGAGCAACCCCCCAGGCTGAGACTGACACAACAAGGTATCTCGCCCCTGAAGATCTGGTCTGGGTGAGGAACTATTCACGAGGTCCGCGGTGGGTGGCCGGTGTGATCACCCGGGCTAGTGGACCTGTGTCCTATTATGTGACCTTGGAAAATGGGCAAGTTTGGAAGAGACATATAGATCAGCTGAGGCGCCGGGCGCTCAGCAGGGAGGAGTCAGATAATTCATCCCTGGCTAATGACGCACAGCTGCAAGACCAGAGTGAAAATGGTCCAGAGGTACAGTCACCAGGGGCTTCAGCAAATGAACCAGGGTCTGCTAGTCCTCATGATGACGAGGTACAGGTCGGGGACCCTGAGATGTCTGGGACTCCATCTGTTCCTGATGAAACCCCTATAGCAGCCCCTCCACCACAGGTAACACCCAATCCAGAACCTGCAACACCTGTTGTCAGGAGATCAGGTAGAAGTTGTAGGACCCCACAGTACCTGAGGGATTACGTCTGCTGTGCTCACTAGGGGGGGAGGGGTGTTGTGTATTGAGTCAAAGGATTTTATATCTGTATTATTATTGTCTGTATTTGCATTAGGATAAAGTAACTGCCTTTTGGTTCCAGAGGGTACAGCTACTATTGGTTCATTTAAGCTGCTGTATTTGGATCCTCTGTCTTATTGGTTTCCTCCAAAAGGCAGCACTGTGATTGCTTGATATTGTTCCCTCCAAAATGTATCCCTTCCTAGCTAGTCCCCTGTCCCTATAAATGTAGCTTTCCTCTCCTCAGTCTTCAGTCTTGTTCACTTTAATAAAGAGCTGTTACTAGAGAACTGTCTCCAGCATGTTTTGTCAAGAGAGCTGAAATCACAAACCCCACGTCACAATATATCCCATAAGGGAACTTTTCCCAGCACTGCTTGGAAAAGACATATACCTGAATCAAAGTTAAGGTTTCAGAGAGATCTGTGACACAAGGAGAAAGAAAAGGTGTTTCAGATAAAGCAAAAAACAAACAAAACAAAACCATCAAAACCTTTAAGCAAGGACAATTTTAACGAAGCAAGGGAAACTTTGCTGCAAGCACACTTCCCAGGTATCCGTTGATTTCCTGTTGCGGCCTGACGTCTGCTATAACTCTCCTATTCCAGAAGTCATGGGGGAGAGAGTACAGCTGCTAGGCTTGACGGTCATGTTTTCTGTTTAGCAGCTGCTCCAGAACACATGCTGCTACTTAGAGCAAGGGAAAACAGAGGCATCAACAGAATGACACAGCAATCTTATTCTTTGTGAAGCTAAATATGATTGCATCCTGCCCTCAACACAGTTAACTCCTAAAGAATGCACAGTGGATGCGAGGAAAGGACAGTCCATGGGGTGGAGAAACATACCTTCTTTCATAGAATCCTTGATCTATATTTCCTTGAGATAGGAGTTTAAGTGGAGCCACATAATTCTGCAGGCAGTTTCAGCGGGAGAAAGGGAAACCGTTATGGAATCAATTGTGGCTTTCTATGATGAGGAAAATATACAGCATAAGCAGTTCAAAATTTTCCCCTCAGTGCACTGTGCTGTCACACAGTTTATCCACATGACACATCATAGTGATTAATGCCAACTGCATGGCAAACCTCCAGGATAAACACAAATTGCACATTTTCAACGGAGAAATTGACAACAATCACATCCTCTGGGACTTGTAGGACTCAGACTCCAGCAGCTGGAATTGTTTTGTGTTACAACATCTTACTTGCTCCTCTCGCTGCTGCTTTAGCACTGTAGGGTTGTCAGTCGCTCATAATTTTTATGGCGTCTTCATACGGTATTTCAGGAGCTAAGAATGGAAGAAGAACCTGCTGGATTAAGCCAGCGTCCCATCTAGTGCGGCATCCTATTCTCACAGTGGCCAACAAGATGCCCGTGGGAAGCCTGCAAGTAGCTCCAGAGTGCAACAGCCTACTCCCCACCTGTGAGTTCAGAGCAGCTGCCAGTCAGTCCCAGGGTAGCCAACGTGGTGCCCTCCACCAGATGTTGCTCCCCTCATCCCTATTGGCTCTGCTACCTAGGAACTGTTGGGGATTGTTGTATGACGACATCTGAAGGGCACCACAGGATTAGACAATCGTGTGCTAGATAGTCCAATGGTATAACGCAACTTTTTATGTTCCTAAGAAGAAAAGGGAGAGAGGTAAGAAGAAACACAACAGCACCTGAACGTTTCCCCTCCTGATTTTTCTTAACATGACCTTAAAAAAACCCTCTATCCACTAAGGAATACTGTAATTACACTCCTTTGCAGTGTACTTTTGAACTAATTATTAATGAAAACAGCTAATTAATCCCTGCAGCACTTCTGCCCACCAGGCCTCTCAGCTTGTGTGCCAAAAAGGGAACTGAGGAGGCCGATGGTTGACTGGGCAGATGGAGGAAGCTTTTAATGATAAACTTTTTAGCTTATCGTTCACTTCTTTTTTCATTTTGCTGTTTTGTTTTGTTTTTCATTATTCTTGGGGGGCAGCATGATGAGTGTGTAAATTTTGTTCTTAGGATTGTTGAAATCAATTTGAATGAAAGATGAAATATGTAGGGTTGGGAGACTCATGTGCACCTCCGAATAGTGTTTTCTGGGGAAACCATGACAGCAGCCACTCAGGATGGGACTCCATAAACTGAATAACCCTCCATGGGGTATATTGGGACCATTTTTCATGTCCCCCTCCTGCCCCACCCTGCGGCATGCACAGGCTCTTAGCTCTGACTGAATGGGAGGGAGAAATTGTGAAGGATATTATACATATGCACAGACTTCCTATTCTCCTGCATGCCCATGAGTGTGCAGAGGAAATAACAGAGCCATGTCATATTGTATGGGCATTTCTCCATGCATGGGTGTAGCACCCATGTAGGGAATGTGGCAAAAGTGCAGTCCTCAACATGCAACTTGGCAATGGTATGGACTCCACAAATTTCATTCTTAACTTGTATGGCTTGTGCACAGCAGAGATAGGGAATCTGTGGAGCAGCAGACGTTGCTAGACTAAAAATCCCATCATGAATGGCCACTGGTCATGCTGGATGGGGGTGATGGGAATTGGAGTCCAACACCTGGAGGGTTGCAGGTTCCTCATCCCTGGTGTGCAAACTGTTGCTGTTTTGTGGGAGGGATTCAAACAGATGACCCCCAAATTCAGGTTGTGCAATTAGAGCCGATTTGGCGCTTCTGGGCAACTAATCTACGTCCAAAACAAATCATGCTTTTTTACAGTAAAGAAAGGGAAAGGAAATTTCACTAAAAAGTGCAGGATAAAAGTGAAGAAGCATGTAGTTGGGGGTTTACTTATGCAATTGTTTAAGCCCTATTTAACGGTGCTTGGATGAATCGGGAAAATTAAAGGGATTTTTTAAATAAAAAAACAACCATATCAGTAGCAGTTACTGCTTTCTTTTTAAAGTAAATATGTGAATCTAGCTAGGTTAGCCTTTGCCCATATATTGATGCCTGTCTCTTTTTTAAACTCAGTTTCTTGTTGACATTAGAGGGTAACCCCCCCCCCCCCAGCAGCAATCAATTTTTGTATGTGTAGATAGACTTTTCACAGTATGATCATTATTTCTTAATTACTTCATGCCAAGCCCTGGGAGAAAAGAAATGTTCTCCTGAAACATCAGAAAAGCAAATGGGAAGTTCTTTAAAAACAAAAAAATAAATAAATAAATTTGCATGCAATTCTGTAGAATACTACACTCAAGGGGGGATTAGGGTTGGGTTTTTCAGTGCTTGTCTTGATTCTGAGACATTTTCACGATTCAATGCCACGTTGCCCCATGGGGTAGGAGAAAATATAGGTTCATATAGCTTTAGCTTTCAGGGCTGTAGGTAGGGGTACAAAACAGTCCATCACGGAAGATCCAGAGTTCAGGAGTGGAGAATCATCTTCGGTATAACATGAATCTATTTGCAGAAACAAAATTCAATTCGGTTTACATTTAAAGGCAAAACTGCAGATTCTACACTTTCTGAAGTAAAACACGTCCATCCTTGGAAATGTGCCCTTCTGCAAATTTTGCAGCGCAGTTCTCCTGCCAAGTAAGTTGTACAAAAATGCATATATTCTGGTAAAGTGTGAAAAAATGCACATATTTGTGAACATAACATCTAAAAAGCATTGCATACAAAAATGTGCACCAGGTGGCGCTGTGGGTTAAACCACTGAGCCTAGGGCTTGCTGTTCAGAAGGTCGGCGGTTCGAATCCCTGTGACGGGGTGAGCTCCCGTTGCTTGGTCCCAGCTCCTGCCAACCTAGCAGTTCTAAAGCACGTCAAAATGCAAGTAGATAAATAGGAAGCTACAGCGGGAAGGTAAACGGCGTTTCCATGTGCTGCTCTGGTTTGCCAGAAGCGGCTTTGTCATGCTGGCCACATGACCTGGAAGCTATACGCCGGCTCCCTCGGCCAATAATGCGAGATGAGCGCGCAACCCCAGAGTCGGTCACGACTGGACCTAATGGTCAGGGGTCCCTTTACCTTTACCTAATGACAAATAATTACAATTACAACAAATAAAGGCTTGACATATCTTGCTTTGCATGTCATGCATCTATCTCATATATTGATTTCACCTTTTAAGTTGCATTACTGAAGAAATGCACTTTTTGACGATATTCTAATGTTCCGAGTTTCACCTGTATGTGGTCTAAACCACTGAGCCTATGGCTTGCCAATCAGAAGGCCAGCAGTTCAAATCCCCACGATGGGGTGAGCTCTTGTTGCTCTGTTCCAACTCCTGCCAACCTAGCAGTTCGAAAGCACGTCAAAAAGTGCAAGTAGATAAATAGGTACCGCTCTGGCAGGAAGGTAAATGGCGTTTCCATGCACTGCTCTGATTTCAATGTTCTGTTGCACCAGAAGCGGCTTAGTAAAGCGGCCTGTAAAGCGAGATGAGCGCCACAACCCCAGAGTCGTCTGCAACTGGACTCAACTGTCAGGGGTCCTTTACCATTTTTATATTCAGTACTGGATCAAGTTCCCACCCTGGAAAAGCTAGGATCCCAATTTTCGCCCTTCCCTTCCCAAAATATGATAAATAGTATTTATCAAATGATAGCAACATCACCAAGAGACTAGTATCATAGACAAAGCCACAAACTGATCTCCTAGTTCAAATCTACCTGCCTCCTCCCTAGGTTGAGATGTGCTTGTGGAAGTCTATGCTCTTTTGCCTTACTCACAGCTGTGAATTACTCACAGCTAATTCAAGGATGCAAGTCAGTGAGGTGGATTGCTTGCTTTTTCCACAAAGAGGCAAAATTTGAGAGTTTTGCAACACAAACTGTTCCAGTAGCAGGCAGGCAGCACCAAATTGGGTGCATTGCAAATATTTCAGCCAACAGGTGAAAGTAGCAAATACTATGTATTCCTTCCAGCAGGTGGCAGCAAAAAGGCTCCTATACAGAACTTCCTTTAGGTCTCTGCAGATCTACCCAATAGGAAGTGCCAAAGCAAGATCTGCTAGTGTGGCTCACTATCCTGCTAGTGGTTTCTATGAAAAATAAACCTAATTATTTGCAATTTCCAGCGACAGGGATTTTTGCCTAATGCTGTGGTGATCATTTGGCCATAAAATGTTGAAATGCGTCAAGCGTATAGGCTATTTATAGCGATTAGAGGTGTTCCAGATTCGTTCCACCAAACCGGAGTAGCGCTGCTTCATCTAAGTCAAATTTTGTCCTCGTTTTCGTCACCTTATGTTGGAAGTTCAAGCAATTATTTTAGTAATGCAGAACGGGTGACCAAACTTGCCTTATCAGGTTGTGCCCCTCCCCAGCCCCCGAGTCTTTAAATAGAACAGGTGGGAGATTTGCAGGTTTGTCTTTGAGGGTGTCAGCAGCATTTCCATATATTTTTCTGCAATTGTGAGCTAGAGTGGATGTGCTCTCCTCCTCTTGTGTCTTGTTTAGATTGTGAGCCTGGAAGCAGAGCCAACCCACCTTTGCATTGGGTCTTGGCCTGGGAGCAGCACAAGTCCCTTGCTCCGTAAAGATCACAGAGTTCCAAGCTGCCGGGTTGCCTTATCCTGGTAAAGAAGCACAGGGCAGCATCACCCGTCAGAAAGAAAGCTAAGAGGAAGGATGGCGATGCAGTGTGGCTTCCTGTATATAAACATCTCTACCTTTGCAGCATTAAAAAATATTATGCTGGCAGCATGCTGAACTGCCTGCCAAGAGGATGCCAGTCAAGTCTCCCAAAGGAGGGAGTTCCACCACCTGGGTGTCGCAAGTGAAAAGCCCAGCTAATAATGTTTTACTCTGGGCAGCTCCCAAGAAAACATCAAACATGAAAAGCTTCCCTAAACAGGGTTGCCTTCAGATGTCTTCTAAAAGTCAGATAGTTGTTTGCTTCCTTGACATCTGATGGGAGGGTGTTCCACAGGGCGGGCGCCACTACCAAGAGGGCCACCTGCCTGGTTCCCTGTAACCTCACTCCTTGCAGGGAGGGAACCGCCAGAAGGCCCTCGGAGCAGAACTATGGGGATGGAGACGCCATTAGGGATCTCTAATGGCAAAAGGAGATCAGGACATAGTAACCTGAAATACTGTCTACTCCTGCACAGACCTGTAAAATCATTTAGAATATATGGGGAATTTTGACATGCTCCATGCCCTACAGATTATCATTGGGTGGTGACTCCTAAAATGGGCATTTGTTTCTGTTGCCCCTTCTATAGTAATAGAATGGCCTTCTCTCTGCCATACATGAAGGAGCAACCAACTGCTTCCAGAAGGGATGGATCGATGGATTGGTCTGTGAACTGCCCTGAGACCTCTGGGTATAGAGGATTTATCCCTGCAATATAACTCCTCTGGCAGAATATAAATTCAATAAATAAATAAATAAATAAATAAATAAATAAATAAATAAACAAACTGTTGCTTCAGAGCATATCCATACTCAATGTACATTTAAAGCACACTGAATTCACATTTAAAGCAGGTAGGTTGGTCTGAGTCGAAACAAAATAAAAAAAATCCTTCAGTAGCACCTTAAAGACCAACTAAGTTTTTATTTTGGTATGAGCTTTCGTGTGCATGCACACTTCATCAGATACACTGAAACAGAAGTAGCCAGACCCTTATGTATATTCAGAGGGTGGGGGGTGGGGGTGGGGGTGATGGGAATGGGTGATGGGCTGATAGGAGTGGCTCCACCTGGAATGAACAGAGACATAGGATTCTTATCTCATTATACATGATCAAGCTTTCCTTAGCACCTCAGCCCTTGCTCCCCCCTGCAAGACCAATTGCAGTCATTAACAGTCGTTAACAGTCATCAACAGGTTTACCACTCCCATCAGCCCATCACCCATTCCCATCACCCCCACCCCCACCCTCTGAATATACATAAGGGTCTGGCTACTTCTGTTTCAGTGTATCTGATGAAGTATGCATGCACACGAAAGCTCATACCAAAATAAAAACTTAGTTGGTCTTTAAGGTGCTACTGAAGGAATATTTTTATTTTGTCACATTTAAAGCATATTGCTTCCCTCAAATAACTGTAGTATGGTATAGAGCTATAATTCCAGCACCTTTAACAAATTTCATTTCCCAGGATTCTTTACGGGAGTCCATGTGTGTTGGATGTGCATTGAATGTGATTTGATCACCTGGATATGCTATCTTGAGTGGTGGAACACACGTCACCAATATAAAGAAGACCTTGGGAGGTTAGCCTAGCCCCCACCCAGAGATCTGCTTCTGGCTGGTGGTACACACACACACACACACACACACACACACACACACACACACCTCTTCCAATTATTCTGATACTTCATAGAAAGAAAGGAGGGGAGAAAACACTTTTTAGCTCTACAGGGAAAGAAAAAGGAAGCGATCAGGAAGGAAAGAATCGTGATAGTGTGGAACAATGGGGCAGCTTCGGAAGGAATCAGCAGGGGCTGCAAAAAAGTGAGGTCACAGCCTCCAGGCCAGAGGTTGCCCAGCTGTGCTACAGAGATAGCAGAGGTAGAAGTCTGTTGTGTATGCCAGGCCCAAACTGATCATGAAATTTCGTTGATGTCGCCACAGCCCATTATATTCCTCCAAAGCACCTTCCCTAAAATATACGAGGAGTTATATTGCAGGGATAAATCCTCTAATTTACATCCCTGCCATGAATGCTTTATACATCCTAAACCTATTTTTAAGCTTTGGTGCCACAAAGATCACAACTATTCTGTCCGTTGGTATCTTAAAAAGAAGAAAAAGAAGAAGCACACATTCAACAATGATACGACAATATGTGAGAGCCGCAGCAACAGGTTAAAGAACAGTTTCTACCCATGGGCTGTGAGGCTGCTGAATGGAAGACAGCAACATTGCAGCTGGCGTTCAGGGTTGGTGGTCGTATGACAGCACACAGAGTGTAACAAGGACTGAGAGATTGTGGGGGGGGAAAGGGGGGCTCGTTTAATCTCACTGTAAACAAGTGGTACAGTGACAATAAAGTATTTCTATTTCTATTTCTATTTCTATTTCAGCTTGGGTTTTCAATCGTTCTTCCTCTCGGCTTGGTTGCCGATGTGAATGAAAATTAGTCTGAAAAGCATGGGGTGATAAAAGCCTTAGATGAATGGTAGTTAAATTGATACAGCCCTGTAGCTGAGCCCTTCACTGCTCTTAAGGTTCCGACTGACACCGGCTGAAATATTCTCTGATAACTCATCTGCTCTTTAGCATTTAAGTTGCATGAGCTGCACATTAATTCTAAGTGGCTTGAAAGGTGGCAATGGAGTTAGTGTTGAATGGGGGCTCCATCTCCTCTGACTCCACATGGTTCTTTCCCCCTGTGTTAGAGGAAGCTGTCTTATATCAGGCCAAGTTTCTGCCCATCCAGCCAGCATCGTCTACTACTCTGACTGGCAGTGGTTCATCAGGGTCTCAGGCATTATAAATGGATAAATGTAAAAAAAGTGGTATAAATGTGGTTTAAATGAATGGCGGGTGTTAGACAAGACAAGGGGCTGTCCTGTATTTTACTAGCATATTGACCTTGGGTCCTTTTCTGGAAAAAACACATGTTCTCTCTCTGAAGAAAGTCATTAAAAATATCTTTCATTTATTGCAAGCTGTCAGAACTAGCACAATGCGATCTGATGCGATCTCAAGGCCTTATATCAGATGATTTGTACTTATAGGAGACCATTGTCTTAAGAGATCAGGAGGCTGGGAAAATGAGGCAGAATATGTAGGAGAAACTCTCTAAATGCTTCAGAGAGACTCCCAAGATTCCTTGCACGATAACTTGACAGTGCTTATTGCATGACATTTTCTGTTTTGTATGAAGAGGTGTCATTTTTGTAAGAAAACAGTAATTTATTATTCGCTTACGTATGAAAGGAAAATATTAAAACCAACACAGCTTTAAAATTGGGCAAGTGGAGTCATGGATAGCTGTAACTCAGAGAAGGGGAACCTGTGGCCGCCTTCCAGATGTTGTTCGACTCCAACGCCCATCAGCCCCAGGCAACATAGAATGATGAATAGCCACATCCAAAGGCAGCAACTTCATCACCCCCTCTGTAACTGATTCCAGTACGGAACAGTCGTACCTTGGTTGATGAATGCCTTGCGACTTGTTATGGTTTGCAAACATTCTTTGGAACCCGAATATCCGCCATGGCTTCCAATTGGCTGCAGGAACTTCCTGCAGCCAATCGGAAGCCACACCTTGGTTTCAGAACATTTTGGAAGTCGAATAGACTTCCGGAACGGATTCCGTTCGACTTACGACGACTGTATAGCAGGAAATGATATAGCTCAGTGGTTCTCCAAGGGTGCACCACACCACACTACTGTGGCAAGAGAGGATGGCAAGTGTGGCAGAAAAAATTAACGACAATCAAAAACACTGTGAGGGGGAAAGAGTACAGAGAGCCCCCCCCCATCCTGAGGAGCAGCTCCTCCACCAGCAGCGGAGCCAGCGGGGAGGGGGAAGAGTCCAGTGGGGAAGGAGGAAGTAGGAGCCAGGGCTCTGGCAGGATAGCAGATCCTCTGCTGCACATGGGAGAGGAAGAGAGAGCAGGGGAAAGGGGGGAGAAGGAAAACATGGAAAGGAGACCCTTTTCCCCTCCGGTTCCGGAATTACGCAGGAGGAAACGCGGGAGGAGATTTGGGGTGCCCAGACTCTTATGTTGGAAGAAAACGCGGGAAGCGCCATTCCAGGGTTCTGGGTCAGACTAAGAACATGTATCCTGTACAGCTCTAGCACTGTAAATAGCCTGCACATAATAAAAGCATGAAAAGGCAACGGTCTGGAGAGTCATTACTCTAGAGTAGTCGCAACCCATCGCCGATGACAGACACATTAAAACATTTCAGTGCCTTATGATATAGTATGTAAATATTTTTTTTATTTGCAGAGCGTGGATAGATACCTTTTCAAAATGAGAGCATCAGGGACAATCCTGAGGAGCATCCTAGCTGTGTTTTCCAACGTATTTCTTATCAGTGAAAAATTCAGTGTAGCACAAGCAAATTTATATTCTGAAAGTGTGGCCCAGATAAAAAAAAGTTTGAGAACCACTGGTATAGGCTGAATGTGAGTGTTAGCCTTAGGGCAGAGCCAGCATCTTTGCTTTATAAAAACTAGGTGCTGTGAGAATAGATGGTGAGACAATACAGACTATGACTGTGCCAATGACAGATCTATATTCAAATTTTATATGTGCAGCTATTCGGCTACAAACTGTATTCAAGAAAAATCAACTTTTTTTAAAAAATATAACATTTATATGCAGGAGCTCAAGGCCCAGCACTCTGTGCTGCATTCCAACTAATTAAAATTCAACTCCACACTGGGAAGAGCTGGTGGATCAAGTGATATGCAGGTCTTGTTTCCCAGCAGCCATTCCCTGTGATCTTACAAAATAAACTCCTGAGGGTAGGAATTGCTTCCTAGTGCAACATGCATGTACCTCACAGGGTAGCTTTGAAGAGGAATGAGATGCAGGTTACAGAAATGCCGGTGGTTACCACACATTAAGCTCGCTTATCTGAATGAGAGTAAGAGCTGGACCATAAAGTGTGAGATGGACCATAAAGAAGGCTGATCACTTATGAATTATGGTGCTGGAGGAGACTCTTGAGAGTCCCATGGACTGCAAGAAGATCAAACCTATCCATTCTGAAGGAAATCAGCCCAGAGTGCTCACTGGAAGAACAGATCCTGAAGCTGAGGCTCCAATACTTTGGCCATCTCATGAGAAGAGAAGATTCCCCAGAAAAGACCCTGATGTTGGGAAAGATTGAGGGCACAAGGAGAAGGGGACGACAGAGGATGAGATGGTTGGACAGTGTTCTCGGAGCTACGAACATGAGTTTGACCAAACTGCGGGAGGCAGTGGAAGACAGGAGTGCCTGGCGTGCCCTGGTCCATGGGGTCACGAAGAGTTGGACACGACTAAACGACTAAACAACAACAAGCTCGCTTATCTGAATGAGATGCATGTGCAAAGGTTGAGATATAGACTATCTTTGCAGGATAATTTTGGGCTGGGATGGAAGATTCCCCAAGTGATTTGCACATTCAATATACTTAATTTAATTGGTAATCTTCAGCATGGAAGCAACTCCTGTTTGGGTGCCCTTTTTTGGTGAAGGAATAAGGGGCAAAACCAGAGCAGGGACTGGATCCTAAACCTATTGGACTTGGTTACGTGAGCTGGCAACCTCACACAGAACACTATTTTAAATACTTGTTTTCCCTCTGCCAGGCTTAGGCAGATGAACAGAGTTCGGATCTGGTATAACTTTACACCAGTTTCTTGTGCATAGGATTGTTTTCTAACTTAGGTCCAGTAATTTTAGTGGGTCTGCTTGGAGTATAACTTAGCTGGATGCAACCCTTTTGGGCTGCATAAGCCTGCTTTGAAACAGATTGTGCCCTGGTTGTCTGAAGTTATCTACAGCAACATATCAGATTAAAAAATTCCTTCAGTAGCACCTTAAAGACCAACTAAGTTTATATTTTGGTATGAGCTTTCGTGTGCATGCACACTTCTTCAGATACTGAACATATCTGAACATATCATATATTCAACATTATGCAAAGCAACTATAACAAAAAATGGCTGGCACAAAATATGGATGAAAAATTTCAGGGTTCTGTTACTCGACTGTGTATTCATCTGAAAGCTTTGCGCAATTGAAAATGTATGGAAGAGAAATGTAGAAATTACACACATGGCTGATTCTTTTCTTCAATTACAGGATCCATTCCCATCCCTTATGCTTCTGCAATAATGAAGTGTCAGAAAATGTCAGCAGCATATAACTGTGATATTGTTCGGCCCACATGGCTTACCAGTTCATTTTTGGGCAGAATTTAAAATGCCGGTTATTACACATAAAGTTTTAAGCAGTACCCTGCCCAAGACAGTCTGCTCACCACAATTCCCATCTGAGACCCTTCTTCATATTATATTATTTATTTTATTGAAAATCAGTTATAAAAAGTTTTCATATTTAAAAACCTCTAAGTGGTGAACAACTTAAAAACAATAAACTGTATAATATAAAAACCCCAACATAAAACCTGTAAAGCAATAATCTCTCACCACTCAGTGATTGGGGCGACGTGTAGCAATGGCATTAGTAGATCAAATGAGCCCATATTCTCAACACATCCATTACATCCTATGATCAACAATACAGTACCAAAAAGTGACTTTGGATTCACTCTAGTATTCCTATAAAGAAGCAACAATGAAGTCTCGAATGGATTTTATACAAAAGCATATCCTGCCGCCTCCAAACCTAGGATTTCTTCCTGCCAAAGTTGATGCTTATAAACGTGTGTGTTCCTGCTCTGGAACTAGTTACAATTTTGCAGAATTGTCTTAAGTTACCCTGCTTGGAAAAGGGATGAGACATAAGAATAATAACTGGCCAAAATGTGAAATGGGATGAGCTCACAGGTCGAGGAGATGATTTCTCTTACAAATCTTTTACAGTAAACATCCATGCAAAGGAATACTTAATTGAAGTACTCTTGAACAGAATGTCTCACTGCACTTCTTGGAACCCAAGCCAAGGAAAAGAAATTAATGCCGATTGAATGGTAGTGGAACTTTAGCGGAAGAAAAAGCCCTGGGCTCAGTTCATGCTGACAAACAGCTCCCATCCTGTATATTCAGGATTGTTTGAATCAATATATTATGTGGATCAGCCCTCCAGAGATACACTCTTGTATGATTTATTCTTTATCCATAGCGAAGGTCTCAACATAAAACAAAGGCTGCCACTTATTTTGTTTAGTTAGTCTGTTTTCATTTTGCTTTTGCCAAGGCTAAAAAAAATTGTTTTATTAGTAAAGTGCCCAACTTTATAATGGGGATGAAATCTGTATACTGTACTGCAAGTTCCTCTTCTTCCACTTGCAGTCAAATGTTGCAGCTACCTGCTTTCACCTCCGTGCTAGGCTAGAACGCAGAAAACCACCTTAAAGCAGGACAATGTAATGTTGCTCCATCTAACCCAGCATTCTTACTGACTGCTCAGCTACTCTTACAAAAACTCTCCAGGGTCTTGGGCAGAGAGAGACCTTTCCCCTTGTTTCGCCTGAGAATGCCAGGAATTAAACTAGGCATCTTCTGCATTGCAAAGAATTTGCTCTGCTACTGAGTTATGGATTGGATGCAACCCCATCACAAAAATACTTGTTTATTTCATATACAGGCATCTCCCCTCTTACATGGTTCCCGGGTACCATGTGTATACATGAAATCACATACAGCAGGGAATACCATCTAAACGTCCTGTAAATACCTTCTGAAAAAACTTGAAAAACCCTTTAAAAAAACCAGCAGCACTTACCAGACTGGCTTGAATGGTGGCAATGGTGGCTCTCAGTCTTCCTCATCACTGGAAGACGACATGGAAGCTATGACAATGGGGCTACACCAGAGGTAGGCTGTGCCATTTTTGAAAATTTGCTGCTCTTTTTGGGCTGTTTTTAACCTTTTCATGCTTTCCCCCCAGCTCCAATCAATTTTAAAAATTATTTCCCGATGCTGCATGCATAGGTGGTTGCACAAGTCAAAGGCGTGTAAATTGGGAGACTTCTGTATTTATGGCCTGTAGCATGAAGGAAAGTGAGGCAACTGCCTTGGGTGACAGGATCTACAGGGGCTGCAGATTCCAATCTTTCTTCCTGATGTAGATCTTCCTCATCCCTTCTTCCATGATGTCATTTTGTGGACTGCCTCAGGTGCCAGAATGTCTTGGGCCGGCCCTGCCCTGCAGGCAAGAAACCTTTGGCCCTTCAGATGTTGCTGAACTACTGATCCCATCATTGGGGGCCATTGTTCATGCTCGCTGGGAGTGACAGGAATGGTAGTTCAGCAACAATATGGAGCATCAAAGGTTCTACACTTGCTGTACCAGCTTGCCAAATCAGGTCCTAGTTCTCCCACTTCATTTTTAAACTCTCCGTTCAAAAAATTTCAGCTGCTTTTGTTTCCTTAAGTTCACTGCCTTTGTTTCCCTTATTCTGTATTAGCTATATGCTTAATACATTTAAGTAGCCTGTTGGGGGAAAACCAATACATATATCTTAGGGCCTGTTTCAAAAACATGAAATAAATCACAGACTCAAATTCTGGCCAAAGTGCATAGCTGCCAAGTTTTCCCTTTTCTCGCGAGGAAGCCTATTCAGCATAAGGGAAAATCCCTTAAAAAAGGGATAACTTGGCAGCTATGCCAAAGTGGTGAAACTGCACAGAAGATGACTTGGTAGTTATTTTTAGGAATGGAAGGGTATGTCAGCAAGATTTGGATCCAAGAATGGGTTTAAGTAAGTGAAATAGAAATTTGTAAAATGAAGCACTTGCTAATTGGGGCAGCAAGACGAAGCAACAAGAATAACCATTATTAATTGCTCTTAGGCTCTCTCATTAATGGATTTCTTGCTCCGTGCACTGATTCCTGAATTGCTTCTAACATTCTGCTGATGAATTAGCAGTAAATTGCACACTTTATGCTGTGCTTGCCTAGAATTATGTAGGAGTGTTTGCTCTAAACAGCCAGATATGATGAAATAAAATGTGAACAGGATATTGACCGGCCGACACTAGACATTTAGGCTGTGTTGTTGTTATGCAAACACTTAGCATTTTGCTATGACTATGTGAATATCAGCCCTGAGTGCTCACTGGAAGGACAGATCCTGAAGCTGAGCCTCCAATAGTTTGGCCACCTCATGAGAAGAGAAGACTCCCTGGAAAAGACCCTGATGTTAGGAAAGATTGAGGGCACTAGGAGAAGGGGACGACAGAGAACAAGATGGTTGGACAGTGTTCTCGAAGCTACGAACATGAGTTTGACCAAAATGCGGGAGGCAGTGGAAGACAGGAGTGCCTGGCGTGCTATGGTCCATGGGGTCACGAAGAGTCGGACACGACTAAACGACTAAACAACAACAAACATGTGGATATGCATGGGGATTCTTTCACACTAACACCAACTGCCATGGGTGTGACCAACGATCCAGTTCTTTCATTCATTGTCAATAGTAGAACATGGAACTCTCTGATGCCATTTGTAATAAGTCACAGAACTGGCAGTGAAGTATTCTCTGGCCCTGGAATGGAACTTGCCCATTCAGGTTCACCATTACACAGGAAGGACTATAAGAGACTTCCTGTCTCAGCCAAGACATTGCCAGAGCAACAATGGCCTTCCTGTCTCTGATGTGTTCTGGCATGTTCTTCAGCCCTAATTCCCTGGGAACAGCTTCTGGTTTCCTTTCTTAGCAGCTGCTGACGACTCAGCTCTGATTCTCACATGTTCACTGGACATGTGTGCATGTGATAATATCTCTTTACCCATTCATACATTCATTCATTTTCATTTCCCTGCATATTTTGTGTCATCTGTGAACAGCTGCATTATTAAGCACCTAAAATTGGAAAGAGTTCTACAAAAATTCAAAATATCACAGGCCTGCAGGCACAGCAGTTTAAGCCCACCAGGTCCTTTTTAACAGAGGAAGGCAATGGGGGCAATTGTCCTGGGGAGAGATCAGACACACCAGCATTGACAAATGGGATATCCAACTAAAAAGGGGGAAATACATTGACAGAGGGCTCCATTGTGAGTAGGAAGCATGCATTTCAAATGAACATTCAGTCTCCAGGCCAGGGCCAGCCCAAATACTTCGGCACTTGAGGTGAACCACAAAATGGCGCCTTCCCCTGGGGTTCTTCTGAACAGAAAATGAACCTTTCCCATTATAACAGGACACAAACTGGCTTCGTTGCTGCACTGTGTAACTCAGCTGATGTCATCCAAGGCTTTTTGACGAATTGTAAGTCATGAAGTCCTAAAGGCTGCCGCTCTGATGGTTCATCAAAATACATACTGTGTTTTGAGACATGTTCCAGTATGGTAGCACCTCTCTGCTTTCCATATAACTTTGCATGCTGAAAGGCCATTTGAATCTTGCTTCAGAGAGGTGGAAAACACAGAGAAGGAGCTGAGAGATCTGCTTTTGTGTTGTTACATACCAACTCAATCCCTGCTGAGCGGTAGCAAGATTACAGCAGTTCCAGGGACTCACAGAGGGTTGTGTTTCCTTTGAGAGTCCAGACAAGGCAGAGGCTGCAGCATTTTAAGATAGATGGTTTATTTTGCACCTGTAGAGACCTAGGGTCTTCCATGGAGAGGGAGACAATTCACAGTCTTCCATCTCCAGCAGACCTTGTTCCCCACAGCAGTGTGACGTTACAGTACAAGATATCCTGCACACCATTCTCATCTCTCTCTTGCAGCCTCCCAAGGTGCTTCTGCCCTTGAGTTTAGCATTCCTTGGGCCAGCAAGATTCATGCTAAACTTTTACTTATTAGAATCTCGCCTTTAAAATCCTTAAATTATGATCTTACCATAGCAAAAAAAATTATTAATCAAAGATTGGATGACATAGAGATGCAATGCAATCTTATGCTTGGTGGGGGGTCATACTCCCCGCGACATTTGGGCGTTACTCCTTCAATTCATGTGCCATCTTACCTATCATCTCTCCCTATTGCCATTCATCGTTTTGCTTTTATTAAAGCGTGTTTTAATGTTTTCCCTTCAAATTCCCTCTTTCATAGATTCTCTAAGGGCCAAGTTTTGGTTTTATGTTCCTGTGATAATCGTTCGATTGAAACCCTTCAGCACATAGTGTTTATATGTCCCTTATATTGTGCTGTCCGGAAGAATTTATTGCTACCATTAATCCAAAAATTTCCTGGGCACCCAGCAGATTTTCATCTTGTCTTTTTATTGCAGGATACAGATCCGTTTGTAACTTTACAAATGGCAAAAATTTTAACTTCTGTTTTGTCATATAAGAGACTGTATGGAATTTGAAATTTCCTTATTATATTTATATTTAATTTTGTATATCTATTAAGCCTTTTATTGTTATTAATTCTAAATCAAATTTGCGCGTGTATTTGTTCTTGTTTTTGTCTGTCTATGAGCTTAAAGCTGAAATAAAGTGATTGATTGGTTCTGCCCTTCAGTCCTCTGCATGGAATTCTGCCTACTTCCCTTCTTCTTCCCAGAAAATCCTTTGCCAAAAACCCACGCCTCCTTCCTGCCACCTCACACCCCTTCCTGTCACCTTGGCAACCTCTGTTTTGCACAGACTTGGGGGGGATTCCTCTTGAGATGATATAGATTGTCTATTGTTTCATGATGATTTACATCCAGCTATTCCAGCCAGGCTACTTTGCATAGGCTGCACCCAGGAGAACTCCCCTTCAATATCCCAGATATTAGCTATATTCTGACATGCATTGATTTCTTTGGTTTAGGGGGGCTTCCATCCCCCCCCCAATTCATAACAGTATGAAATATTCCCATGGATCATGCTTTAAACCAAAAAACATATGTTTTCCAAATAATTAATTGCAGTGGGTCAAATACTCATCCCTTAAATCATTCATTTTCAGATATTCTGATCGCTTCCCTCTTTCGTGAGTCTTGGAAGCAACAACTAATAGTTTAAAATGTTCATTTCAAGCAAGGCATCTGCAGATTCCTCTGAAATATGTATCTATTGTTTCTCTGACATTAACAGATGCAAGTGAAAATTTAGCATTCTGGGCAGCAAACACTGAACAATTATTATTAATCACTCATCAAACTTTTCTTTTAGTGCAACATGTCTTAAAACCTCCATCTTTTAAAGATTCACGGCAGACCTGTTGAAAAATCTATTAAGGGATTAAGTAAGTTGTTGTTCATTAAAGGGATCGTTGTCCTATCCATTGTGCATTGCAGAATTATTATAGTACAGTAAATCGTATATTTGGCTGAGAACTCCATGTAATCCTAGTACAGCAACATAAATTCAATGGGCAGCCCATCATAAAAATAATTGCCTGACCTTTATCCTCTCAAGATGAGCCTTTATTTTAGAACTTGTAGCAAAATACCTCTTAGTGCTAAAGATGAGATGATCCACCTAAAACATGAATTAAATTTTTAGTGCAGCTATATTTGAAGGCAAGATACTTGCTCATGCTGAATTTGGAGGCTTAATCTTATGGCATTCAAATATTAATGCAGAATATTTTGTGTTTCGCTGAATATCATGGGTGGAACTGCAACACTCCTAAATTCAGGGCGTTGGCATATATATATATATATATATATATATATATATATATATATATAGACATAGCTGCATTGTGGATGGCATGTGTACAATCTTAAAAATACCACCACCACCATCATCATAAACAACAATAGTATTTTGGGCACAACCACCCCAGCTGTGGTACCTGAGATTATTTTAATTAGGATGGATGACCTGTGGTCCTCTAGATGTTGTTTGCTATGGACAAGACCTCTCCTGAGTGCCCTCTCCTGCCTCATTAAGCTTGCTTGAAAATTCAAAAGGTTACATATCACTTTTTAATTATTTCTGTTGTTGTTGTTTTTAATCCAAATATAAATTGTATTTTAATTCAAAATGATTGCTTTTCAGATGAGAAACTTCATTCCATTGCTCATAACATTAAAACAAGAAAGTTTAAAAAGAAGATCATGGTCACTGGATTTTAATGTTGATGATGGGCTAAAGTAAATTGAGCATGAATTTCCTTGCACATAAGAGTCCTGATCGATCAAACCAAGGGCTCACCTAATTCAGCATTCTGTGTCTAACAGCAGCCTGCCAATTGGAAGCAAATCCTGCTTCTGCCTCTCTGAATATAATGAATTAGCTCTTATTATAATGACTCAAAGTTGTTGGGTTTTTGTTTTGTTGTTTTTTTAAAAAAAAATTCCCCTGAATATGAACTGATGGTTCCCACTTTAAATGCAGTGGGAAATAATGGCATCTTGTTGAACAAGCCACAGCAGTCCTTGAATTCACACTATTCACTTCTTTCATGGCCATGAAGGGAAGATTGGAGATGTTTGCTTCCAGTTTTAAACAAACCGCAGTTCCCTGTGACACTGGATTTCTGTGAATGCTGGGTTAATGAGAACAAGCCAGAATCAAGCTGCGGTTTCTGATTCTGGGTTGTACTGAAACAATGGTTTAAACAAACCTCAGTCCCTCGGGTTTGGACATCACAGGGGGTTGTGGTACTAGTATTTTCCTCCTAATTCCTCCTATTTGCTGAGATACACTGAACACCAGAATCTCCTTTCTTACTGTGATTTGTGCTAATCAGAATGATTTTAAAAAAAGATGTTCCATTTATACATTTATGGCTCAAATCTTTATTTCAGCAGTTTGTTCACATGAACTTCCTGCTGCTCAGAGAGCAGAAAGCGGAAGGTGGCTATTGAAATATATTATCTGAACAGTCTTCTCTGCTGTGTTGGAATTAGGAGGAAAATACTAGTACATGGAACCCATTATTCTTTAGCAAGGGGGCAGGTTAAAAAAAGAAAGCAGAAGGGCTTATTTTTCAGAGATAATTTCTACAACCGCTTTCTGACTACATGCCTATAAATATATTGAACTCCCCAGAGAAAAATAAGAACGCCATAACTATATTGGTGAGCACTGAATGGCAACTCCTGTGGAGTACCACCAATTTGCAACGCTAATCATAATGTTTAATCAAAGAGGAAGATGAGGCTTCCTTTTGAGTTCTTAGCACTGGCAACATCTTCTCTATCACATGGGGGTGGGGGTGCGGGTGGGGATTATTTTTGCGTGTTCAGACCCAGACACCCCCCCCCAAATAAATTCACGCATGACTCAAATTTTGGTTTGGTTTTTGGCAGAATTTAGGCCACAACTTTATTGATTACAGAAAGTGAGTGGTTGCATAGGCTCTGGTTCGACTAGCTCCCTACACCCTTGCAGGTAGCGCTGACCCAGGGCACCAGCATAGGTCAGCCAAGGGTGAACACCTGGATAGGTGGAAAGCCGGGAACAGGCTATGTCCACCACCCAGCTGTGCCCCTGGACTCAGGCAAGGGCACAAGCCCCTCACAGGGGTTGACCAAACCATTTGAGTCCCTGGATTCCTTTAACGGAATATCCTTCACATAGGGATGGCGAGAGTGTTCTCCCATCCCTATCACCTGAACCAGTGCTTATCCCGCAACCTTACAAGTTGTGACGATTTGCTACGCGGCAGGTGAAACCCAAATGGCACCAGCCAATCAGCCAAGTGGGGAAAATTATCTGGGTGCACTGTAATTATTTCACAATCTCCTTATATCTGATCAGAAAGGAATCAAAATTCTGCAGCACTTTCTGCCTCCTTTTCCATTTTCATCGGAATTGTCTGACATCCCTATTTGGAACCTACGGTTGTAAGCATTTCTGGAAAAGGATTTACTGTACTGCTTCTCATGAGTATGTAAGTGCTCCGACAGCACAAGTAAACTTTATTTAACAGGTACAAAAGTTATTTCTGCAATTGCTTCACAGGAAGAGTAACTTGATGCATTTATATCAAGCAACATTTTCAAAAATACAACGTGCAGGTACCTGTCATACATCTCTTCTTATGTTACCTAAAGTGTTCATTTTCTGTAGTTTACTATTGATTGTCCTGGTTGAGAGCAGGGGTAGATCTACATTTGGGGCCCCCTGAAACTTGAGCTGTTATCTTCTTCAGTGGGGTTGTTCCACGACAGATTGCAACACCTTTACAACATCTGTGCTATTGACATTGTGGAAGTGCTGGAAGCCAAATAAATATTGGTTGATTATGATCACTATGGTTAATGAAATATTTCCAATAGATATAGTTGTTGATTCTTTACTGTGTCTTCTGAATTATGCCGACAGTAATATGATATCCAGACAATTCAAAGTGCAGATATTATGCACCCTCACATTGGCAAGAATCCTCTGCAATAAATTTTGGAGGAAAACCAGAAAGCAAGCAAGTTGGAATTGATCACGGGTTCATTAAATTAACAACAGTGCTGAGAAAGCAAGGGACAGATAACGAGGCAGGGAGCAAGTGGAACCCAGTTGCTCAATATGTGAAAGAAGAGCTAACGATTCCTGGTACAACAATAGATCACATGCTGCCATAATGTAAAATATTTGAAATATGAATGCTAGTGGAATTGTTTAGTCATTTAGTTGTGTCCAACTCTTCGTGACCCCATGGACCAGAGCATGCCAGGCACTCCTGACTTCCACTGCCTCCCACAGTTTGGTCAAATTCATGTTCGTAGCTTCGAGAACACTGTCCAACCATCTTGTACTCTGTTGTCCCCTTCTCCTTGTGCCCTCCATCTTTCCCAACATCAGGGTCTTTTCCAGGGAGTCTTCACTTCTCATGAGGTGGCCAAAGTATTGAGAGCCAGTATGGTGTAGTGGTTAAGAGCGGTAGACTCGTAATCTGGTGAACCGGGTTCGCGTCTCTGCTCCTCCACATGCAGCTGCTGGGTGACCTTGGGCTAGTCACACTTCTTTGAAGTCTCCCAGCCCCACTCACCTCACAGAGTGTTTGTTGTGGCAGAGGAAGGGAAAGGAGAATGCTAGCAGCTTTGAGACTCCTTCAGGTTGTGATAAAGCGGGATATCAAATCCAAACTCTTCTTCTTCTATTTTTGAGACACTGATTAAGGTCTAAACATGTATATTTGTTGTTGAGAATTCATGATGATTTGTGTCAAAGTTGTTATGTATATATATGTTTTCATATTTTAAATTGCATATTTAATGTATTGTTTCCCCACCCCACCCATGGGCATAGCCAGGGGGTGCAGGGGGATGCAGATGCCCCCCCCCCTAAATCAAGTAAACACTTAAGTATTTCTGTTTAACTGACCAATTGCATCACAGATATCTCGGTTCTGTCCCCCCTAACATAAAGCCTGCACCCCCTAAAATAAATCCTGGGTATGCCCATGACCCCAACCCCCTGATTTTATGGTTTTGTCCTTTTGTGAACCACTCTGAGTGCTTAATATTTTTTAAAACAATCAAGTGGTGTATTGATCTTATGAAGTAAAGAAATCAATATACTGTCCCACTTTCAATACTACTTAAACCTACAAAAAGTTCTGGTGCAGGCATACTGCTTTGTTTCCAATTGCTGTATGTCTTGGATCCTAGAATCTTCCATTGTCTTCCAAGACAATGCCAACAACAAAAAGAACTGCAGAGTTGGAAGGGACCCTGGAGGGGTCATCCAGTCCAAGCCACTGCAATGCAGGAATCTCAACTAAAGCATCCATGGCAGATGGCTATTCCCCCCTCTGCTTTAAAACCTCAAGGAATGTGTGGGGCCAGAGGCAAAAATGGGTGGACCAACAAATGTAAATTTTAACTTT
The DNA here is from genome assembly GCF_963506605.1 of Zootoca vivipara. Classification (NCBI taxonomy): domain Eukaryota; kingdom Metazoa; phylum Chordata; class Lepidosauria; order Squamata; family Lacertidae; genus Zootoca; species Zootoca vivipara. Next base: position 10,837,449 of record NC_083280.1, read on the forward strand.
CTGCATTCGGCTAGTTTCTACATAAGCTCATGCACCCTTTTCTATCCTCCACCCATGCAAGCAAGAAGCATCATCAGAGCCCAGGGACACATTCCAGCCAGGCACAAGCACTCTGACAGGGTGTGGAGCAGGGTCAGTGATGGGTGTGGCCCCGGGAGAAAGTCCCAAGGGCCAGACAGTTATCACTGGGAGGCCACACTCATGGCTTTCTGCGGACTCATACCACAAATGTTCCAGGTTGCTGCTGCTGTTGCACTACAATGCAAGATGGCAAAGATGCAGTAACATTGGGGAGGTATCGCAGAACAATAAAGTGGCATGATTCGTGGGTGGTCCATCTCCCACTAATGCCCTACTATTGTGTCAATGACCTCCAGAATGCACCTGCAAACCTGCCCCCCCCAACCTAGAAGGGCTCTTGGTTTGCTGTTTTAAAACAGTAAGGCTTTACTTTACAAACAACGTAGTAACATATCTTACCATGCAACTCCCGCCTCCTTTTCTAGCCTTCATTTCCCATATGAACTGACCTGCCTTCTACACGGAAGTCACTCAGAATTCCATTCCAGTACACCTCTGGTTTTCACTCTCAGCTGTGAGTGGTGGTGGTGGTGGAGGAGGAGTGGGGGGTTGCCAGGAAAACAGTCTCCCTCCTTACAGTCACCATCTAGATTGGACTCCTGTGACCATTTTGGAGCTGATGAAGGAATAAGGGAACCATCTACTTTTTATTTGTTTTGGGAATTTCAAACTGTTATGCATTCAGAAAACACCCAAGTGGTGTACAAAATAGAAAACAATATAGTTATTAATGCAAGCTGCTGTTTTAGAGTAATTTGCTTGCAAGTCATGGTAATGGCATCATAACAGATAAATACCATTAGCTGTTAAATGAAGGAGGCAGGATATTTATCTTGACTGCTATTATGCATCCTGTAACTTTCCTAAGTAAAGGGTGCAAAACCTCATCGGTTCCTGAAATTTGCAGTATGCGCACTACTTAGACCCTCAGTGCAGATGGATGCCTTTTCATCTTCCACCCGCACAATACTTTCAATTTTTTTTAAAAAGCTGTGGTGTTAATCTAGAAAAGCGTTGGTTGCATGGTCATTATAATTACTTTTGAGAACAGCTTTGTCTGCAATGTGAGTGATCTAGCAAGCATATCAGAATAATACTATAATGTTCCATTAGCGCTCTATTGTGCTGCAGAGGGGGTGCGGGGAATGTGGGCCAGGACGTTCCGAAGCATTTTTGCAAGCAGAAAAATGAGCAGAGGGTCAGGGGAGAAAAGAGAAAATGCCAGGTTTGGGGATTTTTAATTACAGCTTTCCACAGCGCACTGCACAAAATGTGAGGGACAGCGCAGGAAGGATAGCTAGCCTAAGTACCACCTGATGCTCAAGATGCCAGGGGGCTAAAGCACCTTACAACAAGCCAAACTAAATGCACCTGGTGGCTGCTCCCAGACTTTGGAACTCCCTTCCTAGAGAAGTTAGACTGGTACCCTTATTGTTGTCCTTCCAACAACAGCTGAAGACTTTCTTGTTCCTACAAGGAATTGACTGCATTTAATGAAAGGGCTTGTACCATGCTGTTTTTATCGCAATTATTTGTATGGTTTTAATAGAATACACACCCACCCACACCAATGTTTAATTGTTGTTTAATTATTTCTGTGTTTTTAGTGGTTCATATTTTTATCTGTAAGCCACCTTGAGTCCTGTCCAGGGAAAAAGTTGGAGCATAAACTGCTAGGAAACATTAGGAGAAGAACTGAAAATAAAATTGCTGATATCATTGCAGGACCCAGAGGAAAGGAAGGAAAAACCGGGGGGGGGGGGAGATAATGGTTTCAGAACCAGCCTGGGTTCTGGCCGACAGCGTGAGTGATTCAGCAAGTGATTTCATACAGAGTGGAGCTGAGCAACTAGAGGCAAAAAGGTAAAGGACCCCCGGATGGTTAAGTCCAGTCAAACTTGACTATGGGGTTGCGGCGCTCATCTCGCTTCAGGCCGAGGGAGCCGGCGTTGGTCCACAGACGGCTTCTCTGGGTCATGTGGTGAGCATGACTAAACCGCTTCTGGCGCAATGGGACACAGTGATGAGTGGCAGAGCGCATGGAAATGCTGTTGAGCAACTAGAATCACTAGTGAGCCCAGAAACTCGGTTTTAAAAAAACCCTCTCTGGACAAAAGCTTCAAGATAAATTCCAAAATTGATTGGATCAGGGAAGCATCATTTGCAATCAGCCTTGGCATAGAGACTCCTTGCCTAGCATGATTAAATTTAAAACTTGAATGATGGACCTAAAAGGGCACCCTATTGTACTGATGGTTGACTGGATGGCATTGCCCAAGGTCTTGTCCATTGACATCATCTCCATTGAGATGACCTGTTTCACTCCTTCTACTACTTTCCACATCAAGACAGCCTCCTGCAGCCTCTTCCCTTTTGCTGAAAAGTGAACCAAACTGAAGTCATTCTTAAAATCCTATAGGCAATATTGGAGTGGAGTGTCTCCCAGGCTCTTCAGCAGCATTCAAAGAGCTACTGAATCCCCACTTTTAGGAGCATAAGATGATTTATTATTTTTCCTTACTCATAGCCAGAGCTTGAAGCTCTTTTATGCTGCCAGGCCCTCAATACCAGGAGCTGCAAGAATTGTCAATGAACCATGAAACTGAAAAGGTCATATTTGTCTTAGTCAGATATAAAAATGAGTGGTGGATCAGCTATTTATCCTGTGCCAGCTTGTCTTTTCACAGAGATGGTTCGTAATAAGTTTCTCCATATAACATTAACCTTAATCTTTGGCTTAAAAGGAAAAAAAAAAGATCAATGAATGTAGTGCAGGGTCCTTTAAGCTTTCAGCATCATCAGTTCCTTTGGGAGGAATGCAGTATCTATTTTTATATTACAAAAGAGTTGCATTAGGCCACTTTAAGGCCATGCGGCTGGAACCAGGAAAAGAAGGGGAGATGTAACAAACGCCAGTCATGAGGCTCCAAAGAAGGAATGTTAAGTCAAGCATTTTGCAGATTCCTTGTATATATTATGGTGTGCACATAATGCATTTTTGAGAGACAGAGAGCAAGCAGTCCTGACGGGAGAATACTTTTGTCAGTTACTGACCCTGGCTCCTACCTTTCGAAAATGGCTCCCAGGTCCAGACCTGTAAACTGTCTGTAAACTGAACACAATGGGATTCAAAGTCCTCCACTGGATCTAGACTGATCTGCAAAACACTATTCAAAAAAATACGCTATTAAAAAAAAGCTCCCAATGCAAGACAGATCGCTGCTCTACAGTGCCCTCTGGTGTCACATTTTTATAACACATTTTTAATGTCGTAACTCACCAGTGTAGATTAGTCCCTCTTCCTTATCACCTTAAAGAAATAAATAGCTATGTAGTTAGCGGTTTAAACATTTGTTAGGCTCTAGATCAAACTTTGTGCTACTTTATGTGTAGCACTGCAAATTTAATTGTATGTATATTAATGGGTATATTAAGTCGCAACTGGACTTAACTGTCAGGGGTCCTTTACCTTTACCTTTATATTAACTGCAGCTGTACCTACTATATCCAAACTCTGGAGGACAGCGGACCTGAAGTTGATCTGGCAGCAAGTACACTAGAACTTGGCTTTAAACTTGGCTTTAAACTTGGCTAGGTTTGAGCATTTTGAAATAACCAACATCACCACCAATTTCCACATGGGCTGTAGAATCATTTGTTGTTGTTGTTGTTGTTTAGTCGTTTAGTCGTGTCCGACTCTTCGTGACCCCATGGACCAGAGCACGCCAGGCACTCCTGTCTTCCATTGCCTCCCGCAGTTTGGTCACACTCATGTTCGTAGCTTCGAGAACACTGTCCAACCATCTCGTCCCCTGTCGTCCCCTTCTCCTAGTGCCCTCAATCTTTCCCAACATCAGGGTCTTTTCCAGGGAGTCTTCTCTTCTCATGAGGTGGCCAAAGTATTGGAGCCTCAGCTTAACGATCTGTCCTTCCAGTGAGCGTAGAATCATAGAATCATAGAACTGTAGAGTTGGAAAGGTCACCGAGGGTTATCTAGTCCAACCCTCTGCAATGCTCGAACCCTGCCCACAGCTGTCCCTGGGTAGGCTTGAACCACCAACCTTCTGGTTCAGTCAGATGCAGTAACCCATTGTGCCATTAAAGACACAGTTGCAAATGAGGTTTTTTCCCTCCAGCAATGCATGAGAATCTGTGGCAGGTCACTTATAGCTGGAGTATCAACTTGTGGGGGCCCAGGTAAGCCCTGGCCTGCATAATCAATCACAAGATGCAGTGTACACGCCCCATTTGAATGGCAATGCCCATTAACTTTTTATGGGGGGGACGGGAGAGGATGAAGGGACCCCGGGCCCTAGGAGTTTCTGCCTATGCCTATAGCTAATGCAAGTGATGTGAATGTCTTCCTTGCACAAGATTTTGTTTTGCTGGACTCCCCAGAAGAGGAAGTCGAGCTCTGATGTTCATCTACATGATACAATAAAATTATGTTCTTCTTCTCTAGGGTGGCTGACTCTTCAATGGCTGCTGCCAAATTGACTTGGAGGACGAAGTCCCAAGCCTAGCAGGCAAGTGCCCAAGTCATAAAGGACATTCTTGCTGACAGCCTTCACCAAAAAAGGCTCAGGCACGGGGCTGTGTCCTGTCATTTCTTGAGGCTGGTTCCTCTGGGTCACACTTGAAGCCAAAATGGAACAGTGAGTAGTGATGCTTCTTCCACAGCTGTAACTCATGTTTTTCTTTTCTTTTCCCAGCAATGAAACCAGACCTCAGGCCTTTAGGCTGTCAATCCTGCTGATTTCAGGAGCACCAAACCCCCACAAATTCATGAAAACACAGGAAGGAAAGTTACTTAAAAGCCACCATGAGAAAAGAATGGATAGTCTCTCTGTCACTCTAAGACAGCTTGCTTACATATTTTCTTTCTTATTGTGTAGGCTGCTCATTAAAAAATATATGTCTTGTTTTGTTTCGTTTTTAAATACTGGTGCAAAATGAGATCTGAGAAGAGGTGTCTGTACCAGCTATCCCCACAAACCCTCCTTGTGCTTTAATGGGTCAACATCCTTGGTAAGGGGTCGAAAATTGATCTAACTAATTCATACCTCTTGGTACAACCAAAGTTCAGCTGTCTTCCAAAATTTTCATTTCTTTGAATTTTGCAGTGCAAATCTCCAACAGCAAAAGTGTGAAAAAATGCAAATATTAGGATTTTTTAATCAGAGAATTGGATCAGAGACAGACAAAGAAGTACTGTATTTTTCCGTGTATAAGACTAGGTTTGGTTTATTTAACAAAAAAAAAAAGGTTTAAAACTGGGGCTCGTCTTATACACGGGTAGTGCTGAGGGGTGTTTTCTTAATTTGAAGTCCCCCAAAATAGGGGGCGTCTTATACACGAGGGCGTCTTATACACGGAAAAATACGGTAATTCATTATTTGCTGATGACAGCCATAGTGGCCTAGATGTTTCATCTTTCCAGGGCATTTCGGGATGGGAAGAATGGTGGGCATTTCCCCACCTCTTGTTGCAACTGCCATTTTTTCCCCAGAATGCTCTGGGATGATCTTGGAAAAAGAAAATGGTGACTGCTTTGGGGGACTTTGTCACTACCACCTTTAAAAAAAGAGTCCTGCTGTCATTTGGCAGTGGCCTGTTGCCTGCCCCTCTCAAGTGCTGAAACCCCCAGCCTCCCCCCCCCAATATACTGACTTAAAATGGAAGGTCAGTTTTGGCTCAGCCTTGAATGTAGCAATGTTTTAAGTGCAACTGTCTGACTGCCTTTATGTGAGTAAGTGCATTTCTATGTGCATGTGCATCTTTTGTTTGGATTTTCTTTATTTCCTAGATTTTCTTTCCTTTTCTGTTAATGTAGGCAACAGAAGAGATTTATTCCATCTGTTACCAAGGTTACTTCTGATCACTTATGTTAAAGTGTCCTTGTTTTTCTTAGTATGCTCCTATACAGCAGGGTTGAACAATCCCAAGGGGATCGCAAGACATTCCCCCCCCATGTGATCCGCAAGCCTCTTAAGCAATAAATAAATAAATAGGTTGAACCTCAAGATTTCATTTTATAAATATTTCATTTTGTAAATGGGGTGCTGGTGGATTGGCACTTGCCAGAGGTCAGAAGAGAGCTGCCACCCCACCTGATAATTCCTGATAATTCCACTTGATAATTCCACTGCCAGCAGAGGAACCAGAGACCAAATTGCAAACATGCGCTGGATTATGGAGAAAGCTGTTGTTGTTGTTTAGTCGTTTAGTCGTGTCCGACTCTTCGTGACCCCATGGACCATAGCACGCCAGGCACTCCTGTCTTGCACTGCCTCCCGCAGTTTGGTCAGACTCATGTTGGTAGCTTCGAGAACAATGTCCAACCATCTTGTCCTCTGTCGCCCCTTCTCCTTGTGCCCTCCATCTTTCCCAACATCAGGGTCTTTTCCAGGGAGTCTTCTCTTCTTATGAAGTGGCAAAAGTATTGGAGCCTCAGCTTCACAATCTGTCCTTCCAGTGAGCACTCAGGGCTGATTTCCTTCAGAATGGATAGGTTTGATCTTCTTGCAGTCCATGGGACTCTCAAGAGTCTCCTCCAGCACCATAATTCAAAAGAATCAATTCTTCGGCGATCAGCCTTCTTTATGGTCCAGCTCTCACTTCCACACATCACTACTGGGAAAACCATAGCTTTAACTCTACAGACCTTTGTCGGCAAGGTGATGTCTCTGCTCTTTAAGATGCTGTCTAGGTTTGCCATTGCTTTTCTCCCAAGAAGCAGGCGTCTTTTAATGTTGTGACTGCTGTAACCATCTGCAGTGATCATGGAACCCAAGAAAGTAAAATCTTTCACTGCCTCCATTTCTTCCCCTTCTATTTGCCAGGAGGTGATGGGATCAGTAGCCATGATCTTTTTGATGTTGAGCTTCAGACCATATTTTGCGCTCTCCTCTTTCACCCTCATTAAAAGGTTCTTTAATTCCTCCTCACTTTCTGCCATCAAGGTTGTGTCATCAGCATATCTGAGGTTGTTGATATTTCTTTCAGCAATCTTAATTCTGGCTTGGGATTCATCCAGTCCAGCCTTTCGCATGATGAATTCTCCATAGAAGTTAAATAAGCAGGGGGACAATATACAACCTTGTCATACTCCTTTCCCAATTTTGAATCAATCAGTTATTCCATTTCCAGTTCTAACTGTAGCTTCTTGTCCCACATAGAGATTTCTCAGGAGACAGATGAGGTGATCAGGCACTCCCATTTCTTTAAGAACTTGCCATAGTTTGCTGTGGTCGACACAGTCAAATGCTTTTGTGTAGTCAATGAAGCAGAAGTAGATGTTTTTCTGGAACTCTCTAGCTTACCTCCATTCATGGTTCTTACATTCCAGGTTCCTATGCAATATTTTTCTTTACAGCATCGGACTTTCCTTTCGCTTCCAGGCATATCCGCAACTAAGCATCCTTTCGGCTTTGGCCCAGCCGCTTCATCAGCTCTGAATCTACTTGTACTTGTCCTCCGCTCTTCCTCAGTAGCATGTTGGACGCCTTCCGACCTGAGGGGCTCATCTTCCAGCGTCATAACTTTTATATGCCTGTTGTCTTTGTCCATGGAGTTTTCTTGGCAGGGATACTGGAGTGGCTTGCCAGTTCCTACTCCAGGTGGATCACGTTTAGTCAAAACTCTCCACTATGACCTGTCCATCTTGGGTGGCCCTGCATGGCATAGCTCATAGCTTCTCTGAGTTATTCAAGCCCCTTCGCCACGACAAGGCATTGATCCATGCAGCCAAAGATGGAGAAGCTCTATACAGTCAGCAAAAACAAGACCTGGAGCTGACTGTAACTCAGATCATCAGCTTCTTATAGCAAAATTCCAGCTTAAACTGAAGAAAGTAGGAAAAACCACTGGGCCAGTAAGATACAATCTGAATCAAATCCCTTATGAATACACAGTGGAAGTGAGGAACAGGTTTAAGGATTTAGATTTGGTGGACAGAGTGCCTGAAGCTGGATGGAGGCTCGTAACATTATACAGGAGGCAGCAACGAAAACCATCCCAAGGAAAAGGAAATGCAAGAAAGCAAAATGGCTGTCCAACGAGGCCTTACAAATAGCGGAGGAGAGGAGGCAAGCAAAATGCAAGGGAGATAGGGAAAGATACAGGAAACTGAATGCAGATTTCCAAAAAACAGCAAGGAGAGACAAGAGGGTCTTCTTAAATGAGCAATGCAAAGAAATAGAGGAAAACAATAGAATGGGGAAAACCAGAGATCTGTTCAAGAAAATTGGAGATAGGAAGGAACATTTCGTACAAAGATTACCATAATCAAGGACAAAAGTGGTAAGGACCTAACAGAAGCAGAAGACATCAAGAAGAGGTGGCAGGAATACACAGAGGAATTATACCAGAAAGATATGGAGGTCTCGAACACCCTAGGTAGTGTGGTTGCTGACCTTGAGCCAGACATCTTGGAGAGTGAAGTCAAATGGGCCTTAGAAAGCACTGCTAATAACAAGGCCAGTGGAAGTGATGATATTCCAGCTGAACTATTTAAAATTTTAAAAGATGATGCTGTTAAGGTGCTACACCCAATATGCCAGCAAGTTTGGAAAACTCAGCAATGGCCAGAGGATTGGAGAAGATCAGTCTACATCCCAATTCCAAAGAAGGGCAGTGCCAAAGAATGCTCCAACTACCGCACAATTGCCCTCATTTCACACGCTAGCAAGGTTATGCTTAAAATTCTACAAGGCAGGCTTAGGCAGTATGTGGACCGAGAACTCCCAGAAGTGCAAGCTGGATTTCGAAAGGGCAGAGGAACCAGAGACCAAATAGCAAACATGCGCTGGATTATGGAGAAAGCTAGAGAGTTCCAGAAAAACGTCTACTTCTGCTTCATTGACTATGCAAAAGCCTTTGACTGTGTCGACCACAGCAGACTTTGGCAAGTTCTTAAAGAAATGGGAGTGCCTGATCACCTCATCTGTCTCCTGAGAAATCTCTATGTGGGACAAGAAGCTACAGTCAGAACTGGATATGGAACAACTGATTGGTTCAAAATTGGGAAAGGAGTACGACAAGGTTGTATATTGTCTCCCTGCTTATTTAACTTATATGCAGAATTCATCATGCGAAAGGCTGGACTAGATGAATCCCAAGACGGAATTAAGATTGCCGGAAGAAATATCAACATCCTCAGATATGCAGATGACACAACCTTGATGGCAGAAAGCGAGGAGGAATTAAAGAACCTTTTAATGAGGGTGAAAGAGGAGAGCGCAAAATATGGTCTGAAGCTCAACATCAAAAAAACCAAGATCATGGCCACTGGTCCCATCACCTCCTGGCAAATAGAAGGGGAAGAAATGGAGGCAGTGAGAGATTTTACTTTCTTGGGTTCCATGATCACTGCAGATGGTTACAGCAGTCACAACATTAAAAGACGCCTGCTTCTTGGGAGAAAAGCAATGGCAAACCTAGACAGCATCTTAAAGAGCAGAGACATCACCTTGCCGACAAAGGTCTGTAGAGTTAAAGCTATGGTTTTCCCAGTAGTGATGTGTGGAAGTGAGAGCTGGACCATAAAGAAGGCTGATCGCCGAAGAATTGATTCTTTTGAATTATGGTGCTGGAGGAGACTCTTGAGAGTCCCATGGACTGCAAGAAGATCAAACCTATCCATTCTGAAGGAAATCAGCCCTGAGTGCTCACTGGAAGGACAGATTGTGAAGCTGAGGCTCCAATACTTTGGCCACTTCATAAGAAGAGAAGACTCCCTGGAAAAGACCCTGATGTTGGGAAAGATGGAGGGCACAAGGAGAAGGGGCGACAGAGGACAAGATGGTTGGACATTGTTCTCGAAGCTACGAACATGAGTTTGACCAAACTGCGGGAGGCAGTGGAAGACAGGAGTGCCTGGTGTGCTCTGGTTCATGGAGTCACGAAGAGTCAGACATGACTAAACGACTAAACAACAACAACAACAAAATTCCAGGTTGAAAGATATTACGAGGAAGAGAAAAGATAAAAGGTAAAGGTAAGTCCTGTCAAAGGCGACTATGGGGTTGCGGCGCTCATCTTGCTTTCAGGATGAGGGAAGCTGGCATTTGTCCACAGACAACTTTCTGGGTCATGTTGCCAGCATGACTAAACTGCTTCTGGTGCAACAGAACACTGTGATGGAAGCCAGAGCGCATGAAAACACTCTTTACCTTCCCGCTGCAGCAGTACCTATTTATCTACTTGCACTGGCGTGCTTTCGAACTGCTAGGTTGGCAGGAGCTGGGACAGAGCAAAGAGAGCTCACCCCGTCACGGGGATTTGAACCGCCGACCTTTTGATCAGCAAGCCCAAGAGGCTCAGTAGTATAGACCACTGAGAAGGCAAGATTGGCACAATGGCTCCATCTATTCCTCTTGGAGCATCTAGTTTTGCCCGGAGCCTTTAAGGGAGATGGTGGAGAGACAGGCATGTAAAACACGCAATGCAGGGATACAAACAAGGGCTATAAATAAAATGGGAAACAGCTGGCAGGTGCATCATCCTTATGGCAATCAATGGGGGTGGCGAGGTATCATTTAGGGAAGGGATAAAATGAATGCAATCAAGTTGAAACCAGACCGGGCAGGGTAGAAATGCCACAAACACTATACTCTACATTTTGTTGACAATGAAGACACTGGTCTCCCACCCAGGCTCAGCCAGACATATATGCCAGCCTAAATCTTCATCTGAGCTGGTTGTAAGCTCTGAAAAATGGGCATTCGGGGGGGGGGGGGAGGAGCAGAGCACTTAGGCTGGATCCGAAGCCCGTTCAGCTCTTTCACATGATTTGGCAACCCAGCACAAACTAAGCTGGAAAAAGGGGGCGTTGAACTCAAACACTATTTTTTCAAAAAATGTTTTCTCTCTGCCAGGTTTAAGCAGGCTCAGGCAGCCATAGCCCTTCTCCTGAATGGAGTTTGTGTGGGATGTGATACATAAGTAGCAGTCAAGTACAACATTCCTTGTTTTCCCAGAGTGGACATGCAGGGGAATGTTTGGTCCAGCAAGTCGAAAACTTCCTGTTTCCTCCTGGCTGTGACATACTTCCTTTGCATGTTAGTTTGTACAGGCGTGACCTTACCTGTACATGTAACAATAGGACAAGGCACGCAGCACCTTCTCTCTCTTTGACTTTGGAGCAGCTTCTTTTAGCCTCCCTGAACATTCCCACAGTTTGGATCTGGCATACTTTATGCCTGGTTATCATATCATAATCATAATTCATTATGGTCAAAGACCAGCTCGAAAAGCACAACTGGGACAGCTTTCACAAGAATAAAATATACTGTGGTGCCTTGCTTAACGAACGCCCTGTAAGATGAAATTTCCGCTTAAAGAAAGGATTTTTCTAGCAGAGGTTGCCTCGCTAGACGAATTCGTTTTACGAAAAATTCGTCTAGTGAATCGTGGTTTCCCATAAGAATGCATTGAAATTCAATTAATGTGTTCCTATGGGCAATTTTTTTTAAAAAAAATCAAGGCATTCCTATGGGATTCACTAGACGAATTTTTCATTATAAGAATAGACCCATGGAATGAATTAAATTCGTCTAGTGAGGCACCACTGTACATTTAAAGCAGTATATAACAACAGCTTAAAGATTTAAATCTAAGATAAGCGCATAAACACATAAAGACCTAAAAATTTGGGCTACCATACAAATTGGTACTGGCACCCTGGAGGCCGACCTCGACTGTTTTCCTAGCAAACTAATTTATTTCAGGGGGTAGTCTGTGCCTGCAAATCTGCACGCAGAATCTGGCGACCATCCAGGTCATCTTATGGTCTTTGCCTAAGAGGAGAAAATTGAGTTTAGACTTATCCGGGAGGTCAGCAAGCCTCACCAGTGGGGGTCAATGGTATCTCTGCGTACCTCGTCATCAAAGGGACATCTAAAAAATAAATGTACTGGGCCTCCTATTTCCCCTAATGGGCAGGCGTAAAGTCTCTGAGCGTACGGGACTTTTCCAAATGCTCCTTCCAAAACCGGCGAGGGCAAGGCCAGGTTAATTTAAGCCATCATAATTCCTATATTTAGGATTGCTCCCTTAGTTTGAAAGATCTTAACTCAGAGGATTGGATGTTTGGGCTCACATTTGGATCCTGGTCCACATCCCTGCAGTGCTGCAATATGCTTTGAATGTAGGGATCCGTTTCCAAAGGGGCATTTGTTGACGTTTCTTTCTGCATCCTCTCACCAGCCTTTCCCCCGCAGGTTAGCCTCGGAGAGACCTGTGGAGCAAAGTTTCGCCATAACAATTCTGCGAAGGGAAAAGCGTGTGCGAAGGGGTAGGAATTGGCCTGTTAGTGGAAAGAGACAAGCAAAGGAACCTCGTTGAACATAGAATTAATGGCCTGGAACGCTCCAGCAATGCTGCTTGCCAGAGAGAGCCATTTATTTCACAAACAACGAGACACAGGGTGCTTATAGCTTCACCTCCATCCCTTCTGCAGAGGCAGCAAAGAAAACCACACAAATCAGGCCATTTGTCATGCATCTTTCACCCTCTTAGGCACCGGCATCCAGGCTCAAGAAAACGTGCAACTTTGGAATATGAGCTCATGAACAGATTTCGAATGAATGACATACTGTACATAAAACGAGAGGTCTGCCTGAGTTGTTGTTGCTCCTGCTACTGCTGCTACACTCTCTGGGTCAAAGAGGGTGGGGAGGGCAACACTTGAGCATCCCCAAGGTGCGTACATTTTGAAAACAATGGCTGATTTTCAATCATTGTCATAAATCAAGATTGCTCTCCCGTATGTGCTGCTTTGCTCTCTGCCTTTGGTGTGGTCTGGGTTTATTTGCAAGTTGGGGGTGGCAAAGAGATGAATTTTGCAATACAGTTTTCCTGCCATGAAACCAAAAAATGCATACACTAAGACAAAGCATGCACAGAAATGTATATATTATAGTAATGAAATTGGCTTGCAAAAATACGCAAACCAGCTTGTTGTGCTTAGATTAATTATGTGTAACAGTCATTTTTCCTCTTATGTTAATTCATTATTCTGTTCGCTCAAATGGGTGAAACGTAAAAGTTGGATAACTCAAGAGTTTCAAGCAGCTCAGTTTAATCCAGGGGTCAGCAAACTTTTTCAGCAGGGGGCTGGTCCCCTGTCGCTCAGACCTTGTGGGGGGCCGGGCTATATTTTGGGAAAAAATGAACGAATTCCTATCCCCCACAAATAACCCAGAGATGCATTTTAAATAAAAAGACACATTCTACTCATGTAAAAACATGCTGATTCCCAGACCGTCTGTGGGCTGGATTTAGAAGGCAATTGGGCCACATCCAGCCCCAGGCCTTAATTTTGGGACCCTGGTTTAATCTAATAACCCTGGATTCCTGCATAAAGATCGTCTTAAGCAGGCATCCCCAACCTTCGGCCCTCCAGGTCTTTTGGACTACAATTCCCATCATCCCTGACCACTGGTCCTGTTAGCTAGGGATCATGGGAGTTGTAGTCCCAAAACATCTTGAGGACAGCAGGTTGGGGATGCCTGTTTTTAAGCAACTGTGTACAGCTGTGGTTGGGTATAGCACATGATATAATGTGTTGTTGTTTAGTCGTTTAGTCGTGTCCGACTCTTCGTGACCCCATGGACCATAGCACGCCAGGCACTCCTGTCTTCCACTGCCTCCCGTAGTTTGGTCAAACTCATGTTCGTAGCTTCGAGAACACTGTCCAACCATCTTGTCCTCTGTCGTCCCCTTCTCCTAGTGCCCTCAATCTTTCCCAACATCAGGGTCTTTTCCAAGGATTCTTCTCTTCTCATGAGGTGGCCAAAGTATTGGAGCCTCAGCTTCACGATCTGTCCTTCCAGGGAGCACTCAGGGCTGATTTCCTTAAGAATGGATAGGTTTGATCTTCTTGCAGTCCATGGGACTCTCAAGAGTCTCCTCCAGCACCATAATTCAAAAGCATCAATTCTTCGGCGATCAGCCTTCTTTATGGTCCAGCTCTCACTTCCATACATCACTACTGGGAAAACCATAGCTTTAACTATACGGACCTTTGTCGGCAAGGTGATGTCTCTGCTTTTTAAGATGCTGTCTAGGTTTGTCATTGCTTTTCTCCCAAGAAGCAGGCGTCTTTTAATTTCGTGACTGCTGTCACCATCTGCAGTGATCAAGGAGCCCAAGAAAGTAAAATCTCTCACTGCCTCCATTTCTTCCCCTTCTATTTGCCAGGAGGTGATGGGACCAGTGGCCATGATCTTGGTTTTTTTGATGTTGAGCTTCAGACCATAATTTGCGCTCTCCTCTTTCACCCTCATTAAAAGGTTCTTTAATTCCTCCTCACTTTCTGCCATCAAGGTTGTGTCATCTGCATATCTGAGGTTGTTGATATTTCTTCCGGCAATCTTAATTCCTGTTTGGGATTCATCTAGTCCAGCCTTTCGCATGATGAATTCTGCATATAAGTTAAATAAGCAGGGAGACAATATACAACCTTGTCGTACTCCTTTCCCAATTTTGAACCAATCAGTTGTTCCATATCCAGTTCTAACTGTAGCTTCTTGTCCCACGTAGAGATTTCTAAGGAGACAGATGAGGTGATCAGGCACTCCCATTTCTTTAAGAACTTGCCATAGTTTGCTGTGGTCGACACAGTCAAAGGCTTTTGCATAGTCAATGAAGCAGAAGTAGACGTTTTTCTGGAACTCTCTAGCTTTCTCCATAATCCAGCGCATGTTTGCTATTTGGTCTCTGGTTCCTCTGCCCTTTCGAAATCCAGCTTGCACTTCTGGGAGTTCTCGGTCCACATACTGCCTAAGCCTGCCTTGTAGAATTTTAAGCATAACCTTGCTAGCGTGTGAAATGAGGGCAATTGTGCGGTAGTTGGAGCATTCTTTGGCACTGCCCTTCTTTGGAATTGGGATGTAGACTGATCTTCTCCAATCCTCTGGCCATTGCTGAGTTTTCCAAACTTGCTGGCATATTGGGTGTAGCACCTTAACAGCATCATCTTTTAAAATTTTAAATAGTTCAGCTGGAATATCATCACTTCCACTGGCCTTGTTATTAGCAGTGCTTTCTAAGGCCCATTTGACTTCACTCTCCAAGATGTCTGGCTCAAGGTCAGCAACCACACTACCTGGGGTGTACGAGACCTCCATATCTTTCTGGTATAATTCCTCTGTGTATTCTTGCCACCTCTTCTTGATGTCTTCTGCTTCTGTTAGGTCCTTACCACTTTTGTCCTTGATTATGGTAATCTTTGTACGAAATGTTCCTTTCATATCTCCAATTTTCTTGAACAGATCTCTGGTTTTCCCCATTCTATTGTTTTCCTCTATTTCTTTGCATTGCTTATTTAAGAAGACCCTCTTGTCTCTCCTTGCTGTTTTTTGGAAATCTGCATTCAGTTTCCTGTATCTTTCCCTATCTCCCTTGCATTTTGCTTGCCTCCTCTCCTCCGCTATTTGTAAGGCCTCGTTGGACAGCCATTTTGCTTTCTTGCATTTCCTTTTCCTTGGGATGGTTTTCGTTGCTGCCTCCTGTATAATGTTACGAGCCTCCATCCATAGTTCTTCAGGCACTCTGTCCACCAAATCTAAATCCTTAAACCTGTTCCTCACTTCCACTGTGTATTCATAAGGGATTTGATTCAGATTGTATCTTACTGGCCCAGTGGTTTTTCCTACTTTCTTCAGTTTAAGCTGGAATTTTGCTATAAGAAGCTGATGATCTGAGTTACAGTCAGCTCCAGGTCTTGTTTTTGCTGACTGTATAGAGCTTCTCCATCTTTGGCTGCAGAGAATATAATCAATCTGATTTCGATGCTGCCCATTTGGTGATATCCATGTGTAGAGTCGTCTCTTGTGTTGTTGGAAGAGAGTGTTTGTGATGTTTGTTTATGATATAATGTAGTTTTCATTATATGCTAAAGATGTACCTCTTTACCCTGGCCTTTGACATTATTTGTTTTAAACAGTTTTTAATATTGCATATTTAGATTGTTGTAACCCACGCTGAGAGCCTATGGTGAAGGGTAGGTAAGAAATCTAAAGAATAATAATTTCAAGCTTCCCAAGCAACTTTCTGAGCAGCAGTGGACTGAGAACAAAAAATGGGAGTCCACGATTATGTACAAACTTACTCAGCAAGTGCAGCAAGCAAGGAATTCCAAATTTAAAAAATACTTCATTGCGCCAGCACTTTTTGTTTATCTCATATGTGGAAGCTCTCCAAGCTTTTGATCACATTCCAGATATATATCTATTTCTGAATGTGACTCAGCTACGTAGCTGACAGATCCAGACTCTCCTAAATTTCTTAACCCTCCCCCTTTCCTCTTAAATAATGAACTCGTTTCTGGTGCTCTTGAGGACACCTCTGCTGTCTGCAAAGCCTTTGAAACCCCCCCCCCCATTGTCATTTTGTGTAAAAGCATGAACATTCACACCTTCGATTGATGTTTTTATGCTGTTGGCACAAAACCGAACCTGCGATTTCCTCCCTTGCGCAGTCTACTAACATAAACTTGAATTTGAGAAGGCTTTGTGGAGCAGCGTTTCTAGTGTGCCGCGAGACGCTGGCTGGTGTGCCGCGACGTGCCGCGATGAGAAGGGCGATTTGCATTGTCACGTGCCTGGCGGCTGCCAATAGGCAACGCTGACCTGCCGGAAAGCAATATTTCTCCTCCTCTTTCCCAAAGCTCAGTGCGAACGAGCCTGGCGGCCGCCAATACTCAACACGTACCCGCCGGACGGCTTGTGAAGCCTTATTACAGGAGATTGCAACCAACACAGCAATTGGCAAGTGTTTCTTACAGTCATAATTATAGTCAATATAGGGCGGCACAGAGTTAAATTTTTTAACTTTTTTAATGGTGGTGTGCCTCGTGATTTTTTTCACGGAACCAGTGTGCCGTGGCCCAAAAAGGTTGAGAAACACTGTTGTGGAGGACCCTTTGTGCGAAATCATGCAGATTTGTGGGCATTCATTTTAATTCTGTTCCTCCAGATTTTGTTGTTTAGTCGTTTAGTCATGTCCGACTCTTCGTGACCCCATGGACCATAGCACGCCAGGCACTCCTGTCTTGCACTGCCTCCTGCAGTTTGGACAAACTCATGTTCGTAGCTTCAAGAATACTGTCCAACCATCTCGTCCTCTGTTGTCCCTTTCTCCTAGTGCCCTCCATCTTTCCCAGCATCAGGGTCTTTTCCAGGGAGTCTTCTCTTCTCATGAGGTGGCCAAAGTATTGGAGCCTCAGCTTCAGGATCTTTTTTTTTTTTTTTTAAAAAAAAAATTTTATTAAGATTTTCTATTATATAAAGAGAAAAAAACAGATAATCTATTTATAACACCATATTCACACATATTCACACCTTCATATCAGCCAAAAAGAAAAAAGAAAAAAAGAAAAGACAACATTAAAAATCATAACAACAAATAAATCTAATTTAGCAACTCATTTTCAAAATCAAACATGGACTTCCCCGAGCTCCCTTTCTAACGGTTCATTGCATATCATTCTTCGCAGGTTCTACTCATATTTTCTATACTTAATTACAATTATTACAATTTTTTCTTTCACTTTACCTTCCATTATACCATTCTAATCTATATTTTAAATTTCTTTCCCTTATTTCATAACCTGCAACGTACACAATTGCTTATATTTCTCTTCATATATCAATTCTACAGTATTTTTTATAATACACTCTAAATTTCTTCCATTCCTCTTCCATCTTCCCCTCTCCCCGGTCGCGTAGTCTTCTGGTCAGATCAGCAAGTTCCATATAGTCCAACATTTTCATTCACCATTCCTCTACAGTGGGTATCTCCGGTGTCTTCCAGTACTTTGCCAATAATATTCTAGCTGCGGTTGTGGCATAGAGAAATAAATCCACATCTTTCATAGGTAATTCTTTTCCAACCATGCCTAATAGAAAGGATTCTGGTTTCTTAATAAACGTGTTTTTCAACACCTTTTTCAATTCATTATAAATCATTTCCCAGAAACCCTTAACCAGTGGGCATGTCCACCACATGTGATAGAATGTTCCTTCAGCACTTTTGCATTTCCAGCACTTATTATCTTGGTTATGATAGATCTTAGCAAGTTTTACAGGCGTCAAATACCATCTATAAAACATTTTCACCACATTTTCTCTTAATAACGTACATGGATCTGTCCTTCAGGATCTGTCCTTACAGTGAGCACTCAGGGCTGATTTCCCTCCAGATTTTACCAAGGCCCTATAGAAAAGTAAAGACTATGTGTACACATGTACACATACTTTCCCTTTTTATATCTGTTGAGGGGAGGAAGAGGTCGCAGGAGGGTGAAGAAGCAGCAGCCTGCGATGGTGATGCCCATAGCACTCTCAGGAGTCCAAAGGTTGGTGACCTACTGTAATATGATGTTCTTCCTGCAGACGACCGTAGCGCCTAGAGACAGTCAGATTGTGTTTCTACAGCAGTGACTGGAAGAGGAATGACCGCTGGGGGGGAGTGCAGAGAGAAGAAACGTCATGGTGCATCTCTAGCAGCACAACCGGGCGCCTTCCTCTGCCCCACCTGCAACAAAGCATGTCTCTCCTGCATCAGTCTCTACAGCCACAGCAAGCACTGTAACTCTCCAGCGGTTTGACTTTACCCCCGAAGGCGCAGCCTTCCACCATCTTCCGAGACAGATGGATGCCTACATTTTCTTTGGTTTATTTTCTTAACTTTATGGCTTCTTAAAAGCCGTTAAACTGCTTAGAAGCCATTTTGGCAAGTGCGTGGTATAAATAATATTGCAAAATTGAATGCTGTGTTTGTTTTTAAAGACAAGATAGCTTTGCAATGGTGCACCATGCAAATGACCCTGAGAGCCACCTTTTTGTGGGGTGCCAAGGTTGGGTCCAGTCCTTCTCAGTTCCCACATCAGCACAGAACATCTTAGAGGGCTGTCCGTTTTTTGCCAGCTTCCTCCATGTTTATTCTGAGCAGGAACAGCAGAAAGGGTTGGCGCCAATGTGCTGGAGTAGTCCTACTCCGCTAGGCAAGAGTTTCCCACACTAATCAGCTTTGACTGTATTCTTCAGATACAGTTTTTCACTGTATCTGAAGAAGTGTGCATGCACACGAAAGCTCATACCAAAATAAAAACTTAGTTGGTCTTTAAGGTGCTACTGAAGGAATTTTTTTATTTTTTATTTTTTACTTCGATCCAGACCAACACGGCTACCTACCTGTAACCAGCTTTGACAATACAACTATTTTCCTTCGGCCTCTTAAGACTCTGTTGTCCTTTGTTTGAAAATGTGCTGGAGCTCCAGAGTTGCATCATGTGGTGCAGCGATATTGAAACATTAAATAATTGTGCCACCTACAAAATTAAAGAGTCGCTTTTCGGGAGCTTAGCTATGCGGAGTGCTGATGCATTGTTGCGTAACAACAAAGACCCAGGACAGATGAAAGAAAACATTTCTTCACACCATGCATAAACTAGGGAACTCGCTCCCACAGGAGGAAGTGGTGGAAGATGAGGCTTTTAGTGGCAGTTAGCCGTGATGGCCGTGCTCTGCACCCATGGTCAGAGGCAGTGATGCTTCTGAATACCAGTTGTGGGAACTGCAAGAGGGGAAAGAGTTCTTGTGCTCAGGTCCTGATTATGGGTTTCTCACAGGCATCTGGTTGGCCACTGTGAGAACTGGATGCTGGACTAAATGGGCTAAGAGGTAACTTCAGTTTCCACACATTGACGAAATGGCCCCTAGTCACGGCATCTTATCAATCTCTTCTTCCAGCCTTTGCTCGGTGAAGCTCATTATTATTCATGGCCAGAAAGTTCTAATCATCTGCCTGCTCTGCCTTTGGTGTGAATGAAAAGGTTTCAAATGCTCATTCACATTGTATCAGGCTCAGGCTTGTCATAAGCTTGGCCCAGTCACACCTACTGATGAGAAAACGCTGTTCTGTTGCTTGTGTTCTGCATTGGCCCTGCACAGTTGTGACGTCTGCTCTGGCTTCTTTCCAACATTTCGTTCAACCTGACTTAGGGTTGGAGAAGGATTCATTATAGGTAGAAGACATTGTAGAAGTGCACATCGCCGAAAGAGAGGAAATGTGTCCCCAGTAAATGTTTAAATGCATTTCTCATTTCACTACTAATTATCCTTTCTTTGACTTATGGATCATGTTTTGCATACATACCTGACACTTATCTGTGCTAACTCAGGAGCTATCTCCACTCACTTCAGTGGTGTGGCACTTAAGTCTTATCCTGTACCTAGCTTTCCCCCCACCCCATTTGTCAAAAATCCACAGGCTTTTAAAAGTTTATCTTCTAAAACAGAATTTCTGAGGAACACAAAGTCCTTGCTAAGAAGACTCAGGAACAATGGCTAGCTCAATTATATAACCTAGCATTCTTTTTCCATTACAGCATTCCCCATTCCTCCTCAGCCCAGGACTAATTGCAGCCATCAGCAGCCATTAACACCCATCTACAGGTTTACCACTCCCATCAGCCCATCTCCCATTCCCACCCACCCCCACCACCCTCTGTATATATATAGGGTCTTCTGTTTCTAGTGTATCTGAAGAAGTGTGCATGCACACGAAAGCTCATACCAAAATATAAACTTAGTTGGTCTTTAAGGTGCTACT
The DNA here is from genome assembly GCF_963506605.1 of Zootoca vivipara. Classification (NCBI taxonomy): domain Eukaryota; kingdom Metazoa; phylum Chordata; class Lepidosauria; order Squamata; family Lacertidae; genus Zootoca; species Zootoca vivipara. Next base: position 10,858,149 of record NC_083280.1, read on the forward strand.
GAAGGAATTTTTTTATTTAGCATTCCCCATAGTTTCTCGCTCTTTCTCTCACACATACCGTTCCCTTAACTAGACCTTCCACTGTCTAGATATTTCTCTGCCCTGGATTTTAAACCCAGTGGTTTAATTTAGTGATCATTTAAAAACAAACAAGCTTAACCTGGTACTTTCATACAATCCCAGCTAACACTAAGTAGCAACTTCCTGGATTCACATCAGCTTCTGTTAATCGAAGGTGAAAGCCATTGTCTTCCGATGATGGTAACTTCAGGGTTAGCCAATTCTGGCAAGGTTCATTGTGTTACAGGCAACTTCCCAGCTAATCCAGTTAAGAGTAATCAAGCATCCCGCTTTAAGGCATAAACTGATTGTCTGTGGCTGACGAGACATAATTACTGACTTCTTGCTAAGTTGCACATGGTCAGCTCTCTGCACTGTGAGTTGTGGGAGACAAGGAAGTTTGCTTTATGGATTTTCGATTAGATTTTCAGTACACAAAGACTTTACAGACATTGCAAGTACTGCCAAAGTATGCACAAAGTAATGCCACGAGGACCATGTTTTAATGAGGGTGGAAGAATAGAAGCTGGATATATTTTGGTTCCTCATTAATGCCTTTAGTCCTTAAGAACGTAAGAACATAAGAAGGCCACTGGCCCTTCTAATCCAACATCCTGCTCTCTCAGTAACTAATGAAGTGCCTGTGGGAAGCCTGGAAGCTGAACCTCAGCACAGGACTCTGCCCACCTAGCAGCTGGCATTCAGACTGCGGATGTAGAACAGAGCCATCATGCCTAGTAGCCTCTGATAACCTTGTCCTCCACAAATTTCTCCTTCAAATGTTGTTTCTGTTATTTGACATTAGGGGAGTTTGTTAAGTACGGTGGTACCTCGGTTTACGAACTTAATCTGTTCCGGAAGTCCGTTCTTAAACCGAAACCGTTCTTAAACCGAGGCGCGCTTTCCCTAATGAGGCCTCCCACCAACGGTGCCCTTCCACAATTCGGATTCCGTTCTTAGACCGAGGTAAAGTTCTCAAACCGGAACACTATTTCTGGTTTTGCGGAATTTGTAAACCGAATCGTTCTTAAACCGGACTGTTCTTAAACTGAGGTACCACTGTATAGCAATTTAATTCACGGATATTGTAAACGCATGCATTACTATGTGTTTAAATTTGATTGGTTGGTAACTGAATTCTAGAGAGTTCTCCAGTAGTTCTCGTGTGATTGGCTAATGTTGGTCACATGGGAGGTATCTGGTGAAGGAGAGACATATTTTTATGTCAAGCAAGGTGACTGTGTTTTGGAACCCACTGTGAAGACCGCTAAGCTGAATAGAGTGTTGGAGTGCTTCTCTGCTTGGAAGAAAGAGAGCAAAGCTCCAGGAGAAGGTAGAATTGGAAATCTCTCTTAGGAGCTGCAAGGCATGGCCTAAGTAAGATACAGAAGACTGAGTGCTGAGCTCTGGAAAGAGAGGAAAATACAGTTGTTTAGAAGTTGGAAGAAGAGACTGTAAGCCCATGCTTGGAGAAGGATGTGACTGTAAATATTATGTTTCAATTCATCTAGAACCATAAGTTTCTGCAAGTAAAGTTTTTTTTAATGTTAAAGAAGAAGGGTGTCAGTCGTAATATGATTTGAATCATAGAATCATAGAATCATAGAATCATAGAGTTGGAAGAGACCACAAGGGCCATCCAGTCCAACCCCCTGCCAAGCAGGAAACACCATCAAAGCATTCCTGACAGATGGCTGTCAAGCCTCTGCTTAAAGACCTCCAAAGAAGGAGACTCCACCACACTCCTTGGCAGCAAATTCCACTGCCGAACAGCTCTTACTGTCAGGAAGTTCTTCCTAATGTTTAGGTGGAATCTTCTTTCTTGTAGTTTGAATCCGTTGCTCCGTGTCCGCTTCTCTGGAGCAGCAGAAAACAACCTTTCTCCCTCCTTTATATGACATCCTTTTATATATTTGAACATGGTTATCATATCACCCCTTAACCTTCTCTTCTCCAGGCTAAACATACCCAGCTCCCTAAGCCGTTCCTCATAAGGCATCGTTTCCAGGCCTTTGACCATTTTGGTTGCCCTCTTCTGGACACGTTCCAGCTTATCAGTATCCTTCTTGAACTGTGGTGCCCAGAACTGGACACAATACTCCAGGTGAGGTCTGACCAGAGCAGAATACAGTGGTACTATTACTTCCCTTGATCTAGATGCTATACTCCTATTGATGCAGCCCAGAATTGCATTGGCTTTTTTAGCTGCTGCATCACACTGCTGACTCATGTCAAGTTTGTGGTCAACCAAAACTCCTAGATCCTTTTCACATGTACTGCTCTCAAGCCAGGTGTCTCCCATCCTGTATTTGTGCCTTTCATTTTTTTTGCCCAAGTGTAGTACTTTACATTTCTCCTTGTTAAAATTCATCTTGTTTGCTTTGGCCCAGTTGTCTAATCTGTTAAGGTCATTCTGAAGTGTGATCCTGTCCTCTGGGGTGTTAGCCACCCCTCCCAATTTGGTGTCATCTGCAAACTTGCTCAGGATTCCCTCAAGCCCATCATCCAAGTCATTGATAAAGATGTTGAACAAGACTGGGCCCAAGACAGAACCCTGTGGCACCCCACTAGTCACTACTCTCCAGGATGAGGAGGAGCCATTGATGAGCACCCTTTGGGTTCGGTCAGTAAGCCAGCTACAAATCCACTGAATGGTAGCATTGTCTAGCCCACATTTTACCAGCTTCTTTACAAGAATATCATGGGGCACCTTGTCAAAGGCCTTGCTGAAATCAAGATAGGCTACATCCACAGCGTTCCCTTCATCTACCAGGCTTGTAATTCTGTCAAAAAATGAGATCAGATTAGTCTGACATGACTTATTTTTCAGGAACCCATGCTGACTTTTAGTGATCACAGAGTTTCTTTCTAGGTGCTTACAGACTGTTTGCTTAATGATCTGCTCTAGAATCTTTCCTGGTATTGATGTCAGGCTGACTGGGCGGTAATTGTTTGGGTCCTCTTTCCCCCCCTTTTTGAAAATAGGGACAACATTTGCCCTCCTCCAGTCTGCTGGAACTTCGCCTGTTCTCCAGGAATTTTCAAAGATTATTGCCAGTGGTTCTGAAATCACCTCTGCCAGTTCTTTTAATACTCTTGGATGTAGTTCATCTGGCCCTGGAGACTTGAATACATCTAAACTAGCCAAGTATTCTTGTACTACCTCCTTACTTATTCTGGGCTGTGTTTCCCCTGCTGAATCATCTGCTCCATATTATTCAGGTCGGGCGTTTTTTTCTTTCTTGGAGAAGACTGAGGCAAAGAAGGCATTGAGGAGTTCTGCCCTTTCTCTGTCCCCTGTTTGCATTTCACCATCTTCTCCTCTGAGTGACCCCACTGTTTCCTTGTTTTTCCTTTTGCTACGGACATACCCATAAAAGCCCTTTTTGTTGCTTTTAACCTCTCTGGCGAGCCTGAGTTCATTCTGTGCTTTAGCTTTTCTGACTTTGTCTCTACATGTGCTGGCTATATGTTTGAATTCCTCTCTGGAGATTTCCCCCCTTTTCCATTTTTTGTACATATCCCTTTTAAATCTTAACTCAGTCAAAAGTTCTTTAGATAGCCAGCCTGGCTTCTTTAGGCACCTTCCATGTTTCCGTCTCATTGGTATTGCCTGAAGTTGTGCTTTTAATATCTCCCTTTTAACAAACTCCCAGCCATCATGAACTCCCTTCCCTTTTAGTATTACTGTCCATGGGATTTCACCCAGCGTTTCCCTAAGTTTTCTGAAGTCGGCTTTCTTAAAGTCTAGAATTTGGACCTTGGTATGCTTGGTTGCTCCTTTCCGCTGGATAATAAACTCCAGAAGAGCATGGTCACTCCCACCTAATGATCCTGCCACTTCTACCCCACTAACCAAGTCATCACTATTGGTTAGGACCAGATCTAAAATGGCTGATCCTCTTGTTGCTTCTCCCACTTTCTGGACAATGAAGTTGTCTGCAAGGCCAGTGAGGAATCTGTTCGACCTTATGCTCTTGGCTGAGTTTGACATCCAACAAATATCAGGATAGTTGAAATCCCCCATTACTACTATCTCACTTCCTTTGGAATGCTTGGCCATCTGTTCCAGGAAGGCATCACCTGTGTCCTCAGTTTGGCTTGGGGATCTATAGTAAACTCCCACAATGAGATCACTGTTGTTTTTCTCTCCCTTAATTTTGACCCAGATACTCTCAATTTGGCTTTGAAGTTTTAAATCCTGGATCTCTTCACAGGTATACATATCCCTAACATATAAAGCTACTCCTCCTCCTTTCCTGTTTGGTCTATTTCTCTTAGATAGATTGTATCCCTCTATTACTACATTCCAGTCATGAGACTCATCCCACCAGGTTTCAGTGATGCCTATTATGTCATATTTAGTTTGCTGTACCAAGAGCTCAAGTTCATCTTGTTTATTTCCCATGCTCTGTGCATTAGTATACAGACATTGAAGACCGTTGATCATTCCCCCATGTCTCTTATTTAAGGATATTTTCGTCCCACCACTAGGTCTGCATGCTGCTTGCTCCATTTGGTCCTTGACATTCGGATGATCATCTTCAGCATTTGATAGACTCCTACCTTCAGGACCACTGTCTCCCTCCCCCACATAAGTCAGTTTAAAGCCCTCCTGATGAGGTTTTTGAGTTTCGTGGCAAAAACATTCCTCCCAACTTTTGTGAGGTGCAGTCCATCACTTGCCAGAAGTCCATCTTCAAGAAACTGCAGACCGTGATCTAGGAATCCAAACCGTTCCTGTTTGCACCATTTGCGAAGCCAGTTGTTCACTTCCCCTATTTTTCCCTCTCTCCCTGGGCCATGTCGTTCAACTGGGAGGACAGAAGAGATGACAATTTGTGCATCTAATTGCTTCAACTTCCTGCCCAGAGCCTCATAATCATTTTTGATCTTCTGTAAGCTATGGCTTGCAGTGTCATTGGTTCCCACATGCACCAAAAGGAAGGGGTATTTGTCGGTGGGTTTTATGATTCCTTGCAGCCGTTCTGTTACATCTTTGATCTTGGCCCCAGGTAGACAGCACACCTCTCGAGACATCTTGTCAGGCCCACAGATCACTGCTTCTGTACCCCTCAGTAGGGAATCCCCTATCACCACTACACGCCTCTTCATAGGCTTGGTTGGGATTCTTCCATGTGCTGTCCCTTCCAAGGTTACCTGCATATTCCCGGAGGACTGACTTTGCTGCTCGTCTTCATATTCCTCATCAACTGTGATGAGGGAGAGATCCTCAGGTGGAGTCTGTTCCTCGTCTTCCATGAGCACTTCAAAACGGTTGTGTAATTCTAAGCACTCATTTGAGTTTCTTAGCTGCAATTTTGCTACTCTTGCATCATCAGAGTTCACTCAAATCTCCTTGTGTATTTGGAAGAGCATATAAGGCGATTGTTAGGCTGTACCGTCCTCAGTGGCGGAGAGCAGGTGGGGCTGGGGCTGGCGCGTGACCTGGGGGTGTGGCGTGTGTCCTGGGGGCATGGCGCCCAGCACGGGCGGGCGGGGGGACATCCACGATGGCACCTCACCAGTATTGTGCTGCCAGGAGCAGTGCGCTCCCCCTGCACTCCTCTTCCTCCACCAGTGACTGTCCTGTCTCATGCCACACTGCCTAAAGGGGTAGCCATGCCCCCTTCAGTCATAGGGGAATGGAGAAGAGGCAGAAAACTTGTTTCTTGCTCTTCGCCTAATAGGAACAGATTCAAATTGGGGGATGAGTGTCTTACACAACATTAACTATCACCCCCCCCCCGATGCCATAGCTAGATTTAAATTCCGCTTCCCTGCTTCCACCCACCTCTATTTGGAATAAGAACAAAAATAACACAGAACTTCCATATTACATCCTATTACCCTGATGTGTCTATTGCCTGAGGATCAGGGTAATAAATTTTCGGCAAATAAAGCAGGGGCTTCTCATTTATTTCTATTCCTCCATTAAACAATTGTCAATTAAAGGTGATTCAATTTACATCTGCTTTGACATTGGCAAGTACTTCAAAGGATTACTAAATTGTGCTTTCAGAACCACTTACATCTCTGATTGAGATGGAACTCTCTATACACACACAATTAGACAATTATTTCCCTTATTATCAGTAGTAGCACTGCTGCTGTCAGACGTGTACCAGTCATTCTGCATTAACGTTTCTGCTACCTAAAGAATGGTTCTCACAGTTCGTTGTATGGCCTTTTGAAACTCTTCCATGTTTTCCTTTGATCAAACAGTTTCCCAACACTGATTTTCTTCAAAATGTGTTTGAATGTTATATTTATACTTCTTTTTCTAAAAACAATCATAACAAGCCGATTCCCTGTGAATAAATCATGATACATTACTGAAACCTTTCTTTCCTTGTTGATGACCCCATTTCCCCATCCAATAGTTTCTTTCCATAACTGGCCATGGGTGAGTGGCAGCTATGCTCTCCTTGAGGTGCATAGGCAATAAATGAATGCCATGATGTATCATAAAATTTGTTTTCTAGTGTCTGATTTATCATTGCCCTCACTTTTTGAGTAAGCTTTTCCATGAGAGTAATTGTCCAAGTCTGAGGATGCTCTTCCTCCAACATCCCCCACCCAGCCACGTTTTCCAGTTTTTAGCAAAAGTAGGTCTAGCAGCTGCAAATAGAAAAGTCAGTAAGCCTTTGTGCAATCCCATCCTCCTTTCCTCAAATTTCAGAAGCAGAGTCATATTAGGATCAGAAACCACCCATTATTTATATACGGTAGCATCATCTAAGGGACCCAGGTGGCGCTGTGGGTTAAACCGCAGAGTCTAGGGCTTGCTGATCAGAAGGTCGGCGGTTTGAATCCCTGCAACGGGGTGAGCTCCCGTTGCTCGGTCCCAGCTCCTGTCAACCTTGCAGTTTGAAAGCACATCAATGTGCAAGTAGATAAATAGGGACAGCTCCGGCGGGAAGGTAAACGGCGTTTCCGTGTGCTGCTCTGGTTCGGACAAACACCGGCTCCTTCGGCCTATAGAGCGAGATGAGCGCCGCAACCCCAGAGTCGGACACGACTGGACCTGATGGTCAGGGGCCCTTTACCTTTACCTTTACCTAGCATCATCTACGTATATGGTGCTTAACAAGGAACAGATGCTGCTGAAGTCCAGCTCCCATCATTCCCAACCAAAATGGCTAATTGCCATACATGATAGTAGTCCAGCAACATCTGGAGGGACACAGGTTCCCCACCTTGGGGTAGACGAGCCTTCCCACCTGGGTTTGCTCCAGAGGTTTTGGACGACAGCTTCCATCACCCTGATCATGATGCTGCTGGCTGGGGCTGATGGGACTTGTAGTCCAAAACATCTGCAGGGCACCAGATCGATTTAGACAATACTGAACTAGATCAACCAATGGTCTGCTCTGAAACAAGGCAGTTTCCTGTGTTCCTAAGTTTATTTCACAATATATTCATTTTAAGCTGTTTAACGATTCTCTTCTCAGGGCTAGTTGAGCTCCCTTCCAACTCCACTGAAGCGAAGTGGAAGAAGAGACTGCAAAATGATGGCTCAGTCATTGCCTTTATCCCAGGGCCCTTGGCTCAAGGTTGCAAGCCAGATGGTAAAAGTCAGACATAGGTGCTGGAGGGGCACAGAGGACCTTCATGGTCCAGATAATCTGGACACATAGTACAGCTGCCAGCAGATGGAGATGATTATTCAACCAACCTTTCTTGGGTGGGGAGGGTGGGGAATTCTCCAATCTTCAGTATAAGATGCAAACAAGATTTTAAGCACTAGCCATTCAGAGGTATGAGTGTGCAATGAAGGGAGAAGAGGGTTCTAAAGATGAAGAAAGGAAGTTGCCTTGTACTGTCAGGGAAGATCATCCTAAACAGGAGCATAAGGTGGTGCATTTTATTGAGTCAGGCTATTGGTCCAGGGTTCCAGGAAGTGGTCCTCCTCAGCCCTGCTTGGTGATGCCAGGGAACAATCCTGGGGTCTTCTGCATACAATACATGCCATCTACCACTGAGCTACAACCCTCCCCTAAATCATGACATTTAAGAAGAGATAGGCACCTGTAAAGAATGCATGCTTTCTGTCTTGTCACAGGAAGATTTGTTTTGTGACTAGAAGTATGTAACTTTTTACAGAGGTGTATAAATTTCCATATGGCGAAGAGAAAGTAAGCTTATGTCTGTTCTGGGGCTCTAAGAGCTACAAAACAGCAGCAGCAGCAGCAACAACAACAGCAACCATACCTGATTAAAATATGAAACACCACAACTACCAACATAATGAGACTTGCAGTCCAAAACCTCTGGAGGTCAGGAGGTTGGAAAAGTCTGCATTAGATAAATACAGAGCAGAACAGAAGCTTACAGCTTGCTGATGAGTCTGCAAAGCACACAGAATATACCTGTTCATATGTATTTCCTCCCAATTGCTTTCTTCCACACCTGGCTCTATTTCAGCATGAGGTGGAGAGGGAAGAAGCTTCCTATTTTCATATCTTCTGAAAACCCTGCATGTATTTTAATTCGTTTCCCTTCCTCAGATTGTTTGCTGCATATGCATGGCGCCTTTCAACATAACAGCCGGTAAGTAATGTTATAGTGCATCTCATTTGCAAAGTAAAAATCAAAACAAGCTTCTTTGGGTGGGGGCTGTTGGAGGGATTGGAGCTGTTCTATACATTATGCAGAATGAGTCTATAGAATTCTAGGCTGTACCACTTCAGACCATAGGGCAGGTGTGAGGAGTGAGGAATACGCCATGAAAAGCTCCCCCTATGTGTAGCTCCATCCCTTGATATCAGGCATCCCCAAACTGCGGCCCTCCAGATGTTTTGGCCTACAACTCCCATGATCCCTAGCTATCAGGACCAGTGGTCGGGGAAGATGGGAATTGTAGTCCAAAACATCTGGAGGGCCGAAGTTTGGGGATGCCTGCTTGATATTTTAAAATAGGCCTCAAAGACCCATTTCTTATCAGTGGCAGCAGAATGTAAATTGGGCTGCAGAAATGGTGTTGTGATTTCTTTACGCTCCAGATGTTTTGGACTCCCATTAGCCCCAGTACAAGACATCTGGAAGGCACCAGCCTGCAATGACTGATGTAGATGATGTAGGTACATTTGGTCCCCCATCACTGCCCCCCCCTAACAAAAACAATATGGCATGTAACAGGCAACACAGGATCCATGATTGAAAGTAAAGCAATGACTGTAAAGAGAAACAGTACCAGACATAATACAGTAAAAAGTGGACTTTTCAGGCAGACATTCATTGCCACTCCATTGGAAGGCATGTGTTGCCGGGAGAGGATAATTTGCATTTGATCTTCTGGGGTTTTCCAGCTTTCAGCAGTCTCCAGGCATGCTGTAGCCAAGAGCAGGGAAGCCGAATCCTTATAGTGCATTGAGGGTTTGGTTGGGCTTTCAGCAAGTAATAGCGCTGCCAAGGAATCAGGTAATAAGTGCTGGAAAGTGATATTTGATACCAAATAATTTGATATCTTTTTGGAGAGGGAATTGTTTCACCAATTGGACCTACATGCACAGAGTGGATGTAGTGTACGACTGGAATGAACTTTTAAAGCACCAAACGTCTGGAATGATTTGGGGCTGAAATTAACAGAGCTCCATCGCAGCTCTGAGTTGTGTGCCAGCATGAAAAGGCTTCATTCCAAGTGGCATTCTGGGGAGGAAGATGGTGGTTTTCAGTTAAGTGGAGCTGTAAAGGACCTCCAGGAACCCCCCTTCAATGCACCTAACACCCCAAAACATTTGGCGTGGGGACAGATCAAGACCTTCGGTGGCCTTAAGCACCAGAAAGGCTATGGTAACCTCCCATATGTGGTTCAAAACAAAACAATACTAAACTGTAAAATAAAAATTTACTTTTTGAAGTGACACAAAACTTCACAGAATCACACTTGTGGAGTTGGAAGAGACCACGGGAATCTTTCAGCCAACGTGGGACTCAAACCCACAACCCTGAGATTAAGAGTTTTATGCTCTACCGATAGAGCTATCACTCAGGGCTGAAATAGTTTCCAGATTTTCTAGATGACCACTTAAATGTTCGGGGGGGGGGCATTTTTTTGAAACATCAAATCCCCCCCCCACTTTTTGTGCCTTTGCTTTGCTGGTGCCCTAAATGCATGCCTAGCCTGCCTGTTGGGTAATCCGTCACTGTTGGTTGATCACGTTTCACTCAAGAAGAGACCCATTGAAATGAATGCACTTAACTTAGTCCTGCTAATTTGTTATTATTTTTGTGAAATATTCTTCATTTGATTTTTGCAAATTCGTTCACACAAATAGTATTATCACGAATATTAAACTTTACCCAAGATCCTTCTGAATCTGAAGACTTCCCTTCTCCCCTCCATGGGTTCTCTAACTTTTTAAAACTGCATATTACAAATCTATCTAATTTATCATCCTTCATTGTATCCAAAGTCTATAATAATAATAATAACAATAACAATAATAATAATAATAATTTTTTATTTATACCCCGCCCTCCCCAGTAAAAAACCGGGCTCAGGGTGGCTGACACCAACAGAACCACAATAAAACATAAAAACAATTAATTAAAATACAGATTAAAATACAGTATTTAAAGTGCACTTCACTATGTATCATTGCAAAAGTTATTTAAAGCCTGCCAAAGAGTTCAAGTGTTTATGGTGGTCTTTCAAGTACATTGCATATTTATCCCATTCTTTGTTGAAGTTTTGATCCTCCTGATTTCTGATTTTCCCAGTTAATCTTGCTATCTCCCTGTTCGTTTATTTTAATTGGTTTGCTCTGAGTTAAAAGTCAGTTGAAAACCATTCTCAAAATCCTCCCTTCCATTTAAACAGCCTGAAAATGGGGCTGTGAAATGTGGGAAACGATTTTGGCCCAGCTATGATACATTGTTATGGGGTGGACAGATGCACATGTGTGCATGAACCTTCAACCTGCAAACAGTGTCTTTGGACAGATTACTGTAATTAAACAGCCACTTCATTCTTGCCTGAAACAAGCGTGGCTCAGATCAAAGAGAGATGTATCAATCCTGAAGACAAGGGGCGGGCGGGCGGGCGGGCTGTATTCTAGCAGGACTAGTAACCTACAACAATCTCTTTAAATCATTCTATATATATTAGGAATGCAAAATCCATTAACCAGCTAGTAATTCACACTGCACGCCGCTTAAGACTTCTTTTCCTAGTGGACAATATACGGGATTCTAAAGCTGTTTCAAGTTAAACCAAAATGAATTGCCACTGGCTATATATATAATTTCGCACTGTGGAGCTGGGGACATGCCTCCCCACCCCCGGTGATTAAAGATCACCCAAATCCATTCATACTGCCTCTCTGTGTAAATGATGGATTTTTCACATTAATGAAAGAGCCATCGGATCCCTCTGGGGCGAGCTGTTCTATTTTTACATTTTGGCATTTTAGCTGGAGCAGCAATAGGCTATTCATCTTTCAGAAGGAGACGGGGAAACTTCACAACCCTGGCTCACCATCCACACAAGAGCCTCATGGGCCTCCTTGTGGGAGATGGGCATGAGTTGTTCCAGAGAGAGTCAGAGGAGGCAAGACAGGACCATTGTTTGCAGTAGGCAACTCATTTCTCTCTCCCCTTCCCACTTTCTCTTCCCATTGTCATTGTCCAAAGCAAGTTTTGCAGGGGGTGAATTTCTGTAAAAAAAATAAAAAATAAAACTGGCAATAGAATTAGGAGAGAGAAAATTAGCAAACAGCCTTTTGTTAATATATAAACTGCCTGATCAAGGATGGAGAGCCTTTGACCCTCCAAACTTTGCAGGAGTACAGTTCCAAACATGCTTGGTCACTGGTCTGGGGCTGATGAAAGCTTGAGTTCAAGAACAGCTGGAGGCAGTGGCATAGCGTGGGCTGGCAGCGCCCAGGGCTGCACGGAGGGTAGGGTAGAGGGAATTGGATGGAATACACATGCACATTCAACTGCCTAACAGCATCCACTTCACCCAGGAGCTCGCAGCTGTTGTCTGGAGAGGTCACTTCCTGGTTTCTATGGAGAAGCCATTTTCAACTGAGCCCAGCGACGGAAGGGCGCAGCTGTATTGAGGCAGCACCTGGTGTTGAAATTTTGCACCCCTGACCATTTTGCGCCTGGGGCAACCACCCCACGCTATGCCACTGGCTGGAGGACTGTGGATTCTCCATTCTGGGACCAGGTGGGTCTTTGATGTAATCCAGGATGGTGGTTCTTAGGGTCTTTTGAAATTTTAGAAACTGAAATAAATATGTAAAGACCCACAATGAACTTTATTCTGCTTATTTATTTTCTGGCTTTGAAGTTGTCATCAAACAGCCACCATTTCCGAGACACTTATGGCACCGTCCTTTGAAGATGCTTATTTATGTCACTCTTTCAGAATAAAATAGGTGATTACTCTGATGCGTCGGAGGTTTTGGTATTTAGATTTCTTCCACCCACACTGAAATGAAACAAGATCTCCCCCAAAATCTGCCTTGCTCTTTGTTCTAAGACTTCCCAAAAGCAATGAGTAGAGAAAGTGCTTCAAAGGGTCTTTGTAGCAGTGACAGGAAGTAACCAGTCAAACACTCAGAAATAGGTTGCTTTGATTGTCTGCTTGCCTGTGTTGATCAGGCCATGTTACGTATCTGAAGAAAGAAGCACCTACAGTTCTGCTAAAAAACTGTACTCTTTGACCTGGAAACTTCCATGCTGGAAGCCTGCAGTGGTGAGGGAAATGAACATTTTCAGAGTATCTGTATGTCTGTCTGCCAGACACTGGTCACAGACCCTCCAACATTTATCCAGTGAAAATAGGGACGTCCTATTAAACAATAGGTCCATGGGGTCCATGGGGTCACGAAGAGGCGGACATGACTAAACGACTAAACAACAACAACATTAAACAACAACAACAATTTTATTATTTATACCCTGCCCATCTGACCGGGTTGCCCCAGCCACTCTATGTGGCTTCCAACATCTATAAAAACATAATAAAACATTTCACATTAAAAAAAAAACTTCTCCATACAGGACTGCCTTCAGATGTCTTCTAAAGGTTGTATAGTTACGTATGTATTTCCTTGACTTTGGGGGTTTCTTTCTAAAGAAAGTATTGATCTGATATGTAGAGATCTTTCCTATTCTAATTAATTTCAAGAGGGTTCTGGAAGCTTCTGTGTGTGAAAGAAATAAGCAGAGGGTTCATGATGTTTGCGTTATCTCTTCAGAGAGGCTGAGTACCGCTGGTTTAAAATGGTTCTGTTATCTCTTTCAGTCAGGTCATGCTGACCGTAAAAGTAAGACCAGAAGGAGCCTGGGTTTCACTTTCTTGTTCTATCTCTCTTCCTTCTGGGGTGGTGTTCTGTACATAGTATGCTTAGTGTTAAGGTTTAGACTTATGATAAGTTAGTGTAAGTTTAAGTTAAGTCTGCTGCAACTGGATTTCTTATAGACAGTGCCAATCCTGAATGTATTGGATTAGTGACCATTATGCTCATTTGTCTTCAGTAGCAGTAAAGCTCTGCTGGATGAAATACAATTGCCTCTGGTCTATGTTTTGGGAATCTTGTAACGTGCTTAAGTTTTTACTCTGCTAACTATACGTTGGAGTTCTACTCTGGATCAATATTGTGTAGAATTCCATGCCCTCCAACGTTTCTCTGATGAAAATAGGGACGCCCTAAGGAAAAGCGGCACATACTGAGATCAAATCAGAAGCTGGGATGGTTTCTGTAAATCTGGGACTGTCCCTGGAAAATAGGGACACTTGGAGGGTCCGTGATCATAATCAGAGTAGACCCACTGAAATTAAGGGACTAAAGCCCATTGATTTATTCACATCTATTTTGAGTATGGCCAACATTAGATATTAGCCTATGACAAGAGTGCTGAATGTGTGTGGTTCACCAGATGTTGTTGGACTACGGTTCCCATCAGCCCTGAATGTTGACCGTGCTGGCTGGGGCTGATGGGAGATGGAGTTCCACAACAATCATGAGAACCACAGGTTTTTCCCTTCCTTCTGATTCCACATATTAGACTGGAGCAACTATTGACCCATACCCTTCTTGCATGACACAGGTTATTCCAATCTGAGTGTTCAGGCCTGGCCATGGGACTGGGTCATCCTAGGTCACCCTGATACACTCAGGCAAACTCCCTGCCACTCTGGTTAACATGAAGGCAAAGGGAGTCACCCTTTCTAGTTTGCTGAAGATCTTGCTGGTGTTCAATTGTCTTGTTCTTGTATGTGAGAAATGTGTAACAAACTTTGTTATCTTTCTAGCTAGCAAATAAAGTGCCCCATCCCATCAGCATTTAACCACCAGTGTGCCGATGGGGCATTACTTGTTCTGTTGATGCCTTGCACATCCTCCCACCTGCAGGTTTGTGGGAATTGTTGGTGATTGCTTGTAATCTGGGACCTCTTTGGCAGCATTTGAGTGATGTTAACCCCTAACACCACCACCACCACTGTAAAAGGCTTGTCCATGGGTTGCCATCCTCTGCTCAGTTTGCCACATTTCTACATCGGGTTCCAATTTATTTATTAAAAATCCTCTCACACAAAAAAACTCTCCAGCATTTTTGTGTGCCTTTCGCCCAATAGCCATGGTTTTGTATGCATTTCTTTTTATTTATTTATTTATGAATAACTTCCTAGGAAACACGTCCAACTGATTTAACAAAACATCAACAATAAAACAAACAATTTCAAATATAAAATTCATTCAAACCACTTCATAGAAAATAAGGTCACATCCAAAACAAATTCATTTTTCCTAATACACCCATTTTTGCAAGCTATGTTCTCTAATATAGTGCATTCTAATGTTGTTTTCATTAATATGTGCATTTGTAGGAATATTGTGACCAAATATGTGCATTATTGTACTTTTTTTTTTTTGGCTTGAAGAATTGCATTGCAATATTTGCAGAAATGAGAGTTTTGAGAGTAGCTGCATTTAGTTAGCAAAATGACTTGAATACAGCAAATGGAGTCCAGAAAGGAAAGAAAGTGATAATACGCCCCTAAGGGAAACTGAACACAAGGAGAAATAGACACAGGCTTTTTTGTGTGTCTTATTTACAGACCTTGAGCAGTGGCGAGCGGTGCCGCTTGGCTGCCCAGGGCGGCACCCCCTGGGGGGTGGGGTGTTGCTCCGCAGCGTGCATGCGTCCTGACGCATGCGTTGTGATGTCACAACGTGCGTGCCAGGACAGACTGCACATGTCCGCACAGCGCAGCCCGTCCTGGTTGGCACTGCTGCTCTGCTCGGCCAGCGCGCTCTGCAGAGAGGCTTGCTTGCGGTTTGCCGGCACCGCTGCCACCTGGCAACCCGCTCCGTAGTACGCTCTGCGTCTTCCTGCTCGGGCGGAGGAGGCGAGGGGCAGGCCAGGGGCTGGGGGCACTGCCCCCACGCTGCCCCTGCCAGAGTGGAGCTATAGGCCTTTCACCCCTCCCTTGCTACGCGCCTGACCTTGAGAGTAGGGAGACATATTCCAGCTCACCTACAGGGGGAAAACTCCCTCAGAACTATGCAACCTATCAGAACTCAAGTTACCTCAGCAAGGATCCTGCCACTCTGATTGGTTACTAGGCAATACCTACACAAAAGCACACATACTCTTCTTTAGTCAGCAGAATTATCCTGTAGGTTACTGACCGAATGATCCATGCTGTTGTGCTTCCAACATGTTTTAGTTTGCACATTGTTTTGAGAAGTGCTAATGGGGCAGATTCCTATTAAAGTACATATGGAACCTCATTCCTCCCCTATTCCTATGCCATAAGGTAATTCTTGGCACCAATCAGAGCACAGGAACGGCATCAGCAATTCTTCTTGTGAGTTAGCAAATGGAGCACATGTAAAATTGGGGGCAAGAGATTTGTGACAATGGGGTTGATAATACAATGGGAACTGACGTTTCAGCATTTACATCAGGGGAAAGTCAGCAATTCCTGACTTCCCTGAGTTCCTCAGGCTCTTTCTTTGTGCCTCCTTGTTGAGTAATGATTGTTTCGTTGCACAGTTGAGGTCGTGCGTATAGTTTTTGCCTTGCAAAGAAAAGTCCTACCCCCTACCCACCCTGCTTCAAAGCAATTACAACTCCATGCTGCTCCGATATTTATTACACATTATTATTTGAATGCCCATTTATGAGGCATAATTAGGACTTTAGCAAGCTATAAATAAGACAGATTTGTACTTTCTGGCACATTCGTTAACATGACTGATTACCCTTGGCAGAAAACTACACATGTGTGAGCCTCCTAAATAAAACCTAAACAATGATCTTTCCCCATCTGTCAAACTCTCGTAATTAAAGGCATCAGCAGTGCTTAGAATTAGCACCTTCGTTCTCAAGTCAGGATGGCATCTATCATTAGTTTGACAGATGGCATTATTTTCCATCAAACCACCATCTTGTTCTCACGTATTTGGTGGTACAAAGGCACCTTGCTGGAAGCCATGCATTACTTGAGTAAATTATATTCTCCACTACACCAAGAATTATTTTTTAAATGGGAGTCATTTCATTTGTGCCATATATGCATATTACATTTGAACTTGGTTGCTATGCCAGCAAGTAATTGGAGCCATTGCTATGGAACAAGCTAGGGACACAGGGCAGGTGCATCCTGACCTAGGTTTGGAAGGTGTCTTCTCCAGCTCAGAGTCCCTGATGCCTGAAAGTCTTGTTTTGTTGGTGCAGGAAAAGGAGAACCTGTTAATATTTAGACCAGGCCTGGCCAATCCAAAGGCTTCATACTCACAAAACTACACATGTGTGAGTACGCCTGGAGGATGCGGACCATTTGGATCCCTTCCAATCGGGATTCAGGCCTCATCATGGGACTGAATCTGCCTCTCACTATGAGAATAACCACCTTCAAATAACCAACATGCTTAAGTCAAATTAAAGCATGAAGGGGTTAATACCATAGAGTAAGCTGTCCTTCTAGGCTTAACTTTGTCCTCTTCCCCTCACCTTTGGAGGAACTAGGTAAATAAGCCTTTCTTCTTCCCCAGTCTACTCAAGCAGCTCAGTGAATGAAGAGGTTTGAGCTGGTTGCTTTAGCTCAGACAGCATGGCTCTCACAAGCCACTTTTGAGTTCCTATACAAAAAGGTAAATTCTAGGAACATTCACCACAGCCACGTTTTACTGCCTGTGCAACTAATCTGAAGCACATGAATGTGACCTTTGGAGGGTTTGTAAGTAAACTTAAATTTATTTATTTATTTATTTTACGAAATGTGTGGTCTTTTTCTGTGTTAGGGGACAAGGGAAAGGAATTTGGAAGAGCATATTTTAAAGGACTAACAGCTTATATTTCCATGCTTTACTTTGCTGTATATTTTGTGATGTTAAATCTCTACTGGGCTTCTCTGACCAAAGGTTACTTTCCTCAAACCTGGATCTTGGCATCAAGATCTTAATTCCTGGTGAATTGGTGCCAAACCAGGCTTGAGCCTTACAAAATATGTAAGGCACCACACGTATGTTCATCAAATGTCTTTAAAGATATGGAATTCTGACTGTAATAGAATTTCCCTTGTTTGGAGATACATGAAAATGAGTTAATGTTGTTAGTTTAGGCTGGAATTGGGGGCTTCAGGTTAAGCCAACAACATTCTAGGGGATTTGAATGGTGTTTTAGCTGATTGAATTTTGTTCTGCCTTTGTGGGTTGATCTGAGATTTTTTAATGATTTTTTAAAAATCACATTCTCTCTGGCCCATGCAATAGAGAGAGGTGTGTTTAGTGATCATTCCATTTTTCCTTTCCACAACTGCCGCACAAAATCACCTCCTGATCTTGCACTGATTGTTAAGAGCTTAGAAATAACAGATTTGTGAATCAGTCATCATTGAAGTGCATAATGGGAAGGAGTATGAGGTTATGAGGCTGTTTCCTGAGCCTAGTTCCACCTAGATCAGTATAGAAAGATTATTTGCCGTTGCCATTTCCCCCATCTTTTGAATCTGATACCATATGATCTTTCCTGCCGACGGCTTAGAGCTATTGTAAAGTTGCCCTATTCCCATCTGCCGCTAACCGACCTCTTGGTGGGTTACTGAGGTCAGGAGATACTTCACCCTCAAAAGCCAGGAAAGCAGGCAGATCAAGCCCTGTAAATGTTAGAGGATACAAAGCAAGGGCTTATCCATTTCTTCTTCCCTCTTTGAGAACATATATCTAGGACCCGATAAGCTAATCTTCAGCCCATACTGCCATTTCCTCTCTGAATTCTAACTCGCTTGGCATCACTTAAATTCTCCCACTCATTCTAGGAAGGCGCAGAAGGAAAAAATAAAAACCAAATGTAAGATGAAGATGAAGATGAAGCATTAGTGCAAACCCAACCCATTTGCAATGGTCTGGCGTCTGTTTCTCTTTATCACATTGATTGTGAATTCGAAAAGAAAGGAAGAACCTGCCTAAACAATGGGAATAATGTTTCCATTAAGCAACAAAGTCAAATACACTTTGGTCCTCAAATATTCCACAGCATGAAAGTTATAACACGGGGAGAGCCCAGCTTTTAGCAGTGCGCATGCAAGTCACTCCAACACCTTGGTTTACCTGAAAGTAACATTCTATGGATGTTAGCTAAAACCCTGGACCAGCCACTGCCAGTCAGTGCAGACACTACTGAGGTAGATGGACCAATGGTTTGACTGTGTATAAGACAGATTCCTGTATTCCAAATATATGGTTGGACTCTGCTAGAATTCAGTTCTTCTAGGATGATCCCATTTGCAAAAAATTCATTACCACAAGAGATGAGGGGCCAACTGAAGACCACCTTGTGCATCATTCCATTTAATGAATTAACTAATCAAATTTATTTGTACTCTGCCTTTCATCTGAAGATCACAGGGCAGTTTACAGCAAAAAAATACAAAATGGGAACACAAAATATTTAACAAAAAGGCAAAAACAAGCAAACCAATAAACTCTGCCCCACATTTAAGAGACCACAGGCAGCTAAAGGTCAAAGGCCTGGTTATAGATAGAGGAATGTTTTTGCCTGGCACCTAAAAGGTATGCAATGAAGGTGTCGGGTGAGCCTCTTTGGGGAGAGCATGCCACAAACAGGGAGCCACCCGAGAAAAGTGCTGTTGCCACCCTCTGGACCACTCATGGAGGAGGCACACGAAGGGAAGTAATAGTACCACTGTATTCTGCTCTGGTCAGACCTCACCTGGAGTATTGTGTCCAGTTCTGGGCACCACAGTTCAAGAAGGATACTGATAAGCTGGAACGTGTCCAGAAGAGGGCAACCAAAATGGTCAAAGGCCTGGAAACGATGCCTTATGAGGAACGGCTTAGGGAGCTGGGTATGTTTAGCCTGGAGAAGAGAAGGTTAAGGGGTGATATGATAACCATGTTCAAATATATAAAAGGATGTCATATAAAGGAGGGAGAAAGGTTGTTTTCTGCTGCTCCAGAGAAGCGGACACGGAGCAACGGATTCAAACTACAGGAAAGAAAATTCCACCTAAACATTAGGAAGAACTTCCTGACAGTAAGAGCTGTTCGGCAGTGGAATTTGCTGCCAAGGAGTGTGGTGGAGTCTCCTTCTTTGGAGGTCTTTAAGCAGAGGCTTGACAGCCATCTGTCAGGAATGCTTTGATGGTGTTTCCTGCTTGGCAGGGGGTTGGACTGGATGGCCCTTGTGGTCTCTTCCAACTCTATGATTCTATGATTCTATGAAGTCCAGCATCCTGTTCTCACAGTGGCCAACCAGATGCCTGTGGGAAAACCACAAGAAGGACCTGAGCGCAAGAGCCCTCTCCACTCCTGTGGTTTCCAGCAACTGGTATTCAGAAGCATTACTCCCTCCAACTGTGGAGGCAGAACTTAGCCAACTATGCATTGTGTGAAGATGTACTTGGCAGTAAAGGTTCTACACAGGAGGAAGTGGGCGTGTGTAAGCTCTTTCCTTAAGTCGAAAGCCTTGCAGAGCCCAAGCATCTCATGTATCCAATTTTGCAGCAAGAGAAGTCCTTCATGGGGCGATCTCCACCTTCAAAGTCACCAAACTTGGGTACAGGCCAAGAGAACGCTTATGGTTATCAGTTACCCTTTCCTAAAGAGAAAGATTGTCTCAGAACCACTGTGTGTTATAGGAGAAAGCTTAATTGCATGTGGAGACCTTTTAACCAGCCCTAGGAATAAATTCAGACAAGACTCAAATTTTTGGTTTGGTTTTTGGCAGAATTTAGGCCACAACTTTATTGATTACAAATCTAGTGAGTGGTTGCATAGGCTCTGGTTCAACTAGCTACCTGCAACCCTGCAGGCAGCGCTGACTCTGGGCACCAACCATAAGTCAGTCTTGGGTGAACACCTGGGACAGAGGCAGACAGGGGGGGCTGCCAGGCCTCCATCCACATGAGCCTGAACTTAGGCTCCGCACAGGGAGACCAACCATGAGTCCGTGGGTTCCTTCTTAAAGGAACGCCCAACGCATAGGGATGGCTAGGCATCCTGCCAACCCTGTCCACTGAACCAGAGCCTATCCACAACCTTACAAGTTGTGACAAGTTGTGACGGTTTCCTATGTGGCAGTCAAAACCCAAATGGCACCAGTGCCTGGAGGCGGTTGGAGGATGGATGGCGGCTAACAGATTGAGGTTGAATCCTGACAAGACAGAAGTACTGTTTGTGGGGGACAGGAGGCGGGCAGGTGTGGAGGATTCCCTGGTTCTGAATGGGGTAACTGTGCCCCTGAAGGACCAGGTGCGCAGCCTGGGAGTCATTTTGGACTCACAGCTGTCCATGGAGGCGCAGGTCAATTCTGTGTCCAGGGCAGCTGTCTATCAGCTTCATCTGGTACGCAGGCTGAGACCCTACCTGCCTGCAGACTGTTTAGCCAGAGTGGTGCATGCTCTAGTTATCTCCCGCTTGGACTACTGCAATGCGCTCTACGTGGGGCTACCTTTGAAGGTGACTCGGGAACTACAACTAATCCAGAATGCGGCAGCTAGACTGGTGACTGGGAGCGGCTGCCGAGATCACATAACACCGGTCTTGAAAGATCTACATTGGCTCCCAGTACGTTTCTGAGCACAGTTCAAATTGTTGGTGCTGACCTTTAAAGCCCTAAATGGCCTCGGTCCAGTATACCTGAAGGAGCGTCTCCACCTCCATCATTCTGCCCGGACACTGAGGTCCAGCACCGAGGGCCTTCTGGCGGTTCCCTCGTTGCGAGAAGCCAAGTTGCAGGGAACTAGGCAGAGGGCCTTCTCGGTGGTGGCGCCTGCCCTGTGGAACGGCCTCCCAACAGATGTCAAAGAGGAAAACAACTACCAGACTTTTAGAAGACATCTGAAGGCAGCCCTGTTCAGGGAGGCTTTTAATGTTTAATAGATTATTGTGTTTTATTTTTCTGTTGGAAGCCGCCCAGAGTGGCTGGGGGAACCCGGCCAGATGGGAGGGGTATAAATAATAAATTATTATTATTATTATTAATCAACCAAGTGGGGAAAATTCCTGCCATGCCCCTGTCCCAATGACAGTCGACACACAACGGCATAGCAAGATGAAGCGCAAGCCCTAAAATAGGGAGAGGTGGGCGGGTGTTCTGATGCACTGAGCCGAAAAGAGGGAGCTCAGGGACACGTTCATCAGCTTAAATAGTGGTCCCTCGATCGCTTTGACTGGCGTCCCTCCTGCCCAATTGCTCCCAAGCTAGAGGGACCACCAATAGGGTGTTGTGGCTGCTCCAATGTTCCCACCCACAACACAGGGCCTGATTGCCAGGTCCCACCGCAACACTCTTGTGAGGGAGGACCCAATTTATCCTTAGTGGGAACTGGCGGTGGCTCTGTGTCACTCCTTGCTCCGCCTGATGCGGAATAAAGTGGAAGAGCAGAATTTTGATTCCTTTCTGGTCAGATATAAGGAGATTGTGAAATAATTACACCCAGATAATTCGACTACATTTCAAAACCGGGCAACGTCTTTTACATCCAGGCTCCAGCGTGATAAATGACTCTCTCTTCTCCACAGAAAACTGCTCCCCCCCCACTTTCCATCTGCTAGTAGTTTTGTATCAAAAGTGGGATTAGTTCAAGGGGGGCACTTAGGTAAAAGTGCAACAGCTGGAGGACACGAGATTGGCGGAGGCTGCTCTGTGGAATATCATTTATCATTGTCATGTCACCTCAGCCATCAAAATGACTTTCAGGGTCAGTCCTGAAAAGAACAGCTGGATCGCTCTTGAATGAGAACCAGTTGCTGAAAAACACCGAGTGTCCTTCTGCTTGGATTTTCCATAGGGACATGGTTGTCCATTGTGACAAGAAGATGCTGGACTAGATGGGCCATTGGCCTGATCCAGCAGGCTCTTGTTATGTTTGCATGTATAAGGATAAGTTTTCATGTAACAAAATGCTGTAACTTATACTGCATTTTTGAGTTGTTGTTGTTTAGTCGTTTAGTTGTGTCCGACTCTTCGTGACCCCATGGACCAGAGCACGCCAGGCACTCCTGTCTTCCACTGCCTCCCGCAGTTTGGTCAAACTCATGTTCGTAGCTTCGAGAACACTGTCCAACCATCTTGTCCTCTGTCATCCCCTTCTCCTTGTGCTTGATCTTTCCCAACATCAGGGTCTTTTCCAGGGAGTCTTCTCTTCTCATGAGGTGGCCAAAGTATTGGAGCCTCAGATTCATAATCTGTCCTTCCGGTGAGCACTGGAATGAGCTAACTCCAATGTGGTACCCTCCAGATGTTGCTGGGACACAACTCCCATCAGCCCCGGTAACCTTGGCAATGGTGAGGAATCCCTGGGAGTTGTAGTCCAGCACCATCTGCAGATGACCATGTTGGCTTTCCCTGCTAAAGAGTCTGCTCTGTTACTCTCAAAAATACTGCTCTCTCTCTCTCTCTCTCTCTCTCTCTCTCTCTCTCTCTCTCTCTCTCTCTCTGTGTGTGTGTGTGTGTGTGTGTGTGTTTAAAGCGATGTCCTTTTATCTAATCTTTGTTATGCCCACAGATCCCTGCACACATTCATTTATTGCCAGTTCCTATATTGAGAAGCAACCAGAGAACACACATTTTACATTTCTGCCACTTCCAACAGCCACATCATTTGGGTATCATCGGAGGACGGTGACACAAAACACACTCTGTGCAAACAAAAAACAAAACCTGAGTGAGTGGTTGGATGAGTGTGTGTGTGTGTGTGTGTGTGTGTGTGAGAGAGAGAGAGAGAGAGAGAGAGAGAGAGAGAGAGAGAGAGAGAGAGAGAGAAATGTCATGTTCGTGGATAGATGTACCTCTGAAATGGAACGGACAGAGGAAAAAGAAGGAATGGGAAGCAAAGAGAATGAGTGATACCAAAAAGAATTACATTTTTTTAAAGGGTTGAGATTCTGGCATGTTTAAAACCACCCTGACCTAAATGAATCCTATCAGCAACAGGCCTCAGGCATTGCTTAAGACAGTTTGAGTCCAGAATGTGGAAGCTGATCAGAGCTTGCAATAATAATACCAAATGCTTAAATGAGGCTCACTTTTGCGAGGTGTGTACACACACACACACACACACACACCAGTTTCACAAGCACTTGCTGTGGTACACAGGGGCAGAGGAAGGGGGTGCGGTGGGTGCAGGCCGCCCCGGGTGTCACCACTGAGGAGGGTGACAAAATGCCAGGTGGCACTCACCGCGGGGCCTGCAGTGCACCCGAGCCACGCGTCTCTCCTCGGAAAGACACGGTGGCTTGGGCACACGCAGGCTCTGCACTGCCCAAATGGTCCGCCTGCTGCCTCTCCCCCAGCTGTAGGGTGGCTGAGTGGGAGAAGGCAGGCAGACTCCAGAGGTAGACTCCAGAGGCACCGCCCGAGGCACTCAAGCAGCTTCCTCTGCCAATGGTGGTACACCCAGACAGCAGCTGTTTGACATGATACTACAATGCTCAGCTTTCCCCCTCCCACACAAGCACCAGCCAATGTCTTCTATACAACCTTTACAAGACATCTGAAGGCAGCCCTGTATAGGGATTTTTTTTAATGAATGTTTATTCATTCATTCAATGTAACAACAACAACAACAAACTTTATTCACATTAGCCAAAGGCCATAGCAACAATAAAACGGTACACTGTGTACAATAAAAGATTCGTTAAAAGCACAAATTAGAATCCTGAATTATCAATCAGTTGGTGGCCCCAGCAATAATGTTATATTATATTTTTATATATGTTGGAAGCAACCCAGAGTGGCTGGGGCAACCAGGTCAGATGGACAGTGAATAAATTAATAATTAGTTTATTATTATTATTATTGAATAGGACGTCCCTATTTTCACTGGAGATATGTTGGAGGGTATGAACTCATCTTCAAGGAAAGGTTACAACATCTGGGGTGTTTGCAGTTTGGAAAGAAGGCAAGTAAGGAGGGGCTGCGTGAATGAGATGTATAAAATTATGTGGTGGTGGCGGCGAATGGCTTTAAAAGAGAGTTAGACAAATTCATGGATGTCACAGTGGCCGGAGTGGACTACTTCAGAGTAACGACGCTACGCAGCTCTGCATTTTATTCTTTTATTGGTGCTGCGTATTTACAGTGCTCAAGTCATTGCTATTTACACGGAGCGATGTTGTCAGTCGGTTTCAGAACCTCCTAATGGCTTTTGGCGCGTCTTTCTCCAACACAAAAGCTTTGGCAGACCCATCCTCTTGCCCCTCCTCTTCCTGCGTAATTCTGGAGTTGGGGGGATGGGTCTTCCCCCCTTACTTGCCCCTTCCTGTCCCACCTGGGACCCTGGCTCCTCTACCTTGCCTGAGCCTCGGACACGACTTCCTGCTTCCCCACTGGAATCGGAACTCTCCCTGCTTTCCCCTTTGCTCGGGGACGGGCTTGAACTCAGGAGGGGAGGGACTTCGCGATATCCCCTGTCCCTCACATCCACCCCCCTCCCAAGCTCTCCTTCACCCCTCCCCAGGCCCCCCCCATGTGTCGGTGACGACTGGAAGCCTAAAAACTCGGTGCTCTCCGAGCCCGTTGGTGTGAACACCTCCCCCCAGTCCTGCGAGCCCCCCCCTTCCGCCTGGGAGGACGGGAATCCCAAAAAGTCCGTGGCGTCAGAGCTGGTGGGGGTAAAAATGTTTTGCCAATCTGCTCCTTCCTCTGACTGGGTGGATCTTGGCGACACCCATACCTCATCCTCTGGTTCCTCAAACTCCGCTTCCCAGCGCCATGGTGAGCTGTTCTCCCGTGCCTCCTCCTCCTCCCCCTCCCTTTCCATGTGCCAGGGCTTGGGTCTGTGGGGAAAGAGGGCGTGAAATTCTTCCACCAAGAATTCCTCCTGTATCTGAGTGGCGGGAACCCATTCATTCTGGGACGGTGGAGCATCCTCCCATGCCATGAGGTACTCCAGGCCCCCCACCCCCCACCTTGAATCCAGGATGGCCGTGGCCTCATTGAGTTGCTCCCTGCTTTCCCTCTCCCCCCCTCCCTCGGGGGTTTGTTCGCTGTCTCTGAGCCTGCTGCTTTCCCTGTACGGCGACAGCAGCGATCTATGAAACACTGGATGCACCCTCATGTCCTCTGGCAGTGCCAGCCTGTATGCCACCGGGTTGACCTGTTGCGTGACCGTGAAGGGGCCCAGCCATTTGGGTGCCAGCTTTTTGCACCTCCCTCTGGTGGGAAGGCCCTCCGAGGACAACCACACCTTGTCCCCCACCCTGATGACCTCCCCTTGTCGCCTGTGGCGATCTGCCCCCTTTTTGTACGCTTCCTTGGCCCTCTCCAAGTGTTCTCTGAGCTGCTGGTGCACCGTCTCCAGTTCCTCTGCCCAATCCTCAGCCTGTGGGCCCTCCTCCTCCTCCTCCCTCTCCCTCTCTGGGAAAGATCTGAGGTCGCGCCCGTAATTGGCCTTAAAGGGCGACACCCCTGTGGAGACGTGCACTGCATTGTTGTAGGCAAATTCTGCTAGTGGCAAGCGATCCACCCAGTCCGTTTGCCGCTGGCTGACGTAGCATCTCAGGTACTGCTGCAGAATGGCGTTGACCCTCTCCGCTTGTCCGTTGGTCTGCGGGTGTCTAGCCGTCGACAAGCTGACCTCCACCTGCAGGAGGTTCATGAGCCGCCGCCAGAACCTGGAAACAAATTGGCGGCCACGATCCGAAATAACCCTTAAAGGTAATCCATGCAGTCTGAAAATGTGATCAACAAACAGTTTGGCTGTCTCTTCTGCCGAGACTGCCCTGGCACACGGTATAAAGTGACACATTTTGGACATGAGGTCCACCACCACCAACACTGCAGTCTTACCCCTGGACGAAGGCAGATCTGTGATGAAGTCCATGGACACCACTTCCCACGGCCTGTGTGGTGTGGCTAAGGGCTCCAGCAACCCTGGTGGCGCTGCTCTGACCACCTTCGCCCGCTGGCAGGTGGTACAGCCCCTTACATAGTCTCGAACATCTTCCCTCACCCCTGGCCACCAGAAGTGTCTCATGACTAGGTGAGTGGTCTTGTCCCTTCCAAAATGCCCCGCTGTAGGGTTGTCGTGCATCTGCTTGAGGACCGTACGTCGAAGCTGGGTGGTGGGTAGGTACAGCGCACCCTTGTAGAAAAGCAGCCCTCTGCGTTCTGCAAAGTCTTTTGCCTGCTCCCTCCCCCCTCTCAGTTCTCTGAAGATGCGGTTGGCAAATTCATCCGCTGCCGTCAGTGCTGTGAGTTCTGCCTCGCTCACCACTGCTGCTCCGCAGGACCATGCCGACGGGGGGAAAATGTGCCTTGGGGCTGGTGGCGCCTCCTCCTCCATGTACTCTGGCTTGCGGGAGAGGGCATCCGCCCTGACATTCTGCTCTCCTGGGATGTAGTGTATGGAGAAGTTGAAGTTCGAGAAGAACTCCGCCCACCGTATCTGCCGCTGGTTGAGCACCCTGGCAGTTCTCCAGAACTCCAGGTTCTTGTGGTCTGTGCACACCTGGATGGGGTGCTTGGCGCCCACCAGGAAGTGTCTCCAGTGCTGGAACGCCGCGTGGATCGCAAGAAGTTCCCGATCAAAAACTGTGTAGTTTCGCTCGGGCTGGGTCAACTTCCTGGAGAAGAAGGCACAGGGTCTCCACTCTCTGTTGGCGTCCAGTTGCAACAAAATGGCGCCCACAGCCTTATCAAAAGCATCTGTTTCAATGCGTAGGGGCGCGTCCTGAACCACGTGGAACAGGTTCTGGTCTGAGGCGAACACCCTCTTGAGGCTTTCGAACGCTGCTTGCGCCTCTGGTGTCCACCTGAACTTCTGCTTGCCTCTCAGGCAGTCAGTGATGGGAGCCGTAACTCGAGAGAAGTTCTTGATGAACTTCCTGTAGAAGTTGGCAAAGCCTAGTAGGCGTTGGGCATCTTTGCGCGTCCTGGGGCTGTGCCAGTCCAGGATGGTCTGCACCTTGTCCTTGTCCATTGCCAGCCCCTTGTCTGACAGCTTGTAGCCCAGGAAGTCCACCTCCTTGGTGTGAAACTTGCACTTCTCCAGCTTCACATACAGGTGGTTCTCCTTCAGGCGCTGTAACACCTCCCTGACGTCCTTCACGTGCTGCACTGGGTCGTTGGAGTAAATAAGGATGTCATCCAGAAAGACCAAGCATTTCCTGAAGAGTAGGGACCCCAGGACGTGGTGCATGAAGGCCTGGAAGCATGCTGAGCCCCCTTGCAACCCGAAGGGCATCACCAGATATTCAAAAGAGCCCAGAGGCGTGAACATCGTGGTTTTCCACTCATCGCCTTCCCGGATCCTGATCAAGTTGTACGCCCCCCTCAGGTCTAGCTTGGTGAAAATCTTGCCTCTGCGTGCCGCTGTCAGGAGATCATCCACTCTGGGCATGGGGAAAGCCACTGGCTCTGTCACCGAATTCAGCCGTCTAAAATCCACCACAAGACGGCGCTGTTGCGTGTCTTTCTTGTCCACCCAGAAGACCGGGCTGCTCCCTGCTGCCTTGCTTTCTCTGATGAACCCCCGCTTGAGGTTCTTGTCGATAAAAGCGCGCAGATCCTCCAGTTCCTGGTCTGACATGGCGTACAGCTTGGCTGGGGGTATAGTTGCCCCAGGCACCAGGTTGATCTGGCAGTCAAAAGGCCTGTGTGGGGGCAGGTGGTCGGACTCCGCTTCACTGAAGACCTCCTGCAGGTCCCAGTATGGTTTGGGTATCGCCTCACCCCCTTTGACGTGCATGGTGGCCACCGTGGCTATCGGAGGCCCCTCCCCTGGTTGGTGCTGCATGCAATGTTCCAGGCAAAAGTCCGATCCAAAAGTGATGCATCTCTGATGCCAACTTATGGAGGGGTCGTGGCGCGCCAGCCAGCTCATGCCCAAAACGATTGGGGGGTCTGAGATGGTGGTGACGTTGAATGCCAGTGTCTCTGAGTGCCTTCCAACCGTCATTCTCATGGGGGGGGTTTGATGAGTGATGGCCCCTCCCAGCAGCTCTCTGCCGTCAATGGTTGCCACGTGCAGAGGAAAATCCAGCTGCAGAAGCTGGATCTGGTGCTCTTCTGCAAAGTTTCTCGAGAAGAAGTTGGCTGAGGCACCACTGTCAATTAGGGCGAGGACCGTCAATGGATAGCCATTTGGGAGCGTGAGCGTCACTTCTAGAACCACTCCTGCTCTGGGAGGGGTGGGCTGGCTCTGCTCCTCTCTGTGCGGGTGGGTGGGCTGGGGCTGTTGTCTGCTGACTGTGCCTGGCTGCCGCCCCTTGTCTCCTGCAGCCAGGCTTTCCCGTTTCCCTGCTGTGGTGCTGCGTCAGTGGGGGAGGGCACAACCGTTCCCGCCTTTCCTTGCCACTCCCTGCGATGTGGGCAGTCTCTGACGAGATGCTGGGGGGAGTTGCAGAGAAAGCAATTCCCACCCCTTCCCTCCTTGCGTCTTGGCGCCGCTGGGGTTTGAAAAGCCCGCGCGCGCGCGCTATCAATCTGCATGGGTTCCTGGTCCTGACTGGCCCCAGGCGTGGCTTGAAAGGGTTGTTGAGGGAGTGGCTTCTCCTGCGACCGTGGGAACCAAGCCCGCTTTGCGCGCGTTGCTTGCTTGTCGCTCCATCTGGATTCCTGCCTCACCCCCACCGCCAGAGCCGCTTTGCTCAGTTGATCCATATTACTGGGCTTTGGACCTCTCGAGAGCTCATCCTTCACCTCCTCATGCAACCCCAAGTAGAACGCCGCTTGCATTGGGGCAGACTCCAGATCCCACCCCAATCTGTGCACCAGCATGGTGAATTTCGCCCAATACGCGCGAACTGTCATATTTCCTTGGCGTAAATTATGAAGTTCCTCCTTAGTCTGGTCCATATGACTATCGGACGAATACATCGTTTTCAAACCTTCTAGAAATAGTTTGACATTCTTCATGCAAGGATTCCTTGTTGCAATTAACGGTCTTAGCCACTCCCTGGCCGCCCCTGTAAGGTGCTCCACAATAAACGCTACTCTGTGCTCATCATCAGGGAACTCATCGTGGTGCAGCTCAAGAGCATACACAATCTCAGTCTCAAAGCCCTGAAACTCCTTCGGGTCTCCATTGAACTTGCTTACTAGGGTCCCGGCTCTCCTTCCTGGCAGCACTTGGACTTGGGGTGCCCCTCCCGCCTTGTTTTTCTCTGCATCCAGCTTGTTTTGGAGGTCTACCGCCACCGCCCTTAAATGCTGCTCTTTTTCCTGGAGCTCTCTCACCTGTTCCGCAAGTTGTAGCCGGTCGTCCTGGACCTTCTTAGTCTCCTCTTTAGCTGCCTTCAATTCTCCCTGCGCCTGCAGCGACAGCTGTTGCAGTTCTAGCTGGGCTTGCTCAGCGATCTGCCGCCACTTCTCCGCCTCTGACACGCTCATCCCGGCAACTCCAAAGTAGCCCAAAAATGATTAGGAGGTTGCTGTCACAGTGGCCGGAGTGGACTACTTCAGAGTAACGACGCTACGCAGCTCTGCATTTTATTCTTTTATTGGTGCTGCGTATTTACAGTGCTCAAGTCATTGCTATTTACACGGAGCGATGTTGTCAGTCGGTTTCAGAACCTCCTAATGGCTTTTGGCGCGTCTTTCTCCAACACAAAAGCTTTGGCAGACCCATCCTCTTGCCCCTCCTCTTCCTGCGTAATTCTGGAGTTGGGGGGATGGGTCTTCCCCCCTTACTTGCCCCTTCCTGTCCCACCTGGGACCCTGGCTCCTCTACCTTGCCTGAGCCTCGGACACGACTTCCTGCTTCCCCACTGGAATCGGAACTCTCCCTGCTTTCCCCTTTGCTCGGGGACGGGCTTGAACTCAGGAGGGGAGGGACTTCGCGATATCCCCTGTCCCTCACAATGGAGGAAAAAGTTCTCTACCTCCACTGTTGGAGACCATATGCCTCTGGGTACTACCGTGTTTCTCATATTATAAGACACGTCTTATATTTATTTTTTCCTCAAAAAAACACACTATGGCTTATTTTCAAGGGATGTCTTATTTTTTCCTCCTCCTCCTGCCGCGGCCGGCATTGCTGCTGCTCCTATCACTATGTCTTATTTTCGGGGTATGGCTTATATTCCTTGAATGCTTAAAAATCCTGCTATGGCTTATTTTATGGGGATGCCTTAAAATATGAGAAACAGGGTAGTTTCCGGGAACCAGAATTGGAGGCAGTGCTGTTGCAGTCTGGGGCTGCTTGCGGGCTCCTCATCCACCTCTGGTTGGCAAATGTGTGACTAGATGAGCCTTTGGTCTGATTCAGCAGATGTCTTCTTTTGTTCTTATACATATCTCTTAATCTGATCCTAATCCAGATCCTTTTTTGGGTTAAGGGGAGTAGCAAATTACGCCTCCCCAAATGTGGTAAGCAAACTAACACCCACCATTTGCTGAATGCAGCTTTCATACCTTTTCAGCAGAAAAAAACCATAACCAATCAGGCCCTCTGAAAATAAAGCAGAGGAAATGCATATATCCCCTTAATATGTGCAAATTGTGGTGCATTTGCCAAATGTTGTTTCAAAAGAATGTAAAGAAAACTGCTTACGAGAAGAGAATCTTCTAAAAATGATAATTAACTTTTAAAAAAGTATCGCATCCTGTTATCTTTGTACTGGAGAGGAGAAATAAACCAAGGAGGGACTAAAAAAAGAAAAACCCTTAAATCATCAGCTAACTCTTCAGAGTAAAATGCTAATACTCAATAACTGCTTAGGAACCATAACTGCATTCTTTCTGAAGCAAATCAGTGTGATCTCATTGTAACAGTGTTGAATAAAGTTGGGATGTTCCTTAATACATTTCTCGCAACACACGCATAGACCGCCTGCAGGCTCAAGTGGCAAAACACAGCCCTCCAATTCCCTGGGTCTGGCTTTGCTTCACATCCATAGTTTTTGCTTAGCTGAAATGTACCTGCTTTTCTCTTATTTTGTAGGGAGTTGGCAGATTTGCCCATCCCCACTAACCACTACACCACACTGTCTCTCTGTGGCCAGCCTAGCAGCATCCAGTTCTGTAGACATCAGCTGAAGACACCTGGGATCTCCTGAACTCCTTGCCAAACCCCTTGCTGATAGCCTGGCTTTTCAGCAACTGAAGCTGTTTGCATAAAAGGCATCACTTTACCGACATTGTCTCTCATTCTTTTAGACTGAGCACATCAATAACAACCTCTGCTGTTCCGTCCCAAAGCGTCAGTTTGCCAGCTGTAGCAAAGTGTCCATTGATGGATTTATGCTGGATAAATGACCAGGAAATGACATCTATTTACTACCTTGTCTTCTTTCGGGTTGATGTAAAGATATAGCTCAAAAACAGCAGTATATCTTGCAGCCAGGACACATTGTGCCTAATGCCCTCTAGCTACCTATGAAGATGTATGAGAGAATGTTCGCTAAGCACGTTAATGTTTCGGATATTCACAGGGATGTTCAGCATCTGTCTTTAGGGTACAATAGGGATGTGATTTGAATTTCCTGAGCAGCTGAAACAATACGAATCCAGCCCCATCACAGAACGTGAACAAAAAACAGATGGAGACAATAATCTTTAGCAATTGCTTCCTTGCCCAGTTTATTCAGGACCATGAGAATAGACTGTTTATACACTAATCTTAAAGGAAACTGTCAGAAAGGCTTTTTTTAAAAAAACGAAAACAAAACAGCAACACATGAAGCCCTAGGTAATGACTTCGCATCAGCAGGAAGGAGACAACCTGTTTGTCTTTAAGGGGCTGAAAAAGAGACGTTGCAAAATGCATGCTGACGTGGGTTCCTCGCCACCCCTACCCTGTTCCAATCTCTGACTCGAAATGCACAGAGCAAACTCCTAATTGGCAAACGTTCATCATTCCAGCAACTATTTATGTCTTGTTCTGATTCAGCCCAATGTTTATTCCCCTGCTTGACTGTATGCAAGGGAAGTGAGGTTCTGAGAAGCACTTCTTCATATGATTGCCCAGGCAGGATTCTCTGAGGATGTTGTAGGGTTTTCTTTGGTGCCTGGATGGAGTATCTACAGCAGGTCCTGTGTGTCTGAGGTAGAGGGGCCTCCCTTTGCCTCATGGGTAGAGTGGTGCTACTCAGAAGGGACCCTCACCTGTCTGTGCCACCACTTATGACCCTCCCTGCTAAGGAGTCCGATTTAATTTTAAAGAAAACTTACTAATTTTTAAATTGCCCATTTTTACTCACCTTGGTATAAGATAGCTCCTTGTTCATTGATATTGGGCCTTAGAGCAGATCAGGAATGAGGGAAGGTGGTTTCTACAGTGCTTTGCTTCATACTGATACAGAGAGTCATGAATCCCCCAAGTGATTTGAGAAGATTGTATTCACCCCTGATCCCTAAAATAGGCATCTTATGCTTATTATGACTCCCCAGTGGGTGCTTAAAGAAATGAAATATCTTGATCTCACTTATATCAAATCCAGGAGCATGCCCAATGCTGGAAACCCAAATGACCAGCTAGAATGGAAGCTCTCCAGGTTAGAGAAACTCTTAGGACAGTGGTTATCATGTGTGCTCCTGGCCTGATGCGTATTTTATAGGTCTGTGGTTTAAGCCTTTATATGCTTCCTTTCTACCCATTGGGGACCCATCACTTAAAAACAGTGTAAGGTTTTGAAACATTGTGGAAGAGCAAACAAAAATATAACAAAAAACAAACACAGCAGCAAGATTTAAGTGACAGCAGCAGACAAACTGAGCCAAACATTGTTTAGCTCAGTTGGTAGAGTCTGAGACTCTTAACCTCAGGGTTGTGGGTTCGAGCCCCACGGTGGGCAAGAAGATTCCTGCATTGCAAGTGTTTGGACTAGATGACCCTCGTGGTACCTTTCAAGTCTACAGTTCTATGATTATTTTATTCTGGGCTATTCAAGAGGATCCCCAAAGACTTTATGGGGTGCAAGGGAAGGTCTTAAGCAGCTAGTTCCTAGAAGGCCATTATTGTGCACAGACACTGTGCACAATAGTCACTGCAGACTATTTACCTGTAAGGTGGGTCATTTCCCTAATAAACGTTTTGCCTGGAAACATTGCCACTGACTATTAAGAAAGTTTCAAGTCATCCTTCCCACTCCCATTCCTCCCCTTTTCAAACATATGCAACACAACCTGGTCTAACTATCACTACTGTGCTGGTCTAGGGCCGACATTGATGCTGAAATCCAGCATCGCCTGAGCTCTGAGAGTGCAGCTTTCTCCTGATTGAAGTGCAGAGAGTTTGAGGACCAGGACATTCACTGGGAAACAAAAATGCTTGTTTACAAAACTATTGTACTACCAACCTTACTGTATGCTTGTGAAACATGGACCACTTATAAATGCCATCTCCA
Organism: Zootoca vivipara; assembly: GCF_963506605.1. Taxonomy (NCBI): domain Eukaryota; kingdom Metazoa; phylum Chordata; class Lepidosauria; order Squamata; family Lacertidae; genus Zootoca; species Zootoca vivipara. The sequence goes on from NC_083280.1 coordinate 10,891,991, forward strand.
ATTCCTCAAAAGATTCCATCAACGGTGTCTCCAAAAATTTTACACATCACTTGGAAAGACAGGTAAACCAATGCCAGTGTACTGGAAGAAGCCAAGATCACCAGTGTTGAAGCAATGATTCTTCAACATCAACTTCGTTGGACTGGTCATGTTGTGCAGATGCTTGATGATCGTCTTCCAAAGCAACTACTCTATTCCAAACTTAAAAATGGAAAACATAATGTTGGTGGTCAACAAAAGAGGTTTAAAGACTGTCTCAAGGCAGATCTTTAAAAATGTAGTATAAACACCGACAACTGGGAAACACTGGCCAGTGAGTGTGCTCCAATTGCAGAACAGCCTTTACCAAAGGTGTCATGGGCTTTGAAGATGCTCAAACTCAGGATGAAAGGAAGAAACGCGCTAAGAGGAAGGCACGCTTGGCAAACCCTCACCATTATCAACTCCCACCCGGAAATCTATGTCCCCACTGTGGAAGGACTTGTGGATCCAGAATTGGCCTCCACAGTCATTTACGGACCCACTGTTAAAACACTGTTTGTTTCCTGCTTGGCAGGGGGTCGGACTGGATGGCCCTTGTGGTCTCTTCCAACTCTATGATTTTATGAAAACCGTTTATGGAAGATCATCTCACTCGGCTACGAGTGATCGCCAAAAAAGCTGATCTAGAAGAAGCAGAATGGCAAGTTTGTGAATGCTGTAGAACTGCAGCTTAGAAGCAGTCTGTTAAACTTTGGAGGTGAATTTGGCAAAGTCAGCCGTCATGTTTCTTGTACATTTGCTGACTGCACATGGCGGGAGGTCACATCACCCAGGGTTGCCTTTCAGTAGATGGTTTTGGGATTAAATGAAGTCCCATAAGAATGTACTAAGTGTCTAGAAGTGCAGAACTAATTTAGCATTCTGAAGTCGCAGTTGGCCTGGGAAGAAGCTTTAAACATTCCAATATCCTGAATGAGACTTTAATTTTTAACTCAATGACCCCATGTGGTTCTGGACGCTCCATCAGCAACTCCCACCGCACTTCATAATCTTGCTGTTCTCATGAAGGTTTCATAAGCATAAAGAGAAAGCACATCTTTGGTTCAGAAACTGTAAGCTTGTCTGGGCAGGGACCTCACACTTTTACGCTACTGCAAACATCAGAAGCGTCTTGGGCGCCCTCTAAATATTGAATGCTGACAACAATAATGGATGAGGAGCTGCAGTTGAAATGCATTGAAGGATATAAACTACAGAACCAAGGTTACTTAACAAAAGCTATAATTCATAATTCATTGTGTGGCTTTTCAGCACAGAACTCGGAAAGGGAAGAAGTTTTTGAAGCTTACGAAACCAGTCAAGTAAAATGTGCAATGCAGAACAAAGATGATTTTCTAATTATAGGGCAAGAGACTCTGTGTGTTGTTCTTGGGAAGCCAGAAGGCACAGGAGGAATACACTGAAATACTGAATAGAGTTGAAAATCATAGAATCATAGAATTGTAGAGTTGGAAGGGACCACAATGGTTATCGAGTCCAACCCTCTGCAATGCAGGAATCTTTTGCCCAGTGTGAGGCTCAAACCCATGACCCTGGAATTAAGAGTCTCATGCCACCACTTTGAGTATCTTATGCTGTAATCTACTATATGTACTGATGGTGCTGTCAGTAATCATAATCATGATATTGGGAGAGTGTATATTGCATTTGTATTCACTGAACCTTTATGGTCAAGAAAGGTTGCAAATGGAATAAATAAATATATATTTAACCAAGGCAGTTCTTCCAAACTGTGAATGAATAAACTAGTGAGTGAGCAATCTTTACTGGAATCCCAAAGGATTGATTTTTTTTTGGGGGGGGGTATGATGTAAATGTAAAGCTTGAAAACAACCTTCCATTGATTTTTTTCTTTTAGTTCATAGCAAAAGTATTGGGATTGCTCACAAAAGAACAGAGGCTTTAAGCAGACTTGGAAGCATGGAAGGATTTCTTGGCATTTCTTCAGAAAAGCACTACAGAGAAAGACAGAGAAACAGATAAAGGAAGAAAGGCGGTTTCTCAATCACCTGACTTAGCCAGGCTAAGAGTACAGAGCAAATGAAAGGGAGAGGAATGGAAATTGGGTGAACTTTATGCAGAAGCTTGATGGGAGACAGAGGCATCATACGAAAAGCAGACCCCAAAGCAACAAATTAAAACCCTTATGTACAGTTTTATTAACCTTCAGATAGATATACCACATCTCTGACACAGACTTAGAGTGCCTACATGAGCAGGGGCATAGGAAAGGGGGAGCAGTCCGCCCCAGGTGCCATCATGGAGGGGGGTGACAAATTATCAAGGAACAATTACTGCCCTCCAATACTTTGGCCACCTCATGAGAAGAGAAGACTCCCTGGAAAAGACCCTGATGTTGGGAAAGATTGAGGGCACTAGGAGAAGGGGACGACAGAGGACAAGATGGTTGGACAGTGTTCTTGAAGCTACGAACATGAGTTTGACCAAACTGCGGGAGGCAGTGGAAGACAGGAGTGCCTGGCGTGCTCTGGTCCATGGGGTCACGAAGAGTCGGACACAACTAAACGACTAAACAACAACAAGGGCGGTTCATAAAAAACTTTTTTTTTGGAAAAAAAATGCCTACTCCAAAAGTCTTATCTTACTACACTAGGGATTATACAGCTATATATAAAATTTCATGCATATCAGTTAATAATCTTGACCCTCCTCCATGAAAATAGCTGTTTACTTCGCCGGTTTCCTATGTCGTGAAGGCTGAAATTTCAATTCAGTGGAGTAGGGTCAAGATATTAACTGAAATGCATGAAATTTCAGATATAGCTATATAATCCCTAGTTTAGTAAGATAAGACCCTTGGAGCAGGCTTTTTTTTTTAAAGGTTTTTATGAACCGCCCTACTGCCCTACCCTCCGCTAGGCTTCCCTCCCCCACCTCCAGTCTCTGTTGTTGTGTCTTTATCCATTGTGTGTCCTGGCTGAGGGGAAGAACAGAAGAAGGATGGCCATTGGTCAGGGATGGTCTAGTTGAGATTCCTGCATAGCACTCAGGGGTCCCTTCCAACTCTACAACTCTCTGGTGCAGGCTTGTGCAGAGTTTTAGGTACAAGTTGGATGCAAGGGGTGCATAGGATTGCAGCCCGTCTTATGCATTGGCGGCTCGGGAATAAGTCCCACAGATCACGATGAGACTACCGTAGATTGCTGCTGTGCAGTCCTGTATTTTAAATATATGTTTTCCTTTTCAGACAACACAGAGCATGGTGAAATCACAATAAATAAAACCTCCCCTTCAGTAGTTTCAAGCACGACTACAGGTTCCTCATAATATCTGTACTGCATTGTTTACTGTGACAGCACCTGCACTTTGGAACTCCCCGCCTATTGCAACAAAGCACATGCCTTTGTTAGACGCTTTTCGAGCACCTGCTAAAAGCATTCTTTTTTAGGGAAGCATACCTAGATGCTTAGGAAGTTGAAGTAATTTTAATATTTTAGCTTTTGTATGCTTTAAGGTAGGATTGTTAATTTTTCTTGCTTTTACTGCTGTGGTGTTTTTCATTTTGGTAAACCACTTTGCAGGGTTTTTTTTAAAATAAAAAATATTAAATAAATAAACAATAAATATAAATAAAATAACACGAGCCAAAACACAATCCATCCTGTAGATTTAAGTATCTGTCCATAGTCGCCTACTTGTTATCAGAGGCCCAGAAATCCACATTCCTTTGTAAGAAAATATGAAATAACGTAAAGCCATTTTTGCAGGCAAAAAAAATCAATTGGGGGGGGGGGAACAGAAGACATTGTCCGCACCGGGTACCACCTGACCTTCCTATGCCTCTGTACATGAGGAGAGAGTTTACATTTTATTTTTGACAAAGAAGACAGCAAGTGTCTCAGCAGCAGCTGGTGGGGACTGAACTTACAAATGCATGCCAGAAGGACAAAATTTTGTCCACCCCAGGAAACAGGTACACACACACACACACACACACACACACAGAGAGAGAGAGAGAGAGAGAGAGAGAGAGAGAGAGAGAGAGAGAGAGAGAGAGAGAGAGTTTCCTTGGCAACCTGATTCTACTACAGGTACTACCCATTCTTGACTGGCCACAAGTCATGTGTGAGTACGGTAAATATTTGGATAAGTTTATTTTTCACCAAAGAGAAAGGCATTTAAAATCAGGTAAGAATGAAAAATGCCTACTCTCTCTGCAACTGTAAAAGAATTTTGTGAAACATTAGGTTGCTTCCACACCCTGCTAAGTTCCTCTGAAACTAGGCATCCTTTATTGACTGATTTCTAATGAAACACCCAGACAACATTGCTGTCAAATTGTTACACTCGATGTTTTCTGTGCTCTGTGCTTTCTTCTTCCCAGAACTGGTTTTTGTTTGTTTGTTTTTTGTAACAAAAGACAAGTGTGGACAAGCAAAGTGCTATTTTCAAGGGTCAAGTATCTTTACATTAAATACTTTGGGTGGTATTCAGCTGAGTTTTACTCAGAATCGATCCACATGAAATTAATGAACATGGCTAATCTAGGTCCATTCATTTCAATAGTACTGTAAAACTTGCTTGAATGTAACCCTTTCTCTTTGCAAATTCAGACCATTTTAATGCTCCGTGTAGTTCCTGAGTGGGAGATTTGAAAGCTGGTATCAGTTGGTATCTGTACATATTTTTCAAACCTGGTACCACCTGTATTGCATTCAGATTGCTCTTACATATGTGTGTTGTTGCTTTAAACTGCCTTGGGTGCATTGGAAGAAAGGCTAGATATAAATGCAAAGAATTAAATGTATGTGTGTATCACATGAATCCTGCCAACCTAGCAGTTCGAAAGCATGTCAAAATGCAAGTAGATAAATAGGAACCGCTACAGCGGGAAGGTAAACGGCGTTTCCATGTGCTGCTCTGGTTTGCCAGAAGCGGCTTTGTCATGCTGGCCATATGACCTGGAAGCTATACGCCGGCTCCCTCGGCCAATAATGTGAGATGAGCGCGCAACCCCAGAGTCGGTCACGACTGGACCTAATGGTCAGGGGCCCCTTTACCTTTACCTTATCACATGAATACATATATATATACAATTGTTTTTATATGCAAATGTTTAGCTATCTTTACCTATGCAGTTGTTCTGCATAAGTTTTTACCTCGTTGAAAATAGTTTTGGGATGCCTCAAGTGCAGTGTTTCATAAATAATAATAATAATAATAATAATAATAATAATAATAATAATAATAATGTTTAGTCGTTTAGTTGTGTCTGACTCTTCGTGACTGGCATGCCTGCCACTCCTGTCTTCCACTGCCTCCCGCAGTTTGGTCAGACTCATGTTGGTAGCTTCAAGAACACTGTCCAACAATCTCATCCTCTCTGTCATCCCCTCCTCCTTGTGCTCTCAATCTTTCCCAACATCAGGGTGTTTTCCAGGGAGTCTTCTCTTCTCATGATGTGGCCAAAGTATTGTGAGCACTCAGGGCTGATTTCCTTAAGAATGGATAGGTTTGATCTTCTTGCAGTCCATGGGACTCTCAAGAGCAGGCATCCCCAAACTGCGGCCCTTCAGATGTTTTGGCCTACAACTCCCATGAATCCTAGCTAAGAGGACCAGTGGTCAGGGATGATGGGAATTGTAGTCCAAAACATCTGGAGGGCCGAAGTTTGGGGATTCCTGCTCAAGAGTCTCCTCCAGCACCATAATTCAAAAGCATCAATTATGCACACATTTCATTGTTTTTGTTATTGAATATTTATCACATTATTATTATATAATATTATATAATATTAATATTATATAATAAAAATATTTAACAACAAAAATCTTTATTACGGTCCATAGACCCATCAATTCGTTACCAAGCGATACACAGCTGGGACACCCCGCCCTCAAACCACTCAGACATCTTACTCAAATTCGGAAGAGGAAACATTAGTTCTTGTGACCACCGATAAAAACTTTGCCACTGCTAGTGTACTGGCATTTGACCGGTCTTCCAATAGGAACATGATATAGAAATCCTCTGATTTTCCTGGGAGCAAGGCTAGCAGGGGTGAAATCACTTCAGCCCTAGCTTGCTCAAACTTCCCACAGTGCAGCACAATGTGTTTTATAGAATCTACATCATGGGTGCACGAGCACAGTCTTTCCTGGTAGGGTACTCCTCTCATCCTGCCCTCCAGCACTGCAGAGGGGAAAACATTCAGTCTTGCTTTTGTGAACAGCCTTCGGTAGTTTGGCACTGTCAAGTTTTGAATATAGTCAAGTTTTGAATATAATAAAAATAATGTGATAAAAACTCAATAACGAAAACAAGGACATGTGTGCATAAACTCCCTTGTTATCTTGTGTCAGCAAACTCTTAGTGTATTAAAACTGATGCTCACACCCTAGAGGGGTGGGGCCAGAGCACCTACTTTGCATCCACAAAGTCTCAAGGTCATTCTCCACCAATCAGAAGGCTCATTTAGCAGGAGATGGTAAATCTCTGCTGAAAACTTAGAGCGCAGTTGCCAGGTGGGCAAGATGGACAACTAGGCTGACCTAGTTATAAAACAGTTCTCAACATTTTGTTTAATCACCCTTACAAAAACGACATTTTAAAAAATAACCACAACCACACACACACACACACATTTTCATATTGTTTTTTTCTTCGAACTGTCTCTAGAGATTGACCTGGATGGGGGCCCAAGAAGGCAGCAATGGATGAGCATAGGCAGATAGCAAGTTCAGCGTAGGAGTTATAAGAACAGGATAACAGGAATCAAAAAGTCAAGGAACAGCTTGTGTACATTTGCCTTAAAATTAATGTTATTCGTCTCGTATGCCTAATTTGTCTCAACTCAATTAATTCCGGCGTCTGGAGTTCATTTTAATTAAGAGTCCAAATGTTTGAAGTTGGGTGTCATCAATATATTGAAAGTGCCTAGCTCTACTTTTCTTTTGCACCCACACAAGAGGAGCACTTGACCCTAAACCAGTCTGCTGTGGTTGAATAAGTTGCAGCTGGATCCCAAAGGAACAGAAACAATGATGACTGGAGGTTCTGGATGTCTCTGAGAGGCAACCTGCATGTTTCTTCATGCCCTTGGTGGAACAGCTACCATTTCTCCAGTGACCTTGGTGGATAATTAGCAATTATATCTGATTCATAGGCGACTGCTCTTTCAGGGTCTCAAACCCTTGGCGAATTAAGGACCTCCCCTGCATGCAAAGCCAAGTTTTGGCAGATTGAGCATGCAAGACCAGTGGTTGGCCCAACAGTCAAGATGGCGGTTACTGCACAAGCTGCAGAGGGAAATGAGCCGTCGATGGGGCTCCTCAACCTGGGAAGGTAGCCCATCTAGGAGAAGAAGAAAAGCTCTGATCCTAAGCCTCTGCTGCCTTGCGGCTATACTCATTTGTGAGAAAGGCTTCAGGAATAAACCCAGAGGGATAATCTGTACCCACTGCCCTGCAAAGCATCTCTGAGAAAAGAAAAGGCTAAAAAGTAATTGTTGGAGATGTGGGGAGCAAACAGGCTCACTGTACCATATATGGTGGCAATGTAGCAAAATAAAGAAATTTTGGGAGGAAATCCACTTTGAACTTGAATAAATGTTGTTGTTGTTGTTTAGTCGTTTAGTCGTGTCCGTCTCTTCGTGACCCCATGGACCATACCCCTTCATGGATCAATGCCTTGTTGTGGCGAAGGGGCTTGAATAACTCAGAGAAGCTTTGAGCTATGCCAGGGTTCCCCAAACTAAGGCCCGGGGGCCGGATGCGGCCCAATCGCCTTTTAAATCCGGCCCATGGACGGTCCAGGAATCAGCATGTTTTTACATGAGAAGATGAGCCCCTCAGGTCAGAAGGCGTCCAACATGCTACTGAGGAAGAGCGGAGGACAAGCACAAGTAGATTCAGAGCTGATGAAGCGGCTGTGCCAAAGCCGAAAGGTCGCTCAGTTGCGGATATGCCTGGAAGCGAAAGGAAAGTCTGATGCTGCAAAGAAAAATATTGCATAGGAACCTGGAATGTAAGAACCATGGATGGAGGTAAGCTGGATGTGGTCAAAAATGAAATGACAAGAATAAATATTGACATCCTGGGCATCAGTGAATAAATGTTAAGTATCTCATTTATTAGGAAACCAGAGGCATATCTGTTGGGCATTACTGATCCAGATATTCCTAAAAAATTTAAAGATCTTTTTTTGTATGCAACAGTGGCAGCGAGAGTTCTTATAGCTACAAGGTGGAAGAGCGACATTATTCCTTCTAGAAAAAGAGTGGATACAAAAATTGACTGAATATGCTGAATTAGATAGTCTATCTGAAAAAAAATGAATAAACTGAGAATTGAATTTGTATCAAAATGGGAGGCCTTCAGAACATATCTTAAAAAAATTATACCATGTTAAAATCTGTAGCAGCTTTTGAGTGATCTCAGCAGTTTTAATCAATTGCTTATATAAATATAAATATTTATAAATTGTGAAAATATTAATATAAAAATAGCATTTTGATATGGCAGTAAATTTATGTAAAAAGAATTAAGGAATAAATGGGTGGTCGGATATAAAAGATAATGAGATTTTTATTTTTATTGTAACATGAAATACACAAATTTATGTCATACTTTTTATCTTATTAACAGATTGTGTAAATTTTATTTTCTTTCCTTTTCCCTCTCCTCTTAAGTTGTACCCTTTTCGGTGTTGTTTTTTTGTATGTAATAAGCATGAAGAAAAATAATTTTTTTAAAAAAAGAGACAAGAAAAGGGTAAAGCGGAAACCCTGCAGAAATGCGGAGTAGAGTCCCTAAGAAGGTGCCTTGTATGCCACTTTCCGCCAACTTGTACGCCTCCTTCAAGCAACTCCTGTAGCCAAGATGGTGCCAAATAGATTGCTCTGCTTTCCTTTGGACTACACCAGAGAGGCTGAGAGCAGCGTGGTATTGTTGTCTGGGCAGCCCAGGACCTCCATAGACACTGCCCGCCCAGGCAGTATCTGCAAAGGCTTCCAATTGGTGCAGATTCCATGTGGATTGTCATGTGGATTCAAAAAGACATCTCGACCACATCCAAACATACTGTAGATGAAAACCAGCACCTCCTCCACCCTGGGAAACCTCATGGCAAGAAGCATCTGACTGGATAGAGAACAGACAGGCAGACAGAACATTTTCCAAAATAAGCAGTAGTCTTCTGTTTTTATTTTCTTTTTGCAAAACAGGATAACAATCAAATTAAACTGTAGTTATCTGAAAGAAAAGGTGGCAAAAAGGAAATTACCACACACAGACCCCATTTCAGTTGGACAACTCATCCAAGCAAATATCCTTTCTTGTGTCAAATAACACATTTCCTACAGCGTCATTACACAAATGCAACATTTCATTTCACTCCAATACATTTTATTTTGTTTTCCCCATGTTCCCATTAACCGTGTCTTGCAAGTGGGGGTGGAAGTTTTTCGCTGGGACCCTAGTATGCAGGGAGCAAATTAGCTTTAAGCCTTCCTTCCCCATCCAAGAACTGCACAAATCCACCCCAGGGCAGCTATTATCTTCAGAAAAGAGTTCCCATTGGTGCAAATGGAAGTACCTCCTCATTAGAGTAACTGCAGCCTGGAAGGAGGGGGGGGGGAGGCAAATTTCATGGGATCACAGCTGAAGCAAGAAGGATAAACCTCCCCTCCCTGATTATTGTGGTCTTTATGAAAATCAGCACTTGCACTCTGTATTATTATTTTTAAAACTGCTGCTCATGCTGCATTTAACAATATATGCATTTAACAATATATTGTTCAGGTTTTCAGACCATGAGATTCTCCTTTACCTGAAGCTTATGGGTGTGCATCTCTTACTGAAATCAATGGACACAATGAATTTAAGTCCACAGTATTCAGTGGATCTACTCTGCATATGAGTTAGCTGGATACAACCAAAGGCAGCCTTATGGAGAGTGCATTGCAGGAATCGAGGGGTCACCAGCCGGTGCCTGCAAATTTGTCCTAGGGTGTGCATGCAGGGTCTCAGTAAAAATACCCTCAAAAATGCCCAACACACAAGAGACTGTTTGTGCTTCCTGCTCAGTGTTTGCTTGCACCAGGTCTACCTCTGCTGCAGGCAACAACCCCGCCTGAAACATCTCCACATTTCACTGAACGCCAGGATTGGACTCCCACCCTCCAATCCATTAAGAATAATGGAGAGGTGCCAAAAAGTATCACACACGCACACACCATTCTCTCTCTCTCTGGCAGCCATTTTGTCTTATGATGCCTCTACTGCAGCCATTTTGTGACTGCTGCCCATGGCACTTTCTCAAAATTCCAAATGTACCCACTGGCCCTAGAAGGCTGGTGAGCCTACAATAATCTGCTGTGTTTTACAGGTTACGAGGACATGGCTTTGTGTTGCTGGGCCCTGATTTATTTATTTAGATAGCTGATATGCAGCTTAATTACAACCATCTCTAAGCAGCGTACGAGGAATTGGTTTAATTGGTTGGAAGTACAAGATCAGATTTCAGTTGAAATGTCTGCTGGAACAATAGCAAATTTATTCAGTATACACTGGAAATTCAACAGAGACAGGGCCTGCTTGACCTCAACTGGAAGGGAGTTCCAGAAAACGGGGCCCACAATATTGAACCTGGTAGATACAAGCCATAAATCCGAGCCACTGGGGATCACTAACAGTGATTCCCCAGCAGACCTGAGTGATCAGGCAGGGATATAAGGGATCCAGTGGTCCTTGAGGCATCCTGGACCCAACTTGTTTAGGGCCTTGTAAATTAATACAGGAACCTTGAGGCTCAAAGGAGGTTTGCAGTTGGTTAATATAAGAGAGACAATAAAAAGCACCCAGGAGCCTCCATCAAGAAGGCAATTGTCCTTTTGTTCATTGGGTTAAATCAATATATGATGGGAGAACAGAAAAAGAAGTTTTTTTTAAAAAAAAAATTTATATATTCATATCCTGACAAAAGCTAAGGTAATAGGAAGTAACAAAAATGGTGATAAAAACTAGTGCAGCTAGCAATACTGTAGACGCCAGAAATTATATATCTCTCTATATAAAACACCACAGTTCTGTGTTTAATTGCTGCAGGACCTTTTTGCTTGAGACGTTAGATAAATGGCTAGCCTTCAAATTCAAAACTGCCATTTTGCAGCAGCAGAATATTAATTGGGGGTTCTTTTCCACTTAACATGTTTTTCATAAAGGTCAGACAACGTTTACTCACATTCCTGATGCGGGCCCAGTTGTTTGTTAATCAATTTTAAGCCGCTGGAAATAGCAATTTGTAGCCTACAAATTCTGATGTGTCTTAATTATGATTTGAGATCTGCTCTAGATATGGCTTCTGCTTTGTTGACAATGCCTGGATTTGGGGTTGCCTTCTTTCAACAGCCTTGATAGAAATATATACGGTAAGGTCTGGGCTACATGCTATGTGGATCATGGGGATTGCCATCCCCAGAGTGAGTCCCCAACCATCCATGCTGTGAAAAGGTACAAATTCTCATCACATTGCATTATTCCATTGAGAGTTTATCAGTCTCTGCTTCCTGCCATACAGATGGGAAATTCCGAAAAATCTCTTAAAATTCAATCCCCCCCCCCTAGGATGCCATGTTAGGCGTCCGATTTCCTGGCATGTCTGGAATTTTCTGGACATATGGCAAGCCTAGTTTAAAATGGTACGACACTGCTTTAAATGTATGGTGTGAATGTAGTCAATGGCAACCCCTAAAAGGAGTGGGGAAACATTGAAAGTGAAGATAACATTGTACCTATTATGGTCAGTTTGGAATCCTTAAGGTGTAGCCCAGTCATAAGACTTTGAATGCTGTCTTCTATCTGGAAAATCATAGTGTCTTGATATCTGTTGTTACTTAAGGCCAAACTTAACACAGCACTAATTGTGCAACTGCATATTTAGCATCTCATGACCCCAAAGTCCAGCAGCGGTCAAGACTTGGAATCAAGGGATGCTGACTTTCCAGCTATGGAGACAAACCAAGTGCAGAGGTCTGAGTCCAGTGCTGGAAATGGTGAAACAGAAGCCAAGGAACATAAGCTTCCTGTATCTGCATGGCCGGAGGCTGGAGCCTCTTGAGCACCTTCCTCTGAAGAACCAGAGACCTTCCCCAGGACCTCACCAGTTCAGAGGCACAGGGAGCAAATCAGAGGGTTGGCCCTTTAAGAAACTGTAGTTAGACACAAGGGGGTGCAGCCTGAGAGAGGTAATCAGAGAGCAAGAGCTTAAAAAAAACTCAGCTTGCTCTCAATCATTATGGAAGCAAGTGGCTTATTTGGAGCTATCCATGGTCTTGAAACTTTTGTCTTCTTGTCTGTAGAATTCAGCATTGGACCCAAAAACTACATAGTGGCACCATAACTTCTAGCAAAGCTTAGTTGCAACTGGTGGTTACTAGCAAAAACCAGGGATTATGAGAGTTGCAGTGCAGTAACATCTGGAGGGCCACAGCTGTTCCATCTCTGAGTCATGGTAATATCTAGTTTGACCTTCATATTACTTGCTGCACTCTAAAATGTAAGTCCATTATTGTGGCAGACTAAAATATAAATTCCTAACTGATAACTTTCCCCCTTGATTGTTTCATCCATTGTACTCTTGATCTGTTCTTCCATTATTTTTATTTTTGCATTCACAAATAATAAATAAAGCCATCTATTTTTTATCTGGAATCCTTAGAAATTCTGTTACACATACTGTTTGGGGATCCATTAACTACTGGAGTCACATTGAGCATTTTAGAAATATCACATCATTACGACTTATGTAAACAAGGACAGTAACATCCCAGAAAACCATTAAAATCAAATCTCATTAGTGTTTCTATTGCATAAATGCATCTGTTTAAATAATGGCTACAGGAACATGGTCGGATTCCAACCTGAGCCCAGATGCTGCTGCAAACAAGGTCAAAAGCAAGTGCTCAGTTGTGATGGGCAGAAATGTGGCTTAGAATCTCAAATTGCACAACCAGGAAACCAAAGCTCTACTGTATACAGTTCTACAATGTGTGCATTTCACTACACAGGGAACCTTTTCTTCCTATTTCCCCCTCCCCGTCTACAAATGCCCAAAGCCGCTCTGAAAAAAAGTCTGAAAATATGTGACTCCATCTCCAAGGTGGAGCAAATTTCAACCTCATTCTTCTGAGATTGTGCCAGAGTCCACAGGAAACCAAGTTGCCAGAGGGCAATTGTAGTCAACCAGGGATGGTCAGGGCTGGAAAACCGTAGATAGCTCCTAATAAGCAACTTGCTCTGAAAAGGTCTGGAGTCCAATTGGAGCACTTACATTTCATAGCCCAGACTACCCCTCAGGGCCTACCCCAGTCCTGGAGAATGGTGACGTCTTCCTGGCTTCCTGTAACTTCACTTCTTGCAGTGAGGGAACTGCCAGAAAGTCCTTGGAGCTGGATCTCAGTGTCTGGACTGAAGAATGGGGATGGAGATGCTCCTTCAGGTACACAGGGCCAAGGCCGTTTAGGGCTTTAATGCTAATAGTCATTGAAGAATAAGGCTATCAATGGCTCCTAGCCATGATGGCTGCGTTTTGCCTCCACAGTCGGTAGCAGCAACGCTTCTGAATACCAGTTGCTGGAAGCCACAGGAGGGGAGAGTGTTGTTGTGCTTGAAGGTTTACCTCAGGCATCTGGTTGGTCACTGTGACAACAGGCTGCTGGACTTCGGTAGATGCAAATGTAGAAATAATGGCTATAATTGAAATAGAAATATAATTTAAACAGAAATACACTACATCGCATTATAGTGGGGAAGGCAGTGACCAGGTGATTTATGTCCAGCACTGTCTTGCTGTCCAGGTCCTAACTGTAGACGGTCAGCTTCAAGGCTTTAACTGCTCTCCCTTCATTTGGCTGTCTTTCAACTGGATGAGCACCAGACAGCCTTTCAAACAAAGGACTCTCCTTTCTGACATAGGGCCCTTGGCCTCCTGCAAACCTCTTGCTTCCTTGGTGCTAGTAGCAAGTCAGGTAACTCGTGGTAGCATAGCTGTGTTGTAAAACTGTAACATGAGTAGCCTTACTCTGGCCCAGAGCAAAGACCCCCATCCCTAAATGCTAATTACTTAGGTATGGGGTTATCCTCAACATAATTTATGAACTAGCTCTCAATTAACCCGGCGAGTTCTCATTTCAACGGGGAAATGTCGTATTACTTCCATGATTAATTTTCTGAAGAGGGGAGATAATTCATGTTAAGAATAAGTGCCAGATATTTCATCTATTATTAAATTAAATTTAAGAACATAATACAAGAAGAGTTTTGCTGGATCAGACCCTACCAAGCCCAGCATCCTCTTACTTTCAGTGGCCAACCAGACGCCTGTTTATTTATTAAGTATTTGTACCATTTCTTCGCAAGAGCTGTAGCCAAAATAGGCTCATAGAAGAGCCACTTACACATACCAATAATAAGGCCTCGGGCCTGCAGTCTAAAAGACATGACACAAAAGGAAAAAGGAGAGAGCGGGAGAAAGGAGAGTGGAGAATCAAACTCAGACAGTAGTTCATGAAATGACCAGCTGGAATGGAAAAAGAGCCAAAATTTGCTGGTGGCTCAGCTGTGGTGGTGGAGAGGTTCTGCAGCCCTATCTCTCTGTCTTCTATAGGCTGGTACAATTGGCTATTACTAGTCAATCGTTGAGGGAAACAGGCAATAGCCCTCCCCAGCAACTGGTACTGAAGGTGCCCACTCAGTAGCCATTGACAGCCTCCTCCTCCTCCTCCTCCTCCTCCTCCTCCTCCTCCTCCTCCTCCTCCTCCTCCTCCTCCATGTATGTGTCTAGTTCCCCTTTAAAGTCATCCGAGTTGGTGGCCATCATCACATCACTGCTTGTCCTGAATCTCCCACTGTTCATTTCGGTTGGATGAGATTTTGATCCATGAGAGAGGAATGAAAGCACCTATCCACTCTTGTTGAATGGTGCCTAATTTTAAACACCTTTATCATGTACCCACTTGCTTGCCTGTTATAACGGCATTGCATTATTGGCAGTTTTGCTTTCCACCCCTTTCCTAACGATCCCTAGCATGGGATTTCCTCTTCCACAGCTGCCTCACACTGGATCCAAGTTCTCATTGAGCTATTCCCCCATGCCCCCCACTTCCTAGGCAATCACTGCCAGCTCACACCCCATAAGGGACTAGGCAAAGTTAGGATTTATTTATTTATTTTGCCTTACTTCCACTGAACCGCCACACTTGCTGTTTTCTCGTTTTATTACATTGCGTTGCATTTTTATGTGCGCTTGGCGTCTTTAGCTTAAGCCAAACTGTGACCTATAAATCACAGCCAGAATATATGATATCTTGGAATGCCTACAATTTAATTCACTTAAGCATTTTGTTGTCATACTGAGCTTATAGACTAATGCACTGAATGAGTAGAGTTGGTGGCTGCAATCCAGAAAAATTGTGGGCATGACGAGATCCCATAGCTGGCTATGAAAAAGCCAAGAACGGGCCTTTACCCTTCCGTAATGGACAACGGCAACCCTGTACTCTGTGTGCTTATGGCCAGTAATTTTTTTTAATGGAATGAGCAATTTGCATCGGGCCAGCTCATCCATCGAGTGAATGGACATTTGTCCTGAGCAGACACCCATCTGCCATTTGGGCAAGCACATTGGGAAGCTTCTTAGGGTTGTGCGGGGAGCTTCTACACCAGCAGAGACAGCTGGAAACATGCAAGGTTGGGTGAAGGGACACTTCTACCGCATCGAAACCTCCTGCTGTCTGACAGATTGGGGGTTTGGATTGCTCTGGCAAATGTTCCAAACAGGGCTGGTTTGAGGCAAAACAGAAAATGGTGTCACTGTGTCATTGAGGCTAATGAGTGGGCTGGCTCTGGTTACAAATGCTTTAGACTTCACAGTAATTTATCTTCAAAAAATTAAAAACCCACAACTACAAATATTCACAAGAGGAAATAAACATACCCATTATGCACAACTTATTTGAAGAGTCAATACAAAAAATAAAAGATAGAGAAGAGGAGAGAGGAGAGAGAGAAAAGGAGGCGAGACTGAGAAACAGATAAATGGAAACACATAGTGTAATTATAATATTCTCAACAATATTTGTGGCTCAGCGTTCTCCTGTATTTCATTGCACCAGTATGTGATTAAAGGAGTCCACCTTTAAACAAAATAATTATCCAACCACCTACCCTTACCCTAGAAATATTCATAGTTCCTTTCTCCTTCAGGCCTTTTCAGGGTTAACTAAAAAAAAAAAAATTCAATTCTGGCATTAGCCTTTATAACATGGTCTAAAACTACAAGATGGTAAGTAGATGTAATGGTGAGCTTTGATCTGCATCAGAATCCTTGAAAAACCAGACAATCTCAGTCTCTATTATTTATTTATAAAGTGGGAATAATTAGTGATCGTGGATAAAGGAAATGATGTCACATTAAGAGTGCTGAGGGATAAGGAAGGCCATCAATCTGGAACTAAAAATACCATAACATTAATTAAGGCTTAGATTCAGAAAAGTCTTACTGTCCAGAAGAGGCACTTACTGAACCCCTTTAACTTTATAAGCATATGAATAATTCTTACCGAATGGCAGCAGTCTATTCTTGAATAAGGATCTAAGGGCCGTGTCTTAACCACATCCGTGACTTCTCTAGCAAAACCAATGGTTGCTAATGGCTGGAAGGTTCGTTAATTTAAAATCCACAGCCTTAGTCACTCACTGCACAGCAAATCAATAATACTGCATGTTTAATCCCCCCTACCCACTTTTGAAGGTTTTTTTTATGGGCTTCAAATCTTTCTGTGTTTTGTACATGTTCTAATTAATTTGGAGAGCTTCCTCGAGTGATTGTGGAAAGGTGGGATTAAAATGTTTTAGGCTACCAGCCTAAACACAATGTATTTTCTTCTTCTTCTTAACATAGCTAGAGCCAGGGATTCTCAAATGAAGCAGAAGGATGGGAGATTTAAGACAGAGAAAAAGAAGCCTTCACACAGGACATTATGAAAACTATGGAATTTGCTACTGCAAAATGTGGCAACCTGGGGAGCTTAAAAGGGGCATTAGACAGATTCATCACCAAATGGCAACTAGTCATGATGGCTAAGGTCACAATTGTTTCTCCAGGACCAGAAGGAGCATGCCACGAGGTAGGGATGGGCACATCTGTATTTTAGTTTCTCTCAGTTTCTTATTTTTCCAAGTTTAAATTCAGTTCTCTACATTTCTAGATCAGTTGGCAATATCTTTTTTAAAAAATGATCCTCCTGAAAATTCCTCGGCACTTTAGTGTGAATTTCTCCTGCTAGGTTCATTTTTGCAAAGCAATTCCTACCATATAATATGTTTTTCCCCCTTCTGTATGTTATTTTCAGTGACATCTGCATTTATCTGCACGCTTTATCCATAGCTGCCAAGTTATCCCTTTTTTACAGGGATTTTCCCTTATGCTGAATAGGCTTCCTCGCGAGAAAAGCGAAAACTTGGCAGCTATGTTTATCTGAAAGTGTGTTGTTTTCTGTACACATTGCTTGGCTTGAGAACCGCACTGCAAAATTCAGATAACTGAGAACTTGGAAGGTTGTCTGTGTTTTGGCCTGTTATTGTGGCCAGTGTTGAAAACAGGATGAAAGGCCAAATGGGCTTTTGGTCTATGCTTGACTGTAGCAGTCCATTGAACAGTGGAGGGGACACTGCCTCCCATATTTCAGTCGCCCCAAGCCAGCTTCCACCTGCCTATCTCCTTAATTCCAACCAGTTCAAGAGGTGGTCATAACTTTCAGCTCCCTCCTCCTTACACTCAGTGCTGCCCTTGTAGAACTTAGCAGGGAGGATGATGGGGACCAAATGAGAATTAGTTGCTTCTGCTTCTGGGTCCACCTAGTGTTGGCCTCCTGCCTCCCTGCCTCCCACCCTACCATCCTCAATGAAACACCAGTCACCAGCACCATAGGATCAAGAAAATATCATGCAGATTTGAAAAGCCATGGAGTTTGGGGGAAGAGGAGAACAACCCCAAAGGCTACTTGGTTTCTTCCATGCCCATCTCCCAGATTAATTAAATATGGCTTCTCTCTTTTCAAAAGAGGACCCAACATTTTCCATTCCTGATTTGTTATTGCCCCCCCCCCATGTGATTTTCTTTCGTTATAAAGCTGAAAAGCCAACAACATCTGTGCCTCAACTAGCGGTGCTGCCATACCAGGAGCAAACAGCAGCAAACGAGACTTTCAAGTGCAGTCTTGAAATAGAACCTTTGACAAGTGCAGCAACATCCTTGGAGATGAAAGAGTTGTTTGCATTTGAATCAGGAGCAGGATCAAAATATCACGACGGAGGGTGAAGATCCTCCAACCCTCTACTCAAAAAAACAAAACCCCAACCTAGACTTTCTTGTTGAACAACAATGTTGCATAACTCTAATACTTCCCACTCTACTCTGAATTATGTATTTAAATATCTTTCCTTCCTTCCATCCATCCATCTATAATGCTTTGCAGATGAAGAATAAAATATGTATTCATTTCAAACTAGGGACAGATGGAGAAAGAAAAGATCTTGACATTCATGAAGAAAGGCAAATTTGCAAAGAGATATGGCAGTGAGTGAAGGAACAAAGTGTACAGATGCTTCCTCTCCCCTTTGTATAAATACATATTTACAGAACAGCTTATATGGAGGAGGATGTGCCATAGGGCCAGGTGAGACAGGGTGATGGATGGATAGGGCACCAGCGTGTGGGAGACAGGCAGATCCATCTTTCAGAAGGAAAGGGCACGTAGCTCAGCAGCCTTGCAAGCAAGAGGTCCCAGCTGCAATTCCCGGCACTTCCACGGTAGGAATTCCTTTCTGAAACCCCGGAGATCCACTGTCAGTGTAGACAGTACTGAGTTAGATGGACTAATGGGAACTTATTCAGTGTAAGGCAGCATTCTAATTTCCTATGTGTTCGAAAGAGGAGAAATGTGAAGGAAGTGGTGTATGGGTGCCACAGGTAGCACAGAAAGTGAGAGTTTGTGGCACACCTGGACAGGAGCAAGGCAGGATCCTATGTACCTGGTTGTAGCACAAAGCCAAGTGTACACTCTCAACCTCTCCTGCCCTGTGCTGCCTGTGGTTTGATTTCTGGCTCAAGAGACTGCAGACAAAACCACCTAAATGCACAGACAGGGGGCCCTGCAAATACACTGTCGCATAGGGATGGGCAAATACAGTATGCTGATTTCAGTTTCTCATTGGTACAATCTTTAGTTTAGTCCTCCCAGGGCTGGCCCAAGATACTTTGGCGCCTGAGCTGAACCACAAAATTGACAGGACCCCTCCACCAGAGAAGAAGGGGTGGGTGAAGATCTGCCAAGCTATTTAAAACACACTTTTTAATGTTATTTTCACTGACTTCTGTTTTTGTACACATCGCTTGGCTGGAGAGTTGCATCACAAAATTCAAAAAAAGTACAAAATTGGAACGGTGGTTGTGTGCCGGTTCACGTATTGCTTCGGAAAGCATGAATTAGGTATGTTCATCTTTCACTGTGAGATGAATCAAATTTCCCTCCATACCCCTAGGTATGCATTGGAGCCATTGCATCCTTTGGACTTGGCTTTGTGGCACACCTGCCAGAAAGGCCTGCCACTGCACAAACCAGAAGGAAACCATGCCTGCCCCTTCTGTGAACTGGCAGAAGAAACTGCCCTTTCATGTATTTCAGCCCTAAGGACAGAACCAGACACAGCAACAAATGTCAATTTTCTGCCAGAAGCAGCAATCCCACAACCCGTCTCCCCTCTTCTCCCTGCAAGGCTTAGTAGTTTCAGAAACTGCTCCACAGTCACATTATGCACCAAGTGTGGTGATGTCACATGCTTCAGAAAGGAATCATTGATTTTCTATAGTTGTTATACTGCATTTATGCTACATTTTACTGCATGTCAGTTTGTTTATTTACAGTATTTATAGCACACTCTTCATTGAATGTTTCCAATCCCAGAGCGTGGAGCAAAGTAATAAAACTGAGAAAAAACAATATACTGAAATACACAAAAAATACACATTCGTGTATATAGGGCTAATAAACAACACAACAAATCTGTCACAAGCTGGTCAAACAAAATTACAACAACCTAAATCAAAATTTCCAATTAAAAAAAATACAGGTTGTGTTTTTGTTTTGTTTTTTGCTTTGTGGGCCTCCTAGAGAACTCCCATTATGAGGTTTTTGTAATATAAAACCAGTTAATTAATTAATTAATTGAATTTCTATATAAATTCTGGCAACAAGTCCTCTTTTGGCATCACATCTCGTTCTGCCCTTGGGAACCACTCTTTAAATTCTCAGACAACAAAGGGCCTATGGACAGTTTAAAGACTTACAATGCAATCCTAAGCCTGTTTATTAGTTCAATGAATGGACTCAGGGATCCTTTCCCTCTAGTATGTGTAGTTAGGATCATAGCCTAATAGATTTATCATGGCCTAAAGTTAACTTACATGGGCTAAAGCACATTCCAGCAGATGCACAGAATGTTTCTGTCAGTGGACAGATATATGTGCACATCATGCCATACTTTTAAAGCTCATGTCTTCCCCCAAAGAATCCTGGGAACTGTGGTTTATTAAGGGTGCTAGGAATTGTAGTTCTTCAAGGAGTATTATATAATAGGAGTTCACTTTTTGAATACAGTAATAAGAATTATATGTCAGGGGGGGGCATCAGGATTTTAGAGATGCTTAGGTGGGGCATGGCCCAAAAAAGTTTGGGAACCACTGGCTTATGGGCTCCTCAGAGGCATCTAGCTGATCACTGTGAGAATGGAATGCTGGGCTGGATTGGCTCTTCCTATGTTCAAGACCTCAATGACACAGTGACACCATTTTCTGTTATGCCTCAAACCAGCCCTGTTTGGAACATTTGCCAGAGCAATCCAAACCCCCAATCTGTCAGACAGCAGGAGGTTTCGATGCGGTAGAAGTGTCCCTTCACCCAACCTTGCATGTTTCCAGCTGGCTCTGCTGGTGTAGAAGCTCCCCGCACAACCCTAAGAAGCTTCCCAATGTGCTTGCAGTTGGTGGCTGCATTCTTAGGATTTTGCCACCTTATTATGTAGCTTGTGCAGACCTCTCTCTCTCTCTCTCTCTCTCTCTCTCTCTCTCTCTCTCTCTCTCGGTGCATCCATCATTCTTAATTGGCTACTAACGCAATCCAGTTTGATGACTTATTTGGTAGGTCCAGTGGCTGCTGAGCTAGCAACTCTGCAGTGCTATTGAATGTTCATGCATTTATTTCTTTCGCAGAGAAACCAGACCAGAGATTGCTCATTTTTCTTTGCATATGCGAATCTAATTTGGGGTATAGGAATCTAGAATGCTGACTCATGTTCTCCACCTCCCCATCCGTCCCAATGCTACACTTGCCAGTTTTGCAAGACACCTTTTTATTATTTGGAAGTTTAGTTAATACAAACATTTCAGAAAGTGCAATTAAAAGTCGGCAGGCTCCACATGCTATGTAGAGTGACACTTCTTTTGAAAGGCTTGGGTGATATCGAACCTCAGAACTCTGTATGCCATTTCACAGAAAATTGTGGGGGGTGGGGGAGAGAAGTGAAGAAATGGAATTTGTCACAGATCCCAGCTTTGTGAGGATCAGGTTCAATTTTTTTTAAAAAAGCAAGTTTCAAGCCTTTATGATTGAAAGCTTGAGGGCAATGCCAGCCTCTTGCATTAGCTCAGTGTTTCCCAAACTTGGGCCTCCAGCTGTTTTTGAACTACAATTCCCATCATCCCTGATCGCTTCAGCCACAGCATCAAGGATTTGTTCAACTACACATGTTCCAATGTGATACATGCTATACCACCTGCCAGCAGTGCCCTTCTGCTTTCTACAGGTTTTTGCAGGCCACAGATCAGTCTCCATGCAAAGGAATATTTATATTTATTTATTTATTTATTTATTTATTTATTTATTTATTTATCTATCTATTTAATTATCTTTATACTGTCCTCTCACAATATATCAGAGCAGTGCACAGCATTTTTTTTTTAAAAAACCCAAATATTAAAAGCAGTACAGAATCAGGCACTGATTTGACATCAGAAATAGCAACATTCCAAAACCACAACAGGGACATTAACTCCCATGGGACTTTCTATTGCTGGCCTGAAAGTTGCCCTGGCCTGAAAGTTTTTAAAGGGAAACTCCAGCCTAGTGCTGCTAAATGATAACTATCCATAAATGTGATTCTATCTGTTTAGGTTTGAATTGAGATAATGGTTTCCTGCCAGATTACAACACTTGGCTCACCCAACAGTGTTGGGATGACTATGTATGGAGGAAGCACAGAGGAGTTTCAGGAAAATCCAGCTGTTGGGGTTTGCACACAGTTCAAGCACTGATTCTTGTCAGTCATAGTACAAGGACCAACATCACAAATGATGCCCTTAATTAGAGCTGTTTGATCATGTCCTTAACTTCTTTGGTGGCAGCAATGCCCTCAGAAGAATTTTCCTGGCCTGACCAGAATTATAGCCTCTTGAAAGGTGCAAACTGGAAAACCCTCCCTTTCACCCAGGAAAGCTATTTTGCACGTGCTCAGGAACACTTTGCCTTTAAGTTCTTTCAAGATTTCTCGGGGAGGGTCAGGAACTCTGCACATGCTCAGATTAAGTCAGATCTGCATTTGTCAACAAAAGAAGGCAGACGGATCTGCACAGGCTAGAGTGCCCTCTGCAAGCACCCAGAGCCGAAGAGCTGGAAGCGCGTGGGCTCCCAATGTCACTTTTGCACTCCCGTAGAAACAGGTTTATTCTTAGTAATATTATATAAAAAGAGCAGTGGAAGTAGCCAGATTCAGTCAGTTTGGCTTAAGCCCGGGAGAGGGATCCTGCAGGCTGGAACAAACAACAGAGAGGGAGAGACAGAGAGGTAAAGGAAGCTTGCCTAGCGGCAATGCCCGCTGCACCTTGCAGGCTTTGCAGTCAGGCTGTGGCCGAGCGCGCGCTGGTATTTCGAATGATCCCCGGATGGCGCGCGCTCCGCTCTTTGCAGAGGGAGGGAAGGAAGGAAGGAAGGAGGGAGGGAGAGGGAGGAGGGGGAGGCTCCTTCTCCGTCCAGCAGCAGCAGCAAGAGGAGGGAGGAGGAGGGGTCGCTTTTGGAGAGGAAGCGAAATGAAGGAGCCAAGCAGGAAGCCCAAAAGAGTTCGCCTGAAAAAAGAGACCAGCAGAGTTATAAAGGCAGCGGAGGCGGCCAGAGTTTGCTTGCAGTCCTCCCCGGGTTTTGCCTTGCAAAAATAAGAACAGTCACAGCAGCAGCAACAGAGCCTTCCTGCACCCCCCCCACCTTCTTTGCCTGGCTGCCTGCTTCCTCTTCCAGCACCCGGGGGGAGAAGGACAGCTCCCTTTGCACGTTGGCACACTCTGCGCGCGAGAAATCCCCAGCAAGCCGCCTGAAGGGGAAGGAGGCGGCGGCGGCGGAGGTCACCGGCGAGCAACAGACGCGGCGAGCTTGCCGGGCACCTAACTCAGCCCTTGCAGGCGCCCAAAACTCCCGCTTCCTCCAGAGCTCCGCTCTCACCTTGTACCTGCTTGCAGTTGCCTAGTCGGGGAAGACGACCCCCTCCTCCCCCAGTCCCACAACCTGTCGGCCTCGGGGGGTGGATCTTGAAGCAGGCAAAGCAGAATGTACCAGGGACACATGCAGGTAAGAGGCAGCAGGAAGCGAGCTTTGTAAAGGGTGGGAATCCAGGCTCCAGTTAAGTTTCTCTGGGGTGGGTTGGGGTGGGCAGGGGGACGCATTGCCTGCGCCTCGCGCAACAGGTGGACCGGGCAAGAGCCGCACTTCATGAAAAGGAGGCTGGTGGCTAGAGGTTGCAGCAGGTGAACTTTGCAACTAACTTCGGGGTCTTGCCCTGGACGCCGGTTGGACCGGTGAGCTTTACGCACCAGGTCGGCCCTTCCCGGGAAGACAAAACCATCTAGGAAAACAGCTAGTGGAAATCCGACAACCACCCCACTGCCTCTCCTTTCCAGCGCCTGCTTTCAAGGCATCCTTGCATGTATGTCAACTGAAGGGCAAACAATAAGAAGCGCTCTCCCTCTTTACTTTTCTTTGTGCGGTGGTGGGCTTGGCTTTGCAAAATCCGCAGGAAAACCTCGCGCACAAACTCTGGCCCCTGTGCATGCTCTTTTTCCCTCTGCCCCTTTGTGGATAGAGGTTCTGCGCCCTCAGAAGCGCATCTGGTTCCCCGGCCGCTGTTTGGGGATGTGCTTGTTTTGTCTCTCTCACGCACATCGCCGAGCTCCTCTTCCTCTTCCGCCTCCTCTCCACGTTAAACGGGCGGCGCCTGATCTGGCCCAGCAAAAAGAGTGAATGAATGAATTGCCCGGGGGCGGGGGTGAGAGAAGCACAGTGCTTTTGCAAAGGTTGGAATTTCAAACGCACGTCTTCCAACATTTCTAGATAGAATCGCTGCCTCCGGCTGGTATCGATCCATGAAAGGGGGTATCGCTGCCTCCGGCTGGTATCGATCCATGAAATAGCCCTGAAAGGGGAGGATGCTGTTCTCCCTTGGTACGCTAGGGATGGTGGCTTTAACCTTGACTCCCTTTCTTCCTTCTTCACGTGGTCCTTTTCCCTTAAAGAAAACAGGTCTTATTGTGGAGGGAGTGCTGAAATATTGAGCCCCTTGCTTGGTGCCTCCACCCCCCCATGCAACCAAATCTAATTTCTTGGTTAACTTCCTCTCCCAAAAGAAAACAACAACAACCCACTTTTAAAATAATCTCTAGTATGCATCCAGATTGATATTTTAACATGCATGAATAGGAAGGATAAGTACAGAGAGCAGAAAGGGAAAATCCTTGCCTTTCCCCTTGTTTTTGGTACTTCTGGCTGAATTAAGGGCTTGTTGATCAGCCTTTTGCCCACGTCAATGTCAAACCACAGGCGTGCATATGTAACGTGACACATGAAAGTTAAATGAGCATCCTGACTCAGCACTTCTCGCTTTATAAAACTAGATGCTGTAAGAACTCTTCATGGTCACTGAATTGGCTCTGTAATTAGTGTGTGTATATGTGTGTATATATATATATATATATATATATATATATATATATATATATATATATATACTGTGCAGCTCAGCAATATTTAAGAGCTAGGGAAGGCCTGGACCGAGAAATTCAAGCACAGTTTAATATTAAAGAGCACAAATAAATGTTGATTTCATTTTATACCTTAAATCAGGGGGAATACACATTGCCCTGACCACTGAAATCATGTTACCCACTAACCTGTACCTCTTCAGACTGATCTACAAGATAGTTAAGGGTTAGTTCGTGGTTTGAAAGCTGCAGTTCAAATCATGGAGTTACATGGAATAACTTGCAATAAAGTCAGTGCACAGGATCAGGTCGCAAACTAATTTATGTTAATTTCATTTCAACAGGAATAAAGGTATTTTCACTTAACTGGATTGGATTCAGTGTCTAGCATTTGTGCATCTGCAAACTTTGTGCTGGCATAGTACATACATAGTACATAGTACATACTGGAAACTGCACACTTCATATAAGTGCAGAAAGGAGGCGTTACGTTAATTAATAGTAACGTGCCCATTTGTTTAACCAAGAAAAGCTCGCTTAAAGCTTTCCTTTACGAGATTTGCATCTAGGTGTGCAGATTTGGAAATTGTTCAGGCTATAAACAGTTGGTAATGATAAGCTGTTTCGAGTCATAAAATATACATTTGGCATTTGTCTCGTATCTAGAATAGGCTCAGCGAACAAATGTCTAATTAAATGATTAGAAAAAGTTTGCTGGCCACTTGTCCTCTTTAGTTTTAGCTTTATTTATATATTATGTATTTATGTAGACTTATAGGCAGTGATCCTTGACTCGTTTATTTGAAAATGAAAAATATTTCTGAATAATTTTGTTACGAGCAAATATGCTTAGGGTCCCAGCTTTAAGTACTTTCCTTTCTTATGGTTGACCCAATGTAAAATGTTTTTTTAAAAAAACCAGAGCAGTTTTCCCATCCATGTGTACACCTTTTTTTTTAAGTTCTCCTTTTTATGATTAACACAGTGTGTATGGGGGGCGGGAATAGGCAGAGCTAATTAATCTATAATGTGATATTTGCTTGAAGGTTTCTTTTCCCATCATTTCCACCTTTTCCCATCATGTATGTCCACCTGTGATGTTGACAGTAACAATTTTGTAAAGCCTTCCTCTGTTGTTGTTATTTGCTGAGCTTTGTTAGCCAGCTACAGATTTTATTTGAAAATTTTATTCAGTTCCTCTTTTCACGTAATTCAAAATTATGTCTCCTGTTAGGAAAAATTAGTTGTGGACCTTTAGAACAAGAGGGTCCAATTTAAAGGATGATTGGGACTTGAGGGTTAAATGTTTGGCTCCAAAAGTCGTTCAGCAAAGGAATGAAGGACAGCAGAGATGTTGTAGAAGATTTCAAGAAGGGTAAAATAAATTGGAATGCCTTGGGTATAAAATCTGATACATTTGAGCTTAACTTACAGTTTATTGGCCTGCTTTCTAAGCCTATCTTTCTGGTCATGTTGAAGCCAGCCAGATCAAATCGGCTTACATTGCCTTTTGGAGCTTTTAGGCTCTTTCATTTAAAAAGTGTCCTGGTTTTGGAGAGAAAGGCAGCTCACAACTTCCACAATAGCAGTTGAGTTTTGTTTTGTGTTTGCTTTGATGCTCTAGGGTCAAATTGCATGTGATGCAGGAGATCTGTAACTGGATCTCCTGGTGTTATTGTTATTATTATTATTTTTTTAAAAAACCTTTAAAGGTGCTGTGGTGCACCATCAATTTGGGTTGGCTGTACTCCCCTGCAAGCAGCTGTTAGCCCCACTGGGATGGGGTGGGGGTGGGATAGATGGATAGTTATATTGTGCATAGGAAGCTGCTTTATCTTTAATAGTGCATCAAACTATTGGTCCATCTAGCTGCATTGGCTCCCGGTGGAGTACAGGATCAGGTTTAAGGTGCTGGTTTTGACCTTTAAAGCCCTATGCGACTTGGGACCCTCGTACCTACGGGACCGCCTCTCCTGGTATGCCCCGCGGAGGACCTTAAGGTCCACAAATAATAATATTCTGGAGATCCCGAGTCATAAGATGGCTAGATTGGCCTCTACTAGAGCCAGGGCCTTTTCAGTACTGGCCCCAACCTGGTGGAACGCTCTTTCCCAGGAGACCAGGGCCCTGCGGGATTTGTCTTCTTTCCGCAGGGCCTGCAAGACAGAGCTTTTCCGCCTGGCCTTTGGGTTAGACTTAGCCTGACCCCTGTGTTTTTCTCCCTCATGGCTTGGATTTATGGCCTACTTGAAATGAGGCTGCACTTTAATTTTAATACTGTATTTTAATCTGTATTTTAATTAATTGTTTTTATGTTTTATTGTAATTCTGTTGGTGTCAGCCGCCCTGAGCCCGGTTTTTGACTGGGGAGGGCGGGGTATAAATAAAAATTTATTATTATTATTATTATTATTATTATTATTATTATTAGTGTTGTCTACACTGGCTGGCCAGAGACTCTCCAGGATTTCAGGCAGGGTTCTTTCTCAGCCGTAGCTGGAGATGCCAAGAATTGAACCTGGGACCTTCTGAATGTAAAGCAGATACTTCGCCACTGAGCTGTGGCCCACCCTTGTTATGCCGGTGGATGCAGCTTTCGGCGGGAGAGATTTTGATTGGCAAAGCAGCATGGAAGGATAGAATCAAACATTCTCTTTCTACTGTCCTGCGCGTGTCAACTAACTCCCCTTTCCCCATCGGCTGCTTTTAAGCTTCCCGAAAGTGTTGGGAATGCTGATCATGGCTTTCTTACATTTTCTGTGATCCACGTGTTGGGGAAAGTGTGAAACACTTCTCTGAGGCTACAAAGTTGCTCTAGAAGTCTTGTTGTTGCAGCAACTGATTGGGGCGTGCGTGGGAAGCTGTTTTGGCCATTTACAATGAGCATTTGTGCAATTGTATCTCAGCTTAAGAAACTGAACTACAAGAGCCTTTTACCCTGGCATGCAGCCCCTTTACTCCTTTCCTTCATGGCATGTCTTGATTAGCCAAGAAATCTCTAACTAACCATAGTTTCCTGTGTCATCTAAACTAGGAAATCATGGTAGCCAAGTTTGGGACAACCTAGGATCATATACCATAGGCTGAAGTCGGTTTAAGATCCAGGCTTGTTCTGAAGTTGGTAGTCATAGTTTCCTGGTTCAGACAAACTGAGAAACTGTGGTTAATTAGGGACCTGCAGAAATGCAGGTCCAGATTTTACAATCAAAGCCTTACAGTGCGTATGGACAGGCATTGGCATTTTGCCCATGGACGTTTCACCAATTAAGTCCCTGGTCATCTGGGAGGCATGGGACTTTCTTGGCATGACAGCATGAGTCTGGCACGGCCCCTCGTGGGGCCCCTGGCTGGCTTAGCTCTCCAAGACCTGGGCCAAGTGCACAGGCTTGTTGGTTACACCTTTGCTAGGCAGTCCTCCACACCAGCATTTTGCAACCAGAATCGGCCCCTGGATGCTGTGAGTTTAAAGGGCTGAGCAGAGGGACTTGCATGGCCATCCTCCCTCTGACTGATTTCTGGTTCAAAATAGCTGCCCTCTCCTTCTCCCTAATCTGCTTGTCTGCTTGCAGTGGGAAATAAACGCTTAACCCCACCTCACCCCATAGAAAAGTAGCTTGCATGAGGTTGTCAGTTCTGAGCAGAAAGAGGGGAAAGTGTTAGGCACCCCCCCCCACTTGCTGAAGCCTTACATCACCAATTTTGGTTGAAAGAGTTCTTGTGAATTGCTCTGGCATTTAGAAATGAAGGATGGAATAGACATCTTTAAAACAAATGAACAAATGTAAGGGTAAAAAGACATACACTGTGTTAGGTTTGGGCACCACAACCTATTCCAGACACAGAATCATGTATACCAATTTCCTTATGGTAATTCTGCAGAACAAGGACCAGGCAATCATGGCTCATGCACTGAGAAATACATTGTGCAGATCAGGCAATCACGGATATGTTCGTGATTGTGGCGGCTAAAGAAAGTGCCACTACAATTGCAAGGAATTACTTCTGGCCTTACCAGAGATCAGCCAGCTCACACAATATGATTCTCCATTTGAAATAATGGCTTCCTGGTCCTCCTTTGCCAAGGTGCCATCACAATATACCTCCAGCCTTCTCGACTTGGATTCCAAATACATCACTGAGTGTCATTAAAACCAGCAGGACTTACCTCCAAGCATACTTTGGATCCTAAGATGTTAACTTAGGGAAGTTTAGGAGAAAGAAAGGCTCTCATCCCCATATCTTCTCTGGAGCCCCCGTGCCCCCTGAAAAATCTCTCTGAAGCACCAGGGCCCCTCTTGAACAATATGGGGATGGGGCACTGAGGACTGCTGTTGGAAGATGGATTTGCCCCAAATCATTCACAGAAACAATCCATACTGTTCAAGAGGTACCTCATCCCACAGGGTTGAGGAGGGTCCCTTGACCCACTGAGGAGGTTCTTCTGGGGGTGTAGGTGGTTGCAGGGTGAGGAGGAGATGTGAAAGTTTCCTTCCATGAAGTGCCTTATCTTAAGATCCAAGCCAATGTGTTTCAGAGCATGAAGCATAGGGTATTTCATAAAGCATTTGTGAATGCCCCAAGCTCTGGGCAGTGTACTTTGGTTCCTTTGTATAATCAAAGCTGTAGACCTTTGTTGAACCCTCAATTCAGATTTATTAGATCTTTTAACTTAGGGATGGCCCGTTCAATTCAGTGGGAGTTCTTTAAAAATAGCTGTTGGCTGCATTCAGATGTCATTCTTTGGATCTTGCAAACCATGGTTAGAAGGTTCATGAATGAGCTTGGTGCTCCCTCATCCCCTTCCACTTCCCTCCTCCTCTCTTGCACAGGGCTTTAACAAATTACTTTCTGGTTTAATAAAACCATATTTTGCATTGTGCCCAAAATGTAGAGCCAACCCTGGTTTGCAATCCCAGTGCTGAAACCATGGTTTGCCAGTTCAGCTTTAAAAGCAAGCTAGCATTTCATTAAACCAGGAAGTTGTTCATCAAGCTGTGTGTGAGGAGCGGTGAAGGGGAGGGGAGTGGGAAATAAAGGAACACAGCTTGTTTGTAATCCTGCAAACCATGGTTTGAAGGGTCAGAAACCTGATGTTTGGATGCTGCTGCTGACACTATTGCAATCCTTTTCTTTCCTTAAAGATCTTTGGAATCTTTTCATTATGTTTCCACAAGCAGCCATAATGCACTGTGCGTTTAGAGAGACAATTAGTGAGGCAATTAGCGAGACAGTACGATAGGCTGAAAAGCTGCACCTCGAGTATACTGATTAGGACTGCAGCCCCGCTACATATAGGTTGCCTCTAGCAAAGAAACGACTCGCACTCACCGTCAACGAACAACTATTATATATCAAGGAATATGTAAAAAGCACACATTGGAAAGCAATGTGCATATCTATTTGCGTATAATGTGCATGATAAAAACTTTTGGTGTAGAGAACTAATGCAAAAAGCCTTCATAGGAGGAGTCTATGCCTTGGTGGGAAGTCTGCTTCATAACCTTGTTTTCAGCTGCTCCTTTGACATCCTGGGGGTGGGGGTCACACTCAAATATCCAAATGCTCCCACAGGCCTTACAAAGTTGATGGCCCCTGGTGTGTACAGTAGAGAACAAGATGGACAACCTGGCTATCTGACCTGGCCTAAGGAAGTTTCCGATGTTCCCATAGTAATATGAGCAGATGAACTACAGATACAATTGAGAAAGAATTTCAACCAGAAAT
Organism: Zootoca vivipara; assembly: GCF_963506605.1. Lineage (NCBI taxonomy): Eukaryota > Metazoa > Chordata > Lepidosauria > Squamata > Lacertidae > Zootoca > Zootoca vivipara. The sequence continues at coordinate 10,922,855 of NC_083280.1, forward strand.
CAGACTAGAGTAGGCATGTGCCCTACTTAACAGATGACCGTTTTCTGTTTCAAGGGCTGTCAGGGGACAGCCCTCTATTTGAAGATCTGCATGGACTCCTTAGAGATCTGAAGGAGTTGGAAGAGCTCTCTGGTCTTGTTTAAAAATAATGTTCCATAAGAAAGAAGAGTAAGAACCTCAAAGTTGCCCATCAACCATAATCACATGGACTGAGCAAACAGAGACTTTCACGTTTCCACGTTTCCCCCTCACTATGGTGAGCAGGATTATATTTCTATTTCTATCATACTGATTATGGGCAGATCTGTGTCCTCTTTTGTGTGTGTGACATGTTGCCCCCCACTTTTTGGCAATGCATGAGTGGCTACCCTAAATCAGATGGATTCTTGTAACTCACCCCAAAGCTTAAGGATTATTGTGGAAAAGGCTCCAGTTCCTTCTGGAGATATATATATATCTGGATGATGGAACTCAGAGGGGGTTATTTCTTACCTATTAAAGCCAAATGATTAGTCTTCACACTTGAGACTCCACTCCTGCAGATGTACTCTCGGTGATGGTCTGAGCAGTAAATTGACAAGAAACTCCTGGTAGTGAAAGTGTGCTCTTAAGGCAGAGGACTGCAGAAAATACAACTTGTGTTGATCTTCTTTTTTAAAAAAAAAAACACCAAAATGACAGAGGCATCAGCTGTCTGACTAATGGTTTGAGAAATAGATTTGGACATGGAACCAACTACATAGTTAAATGAATGTAGTCATCCCTGCAGCAGTATCTATGTGTGTGTGCATTTTTAAGGATGTCATAAAGAACAAGTTGCTGCAAAAATATAATAAAAAATAAAAAAATCACACAGACCCAGAGCAAAATCACATCTTTGAAAGCTATAACATAGGCAAAAACAAAACAAAACCCTAGAACCAAGCAGCCCTGAGAAATCTCGAGTAACGACTGGAAGGCGTCTTTGCCGATCCTTAATAGCAGGGATGCATAAATTCCAAACTCCACTGAAATTTTCTTAGATCATGTCTGTGCCTCCCATTCTTTTCTCTTCGAAGCACTGGGAGGTGGCGGGAACAGCTTGAAATCGCTTCATGTCCCAAGACCATCTTCAGACAATTACTTCATTTTGACAACCACGTAATGCACTTTACTTCCCAAGGGATCCCCCTGAGAACCAATTCAAAGTTGTAGAAGGAATAGGTATTTGCTATGGCCACACATTAAGCCGCATTTCTAGACCATGTCGGGAGTCTATCAGTGGGTGGACTTGAAGCTGGCTGGGTTATGTATTTGTTCTTTGTCTGTATGAGCTCTATGGCTCTGTTCAGCGATTCATTTTTCATTTGTTTTGTTTTATTTAAATATTTATAAACTGTGCTCTCATAGAAAATAGAACCGGGAGATGTACAACTTAAAAACACAGTACTGCAGTAAAACCATCAATAAGAAAAAGATTCACATTTCCAAAGGTCTGTCCGAATAGTGCAGTTTTTAAAAGACGCCAACCTCTGCTTATAAACCTCCAAGGAAGGAGAAGCCCACAAGGTCCTGAGGGAAACTGTTCCACTGTTGAACAGCTCTTACTGTCAGAATGTTTTTCCCCCCTGATGTTTAGTTGGAATCTTCTTTCTTGTAATTTGAAGCCATTGGTTTGGGTCCTACCCTCTGGAGCAGAAGAAACCGCTTTCTCTATCTTCCAAGTGACAGCCTTTTAGATATTTGAAGGTGGCTATCATATCTCTTTTCAGCCTCCTCTTTTCCAGGCTAAACATATCCAGCTCCTTCAACTGTTCCTTGTAAGGCATGGTTTCCAGACCCTTCATTATCTTGGTTGCTCTCCTCTGCTCACGTTCCAGCTTGATGGATCAAGGAGTTGGTGAGCCACTGAGGGGAGAGTGAGGGACTGTCCTCTCTAAAGTAGGACAAGTGGCTACCCTATATGTGGGATAGTCCTAAAGAATATTCTTTTGTTGAGGTCTCTCCCCACCCACCCCAACTCCCTGCAATGGATCTCCCTCTGGGCCTGAGATTGGGATTTCTAAGCAGATCCCAAGGTAAGGATACCAGACATTCTAAGCATCACTGCTTGCAGTAATTTATCACTTTGTGGCATGTATTCCATGACTAAACAAAAAACAGGCTCTGAAATATTCATGCTCTGGCCAATGCTTCTTATTGCCCATCTTTATTTTGTTGACCTTAGTTAGCGATGGACAGGGTAGGCATAGGTGTGTGATCAGGAAGCAGCCTTGTCCTATTGGAGTGGAATTTTAGAAGAACAGTTATTTTGAGTCTGAACTGTACCAATGCTGCATTCAGAAAAAGATTGCAGTAGGAGCTGATGTATGGCATTGATGGATGAGAGTCTTTAAAATTTACACTCTTTTCTCTGGCCTAGTTTTCACTGGAGTGAACCCTTTGTCAGGGTTTTAGCACTTCAGGCAGAAGATAGCTCAGTCAGTTAGAGCACGAGACTCTTAATCTCAGGGTTGTGGGTTCAATCCCTATGTTGGGCAAAAGATTCATGCATTGCAGGGGAATGACCCTCGTGGTACCTCTACAATTCAACAGAAGGTGGAGGGTATCTAAGTTTTTTTCCATGGAATAGGGAGATTCCTATGCGTAAAGATTCATACACATAGAAAACTGTGTGTCAAAAATAAGGCTAGGCTAGAACTATTCTCAGTGTACTAGTTTCCCGAATGGGGATGGATAGATAGTGTGTGTGTGTGTGTGTGTGTGTGTGTGTGTGTGTGTGTGAAAGAGAGAGAGAGAGAGAGAGAGAGAGAGAGAGAGAGAGAGAGAGAGAGAGAGAGAGAGAGAGATGCTCGCCCCCACATTTATTTGTAAGGAGGAACATTCATTCCCACCTGCAGTCTGAAATGCTTCAACCGGTTTATCATATCTGTTGTGAGACAGGATAATAATAATAATAATCATCATGTTATTTTTATGCCGCCTTTCCATCATTAAGACAATGCTCAAGGTGGCTTACAACATGACAAGATTTACATAATTACCAACATGACAAAAGTCATAAGCAATAAATAAAACACATCAAAAAGTACACAACCAAATGGAAAACAATTTCTACCTAAATCATAAAGTCTAAAACCAAGAATACAGCCTTAATATCGATCACAATTTAAAATTACATAGATTTAAAAAAAATGCAATTTAAAAAACAAAAAACAGAAACGGAGCCCTCTCTGCACGTCAGGCCTCGCACCAAGCCATGTGGAGAGAAGCAGGGCAGGGCTCTTCAGGGTCCCAGCAGGTCAATCCTGGGCAGCAGCATAGTTGAGGTCCCTTCTTCATATCTCACCTCAGCCTTTTAATCTCAGCCCATCACTCCCATCTCTATAATGCAATAATACCGACTTACCCAACAAGTTTGTTGGTAAGGATAACTAGGCTAACACATATGAAGTTCTTTGAACAATCTAGAGTACCATGTAAATGCTAAGCAGAGCAGCAACAATAAATCAACTAAAAGATAATTTATTAAAATGTGTGCTCAGTTAATTGCAGATTTAAAGGAATATAATGATTAAAAAAATACATGAGTGGTAAGGCACTGTATTAGAGAAGATATCCCTCCTTCCTCTGTTGTACAGCAGGAAAAGTGTCTTAGATCTTGTGACTCTCTAGATGTTGTTGGTCTTCAACTCCCATGATCTCTGTCTGTTTGCCATGCAGGTTGGAGCTGACAGGAGATAAGAGTCCAATAACTTATGAAGGAGCACAGATAATCTATCTTTGTTTTAGGAGGCACCTAGTGTGTGCATGTGTGTACATGTGCACATGCACAGAATCTAAATACCTTGACTTTACTCACATGCCAGTGTATGCAGATTTAGCAATTGATTGCAATTAATGAATAATTAATGTAAGACATGTCAAATTGAGTGACAGCCTTGAGGCATGTTATTTTGTATTAATTTTTAAACCGTGATATAAGCATTTTTGAGTAAGCGAAGTTTAGAGGAAGTCCAAAATAGATGTTTGCAGAACCTGGTTTAAACCACACTTTTCATAAAGCTGCCTTTAGTAATGATGATTCATTTAAAAGGATTGATGTGTTAAGGTTTCTCCTATTAATTGGGGTATTTTTGTTCAACTCTAGTGAATCTACCGACCAGTTACTCCATATGGCTGTACGGTCTATTTTTAAAATAGCTGACATAAAGGAAATGGACTCAAGTAGATGCCTTGTTCCAGATCAGGTGGCATAAATGCAAATTAACAGAACTTCTATAACAACAAATTTTCCATCTCAATGTAGTTTTCATCTCTGTCTAGTGGCATTATTAACCAAACTGTTCAAGGGCGATAAAGACCCCTGTACAGCAAATTCTGTGAAAGTGACAGAAAACTCTCAGAGTACCATTAATAATTTGTTCCAATAAAATAACATAAATAGGACAGCACTTGAAATACTAGGTCAAGTTCAGTTAACAGCTGGTTCAGACAATTTGTCGGCCACTGTGTTTGCCCTGTACATAAGAACTGCACTTGGGGAATGTGAAATCAGAAGAAGGAACTTACATGAGATCATGGAAGATCCTCTTACATGTTTAGAAACATCTTTTTAGAGGGAAAGGCATGATCTTGTATGCCTGACCAGCTTGTCGGTCAGTCCTGAAAGACCTGCTCCCTGCCTTGCAGGCGATTTTCCACCTGGCCTGGGAGGGCAGGGCCCTGACTGACTCCAGCTACAAAGGTTAAGGCTGCTGAATGTCTAGGGCAGGCATGTGGTATTGTCTAGGACAGGCATGGCCAAACCTGGCCCGCCAGCTGTTTTGGGGCTACAATTCCCATCATCCTTGACCACTGGTTCTGTTAGCTAGGGATGATGGGAGTTGTAGTCCCAAAACAGCTGGAGGGCCAAGTTTGGCCATGCCTCGTCTAGGCGGTTTTGTTGGAGGTGGGGGTTGTTGCTGTTAATTCTTTGTATTTTTATTTTGGGTCTTCCATAAATCATGTGGAAATTGTGTATATTGGAAATTGTGTGTATCTGAAGAAGTGTGCATGCACACAAAAGCTCATACCAAAATAAAAACTTAGTTGGTCTTTAAGGTGCTACTGAAGGAATTTTTTTCTATCATGTGGAAATTGTTCAGTTTGCTTGCGTACTTTTTGTTGTTTTGCTTATTGTTTATGACTACTTTTGTTATGTTTGTAGTTACATAATTTCTTATATGTTGTAAGCTGCCTTGAACTTGATTTTAACTTTGGAAAGGTGACATACAAATAAAATTATTGATTAATTAATTGTCCAGTTATTTAGCTGGTTAATGAAGTAATTTTGCTGGTTGTAAATTCGTCTGGACAGGCTCAGATGTTAGCTTCATGCAGTATCATATCTGGATATCTTCCATAATAATATGCCAGATAACTGTACACAATTTGTCTGTCTGTCTACTAGTATGAGCAGCACACCACTAAAACAACTGGGAGAGGTAGAGAAAGCTGTTATCACGTTACAGGTAGGTAGCCGTGTTGGTCTGACACAGTCAAAACAAAACAAAATTTTAAAAATCCTTCCAGTAGCACCTTAGAGACCAACTAAGTTTGTCATAGGTATGGTATGGACCAACTAAGTTTGTCATAAGTTGGTCTCTAAGGTGCTACTGGAAGGATTTTTTAAATTTTATTTTGTTCTGATATCACGTGTTGAGGAACTAGCGATGGAAGGATCTGTCCATTTCAGTTCTTCCCATTCCTCATTTTTTCCAATCTTAAATTCAGTCCTCCACATTTCTGCAGTGGTTCACTGAAAAAAAAATGCTACCGGTAATGAAAATTCATCAGCGTTTTAATGTGAATTTCCCCTAGCAAGCACATTTTTTTGTATTCAGTTTTAAACAATGTACACATTTGTGCGAGCAATTTCCCTTAATATAATGCATTTTTGTATTTATTAACTTTTATGCAGACTTTCCTCTAAAACATTCATTTTTGTAAAGATTGGCTGGCTGGGGAACTGCTTTGAAAAATTTGGAGAAGTGTGAATTTCAGTGGATTGCTGTGTTTCAGTTCTCGTGTTGTTTCACCTATTTCCACCTGCAGTTCAGTCCTATTTGCATGCCTAGCAACCAAGGGACAGGTTTTTGTTTATAAGCCTGGGAGCAAAAGGACAACAATAAATGTGGTCACGCAGCAACAAAGGAAAACCAAACATTCACCTAGCTGCTCGGCTACCAGACCATTTCTATGGGCATAGTTCCCCACATATTATTGTCATGTGGTAGGCATTTCACTAGCAGTTCCATGAGAAGAAATTAAAATAAAACAAGATTAATAAATCCCAAAACTTGTTTGTTCCAGCTTTGTTGGGCAGAAATTCCCAGGCTGCCGCCCAGCCTCTGACCATAATAGTTTCCACTGTTTTATCTCTCAAAACAACCTGTTATTTACTCCTGCTTTTAATTAACTTGTTTGCTCTTTTTATCTCCTTGATTTTGTTTGGCGTTTACCTTTGCTGCTCTGAGCAAGGTAGCGTCTTGTGACACTTTTATTAACTGGGACAAGTCTACCACATATCATACTTCCAAATGGCAAAACTAAACGGTGATCTCTTGCATCTCATCCTGCCTGTGCTAAATCAAGTAAATGAGATGTTACACAGAAGATCTGTGTATCAGCCTGCCAGCAGTTTTAAAAAATAAACAGATGCGTAAATTTCTCTACTGCTAAGGATATAGGACTTCCACTTATATGAAATGGGACTTTGCCCCCTCTCCTCACCTCTCATGTGTCCGGTGCCCTTCATAAATCTGCTGCAGAGGTTGGGGGAACCCCAAGAATGGGTTTAGTGGGGAGGGGGGGAGGGGCACAAGCAGAAATACATGCCCTCACAGAACGTTCACATAGTGAACGCAGATTCGGTATAAAATGAAAGGTAACAACATAAAAAGGGAAAGATCAGAGGAGCGTAAAATAGATGACATGACAAGGGGAACTTGTGTAAATCAAAACGTTTTAAGCCAGCATCTAAAACCAAGCACAGAAGATGCCTGCCTAATATGTAGAGGCAACAAATTCCACACTATAGACACGGCTGATGACAATGACAATGATAATAATATGTCGCCCATCTGACTGGTTGCCCCAGCCACTCTGGGCAGCTTCCAACAAATTAAAACATCAAACACAGTAAAACATCAAACATAAAAAACTTTCCTATACACCTTTGAACGCCTTTGTAGTCGAATGTTTCGGAACTCGAACTCTGAAAACCCAGAAGTAAGTGCCTCAGTTTTTGAACCCACCTTGGAAGTCGAACAGGAAATGCGGCTTCTGTTTTGAGTTTTCTGTAACGAGGCTTGCGTTTTGAGGCTTCCGCCTTTGGTTTTTGGTTTTGGAACGTTTTGGAACTCGAACAGACTTCTGGAACAGATTATGTTTGAAAACTGTGGTACCACTACTGTAGAGGCCTGCCTTCAGATGTCTTCTAAAAATGGCCCGTTCCTCTTGACCACTAAAGAATAGTTTCTTAATGAAAGAAGTGACAAGTGAAGGAGACCTATAACCTTTCCACTTCTGGCCATTTCCCCACTTAAATTAACTTCCAGCACACTAAGGGTTATTAGGGGACCCCTATCTCCCCCTCCTCACAGAGCTACAATTCATGGAGTGGTTTAACAACCAATCCCTCCTCCCAGGGAACTCTGTGAGTTGTAACTCTGTGCATAGCTGTCAAGTTCTCCCTTTTTTAAAGGGAAATTCCCTTATGCTGAATAGGCTTCCTCGCGAGAAAAGGGAAAACTTGTCAGCTATGACTCTGTGAGGGTAAGAGGAGTCTCCCATCAAGTTAATAACCTTAATAACTTAAAAACCTTAACAAACTGCAGTTCCCAGAATTCTTTGGGGAGAAACCACGACTGTTTAAAGTGGCCTTAAAGGTAAAGGGACCCCTGACCATTAGGTCCAGTCGTGACCGACTCTGGGGTTGCGCGCTCATCTTGCATTATTGGCCGAGGGAGCTGGCGTATAGCTTCCAGGTCATGTGGCCAGCATGACAAAGCTGCTTCTGGCGAACCAGAGCAGCACATGGAAACGCCGTTTACCTTCCCGCTGTAGCGGTTCCTATTTATCTACTTGCATTTTGACGTGCTTTCGAACTGCTAGGTTGGCAGGAGCTGGGACCAAGCAACGGGAGCTCACCCCATCACAGGGATTCGAACCGCTGACCTTCTGATCAGCAAGCCCTAGGCTCAGTGATTTAACCACAGCGCCACCTGGGTCCCTTGAAAGTGGCCTTATAGCACTTTAAATGTCAAATGCAGACAGAGCCTGATGGAACCAAGAAGAAGAAAAAGTTGGCATTTCGAGAAGTTTGCTTTCCTTTCCAGTTACAATAAGTATGAAACATGGTTGCAATTCTCCTTCTCCTGCTTTAAACATTATGTCAGCTGCAAAAAGCCCTGACCAGACAGAAGTTATTCTTGGCAACAACCAATATGCTGAGGTAGCAGTTTGAGTCAGCCCGTTATTTCCATATTTAATAAAGTTGAGAGATCCATGAGGTCACTGTAAGAGGAATGATCTGATTGGCCCAAAGTCACTGGGGCAAAAAGAGACCCACCCTGGGCTGTTATAGGACCAGATTTTCCATTAAATGTGGGCCTGATTCCACTGAAATGCCTCTTAGGGGTATGTGTGAATTCTCAACTATGGGCTGTGTTAAATGAAATATTTGCACTAGTTAAGGATTAGCACTAGTAAAATGGGATTTCCTCCCCCCACAGCATGCTGTCCCCAAGTCTGCTTCAGAGGGGTGGTGGTGGGGAAAACCCCAGAACAGATTTAGGGGGCATGGCGGGGAGGAGAAAGGGAGATCATTTCGTTGTGCAAGGAAATAATCCACTTATTCTCTTGCCCACTGCTTTTTCCATCTCAGCATTTTGTCCTTTGTTTTTTGCCAGTTGGCCTCTAAAATGGAAAATAAGCTGAACTAGAGGAATAAGAGTCTGCAGGAATTTGTCTGAGGGGGAGAATACTAAAATGCTAAAAGTGGGAGCAGGTTAGTTTTTCAATACAAAAACAAAGAATAGTGCCTGTGCATTTTGCCTCATATCTCAGTTTCTGCAAATCCTTAAAAAGTTGATCTTTAAGAGAGAGAGAGAGAGAGAGAGAGAGAGAGAGAGAGAGAGAGAGAGAGAAAGTAAGTTTTAAAAATGCTGGGTGTGTGTAAAATGTGTGTGTAAAATGAATGTGGGGAGGGAATTTGTAAGGAAAATGCAAGCATGAAGGAGACTGTTAAGCACCTCATCCACTGCCTGCCAAATCTCCTTTGCAAGTGCCCCTCTTTTCCTCATTTAGCTAACACAGGACTGGAAACCTGAATTGAATGATATCCAATTAAGTTACACACAAGAGTAGACCCATTGGGTGGTATTCAACTACTGTGTCCCTCAGTGCAAGGATTTAGGCCTCACCCCCTTCCTCCCCTGTATGCACCCTATGCCCATCCCAAATATGATCTAAGGTAAAGGTAAAGGGATCCCTGACCATTAGGTCCAGTTGTGACCTAATGGCTCATCTCGTGTTATTGGCCGAGGGAACCAGCGTACAGCTTCCAGGTCCTGTGGCCAGCATGACTAAGCCGCTTCTGGCGAACCAGAGCAGCACACGGAAACACCGTTTACCTTCCCACCGGAGCGGTACCTATTTATCTACTTGCACTTTGACGTGCTTTCAAACTGCTAGGTTGGCAGGAGCTGGGACCAAGCAATGAGAGCTCACCCCATCGCGGGGATTCGAACCGCTGACCTTCTGATTGGCAAGCTCTAGGCTTTGTGGTTTAACCCACAGCGCCACCCGCGTCCCATGATCTAAGGTAAAAAGGTAAATTTAAGGGACACACAACAGGAGGAGGGTAGAAGGAGAACTTTCCATTGCACAATAAGAAATCCTCATCCTGGCAAAATGAGAACTAAGTTCCATTCATTTCAGTGGGTCTACTCTGAGTAATGTTGGATGTCATCCACTGTGACTGACATAATGGCAGCATTTGGATGAGATATGATCGTCCAAACCCAGCCCTGTGTAGCTCTGCCATTAGCCTTCGTGCCTGAGAACCTGCTTCTTGAATGATAAGCCATATTTCAGTTCAGAAGGCAGTCTTGCTTTCTATAATCTTGTTCCAGAAGGAATATGGAACTCCTGTGATAACTAAACAACATACACACACTGTTTCTTGGTTTAACATAGTGTTTTAGATAGGAAGTATTTCTTTCCATTTCTGGGTAGCTTAGTACTATGTTCTGCTGATTGCCTTCCCAGGGAGAAAGAAAATCTATTGGTTTTGTTTAAGTAGATCGAAAGTTCAGTCGATATATTCCGTAAAAGGAAAGTAGCTGGTGGCAGCGCATCAGTAGCTGATGTGCTATTGGGGTGGGGTAATGTTTTTTACCTGACTTCCCAGTGCAGAAGTCACTGCCGGTACCCAATATGTAGAGGGATGAGGCAGCAGGGAGGTTGGTGAGGTGCAACAGCGGAAGTGTTGGATTTGCTCTGCTGCTGCACCTGCACCATGCCAGCCTCCCCACCACCTTGTCCCTCCCCATATTAGTTACCAGCAGCAACCTCTACGTTGGGCAAGTCAGGCAAGCAATGCCTCCCCCCTTCCCCCCCCCCCAGACACTACTTCAGCACATGTTCTTGGGATTGAGGTACAGTTGTAAAAAAAAAAGCCTCTACTTTGGGTGTTTCTTATGTATTGTTTTAAAAAACTATTTTGGGATCGGGGTTGCACCGTTTTAAAATCTATTTTTGCTGTTTGTATGATATGATGGCAAATCACATGGAGACATACATGTAAAAGGCCAATTCATAAATTAAAGAAGCAACAACAACTGATTAGAAAAAACTGGCCTGCTCTTTTTTTTGTGTGCCTTCAGCAGCTTGATCTGTAAAAACCAAGCAGGCTACATGCTTCACAGCTGTGTGGAATGAAGCCATTATCACCTGCTAATGTCCACAGTTTGTGTTTCTGCTTAAGACACATCTATAATGGCCAGTTCAAAAGCTGGGGGACCTGTTTCAATTTTTGGAGTTGCCAGAGATCCTGGCAAAACCTTAGTTTCTTGCCTTAAGTTTATCAGTTGTTTTCTTTTTTCCTATCTCTGTGCCTGACACAGAGAAATGACCCCCCCCTTTCCTGGCATGCAGACAAAGTAATAAGAAAGGCTTCATGTACTGAATTTCAGGCTGCTGAATGAGCAAGTTGACGTTAAGGGACCCAGGAGCAGTGCCACAATAAAGGTGACTATCCTATTCATTCGGCTTGCCTTAGAAAGATCCTGCAGTCCTGGCTTTGTAAAATAACTTGCCTCACCAGTTTGTATTTCAGTCCATTAAAAGGCCTCTGCTTTTGTTTGTTTGCTGCAGTGAAGAAGTCTGTAAATGGAACACTATTTACATAAAAGCAAATCAGAAGCAACCCCCTACTGAAAGTCGTTTTTTGCCCTCTGCCCCTCCCATTCCTCAAAGAAGATGCATTCTTTCAGTCATGCCTTCTTGATCCACTTCACTGTACAGTGGTACCTCAGTTTATGTACACAATTGGTTCCGGAAGTCTGTACTTAACCTGAAGCGTACTTAACCTGAAGCGAACTTTCCCATTGAAAGTAATGGAAAGTGAATTAATCTGTTCCAGAAGGGTCCGCAGAGTACTTAAACTGAAGGTACTCAAACCGAAGTGTACTTAAACCGAGGTATGACTGTATAGCAATAAAACAAATTTGACCACCTGAGAATTTCATGTTGTTAACTCAGGAGCATGGACACACACAAAAAGCAAGCCTTGTAGCTCCCCTATGGTATTTAAAGACATTTACTCTTGCAAGGTGATGAAAGAGCCAATCGTGTGATCCGAATGTACCATTTGGAGTAACTTGCTTTAAAAGCAGTTTTCACAATGCAATTAAACACCTGGGGTGTGTACAAAGAGAATTTGAATGTGGATTTAATGCTACTCATGTGCTTGCTTTTTACGTTGTCTACATGGCATCTTCCTAATCTGAAGGCCAACCTGAACTTCCCCTCCATTTAATAGGCTGTTTCTTAATCCACAGAGAATACAACAAGAAAAATAAACACAATTATCTATTTGCATGCATTGCAAGTATGAAGGCACTACGATACAACTGGACATTGTGTTTTTGTTGTGCGCATGTGTGGTGGCATGTTTTCTTTTACCACACACCCTCGTTCCCAAGTTTTAACTTACACTGGCTTGTTTTATGCCAGCTTCTTGTGCATAGGCTTTATCCCTTAACACCAGGGTAAAGTGGTGTATCTTCAACATATGGTGAAAGCTGCACCATGAAGATGCTAGACACACTTCTGTTGAAGAGAGATGATGCACAAATGGGAAGGAAGCGATGAAGGCCAAACCTCTTGTTCGTTTTTACCACCATTACCCCCTTTTTTTACCCCACCCCTGCAACGTGTGTTTGTGTGTCCTCCATTTTGAAATATGCTGGAAACATTTGCTCTTGCTCACTTCCCTGGGATTTTAAAAAATAGATGATAGATATGTGGGTGTGCTATATATTCCAGGTTTAGGCAGACAGTTAAGACCAGGCATAGGCAAACTTGGTCCTCCAGATGTTTTGGGACTACAACTCCCATCATCCCTGACTACTGGTCTTGTTATCTAGGGATGATGGGAGTTGTAGTTCCCCCAAAGCATCTGGAGGACCAGGTTTGCCTATGCCTGGTTAAGACAAACCTTTTTCACTGTTTTAATTGTTTCCTGTAGTTTTTATTGTGGAAATGTAATTGCTGCAAACCAGTTTGGCACATTTTATGGAATTGCAGCATACAAGGGTGCATGTAGCCATCTGCATGCATGCCCAGTCAGGGAAAAGGCAATAGAGATAAGAGAGGGAAGGGAATGAGGGGAAGGGTAAATGAGTAAATGAGGGGAGTAATGAGGGTTAAATGGGTAAATGAAGGGACGGGACAACACCCAATGATGTTCCATCGAGCACTGTGCGCTACTGTCTATTGGAAACATCTCCAACCCTGAGCGAAATCCAGGCCTGCAAGGTGTAGCCTTAGAAAGATTCTGCCTCTTAGCCTTCTCGCCTTGCTTGCAATCTGAGGATAATAATCATGCTGTGAACATTACTAAGTTAATGTACATGAAGTGTTTCGAACACCAAAAGCTACGAGAATGCTAAGTATTTTTATCATGATGAGTATCATTTATCATTGTATATGTTTTCCTTCATTTCTTTTTTGTTAAGCTTTTTGGAAAATGCGAATGCAAAACAAAGCATAACAAAAGGGATGCAAAAGGGTAAACATGGCAGGCTTAAGGCAGCTCTGTAACTAGAAACACTGATAATCTTAACACTTTCTGCTTTAAATTTTCTTCACGGGGTTTTTCTTTAAGGGGTTTTGAGATGAAGGGAAAATAGCAGAGACATCACCTTGCCGACAAAGGTCCGTATAGTTAAAGCTATGGTTTTCCCAGTAGTGATGTATGGAAGTGAGAACTAGACCATAAAGAAGGCTGATCGCCGAAGAATTGATGCTTTTGAATTATGGTGCTGGAGGAGACTCTTGAGAGTTCCATGTACTGCTAAAAGATCAAACATATCCATTCTGAAGGAAATCAGCCCTGAGTGCTCACTGGAAGGACAGATTGTGAAGCTGAGGCTCCAATACTTTGGCCACCTCATGAGAAGAGAAGACTCTCTGGAAAAGACCCTGATGTTGGGAAAGATTGAGGGCACAAGGAGAAGGGGACGACAGAGGACGAGATGGTTGGACAGTGTTCTCGAAGCTACAAACATGAGTTTGACCAAACTGTGGGAGGCAGTGGAAGACAGGAGTGCCTGGCGTGCTATGGTCCATGGGGTCACGAAGAGTTGGACACGACTAAACGACTAAACAACAACAACAAAAGTCTAGAATTATTGAATAATAAAGAAATGCTCTCCATGCTTTCTCAAAGAAGTCCTTAAACTTTTGTCCCCTTAGTTTTTCAGTCAGTTTCTCATTGGCAAAAAAATTGATGCCACTGGTCAGTATTTATTTTCTGAAACGTCTTCCAGTTCCGAGCCACAACGTATTGTGCAGCTGAAAGTAAATGATGCAACACGCCTTTGTGATTAGGATCTATATTTCTATCCAGAAACGTATTTAACAACAACAGTGTTGCAGATAGATGTGTCCATTGGCCAGTAATCTTACTAATCTCCTTAATGAAATTATTACTTTTAACTGTTGCAATTGCAATGAAACTGCCTGTCTCTGCCTTTGTCTGGCCTGATTCATATGACATTTTAGGCATGTTAGCTTAATGTCCTACAGATTGTAATGAAATCCAGCCCCTCAAAGGCGCTTTGTGCACATACAGATTTGATGATGTCTAGTGCAGAAGACTCCCTGGAAAAGACCCTGATGCTGGGAAAGTTTGAGGGCACAAGGAGAAGGGGACGACAGAGGACGAGATGGTTGGACAGTGTTCTCGAAGCTATGAACATGAGTTTGACCAACTGCGGGAGGCAGTGGAAGATAGGAGTGCCTGGCGTGCTCTGGTCCATGGGGTCACGAAGAGTCGGACACGACTAAACAACAACAGTGTAGATTTTTTAAAAAAACATTCTGTGGTTCTGCACCGCCATTTCCTGGGAAGATTCAAAGCAGCCCTAATGGACACCACCCTTGGAAATGAAATGTAGCTTTCCCCCCTCGACAAGTAGGACTACAAGAGAGCACTCAAGGCAGCCTGTCTTGCCACCCTTACAAGGAAATTTTCCCCATCGACTTAGTGAAAATGTTTTCTGCTAGTACTACAGGAACATTCCTTTTTTTAAAAAGAACATGAATCTACTTTTCTGACAATGTCATCTGCAACCCCACGGCATAATCAAAATTCATAATATAATTTAAGTTTTGTTCTCATTGATTGCTGTGACATTTCGGACCTTGCTCATCTCATTTTGCATCTTCAGAGCATGCAAAATAACCCAATGCAGGTCACTGTTTAAGAACAGCACTCAGTTTATCCCTTCCCAAATGGTTGGCGCTTCTCCCCCCCCCCCACTGGAATTTCTATTTGCTTATCACATTGAAGACATTCAACAGCTATGCCAAAAATTGACTTCCAATATATGACATCAATGCCTATTGACTTTTCATGCTTGTGGCATAAGTATAGTGATAAGAAGACTTCAAATTTATTAAAATATTAATTTCATCCTGCACATGTCTAGGAGGCTGGGACTTCTTGAAGAGTTCTAGTCTCATTTTTCTGTTCAGCAATGGTAGCAAGAACCATTAATAATAATAATCAGTTTTTAATGAAGCAAGCTGCAGTTGCGGAACCGCAGTAGCGATGGATAGAGGGATCAAACTGTTTCTGGTCTGAATCATTTATTCATGTGTTCATTCATGTGTTCATTCATAAGTCTGTTCTATCCTGTTTCCACAGGATTTGTTTTTTGTTTTTTAAATCTGCACACAAAAAAAATCAACTTTAAAGAAGTGGGCTTAAAGGCATACTTTGAAATTATTTTCTCTCAAATGATGTTTCTTTTCTCAAAATACATACTTCTAAACTCGGGAGAACTGCATTGCAAAATTCAAAGCTGTATGAAATGTAAAGGATTACCATATTGTGATCCATGCACCCGTCAAGGGACATAGCTGCCAAGTTATCCCTTTTTTTAAGGGATTTTCCCTTATGCTGAATAGGCTTCCTCGCGAGAAAAGGGAAAACTTGGCAGCTATGTCAAGGGAGCGAGGATTAGGCCAGTTGATTTTGGAATTCACAAAAATCAAATTCTTCAAGCATCCCCAGTTGAGTGTCTTACACATCTGCTAGGAACCAACAGTGATCAGCTAGAGGTAATCACAAGCAAAGTACAAGCTGATGGCATAAGCCTGCTAAACCAGATGTTCAGAGGTATACTGCTTGTGCACATGGAAGTTTTCTGAAGCCATCGTGGCCAATAGCGTTTGATAGATCACTATCTCTTATGAATGTGTCTAACCCAGCCTTCCACTAACCCCCCATATATTTTGAGCTACAACTTCCGTCAGCCCCCACAAGAACCCTGTGAGCTAGCTTAGACTGAGAGGCAGTGACTGGGTCAAGGCCACCCAGTGAGCTTCGTGGCTAAGTGGGGATTTGAACTCTAGTTTCCAAGGTCCAAGTCTAACACTATAACCTCTATATCACACTAAGCGGTCAAAGCCTACAGCACCTGGAATTCCCAGGCAGTCTCCTAGCCAAATACTAACCAGGCCTTTATTTTGGTATAAGCTTTCGTGTGCATGCACACTTAATCAGATTCACTGAAACAGAAGCCACCAGACCCTTATGTATATTCAGAGGGTGGGGGGTGGGGGAGATGGGAATGGGTGATGGGCTGATAGGAGTGGTAAACCTGTTGATGACTGTTAACAACGGTTAATGACTGCAATTGGTCTTGCGGGGGGGGGAAGCAAGGGCTGAGGTGCTAAGGAAAGCTTGATCATGTATAATGAGATAAGAATCCTATGTCTTTGTTCATTCCAGGTGGCTCCATGGTTTTAAGCTTGCTAATGAGTTGCAATTCAGCAACTTCTCTTTCCAGTCTGTTTCTGGAATTTTTCTGTAATAAAACAGCTGCTTTGAGATCTTGTATAGAATGTCCTGGGATATTGAATTGTTCTCCTACTGGTTTCTCTGTCTTGTGGTTCCTGATGTCAGATTTGTGTCCATTTATCCTTTGGCGTAGGGTTTGGCCTGTTTGTCCAATATAGAGAGCTGAAGGGCACTGTTGGCATTTGATGGCATACACAATGTTAGAAGATGAGCAATTACATAGTCCTGAGATGGTATGTTGGATGTTGTTGGGGCCAGTAATGGTGTTGTCCAGGTGTATGTGGCAGCAAAGTTGGCATCTGGGTTTATTGCAGGCTCTGGTACCAGTGTCCATGTTAAGTCTGGTGGTTGTATTATTGTGGGTGAGGAGTTGTTTAAGATTGGGTGGCTGTCTGTAGGCAATGAAAGGTCTTCCTCCCAGAGCTTGAGAAAGAGAGCTGTCATTGTCCAGGAGAGGTTGTAGATCTCTGATGATGCGTTGTACTGTTTTAACTTGGGAGCTGTATGTGATAACTTACAGTTGTACTGTTTTAACTTGGGAGCTGTATGTGATAACTGTATGTGATAGCTCACAAGTTAAAACAGTACAGCACATCATCAGAGATCTACCTGTAACTAACCAGGCCTTGTAAGCTATTTTTATGGCTGTAGAATATCCTTTGCTTGCTTCTTCTGTGCTGATAGTTATGAACAAATGTACTCAGAGGCACTGGCTCTCCCTTTGCCAGTTCTCGGTAATAGGATTCTTGGTTGGTTTGCCAAGATCCAGACCTTGCCGAGCTTTGTCAACAATTCAGGAGCTGTCATGTTTGTGAGAAGGAAATGAAGGTGTAAATGAGGGCATTCATTTGGTTCCTACCAATAATGTTGCATGCTTTCTGAAGCTACAATAGCTCAGTTTGAGGGCCAAAATAATATCACATTGGTTTTTTTTGGGGGGGGGAGTCAAATTCAAGCTGGTTAGAAACAAGAGATGTCATTGTGAGTTTCAGCAGAGCAATTGTGTAATCTAATGAGTGGATTATTCTGGTGATCCTGTTGATTGAGGAGCCCACCATTTACCAGCACAACCTTCCACCTCAAAGTTGTGTGATGTTGACTGCTACATTCAGCCTTTCACTGGCCTCACTGCTCTTTAAACAGAAGCTGTACATTTAAAAGTCCACACAGAGCTGCCGGTACCCAAGACACATGTCATTGATATGGAAATGAGTTTGTTTTGATGAATTGATGGATTCCATCCCAAACTTTGTCTACCACCCAGAAATGCAAGGCTCCACTTGTAGTCAAGATGACATGGGTGGGAGCTGCCATTTTGAATTTGTTTGTGCATGCCCAATGGAACCCCTCAAATGGCCAGCTAACTCACTGAGAGACAGGTTTGAGTTTTATGGGACAATCAAATTCATAATGGCCAGCCATTTTGAGCAGCAAAAGGAGACTTCAAAAATTGTAGAGATGAAAGGGGACCTTGTAAGCCAGGCATCCCCAAACTTTGGCCCTCCAGATGTTTTGGACTACAATTCCCATATTCCCCGACCACTGGTCCTGTTAGTTAGGGATCGTGGGAATTGTAGGCCAAAACATCTGGAGGGCCGCAGTTTGGGGATGCCTGTTGTAAGCTATTAACTTCAGCGCCTTGCTTGATGTTGCAAGGAATCCAGAGCAAGGGCACCTTGGGTCCCATCCGCACCATACATTTAACAGTCAAGAAACGGCCGTAGCTCAATGGCAAAGCATTTGCACTGCATGCACAAGCGCCCAGGTTTGATCCCTGGCATCTCCAAGTAGTGCTGGAAAAGACTCCTTATCTGAAAGCCTGGAGAGCTGCTGCCAATCAGTGTAGACAGTACTGAACCCATAGCTGCCAAGTTTTCCCTTTTCTCACGAGGAAGCCTATTCAGCATAAGGGAAAATCCCTTAAAAAAAGGGATAACTTGGCAGCTATGACTGAACCAATGGCCTGAGTATAAGGAAGCTTCCTATATTCCTACAGAGAATCCTGGGAAGTGTAGTACAATTCCCAGGATTGTTTGGGGGAAGCCATGTCCATTGCAGTGGTACGAGGATGCTGTAAATGTATGGTATGGATGTGACCTTCAACAGAGAGCTCTCCAACCTCTGCCTGAAGGCCTTCAGTGCAGGAGAGCCCCACCACCACCACCACACTTACCATATTTTTCTGTGTATAAGACCCCCATGTATAAGATGGCCCCTTGTTTTTGAACCCATAATTAGGAAATCAATATTTTAAACATGAAACAGAACAACTTTGATATTTTATTAAATATTCAAAGCACTGGTGTACCAACCACCGTCGATGTCTGGGGTGGCGGTGGCAGGGGGGTACAGGCATGCGGGCAGCGGAATGTACCCCACCAATACCTGAGATTGCCCAAAATTGTTGAGCTTTTTTGGGGAGATCGCCAGGCACCTGGGAGGGACACTGGCTGCAGCAGTTCCTGCAGGTTCTTCATGGCAGCAGCGGGAAGATAAGTAGTACCATCCGTGTATAAGATGACCCCCAAATGTAGCCAAAGAACACTGTCTTATACACGGAAAAATACGGTAATTGGTTCCATTGTCAAACTGCTCTTACCAGTCAGGTGCTTCGCCTAATGCTCCAGCGAAATCTACCTTCCTGTAACTTAAACCCATCAAAACTAGGTCTATCCTCTGCATACCTGGCAGTGGATGACAATGACGATGGTGGTTACATTTATATCCCACCTTTACTCCCAGCAACTCAAGGTGGCCTATGTGGTTCTCCCTCTGACTTGAGCGCCCAGTTTTTGTTTTTTTATCATTCTAATTATTTTAGCTGTTACTCTGCTCTAATGGGGGTTGTTTGTTATATATTTTAATTATGGGTCACTTTGATGAAATCGTTGTACTACGTGTCTTACTTAGAGGTAGCTGTATTCTTATGACCGGTTTTCTACTTATTAATTGTTTTTTTTCCATTTTATACGTCTTTTTGTGTGTACCACCTGGTATTTCTACTCAGAATGAAGAGGTGGTGTATACCTCCTTTAAATCATCCTCATCCGGGCTGTTTGGCTCATCCATGCATGCAAGTTTTTGGCTGATGCTGCAGCCATAAAGTGACTGACTTGTTCTCCATTGATGTGATCGCAGGGCTGTGATCGCAGGGCTTAGTATTATGGGAAGTGCCATGGATCAGTGCTAGTGCAACTATGGAGCTAGTTCAGACAAAATTTGGAGGACAACCTCAGCAAAAGTCAATTCAAAAGTTGGGTACCACCTGTGCAATCTTCACAGCACATCGGTTTCTGCTGGCCTTTGGTTTGAATCAAGGCTGACAGTTCTTGTAGGGTTTGGGGCTAGGGAACACATATTGGAGACCCAATACGTGTCCTCCCTTTTCCTCTTCCTTCAAGCCTACGCACACCAGCTTCCATAAATTAACACAAGGGGTCCACTGCAAAAATTACAGGTCTCTGAAAATGCATGTGTGCAGGCACACACAAAAAAGAAGGCACTGTTTGCTATGACCGCTTCACTTATCTCTGCTAGGAATGCACTGGGGAGCCGAGCCGTTGCAAAAACCCAAGTCCTTTAAGGCATGCTTGTTCAAAAGCTGTTTAAGTCCCTGTGCAGTAGTTTGCATCTATCACTTCTGACAGGCTGCCTTGAGTGTCTTGGCTTCCTTGCAAGATCATCAGTTCTGAAAAAGTTGCAATCCTATTTGGCAGTATCGGCAGGGGAGGAAATAGTTGCTCTCGCTGCATTACAACGTCTCCTGGATGTAATCAACAGGGAGAGGCAAAACCCAGCCACACTCAAATGGGAGGCTAACACAGTGAGAAGCCGCAGTGTTGGTACAAATGCTAACTGAAGAAGAATGGCTTTCCTCAGAAGCCTAGCAGGGGTTCCATTTCTTCTCCTCTGTTTCTCCATTTCTGATCCCATTACAATGGCATGATCACCAAGTGAACCTCTCTGAAGAGGGCATTCCATAAAAGGGGTGCCACCACAAAAAGGCCCTGTTCCTCATAGTTCAGTGAGAAACAACAGAAGTACCTTCGGAGCAGCAGGAGAGGCTCCCACAGTTTCTGATCCTCTTCATACCCTGCACAAATGAGAGATGACCCTTGCCTCCCGCTGCAAGTCCTCTGCATGAGCTGAAAGACTTGAGGTAGTGGAGGGGATTGATGGCTGGCTGGCAAGCCACCCCAATATTTATGGGCCCCTATTTTTGTGGGCTTATTTACTGCCCTCAGTTGCAAAGTTTTAAGTAAACAAGTAAACAACTAACGTCAAGCAGTTAAACCGAATGTAATATATACTGTGTGTGTGTGTGTGTGTGTGTGAATGTGCAGCAGTTGCTTGCAAACATCTTTGTTAATTCTAATGAAACTACATTTGAACACTACGTTGCTACTCCATGTCCGCAGTAGTTACAGAATCTGAACCTTAACATATCCATTCAGAAATTTGCTTTATTACATGAATTCGTTGCAGCAATTAGAAGGTGCTGGGGACAGCAGATAAAAGATGGAAAGGTCATTAGCAAGTACTTAGTGACAGACAGAAGCAGATGATTGTGAAGAAATGGTTGACATCATTAATTTTAAAGAAGAACTGAAGGTCGATTCTGTGGTTGGGAGCCATTATCTCCCCCACCTCCACAGCAAGAGCAGCATGTGAAATACTAAGTGGCCTTGCAGCCCAGTTGTTGTTGTTTTTTAAGTTATTGACACCTTGCGTCTTTAAGAGTGGACCTTTCTGTATATCACTTTTTTAAAAGAAGAAAGAAAAAAAAGGGCTTGAAATTGCATGTAATAAAGCTGTGAGATTGTGAAACCCAGATCATTTTCTCCAGATTGGTTATATTGATTTCATTTGGAGTGCTCTAGAGCAGGACAGAATTAGCCACTTGGTAAAACTAACTGGAAGTTCTGGAAGCGTGCAGGGCTCTCTCTGTCTTTGGAGACAAAAGTGTGATTCCAGGGTCTCCATCAGAGGGTCTTTCACATCGCATGGTGCTAGGCCAGGCATCCCCAAACTGCGGCCCTCCAGATGTTTTGGCCTACAACTCCCATGATCCCCAGCTAACAGGACCAGTGGTCAGGGATTATGGGAATTGTAGTCCAAAACATCTGGAGGGCCAAAGTTTGGGGATGCCTGTGCTAGGCTTTCCACAGATTGAATGCGAGACCATCTGAAGTCTGCTGCTGAGTTATGGCTCTGCATTTACTTCCAAGCATGCAAATGGGTTGCAAATTGTATATAATGTAAACTAGTGCAGCCTGTTTTAATCGATATATTAGTCATCTAAATCCTTTGCTGATTAATGGATGGGTGCCAATTTTAATTGGGGGTGGGAAGTTTTAATCAGTGGTTATGCTTAAGGTGCTTTTGACTTTATTAAAATTGCCCTTTCCTTGTAATAATGAGCAGTAGGTTTAGTAATGTGTTTATGGCACACATACACACATACAGAGAGAGAGAGAGAGAGAGAGAGAACAAGCTGCCTCACCTATATCCCTAACTGAATTCTGTAAGGCACACCCAGACTCATGCTGTATGTGAAGAGCCAGATCAACAAGCAAAATTGTAATCTTTTATTGCAAAAAATCTGTTCAGAGAAAGTGAGGGGTGAAGAGTTCGATCCTTCTTGCCTATTCTCCTTCCACCCAAACAGATGTCAGGTACCATTGCCAGTGGTCTGTGGCTGGGTCGCGCATCTCAGCCAGAACAGATGCATGAACGGCTGCCCATTTTTTGTGTGTATAATGCTGTGTCAACGCCACTTTCCGAGGGAGCATGCAGAACGCATTTCCCACAAGGCATCCTGCCGCAGTGCGCAGGGAAACCAATAACCTGTGTCAGGGGTGGGATACCTTTTTCAAGCCAAGGTCCACATTCCGGAACACTTCTGGAAGTGTTCAAGGCCAGAGGCAAGAGAGGGCAAAGAAAACGAGTGGGAATTTTACCTTCATGCAGGAGGCTAGTTTCCACAACTGCTCACACACCCCTCTCTACCCTCTATGGTTTTCCTCGCCATTTGGCAAGCTTGCCAAGTGCTTCCAAACACACTGAATGGTAAATGGTCCTCTGTACGGATCCTGTCTGAGGTAGCGTCAGGGATGGTAGACAAAAGTTCTGCTTTCTGAGATTAATCTGTAATGGGCCACTGAAACATACAAATCACCACTTAATGCTATAGGCAAGGAGTGATGAACATACAGGGGTGCCTCACTAGACGAATTTAATTCGTTCCACGGGTCTTTTCTTATAACGAAAAAATCGTCTAGTGAATCCCATAGGAATGCATTGAATTTTTTTTGCCCATAGGAACACATTAATTGAATTTCAATGCATTTCTATGGGAAACCGCGATTTGCTAGACGAATTTTTCGTAAAACGAATTCATCTAGTGAGGCACCCTCCACTAGAAAAAACCTTTCGTTAAGCGGAAATTTCATTAAGCAGGGCATTCGTTAAGCGAGGCACCACTGTACTGTACTTGTGTAAACTGATCTTGTACTGTTAGCACTGTTCAGTTAATCTTTTTTCCTTTTTTCCAATGTCAGTTCTCCTTGTATAAAACCTCAAACCTTTGTCAGCTAATGTGGCACTTACTAGAATTTTTTTGGAATCGTAAAATCAGGCCTGGCCTTAGCACCCAGCTCCCTCAGGCAGCTGCGAGGTCCCAGATGTAAGTCGCCATTTTGAATTTCCCTCAGCGCCCCCAACTTAGCATAACTCTGAATACACTGTGGGAAATTCAAAATGTTGGCTTGTAGCTGCCTGCGACCACCACAGGTAAGTCCAGGGCTACCACCAACATAGCCCTGAAACCTGAAGTTCAAAGATCTTCTAGTCACTCAGCTTCAACACAAAGCTTTATTTTTACAATGTTCTTAGACAGGGGAAAGATTTGCTGAGGTGCTTACTTTGGAGCATGACCCCTGTTGATTTCACTTGGGAAATTAGGATATATTGTGCTGGTGCATATTTTGCCGTAGCTCTTGTAAGGCAGGGTTGTGATCCAAAGTCAGGAGAGACTCCCTGTGCTCATTTGACACCTTCTCAAAAAAACATTCTTGGATGTTTCCCAAACAGGTTAAACAGCTGAATCTTACACTGTGTGCAAAATCTGTCTGGAGACTTCTTAGTAATAGCAAGGCAGAAAGGGGGGCTTGAGCTGATAATTAGTCAGTGGTTTTTGTTAAAACAGCAGCCACTGGGGTCACAATTGTGTGGACTGAGAGGGCTTCTGGGTGGAAATTTACTGCCGAATCAGTGCTGCTCAGAGACATACTCCCCCCCCCCCGGTCCACATGATGGCATTGTCATGAAAATATCTACCCATTCATGCCAGATTCATTCATTCCACATGAAATTCAGTGAGTAAAAATAACCTGTTATAAATCTGCATTCAGTGCTAGTATCATAGCTGCTTGATATGTTGGGGCAGGGCAGTTTTTCATTCATATGGTGGTGTTTGGGTGGGTTGCATCTGCTGCTACACCTTTCCTTCCATTTGCTCTGCACCTGCTTTGCTCGGACCGTGAGAAGGGATCCTGTGGGAAGGGTCCACCATAACTTTCCGGCCTTGGTCCTGTATACCTGAAGGAGCGTCTCCACCCCCATCGTTCAGACCGGACACTGAGATCCAGCGCCGAGGGCCTTCTGGCGGTTCCCTCACTGCGAGAAGCAAAGCTACAGGGAAACAGGCAGAGGGCCTTCTCGGTAGTGGCACCCGCCCTGTGGAACGCCCTCCCATCAGAGGTCAGAGAGATAAACAACTACCTGACATTTAGAAAATACCTAAAGGCAGCCCTGTTTAGGGAAGTTTTTCGTCTGTGATATTTTAATGTGTTTTGATGTGTGTTGGAAGCCGCCCAGAGTGGCGGGGGAGACCCGGCCAGATGGGCAGGGTATAAATTATTATTATTATTATTATTATTATTATTATTATTATTTCCTGCAAGCCTTGCTTTCTGAGGACGGGATCTTGCGATTTTGTGTCAAGTGGCCCAAACAATGGGAGCAGGCCAATTTCTACAAATTTCCCACGCATGTTCCCATTTCAACAGCTTGATTCAGGGGAGCTGCCCTCCCAGGATCTCCACCCAGTGCTCATGAGTGATTACTCCTTGAAGAATGTCACTGTGCGCATTGATCTTTTCATTTTAAAATTAATATTTAAGTCTTGCGCACGGCTTCTGCACCACACAAGGCTTATTCAGGTAAATATCAGTTCTGATAGTATTATTACAAATTTATTTCCCAACCCGCCGCAAAAGCACAAGCCTCAATTTTGTCTGTTCTCTCACAATGCTGTTGCACTATTGTATACTTGGGTGTTTGGTTTTTAAAAAAGAAATACTTGTTCCCACACATAGAACAGAGAAAGATAGTGGAGGGTGAGGGAGGAACAACTTTGAGGAGACCCCCCAAAAAACCCAGTGTGGATACAGTCTATCAAACTCTACTGACTGGTGTTGATGGAAAGCAGGAGAATAGCAATGAATATAATGTCTGGAAAAACTGGAGTTTTTGGGGTCAATCATATACTGTATAAGCCACTTAACTCCTGCAATGTTCAAAGAACCTAAATGGAACAAAGGAGCTCTTTCCAAATAAAAGCAAATCAGGAAAACCAGGTTTTGTCCGGAGTGTAATAGACTTGGCATTCTCAGGGAACGGTCAATGGCATGGTAAGGTGTTGACAGTTTCAAGGAAGCAATGTGCTGCGAAGGCTAAAATTTTACACACTAAAGAAACCTGAGCAGTGTGATGGCTAGAGGTGACAGGTGGCACCAGAGATTTGATGCTAAAGGTTTTGTCTCAGACTTCAGACAGCTCTGCTGGTGAGAGGGAAGGGATTCTCTAGACGTATTGAGTGACATCTATTCTCTTTTCCTATTTAGCAGAGGCTTTGAGAAAGTTTCAGTCTTGGAGTAGATTCTGATTTTGTTATTTAAAAAATTGACTTACGAGTGACTTGAAGATGCCTGCTTTGCACTTTCTGTGGGAGGAGTCAAGAGTCAAATTATTTCCTCTGTAAGCCATCACAATGAGTGAGACTATTGATTTGTGAGCACACTCACATCTCTGTATAATTGGCCCTAGCCATTGGGAAGGAGGGAATTCATTTAGTTCATGTTTTAATGCAAACCTACTTGATTTTCTCAAACACAGCTGTACTCCAAAATCCACATTGCTCTGAATCTCATGATGTAGTTCTGCGATGAAAGTGTTACATAAAAATTAGTATGCTAGTGAAAGCAAAATTAAAAACTAACATTAGTGAAAATAACATACACAACTCCATTGTATGGCAGAAAATGGCTTGCAAAAATACAAGCTTCTCATTCTTTTCCCAATCTTAAGTTCAGTTCTCCACATTTCCACATCAGTTTGAGACTTAAAAGGAAAGTCCAATGAAAAATCACCAGCATTTTAGTGTGAATATCTCCTAATAACACACGTTTGCAAAGCAATTTCCTCTTCTATAATGGATTCTTGTTTGCTATTTTCACTGACTGGAGAACTGCATTGCAAAATTCAGCGTTGTGTGAATTTCAAGGGCTGGCTCTGTTTTGCTTTGTGCATTGTTTCAGAAAGTGAAAATTAGGTAGGTTTCACCTTCCAGAGTGAATTTCACCCCCCATCTCAATTCAGAATGCTTCAAGACCAAACTCGGTGCGATGGGGCAGCCACATTTGGGCAAACCTCAGGGTCACATGACTGAAGGAGGGGAGGTAAACTTTCCCTTAGACTCCATCAGTTCAAGTGCACCAGTTCTGGGCACCAAGAGGACCTTTATGAAGGTCTTAATTTCTGCCAATAGCAAAAGAGTTCTGGGAGAGAATGAGGATGCATTGAACTACATGAGGTCGAGAGATAAGTGGATGGCAGGTTTCAGAGCCCTGAAGCAATTCTGCCTGGGTCACAGGGGTGCCGTGAGAGTATTGTACAGACAAATCCCAAACCCAGATGCTGGAGGAGATGCTATCTAAATTGAGTGCGAGTTAAGAGATCTGGCAATAGAGAGACGGGATTCTGTTACACTGAGTGCAGAAATATGGAATGTGCTGCTAGCATCTTGAAGCCATTAAGAGCGGAACGATTGTTAAGATAAAGCAAGGGAGTTGGCGGCGGGGAAAAGGGTGAGGAGGGAACAGAGAGTACGGCTGCCAGCTAGATTTCGGTTAATTTTTCATGTGAATTTATTGCTGGGTATAAGAGCGATTGAATTAGTAGGGCTGGCAGGAACTAGGCCATGGTAAAAGCTTCCTGCTCTCAGTTTAGCTCTCCGCCCATATGGAGCACAGCCTCAGCTGTTTGCAGCAGCCTCGCTGCACTTGGATTGTTAGGGCGGCACAGCAAAGTAGCCTGCTTTCCCGCGGTGAGACAGGTGCCCGAGAACGAGACTCCCTCTGCTGCTGCCGCTGCCTCTTCTTATTTTTACACACACAAAAATTGGGACTTTACTGGTTTTCCCAGGTGATTTCTCTCAGGACACAATCCCAAGCTGCAGGTGCGATCGGATGCACTAGCATGCTTCCAAAATATTGCAAGGTAAGCCATTGGGGGTGTTGCTACAAACAAGCGCCTTGGCAAACAAGGAAGCAGGAGAAATGCAGTGCAGAAAGGGAGATCTTGCTAAAAAAGTGCATGTCCAAACAGAGGGGTCCTGCTTCATGTGCAATCACAGGGCAATGGCTTTCCCTAGAAATGTCTCGCCTGTTCTTTAAAGCCAGGATCAGTTTGCTTGGTGGCTCCTGGCAACAGCAGCAGCATCACTGAGGTTACTGGGAGGAGCAAGGTCTGGGTTGCATCGGTGAACCTATGAAGCAAATATAATTTTCTCTTTAGACTCCATGGCAGTATTCAGAAGGTGTTACCTACTCCTGTGGGTGGGGAGCAAATGCACAGTCATTCAGAACTAGCTGCATCAGTTCCCACTGGAAAGAGGCAAGCCTTTTTGAAAACTTCATAGTGGCTTGCCTTTTCTGCAGAATCAAATTCCATAGCAGAAACAGGAAAGCACACAGCAGGGTACAGGACATCTCCTTGGATTGTTGGGTCAGTTCTCTGCTTTCCTCTGCAATCGTAGCCATGCAGTTCGTGTCCAGATTATTATCTGGATTGAGTTTTGTTTTTTTGTTTCCCCCCCAATAGATCGTTTTTTTAAACCTTCTTAGAGAGTCTATTTGTAAATTTCATCAAAGATAACATTTATAATTCATCTAGCAATTTCAGTCACTTAGTACTAACATAATTTCCACATTTTCCCTGTTTATTAAGTGATGTCACTTCCCTGAAGTTATTTCACTTCACTTTCACCATCCAGTTCGATGAATTCCAGCATAGTCTTCCCTAAAGAGAAGACAATGGGGGGAGGGGGAGGGTGGGACTAAATGCCAATAAAATTGCATTCTAGTAACATTTAGCAGTAGCTCTAAATAAAAAGAAGGGAGGAATGCAGCTGCTTTGAAAGCTCAGGCACCAGGACATGTGGAGTTAAGAGGGGTTTTTTTTTTTACTGCCATTAGCTTTCCATGCCGGTGTGTGCGTGTGTGTGTGTGTGCAAACAGTCCCATTGCTTGGAATTAATTCAGTTCATTCACTGGTCCTTCTTCAGTACTGTGTGAGGACTATTTCAAAAAGTTTAAGGGAGAAGCTTCACTTGTTCAGGATCTTATTATTTTGCCTATTCTCATTATTGAGAGGGTGTGTGAAATTGACTTTAGCACATTGAACTGTTCATGGTGTGTGTGTGTGTGTGTGTTTTAATGAGCCAGTTGGAGATTTATTTTAAATCAGGATTCCCCAATCATAGGTCTCCAGCTCTTTTCAGGTTTCCCATCATCCCTAGCTAGCAGGACCAGTGGTCAGGGATGATAAGAACTGTAGTCCAAAAACAGCTGGAGACCCAACTTTGGGTCTCTGTTAATTGGATGTAAAATGCAATCCTATGCATGTCTACCCAGAAGTAAGTCCCATTATGTTTAGTGTAACTTACTACTATAGGTAAGCATGTGTAATGCTGTTGTTTAAAATACAAGCACAACACTGGTGGGTTAGTGCTGCGAGGCCACTTTAGCTGTGGAGAACAATCGCTGGCAGCACCTGATTTTCTGAGGGAGAAGGAAAGTTACGCTCAGATGGATTTGTTGCTTTAGATTACCCTTTGTTTTAACAATGCGCCTGTGAATCATTTCTAGGGAAATGTCTATTATCAGTGCTATTTTTCTAGAAAAAGAGGTGCTCAGCATGAACGCTTCCCTTGTTCTCTTAGAATGGCAAGGGTGCCCACCTGAGAGGTGCCGGAACTGAGTTCCTGTGAGTTCCCCTGGGGAAAAAGCCCTGCTCATTATTAAAATGGGTAGGAAATCTGTGTGGGTGTGTAAGGAGGGTTTACAGTTGAATTGGAACAAGCGCCACACAGGTTTTCTGCAGATTGATATGTGTTCTGATTCAGCGGCAAAAAGCAGGTTTGATGGGGATAGCGGTGGAAGTCCCACCGTGGGACCAACGAAAAACATATCAGACCTGAGCCTTTGATCTCTCTTACTGAACTTTGATATTTCTCATTTCAGTGTCTCTCACCTTTTTGGTTTCAATGAAGTAACATGATTGCAGTCATTTCTCTCCCCCAGTTTGGTACCTAACGCAGGTTCCCTGGTGTACAGATTAGAATCAAATATATGTTTTCCTCTACCTTGTGACAAAGGAAACACTCGGCTCACTATAGGGAATTTTGACCTCTCACTTGACTTGTTTATGAAGCACAACCTGTTTATTTTATTTAGATTAAGTCTCAATAGGTTTGAGTGACTCTTAACATGTCCATTTCCTGCTGTCTTTGATACTTGGTTGGCCACTGCTGGTTAGGTTTGAGGGGTGTGTGGTGCAGAGTGGCTGATGTTTCGGGGCTTAGACCTGGCAAATGTGGACTCATATTTGTGATCAGGTACATAGCAGTCTTGGGTGGCCTTGGAGAAGGGAGATGTGGATGTGGAGAGTCAATGTAGTTCTCATTTAAAGGTAAAAACTGCCTGATTTACTCTTTCTGAAACTATGCACAAAGCGAAACAAAGCCATTCTTTGAAATCCGTACTTCTCTGAATGTTGCTATGCAGTTCTGCAGCTGAGCGATTTGTGCAAAAATGCAAATCCTAGGGTAATGTGTCCATATGTTGGTGAAAATAACATGCAGGTGTGCATTATATTAGGGGAAAACTGCTTTGCAAAAATGTATTTATTTTATTTTTTGCAAAATTGCATTCAAAAATGTGTATATCGGGAGAAATTCGTGCTAAAATGCTGGTAGTTTTTCTTGATGGCCTTTTGTTTTTTAGGGGGAAGCAAACAGATGTAGTAATGTGGAGAAATGAATTTAAGATAGGAAAACTGAGACAAACCAAAACTGACAGATTTGTCCACCCCTACTGTTGACCCAACCTACCTTGATCAGTTGTTGTGGCAGAGAACCAGTCACCCAGACAAATCTGGCTTTGTGACTGAATGTGCAGTCAATAAGCAGCTGCAGGCAGCCACAGCTTCCTGATGAGTACAGCTTACAGGATATATCTGTTTGAAAAACCCATATTTGTTGCATGCACACTTTCTAGTTTTAAAATATCTTTAGTGTGCGCTGGGGGCGGGGAGTGAACTGATCCAAAGCTGTGAGGAATGGACAACTCAACTACCTCCCAATAAGTTCTGCTGTTCCTAATGAAATCCTCTCGTTTCCTTTAGAAGTCCCTTTCCCCCTTGCCTTGGAGGAAGGGCAACTTGTAACTGATATTCTGCTGCAATCGATATTTATCCCCGCATTTAAGCTTTTGCTAATTGTTTACTATTTTTATGCAAGTAGAACCTGCAACAAAATGCTCCTTTTCAGTCAGCCAACCATGCCCTTTCCCAGGATACTACATTCCATCCCACCTTTCTGGTTTTCTTCCTGTCAAGTATCTATGTCAAGAGGAATCCCTCTACTTTCTATGGGAGCTAGGGCTGAACTGTGGAGGCAGGCAGAAAGATGTGGGTGTCGCTCCTCCAGTTTCTGCATAAATGCAGAAAATTATGCATTTGCTCCCATGTGATCATGCTTGCAGTGATGCATGTGAAGCAACTTGCCATAAAGGATAAGTAATGTGAAATAATTGTCATTCTTATGATTTCTTACGAAGACAGGTGCTGTGGCCCACAAAGACACTTCAGTATGATAGCAGAGGCCCTCTGTAGATATACACTCACCTGTGACTTTTTTTAAGAACAAAAATAACTACTCTCTGGAGGAACCCTATGGCAGGCTGATTTGCGTGTACATACTAGGAACCAGCTGCTCCAGCATCAGAAAACAAACAGCATCATTCACCTGGGAATCCTGTTTAGTTCAGCTGCTAAACATTTATTTGTTTCACAGAGATTCCGAGTCCCATTTTCCATCTTAAGCGAGCGCTCAAAATGGCGCGACGTCTGATAAATGATACAGGTGACACGACGAAGCAATAAAACCATAGAGTCCTAGAATTGTAGCGCTGGAAGGGGCTCTGAGGGCCATTATCATTGCAGCAATTTGTGTGCACTGCCTTAATGGTGCCTGTAGTTTATGCTGCCTTTCGTTTACCATCTTCTGCTGAAATATGAAGCCGTAACTCCCAAAGCATTATAAGTGAAGCAACATTAATGGGAATCCCAGGATTAAGTTGATGATGGCGATTTTCCCATGCGAAAAAGATTGGCGAGTATTTTCCTGAATTCCCCCATACCTGTACTGGCCAATTCACTGGCAGCGTCTGCTGGACTGCAGATAATTTGACACCTGGAGTTAGATAACAGGGAAGGCTTGTCACCAGAACATTGTTGGTGAAGAGTTTAAGGGTTTAAGTCATAGGTTTGTGTGGGAAACGCATAATTGAATTTGTATGCAATTTTTGTGTGTGAACATAGACATTCTTATTGGACTGATTGAAATGAATATAATTATGTGTTGTTATGAACAATAAAGCATTTAAAACTTAAAAAGAGAGATAGTTTAAGGCTGCACAGCATGCACGTGACTGGGAATAATGGCAAAATAAGCAACACCTAAATATTTTCTTCAATAATAATAATACACCTTCATTGTCATTGTACAACCTGTGTACAATGAAGCTTAAGGAGCTTAAGTTGGTATACATGACTACAACTCCCATCATCCCATCCCATTGTCCATGTTGGCAGGAACTGATGGAATCCAACAACACCTGGAGAACAGAACTTCTCTAATCTTTTCCTGGCCTCAGGGCTGCATTCACCCTTCTCTGACCCAATGGCAAGGGGCACATTCCAGTGGTGGGTGTGGCCTAGGTAGGTGTGGCCACAGCCTCCATCTCGGGTGTAGATTAGCTGAGAGGGAGTTATTGCACTCTCCCAGCTCATCAGATGATCAGTCTTATGACCAGGGTATAGGTCAATTTGCACCCCCATCAGAGTGCTGTGGTAAGTGAAGTGTAAACTTCTAGAAAAAAATGTCAAACTTGTTTTTTTTTTTTTGAAAAAATACTTTTTCTTGCCACCATCAAAATTGGTAGGCTCTTGTACTGGCAGCAACAGTAAAAAAAATTTTTTCCTGGGAGGCTGGATGAAGCCCCCATTTGAGGATTTGCTACCTGGATCTAGAGAGTCACAGATTAACCACCTGTTTTTAAATGAGCAATTTGTGGTTGTCTGTTGCATCAGTTGGGCAAAATAATGGAATGTGGGGTGAAGTTTACTTCTCAGCGAATAATCTGATATAATAATACTGGTTGCATACTGTTCCTTGTATTTATACACACACACAAAAAGCTTGATACATTTTTTTAAAAGCTAACATTTAGAAAAGGCTCCTGGAATATCCTTTAGGAGGTTAGGTCCCCCACAGGTCCCCTTGTTGGCCACAGCTCCCTGTGGGAGAGATTCCAAAGTATATTAGATATTGCCCCTACAAATGTCAGACGCCAGCAGTGTCCTTGGTTAGTAGAGGAGGCCTCCTGCTGACACCCCAATACTTTTCCCTCAGCTGTTTGCTGGCAGAAGTTTTCTAAAGGGCAACTCTCTTGCTTGAAGCCTTTCATAGCGGCCTCAGTGCATGTGGTTTTGAAGTATCCGGCCTTTCTTCTCAGCTGGAAGCCTACAGAAGAGTTGCAACCATGAGTGGTTCATGTGTTAGTGCAGAGCTTTCCAAACTGTTCATGTTGGTGACACACTTTTTAGACATGCATGATTTCGTAACACAGTAATTCAGTTTTACTAGCAAACCAGAGGTTAAACTGACCCCTTTCCAGCGTGGGGAGTATTCGCGTGACACACCTACACACTGCAGCCGACACACTAATGTTTCATGATGCACAGTTTGGAAAGCTCTTGTGTTAGTGGGACAGAGAACTGGGGCTCAAGCTGCCATAGAATCATGCTCACCCCATTTTGATCAGATTTACGATCTTATTTGCAGGATCGAGTTCAGAGGAGGACAGCTGTATTAGTTTCCAAAAGAAGCCAGCTGTACGTAGTCCCAATATGGTATTAGAATCAAGTTTATTGCTTATAGCCAAAGGCTGCTGCCATGTATGCAATGTCATTCAGTAAAATATATACAAATTTGGTACAAAACGTAGAACATTTACATTATCAAAACATGACCTAATCAGCACAAAGCTATGGAAACACTTTAATATACCAATTAGAATATTAGTTTACCCCTCACAAAGCTGCAGTTCCCAGCGCCCTTGGAAAATTACAGTTCCCAGGATTATTCGGGGGAAGCCATGTGTATTAAATGTGCTTTAAATGTAGAGTGTGGCTATGACCTCAGTGTTGGATTTGTAGGTGAGTCCGTGTGTCAATAAAGGCATGGGGAATTTGCCCAGTAGCAAGATAATTGGACTGACTCTTGATTGCATAGATGTCAATAAGTACCTGCAAGGTCGGTATCAGGTTCTTAGTCTTCCCTGTGGTGGCCTGCAGGTCATTCTCTCTGGGACTGAAAGTCTCTGACAAGTGGCATAAACAGCATTTATGAAATCAGGCTCCGTCCATATTGTGTGCAAGCTCATGTATGAACAACCCTTTCAAGAAGTGTGCCGAAAGCAAAGGAGATGCAAATAGTAAACTGTGAGTAATTACAATGCAGCCAGGCAAAGCAGAAGCAAAGTAGGTATCGCAGGACTATAATCTAATATAATTACACTACAGAAAGAAGAGAAATGCAAGCAGGTTCGTGCGTTTGTAAACCCCAGGGGCTTACGAAACAGCAGACTTAAATTTCATGGCTCTCTGGGTTGTCTTACTAGGCAGCTTTTGTTTCCAGGGATGCTTTTGTTTAAAGTTCTCTCTTAACCAAGACCATCAGGATACATAAGAGAATGGATGGCACCTTATTTTTGGAAATCGCAGCATTATGCAACATACGCAAGCTTTCTCTTCTCCTTCCCTTCTAAATGCTGCAGCTCTGGAATATGCCATGTTTTAAGCGATTTTGGATTTGTCTGCCCTGTGTTAGCTAAATAGCCATGGTATTTTATCAGAGACTGGTTTTTGGTGTCGCACCAGCCTGAGAAAACACCTTGCCTCCATGTCCCAGGCGGGGTGTTCTGCCCCACAAAGGCGCCCGACCTTGAAGGTAAGCACCATTGTCAACAAAGAAAAATCAAGAGATGTTGTTCCTTGCATAAATTGTCCCGATCTTTTATCCCACCTCTCTGTAATCCCACCGCTATTCCTGCAGGTGTGAATGCCTCTATACTTTTGTATCGGAGTGCCATGCCTCTAGACCAGGCATAGGCAAACTCGGCCCTCCAGATGTTTTGGGACCACAACTCCCATCATCCCTATCTAACAGGACCAGTGGTCAGGGATGATGGGAGTTGTAGTCCCAAAACACCTGGAGGGCCGAGTTTGCCTATGCCTGCTCTAGACCTTGAAGCCATTGTGTACCTTCATGGTATTTGGCACATGACATACCGATCTTTCAAAATGACTTTTAAACACCTCCCCCACCCACTCGGTTAATCAATTTGTACGGTAGTCAAAATGCAATTTTAGGGACTTATTAACATCCATATAATTAACCTTAGTTTTCCCAGCTGCCTCTCTTTTAATTAAATTCACAGATAGCATTCAAACTGCCCTTTAAAAGCAGAAAGTTCCTTAATTATTTTCTGCATTAATTAGCAGAGTGGTAGGCTTTTGTTTTATATATATATATATATATATATATATATATATATATATATATATATATATAACACATTTCTGATGCAGCTTCAAATGACTATGCTTTGTAAACAAGTTGCATGAATGTGATGCAGTGGTACATCTGGTTAAGAACTTAATTCGTTCTGGAGGTTCGTTCTTAACCTGAAACTGTTCTTAACATGAGGTAGCATTTTAACTAATGGGGCCTCCCGCTGCCGCCACGCTGCCGGAGCATGATTTCTGTTCTCATCCTGAAGCAAAGTTATTTTTTTAAAAAAATCATTTTTATTAATTTTCCTATAAAAACAGCCAATCAACATATAATCATAACCATATTCCAATTTAAAAACACAAACAAAAAAGACCGAATTATATTCCCAATTATTTATTAATAAAAAAAAATCAGACTCCCCATAGTCTGGACCTCTTGGAGAATCTTCTGCATTTTGTTCCTGCCTTCTTCTTGTTGTTTTCCTTTTTGCACATTCTGATCTTCACGTTCAAAGTTTCCCGTCCCCTGGCCAAAGTCTTATGTCCTTACATCCATCGAAATTCAGCTTGTTACACTAGAACACATGACCGTCCAATGAAGCGGAATGTTGGAAGATATAGGGCAGATAAAAGGAAGCACTTCTTCACACAGGGCCAGGTTTCACCAGGGAACTCCCTCGAGCGATCAAGGGGGGTTGGGAGAAGGATTAGATACTGAGAGTCACAGAGTACAGGCAGACAGTTCCCGTCCTGATGACTCTCCTCCCCCTCTGACCCCTCACTTTAGGAGGGTCCTGCATGTTGCTGAGCAATGTGTCAGACAGGCCCAGAGGAGGAGCCAACCCCCTCGACGTAGCCTCTGTCTGCTTGGGAGGGATCCAGAGTGAAAAGCTAGAGGGGAAATGGCTTGCCTACAGCTTAGTTTTGGGAACACCTCTGTTGAGTGAAGGCGAACCAGGGACATTGCTGTGTTGTTTTCTGAGCTAGTGAAAAGCAAGTTGCATTCTGTGCCTCCTCTCTCTCTCTCTCTCTCTCTCTCTCTCTCTCTCTCTCTCTCTCTCTCTCTCTGTGTGTGTGTGTGTGTGTGTGTGTGTGTGTGTCTGCCCTGTGGATTACCTGACTCCTGGACAGCTCCTTGACATAGGATGGCTTTTCCAGAGGATTTAGACTGATTCAAGGAGGAGAAGGCTATTGATGGCTACTAGCCATGATGGCTACATTCCACCTGTGGAATCGGATGCCATCTCTGGATGCCAGTTACTGGGAATTACAGGTGTGCAGCGTGCTGTTGCCTTCAAGTCCAGCGTTAGACTCGTAATCTGGGGAACCGGGTTCGCATCTCCGCTCCTCCACATGCAGCTGCTGGGTGACCTTGGGCTAGTTACACTTCTTTGAAGTCGCTCAGCCCCACTCACCTCACAGGGTGTCAGTTGTGGGGGAGGAGGGGAAAGGAGATTGTTAGCCACTTTGAGACTCCTTCGGGTAGTGATAAAGCGGGATATCAGATCCAAACTCTTCTTGTACTTCTATTGGCACCTGGTTGGCCACTCAGAGGACAGGATGCTGAAGTAGATGGACACAACGGAACTGCCAGGCCTCAGAGGAGAGTGCCCATAGCATGCCCAGGACAGTGTTTCACACAGAAGTATTGGGAAGTGGCGCCCTTGAGGGTAAGCAATTTTTACCCTTAGGGCCCAAACAGACATACATGCATGCTATACATTCAAAGCACCTTCCCCCTCCCCATCAAAAGAACAATGGGAACTGTATACAGGTAGGTAGCCGTGTTGGTCTGAGTCGAAGCAAAATAAAAAAATTCCTTCAGTAGCACCTTAAAGACCAACTAAGTTTATATTTTGGTATGAGCTTTCGTGTGCATGCACACTTCTTCAGATACACGAAGAAGTGTGCATGCACACGAAAGCTCATACCAAAATATAAACTTAGTTGGTCTTTAAGGTGCTACTGAAGGAATTTTTTTATTTTAATGGGAACTGTAGTTTAGCTCTCAGAGATCTATAATTCTCAACACCCTTAATAAACTATAGTTCTCAGCAGTGTGGAAATATGCTTTAAATGTGCTTTAAATTTATGGTGTGTGCACAGCTAATGGAAACTTCCCTCCTGAACTAATTTAAGCCTTTGGGTAACTTTCAGCCTACTCTGGCAGGGGAGGAAAGAATTAACATCCCCTTAAATGCTGCCATGTGTTTAATGTCAAATCTGTTTTAGACCCTTACAGGTCCTAAAAGTAAATATTTTCAAGCAGGCTGACAATTTTAAATCAGAGAGGGAAAGAAATCAAGAGTTTGGCACCCAGGGTTCAGTCTGAAAGGAGCTTGCAAATGAGACCACTTCATATATGGCAGATCTTGAAGGCTTTCAAAGTCTTTTTTTTTTGTCTTGTGGTTCTCAACCGCACACAGTCTTTTTGCTTCTTATTCATTGCCCTTAGGTCTGGGAACTTTTGCCACTAGCATTGTAATGTCACAAATTTTACAGAACATGTGTTTAGACATCACATGTTTGCTCTCTGGAAAGCCCCCCCTTTTTTTGCAGAGTCATGTCTAACTGAGCAGCTGCCAAAGGGCAGCTACTGTGTGCTGGATTCTGAGGACAAATTGTGCGTTTTCAGTTCCCAGCTGCTTATTCTTTCTCGGGGAAGATAAATTAAACTCCCTGCTTCATCTCTAGACGAGCTCATGTTTGTTGCCTACTTGCAGGCAAGGTTGTATAATTTCACTGGCACACCTCTGTAGGGAGAGAGAGGCTTTCATAGAATCACAGAATTGTAGAGTTGGAAGCGACTCCATGGGTCATCTAGTCCAACCCCCTGCAATGCAGGAATCTCAATTAAAACATCCATGACAGATGGCCATCCAACCTTTGCTTAAAAACTTCCAAGGAAGGAAAGTCCGCAACCTCCCGAGGGAGATCATTCCATTGTCAAACAGCTCTTACTGTCAAAAAGGTTTTCCGTATGTTGAGTTAGAATCTACTTTCTTGTAACTTGAAGCCATTGGTTCGAGTCCTACCTCCCCGAGCAGGAGAAAACAAGTTTGTTCCCTATTCCATGTAACAGCCCTTGAGATATCACATCTCCTCTCAGCCTCCTCTTTTCCAGGCTTAAAATACCCAGTTCCTTCAACCGTTGTCCCTGCTTACAGGATTGCCACCTAGATGGGATGAATTGGCCCATCTTCAATCCTTCCAGAATTTCAGGGTGAAAAACTGGGGGGGGGGGGGGGGCAGAGCCATTTCTCCCCTAAATGCAAGCATACTTGAGTTGTGATGGTTCACAGATAGTTACAGCATCACATGAGGCTGCTGTCTTGGCTTGAGCCGAGAGAGCTGTGCCCTATAAATTAGAAGTGGGGGGACTCTTTTCAGCTCAAGGGCCACTTTCCATTCTGGCCATCTATGCAAGGGCCATGTGCCATTGGTGGGCAGAGCATAAATGGTGTTTCCTGCTTGGCAGGGGGTTGGACTGGATGGCCCTTGTGGTCTCTTCCAACTCTATGATTCTATGATCCGTCACTGTACTAAATAATGTATAGCAGCGGAGAAAGGAGATGTGCTTAAGCTTTTTGGAATCGGGAACTTTTAATAGCATGATGGCTTCAACGCTGAGGATGCTTTAAGAGCCATTTCTCATTACGTGAAAATTCCCGTCAGGGCTGTTGTGTTCTTTTTCTCTTTGTCCTCTCTGTTTAATGATGCAGTAACATTAGAGGTCTTATTTCTCTTTCGAGATACATGGGCACCTGACTGTGAGTTGGCTGTTTTATTCAAAGGCTGCCCATGGCTGCTCCCGCTGTAGGAGAACAAAGCTGCCATAGAAAACAACCCCATATGGCATATCCAGTACAGAGTGGGAAATTAATAATGGATAAATAATTCAGGCAGGGTGGGCATAAATGGGGTGAATGGACCAAGACCAGAGGTGCCTGGCTCCTGCTATCATGCCACACAAGCAAATAAATTGCCAAGTGGAGAAATCAGCGTCTTGAGTAACTTCCTTTGAACAAAAGAAGTTTCTAGCTTTTGAAAAGAAGTTTGAAAGTTAGCCATGCCTGGTGCAATCTCACTTGGTGTCTGCTTGCGTTTGTGTGTTAGCAGTACAGATGGAGGATGGTTTTGTTTGGTCTGCAGTTTTAAGAAAAGCAACCAAATTTTCAGCTCCAAGGCTAGTAGGTGCATTGCAACGTAACTTATACTTTGAAATTTGCACGGCTCTAAATTGTGCGATGCTGGCTCAAGCTCAGAAAAGTACCAAAATGTATCTGGGAAAAATATGTATTTAGAAATGCATACGTTGAGGCAAATTAGATATTTGAAAGTGTCGTTTGTTTTAAAATACTATTTAAATATGCATTTAATCTTACATTTTCATGCAGACTGGGGGTGGGGGGATCAGAGATTTATATGGAAATGGGATGGAACGGTTTTTATGAATGAATGCATGTAATTGGCACAAATTGGAACTAGACTGAGCCATCCATCCTTGGTAGGTTTTCTGGCATGCAGCTGATGGGATACATTGGTTGTTTGCAAAGCTCTGTGCACCATGATTAGTGGAGTCAGCTTTGCAAAAGTACAGAACTTTAGAAATTTCATTACCAGGTTTATGTCAAATGGCTGTCAAAACACCCATTCATCTTTAACCCAACACTTTGAAGCTCTTGGGAAGAGATTTGAGTTCCCAGACTCATTGATGTCTGCTGAGTATGTAGTTGTCCACCAAAATCTGTCTGCACTAGCTCCGCATTTGCACTAGCACTGATCTGCAGCACTTGCCATAATACTACTTTCATTCTCAGTAGCAACTATATGGAATCACTTCAAGGGTCAAAAAGAGAAAAGGCTAGTAATCTTCAGAATACTCTGTTAATTCCAGTGTAAATCGCCAGCACTAATACCAGTAGAGGCATGTCATTTCCCCTCTGGGTTACCTCCTTTCTTCTTTTCCCTGTGGCAGGCAGGTGAGATTAAAGTCCTGGAATTAGTCGCTTCGTGTGGAGAGGTGAGAGCCTGCCATTTCAGAATGGCTTGATTATCTCAGGATGTGTTCAAAAGGAAAAACACATACATAGACGCTGGCAATTTCCTGCCAGAAATTGTTTTGTTCAGGTTGCTTCCTTAATGCTGGCAACTTTCTGCAGAGTGGCAAAGCCACTGTTCCACTTTTCAGTAAGAAAAGAAAAGCAACATCATTCACACACACACACACACAGACGGAGGGAGGGAGGGAGAGTAGCTGCATCTGCTTGTATAGCGGTTTGACTTCACCTGCAGAAGCACACTCCATTGTCTCTCGAGACAGATGGATGGCAACAACAACAACAAAGGAAATGTTAGCACTGATGGTTGGTTTCTGTTTTATCTATATGCCTGACTTATTCCAGAGAACATATCTTAGGGCTGCCATATCTTGAAGAGGAAAAAAGGTGGACAGCCTGGGCTGGCAGCGGCCGCAGCATGCAGAACAGCCTGAGACTGAGTCCGAGCCCCAACCCCCCCCCAATAAAACCCAGACATGTCCTTTAAAATGCAAAAATCTGCCCGGATGGGAATTCCCCCCCCTAAAGAGGACATGTCCTGGGTTTTCCTGGATGTAAGGCAACTCTAAATATTGACACAGGTCAGGACCAGCCTTGAACTTCAGCAGTCACTCAGCTCTGGGAGCCCAGTTCTGTGCTAAACGCTTAAAATCTCATAAGTGATTTCATAAGTACAGTATGCGGGATCTTTTTCTGAAATGTGAACCTCTGCAAGGTAGTAATAATTATCCTTCTATCTCTAGTGATGGCGCTGTGGTCTAAACCACAGAGCCTAGGGCTTGCCGATCAGAAGGTCGGCGGTTCGAATCCCTGTGACGGGGTGAGCTCCCGTTGCTTGGTAGCAGCTCCTGCCAACCTAGCAGTTCGAAAGCACGTCAAAGTACAAGTAGATAAATAGGTACCTCTGTGGCGGGAAGGTAAACGGCGCTTCCATGCGCTGCTCTGGTTTTCAGAAGTGGCTTAGTCATGCTGGCCACATGACCTGGAAGCTGTACGCTGGCCAATAAAGCAAGATGAGTGCCACAACCCCAGAGTCATTCATGACTGGACCTAATGGTCAGGGGTCCCTTTACCTTTACCCAGTCTAGGGTGAACATGTACCCAAAAAATGCTTCAGGACCTCTAGCAAGTGTGTAGAAGGGGAAATTGCAGCCGGAGTTTATCTGCAGAAATTACCTTTCCTACAAAAATGTTAAAGGTGCAGAAGCCATGGCCCCTTTTGCCTTTGACCGCACTAATCCAGCAATGATCCGAACATGTGGCATTGTTATTAGCATCACCGAGTTATGCATATTCCTGTGTATACCATACCTGGTCTTCCAGGATTATTGAGCTGTAGAAAGAAAGGGTTTGTGGAGATTTGTTTCAATACACTGATTGATTGAGGATGTCCAGCCAGTTCCTATCACTGTGTAAGGGGTGACAGAATCATCATATTCAGTACCTAAGCAGCATGCAGCCTTTGTGCTTCCCTCTTCTGTTAGAATAACCAGAATAGTCAGAACCTTCTCGCAATTGCAATGTTTCGGCAATAGGTGAGAACTGTTGTTTTTTAATTGGTTCCCCTCTAGCTGGCATGTGTTCAGGCCTTTTGGTTTCAGTTATGTCAGGGGTCAGCAAACTTTTTCAGCAGGGGGCCGGTCCACTGTCCCTCAGACCTTATGGGGGGCCAGACTATATTTTGAATAATAATAATAATAATGAACGAATTCCGATGCCCCACAAATAACCCAGAGATGCATTTTAAATAAAAGGACACATTCTACTCATGTAAAAACATGCTGATTCCCGGACCATCCCCAGGGCCAGATTCAGAAGGCGATTGGGCTAGATCTGGCCCCCGGGCCTTAGTTTGCCTACTTTTGTGTTATGTCATGGCACTTTATTTGCCTGACAAATACTTTTCATTTCCATTTAGGCTAGCCTAAAGATAGGACACGTGCCAAAAACGCTGATAAGTCTTGACGTTTCTTTGGAAGTTGCCACTTAAGTTATAAAAAAAAAATTGGTTGAGGTGGGGAGAAATGACTCTTGAAATGTCTACCCTCATTATTTCTTCCCCATGCAAACAATTAGAAACAGCCAGAACGCACTTCGTTTGCTCTGAGGAAACTTTTGGATTTAGTGGAAGAGTGCCACGTCCCTGGAGGCTAAATCTGTAAATGCTCGAGTAAAGACATTCCCTCTGCTTCAGTAAATTTTGAGACTTGCTGGGTTATTGGCGGAATAAACCCCCTGTGAGGAGCACTGGAAACTTCTCTGAATAAATCTTGAATTCTACACACACCCTCGAGTGATTGTAAAAGGCACTGTTCCTTAATGAGTCCTCAAATGTCCCAGGGTTTGCACGAGGCAGTTTTCACTTGGGGGTGTTTATATGGAAAAGGATTCACAAATGGGATCAAATAAATGAATGAGTAAATAAACTAGGTTGCCATGAGTAGCTGCGGCATGTACTCTGAGGGGTGTGTCTGGGGATCCCTTGCATCACCCCAAGGCACAACTCTCGAAATCTGAACTGCAGATTCCAATGGAGGATGCAGCTTGCAATTTTGCAAAGGGAAAAGTCACAGGAAGCCAGACCCCATTGGTCCATTGATATCAGTAGTCTCTTCAATGATTGGCGGTGCATCTCCAAGGTTTCAGGCAGGATTCTCCCCCAGCGCTACCTGGAAATGCTGCCAAGGATTGAATCGTTACTATGGCCCTTCCCCTCTGAAATCAGGCACTGCACTTCCCTCACGCAGTCCTGCCAGATGTGCTCCACTGCGTGTATTCATTTTTGTGCCAGCACTGCATATGGATAAATAATAATAATAAATTTTATTTATACCCCGCCCTCCCCAGCCAAAACCGGGCTCAGGGCGGCTAACTCCGGGTATAAAACAATTGATTAAAATACAGCTTAGAAACAAGATTAAATACAACATTAAAATGCAGCCTCATTTCAATAGAAACTCAAATCAAAAACTGTTTGGGGAAGAAAATGTCAAATCTTCACCAGGCCAACTATCCAGACTGGTCCTACATGGGCCAGAAAAAAAGCCAGGGAAGTCCCCAAATATGAGTTCCATCACAGAAGGAAAAAGGAAAAGGGAAAGATGGGGAGGGGGGGCAGGGCCGTCCCTAGGCCCGGGCTGGGTGGCGCAAGGCGCCAGGGCACCTGGCCATCAGGGGCGCACAAGGGGTGCCGAACGCTGGTGTCTGCCTCCGCGCGCCTCTGCTGTTGAGCGGCTTCAGGCAGCTCTCCGGAGGCGTGCGGGTGGCCTCTGCCGCACCTCTGTCTCAGCTGTTGAGCGGCTTCAGGCCGCTCTCCAGAGGCGCATGGGGAGCGCTGGCCTGGGGACGCCTGAACAGCTGAGAGGTGCAGCGCAGCGGCCCCAGGCTCACGCTCCCCGCATGCCTCCGGAGCCTGGGGCCGCCTTCTCCATGCCTCTCAGTTTTTGAGTGGCTTCAGGCCGCTCTCCGGAGGTGCGCAGGGAGCGCGAGCCTGAGGCTGCCTCCTCTGCGCCTCTGCCCACCTCACTCACGGGGGGCGCCGTAGGGATCTTGTCACCAGCGCGCCAGATATGGTTAAGACGGCCCTGGGAGGGGGTCAAGTTGGTTCCAGGCCAAAGGCCAGGCAGAACAACTCTGTCTTACAGGCCATGCAGAAAGAAATCAGATCCCGCAGGGCCCTGTTCTCATGAGACAGAGCATTCCACCAGGTCGTAGCCAGTGTTGAAAAGGTCCTGGCTCCTCTTGAGGCCTGCCCGTCCTTTGGAAGGCTCAGACACTTCTCCCAAGGGTCAGTTGACTTTCTAGGATGCACTGAGCCCTCAGTTTCCTGCTGCCCTGGCCACACCAGCTCTTCTTCCACCCCAAGGTCTGCCACAGCAGTGCTTCAGCTCAGATCTAACCAGAGTCCAAAGAAAAGAAAAAGTTGCCGTTGTTTTCCAAAGAGAAACACAGTCCCATAGAAAGAACTATAAGGGCTTCTTCACAGAGTTTGTTCACACACAGCTCTCTTGTGATAAGGATTTTGGTATGCTTGTTTCCATTATCAGATGGTGCATTTGTTCTAGCAATCTGTGATTGGCGTTTTACTTTTCCCATCTTATCCTGATGTGACTCAGCCCAAAGATACTGTTACTTGAAGAATGACTCACCTGGAAGAGCTGCAGGGAGGGGGCTTTCATTGTTCAAGCTAGGAATGAGCTCACGATTGCA
Organism: Zootoca vivipara; assembly: GCF_963506605.1. Classification (NCBI taxonomy): domain Eukaryota; kingdom Metazoa; phylum Chordata; class Lepidosauria; order Squamata; family Lacertidae; genus Zootoca; species Zootoca vivipara. The sequence continues at coordinate 10,966,943 of NC_083280.1, forward strand.
GGCACATCCCACCAGCGTTGGATCAGGTCAAAGGCCCATCTAGTCCAGACTGCAACAGTGCTCTCCTCACTTAATAATTGTGTGGGCACCGTGTAGGTGACCCCTGATGTGCCCTGACTGGCTGCAGTTCTCATGGTTTTAGGCAGGGGTCTGTTGGCATGGATTCTGTAAGTGAAGCATAAGGACTTATCCACACTTCCTGTAGTCCTGCTGCTTTCCCATGGGGAAAACTGCTGTTTCGCTCTCAATCGGAACAAATGGCAATTGGGGTTTCCACCGGATTGCCATTTGTTCTGATCTGTCACTAAAGAGTGGGTTTTCCCTTGGAAATGAGTGGGGCAAGGGAGAAACTGCTCAGACCCATGCCTAGAAAGTGTGAGCCAGCAGAAAACTGCTCTGACCCGTGCTTTCTAGGTGCAGCAGAATGAGCCCTGAACCCTCCACTTTCAGGCTGAGGAAGCTGGTGTTTGTCCACAGACAGCTTTCCGGGTCATGTGGCCAGCATGACTAAACCGCTTCTGGCGCAACGGAACACCGTGACGGAATCCAGAGCGCACAGAAATGCCGTTTACCTTCCCTCCGCAGCAATACCTATTTATCTGCTCGTGCTGGCATGCTTTCGAACTGCTAGGTTGGCAGGAGCTGAGACAGAACAATGGGAGCTCACCCTGCGGCGTGGACTTGAACTGCTGTCCTTCCAATTGGCAAGCCCAAGAGGCTCAGTGGTTTCGATCACAGCGCCACCCGTGTCCCCCGAGGGATCCACCAGAAGGCCCTCAGTGCTGAATATCAGTGTCCAGGCTGGACGATAGGGGTGGAGATGCTCCTTCAGGTATGAAGAAGAAGAAGAAGAAGAAGAAGAAGAAGAAGAAGAAGAAGAAGAAGAAGAAGAAGAAGAAGAAGAAGAAGAAGAAGAAGAAGAAGAAGAGTAGTAGTTTGGATTTGATATCCCGCTTTATCACTACCCTAAGGAGTCTCGAAGCGGCTAACATTCTCCTTTCCCTTCCTCCGCTACAACAAACACTCTGTGAGGTGAGTGGGGCTGAGAGATTTCAAAGAAGTGTGACTAGCCCAAGGTCACCCAGCAGCTGCATGTGGAGGAGCGGAGACACGAACCTGGTTCCCCAGATTACGAGTCTACCGCTCTTAACCACTACACCACACTGGCTCCCACCACACTGCAGGGCCTTTAAAAAGGATTAGACAAATTCATGGAGGATAAGGCTACCCATGGCTACTAGCCATGATGGCTATACTGTGCCTCCACAGTCAGAGACAGTAATGCTTCTGGATACCAGTTTCTGGAAATCACAGAAGGGGAGAGTGTTCTTTCATTCACGTCCTGCCTGCGGGTTTCCCACAGGCATCTGGCTAGCCACTGTGAGAACAGGATGCTGGCCTTGATGGGCCATTGTCCTGATCCAGCAGGGATCTACTTAGGTGCTTATATTTCTGCTTTTCAATCACTTTTTTTTCTTAAGTAATATGCCAAGGATCTCCAAAGCACAAGGTCTTGGTGGTTGACATTAAAAAAAAACAAATAAAATTAAACATACATTGTTATAAATCCCAATTTGCACCCCACAGCAAGTAGTTTATTAGTGTTGATTTTCTCGGGAGCTGACATGGCTTGCAAAAGAATAATGAAACACATGCAAGAGTTCCTTGCTTGGGTATCATTTTTCTTTGCGGAACAGATGACACCTGAGATATGGGAGGTCAGTTTAAGGAGAGTAAATGAGCTGGGGGAAAGCGAAGAGAGGTGTCGCCATTATTTTTGACAATAGCACCAGGGATTTAGCTCATTTATGACTATTTATTTCAGAGTGTGCAGAATTAAAACTGCTAAAAATAAATAGATAAATTGTGGTCCAGCTAGCTTGTTCTATTACTTCCCTTCCCGATACCCATCCTTTGTTGTTGAAAGACTTCAGTTAACTGATAAGATATTAATCACTAGACAGCAAGATCCTTATACGGCTTGTTTGCCACTATAGATCCAGTGTCTCCTTTTACACATACCCACGCTGACATTGCTGAGGATTATTGTAGCACCCAGAATGCAGAGGGTGCTTTATAGAGCAATATAAAGAAAATATAGGTCCCTGCCCTGAGCAGCCTACAGCTGAAATTTAGATTTTCCCTAATTGTGATAGCATTCTGCACATGGAAAGTTCATATGTTAGGGATAGGGTTTTATTTATTATGCTCATAATCCCCCTTGATTTCCCCCCTTGTCCTTGATTTCTTTGTGGAAGGGGTGTTTTGATATGTGGCAACATGTATTTATTTATTTAAAGATTTATTGCATTTATAACCCACCTGTCCCTCCAAGGAGCTCAAGGGGGTGGCCTCCATCTCCCTGTTTCATCCTCACAAGAATCCTGTGCGGTAGGTTAGGCTGAGAGACAGTGACTGGCCTGAGGTCACCCAGTGAGCTTCATGGCTGAGTGGGGGATTTGAACCCTAGTCTCTTCCAGGTACTAGTCCAACACTCTAAGCACTACACCACAGTGGCTTCATGTCCCCTCCGCCTGCATTGTGAAATTGTTCATAGACCATGAACTATTCCATATGCTTTCCCTGTATGCTTAAATTGGATTTGAGGCAGAAGAGATGAGAGGATACCTTTGCAGCTACCAAAGACCACATCAGCTGCTCAGGGACTGGCTCTCTCTCTATAAACCTACCAGGACACTAAGATCATCATCTGAGTACCTTCTTAGTGTGCCTCCTCCGTGAGAGATCCGGAGGGTGGCAACACGAGAACTGGCCTTTTCTGTGGTGGCTCCTTGTTTGTGGAATGCTCTCCCCAGAGAGGCTCTCTTGGCACCTTCAATGTGCGATTCTGCCCGGACACTGAGGTCCAGCACCGAGGGCCTTCTGGCGGTTCCCTCGTTGCGAGAAGCCAAGTTGCAGGGAACTAGGCAGAGGGCCTTCTCGGTGGTGGCGCCTGCCCTGTGGAACGCCCTCCCAACAGATGTCAAAGAGGAAAACAACTACCAGACTTTTAGAAGACATCTGACGGCAGCCCTGTTCAGGGAGGCTTTTAATTTTTAATAGATTATTGTGTTTTATTTTTCTGTTGGAAGCTGCCCAGAGTGGCTGGGGAAACCCAGCCAGATGGGTGGGGTATAAATAAATTATTATTATTATTAATTATTATTATTATTATTATTATTATTGTTATAATATATGCACCTTTATGTGCCAGGCGAAAGCATTCATTTTTAGCCAGGCCTTGGGCTGATTGACATCCACTACCTTTTTTAATGTGCTGTGGGAGAGGCGGTTATTGGTTCATTTTTGTTCTTATTTTTATTGTGTGTTTTGTGGTTTTTATATTGTATTTTTGCATTGTGACCCACCCTGAGATCTACGAGTGAAGGGTGGCATATGAATTTAATACATGCATACATAACCCAAAGAGGGTTATCAAAGACTCTCTGCTCATCTTCTTTCCTACTTCAGCCTCAGAGTTTGTGTCCAACAGACAATCTTTCCATGTCTGCAGGAGGAAGCAAGAGCTCTGCAATGATGAAGGTGAAATATACTGGGCAGACCTTATTAAAATGATCAGCAGTACCTGCCACTCAGCTGTCCCATTGCTGTCAGGGCTCAGCAAGAAGCAAATGCAGCACCGCACATTATAGGAGACTGTCACTGTGCAAGACAACTTGCATTGCCTGCCTGTTCCTCCAGCCCTTCACCCCCTACACACACACACACACACACACACACACACACACACACACACAGTTTCAGTGTAATAAGAAACAGCATTATCAAGCAGACATCGTATGTGCATTCTCCATGGTTCTGGTTCCTGCTCAGATGGGCATCCGAAATCCCAAGCACTTTTCTATGACAGAAGAAATCTGGCGGATGACAGCCTTTTTGCATTCCATTGAAGAAAAATAATAGAATCATAGAGTTGGAAGAGACCACAAGGGCCATCCAGTCCAACCCCCTGCCAAGCAGGAAACACCATCAAAGCATTCCTGACAGATGGCTGTCGAGCCTCTGCTTAAGGACCTCCAAAGAAGGAAACTCCACCACACTCCTTGGCAGCAAATTCCACTGTCGAACAGCTCTTATTGTCAGGAAGTTCTTCCTAATGTTGAGGTGGAATCTTCTTTCTTGAAGTTTGAATCCATTGCTCCGTGTCTGCTTCTCTGGAGCAGCAGAAAACAATCTTTCTCCCTCCTCCATATGACATCCTTTCATATATTTGAACATGGCTATCATATCACCCCTTAACCTTCTCTTCTCCAGGCTAAACATACCCAGCTCCCTAAGCCGTTCCTCATAAGGCATCGTTTCCAGGCCTTTGACCATTTTTGTTGCCCTCCTCTGGACACGTTCCAGCTTGTCAGTATCCTTCTTGAACTGTGGTGCCCAGAACTGGACACAGTACTCCAGGTGAGGTCTGACCAGAGCAGAATACAGTGGTACTATTACTTCCCTTGATCTAGATGCTATACTCCTATTGATGCAGCCCAGAATTGCATTGGCTTTTTTAGCTGCTACATCACACTGTTGACTCATGTCAAGTTTGTGGTCTACCAAGACTCCCAGATCCTTTTCACATGTACTGCTCTCAAGCCAGGTGTCATCCATCCTGTATTTCTGCCTTTCATTCTCTCTCCCCCCCCCCAAGTGTAGTACTTTACATGATGACATGCAAATTCCCAGGTCTGCTTGGGGCATTTGGAACAATTCCTATTGTTGGTATTGAGCTGGGCAGTATTTGGATTGCCTTGCATTATGCATTTAACTGGAGGCAGACACTAGTTTGTTTGTTTGCTTCCTCTCTCTGACTTGAAGGAGGTGGGTTAAAGGTGGTGACTGCTTGTGATGGGTAATTTTGTCTGGTATTGCTCAAAGACTATCTTGATCAGAGACAACAGGGGGACCAAAGGGGGTGCACCCCATGGGAAGTGACGCCTCTTTCAACAGCCGTCTGTCCCCTGTCTTAATATCGTAGGCCACTTGTATGACTGAAGAACAAAGTAATGTGTAGGGGTGACTGGGTGCAATGACTGCAGTGACTGGGTGGCAGGAGGTGAAGCTTTCCAAGGAAAAATGAGGTCATTCTTACTGCAGGTTTGTGACTAAATAAATGGCCTCTTCCTCTATGGCAAGTAGGGATGCTTGGATAATTTTATTTGATCCAGGCTGCATCTACAGAAGTATAGTGTCCCAATCAAGCGAAGTCGTTGTACCACTCTATTCTGCCTTGGTCAGACCACACCTGAAGTTCTGTGTCCAGTTCTAGGTGCCACCATTTAAGAAGGATATTGACAAGCTGGAACGTGCGAAGAGGAGGGTGACCAAGAACATAAAGGTTCTACAAACCAAGCCTTATGAGGGACGGTTGAGGGAGTTGGGTATGTTTAGCCTGGGAAAGAGGAGTCTGAGAGGAGTATGACAGTCATCTTCAAATATCTCAAGGGATGTCACAAGGAAGATGGTGCAAGCTGGTTGTCTCCTGCTCTGGAGAGTAGGACTTGGACTACAAGAAAGGAGATTCTTACTAAACACAAGGAAGAACTTTCTGACAGTAAGAGCTGTTCAACAGTGGAACGTACTCCCTTTGGAGTTTGTGGACTCTCCTTCCTTGGAGGTTTTTAAGCAGAATTTGGGTGGCCATCTGTCATAGATGCTTTAATTGATATTCTGGCACTGCCATTTCTTTTTCTTTTTTAAATGGAGTGGAATGTATTTGAACTAGTTGTTGTTTGGCATGTGTCACAGGTGGGTTTTTAGGCTTTTGTTTTCTTCCGGCTTTACATATTTCATTTTAACGTTTGTGTTATATTTGCACGTTGCTTTGGGTTGCCTTTTGTAAAAAAAATAAAAATGCAACTAAAAGTGTAATAATAAGCACATAGCCCTTCTTCTGCACGCCTAAAATGCATTTCCATTGCAATATATCACTCCCTTTAATAGAAAACTTTGATGGCGAGTGCCGACAGGAAAGGAGCTAAAAACAAACGAACAAACAAGCCAAACTGTAGGGAGGAAAGGAAAGAAGCTGTGCTGCAATCACATCTAATGGTGAGTTCCGGGAACTGTTGTACAATGTCTAATCCCCCAGGAGAAATTCAGTGAAATGCGCCCCATCAATTTACCCGTCCAAAAGCAGAGTGGCAGAGTTTTGAGAGGCTGTTTTTACACAGCAGTCCTCCTCTCATTCTCACTCCATATTTAATCCAGCTGCTCCTACCAAGAGGCCCTGTCTCGTTTCCTTATTATGTCTATTCTTTCACATATTGCCCTGTTATTCAGAATATTAAACCCATAATTCAAACTTGCCTTCTTTTCGCCACTCATTGCTTATCTCATGAAGAAGCTAGTAGTACACATGCCAAAAGCAGAATTATGTGCTTCGATCCCTGATGAAAAATGTGGAGTTTCCGAAATGAAATAGGTGACATTGTTCCAAGGCTGCCGCAGCTAATATAACACAGAAAGTTATTCAAAATGCAAGATAAATATACTTTTCAACCTCAGCCATAACCATCTGGCCTCGGAATTTAAAAACAAAACAGAACTCTCAGGTTCTCTTGAGATATTCTCAAATATTCTGTTTCTCACACACAAAAACAGGATAAAAATACACACAGCGGAAGTGTAAAACATTCAGGTCATTAGTACCAACCTCCTGCCTGGTATTAATGGTACATAACACTGAATGACCCAGGTGGCGCTGTGGGTTAAACCACTGAGCCTAGGGCTTGCTGATCAGAAGGTCAGCGGTTCGAATCCCTGTGACGGGGTGAGCTCCCATTGCTCGGTCCCAGCTCCTGCCAACCTAGCAGTTCGAAAGCACGTCAAAATGCAAGTAGATAAATGGGAACCGCTACAGCGGGAAGGTAAACGGCGTTTCCGTGTGCTGCTCTGGTTCACCAGAAGTGGCTTTGTCATGCTGGCCACATGACCTGGAAGCTATACGCAGGCTCCCTCGGCCAATAATGCGAGATGAGCGCGCAACCCCAGAGTCGGTCATGACTGGACCTAATGGTCAGGGGATTATTTATACCCCGCCCATCTGGCCGGGTTCCCCCAGCCACTCTGGGCGGCTTCCAACAAAACAGAAATTCTAAAATACAGAAATCCATCAAACATTAAAATACAGAAATCCATCAAACATTAAAAGCTTCCCTAAACAGGGCTGCCTTGAGATGCCTTCTAAAGGTCTGGTAATTGTTGTTCTCTTTGACCTCTAGTGGGAGGGCATTCCACAGGGTGGGTGCCACTACCGGGAAGGCCCTCTGCCTGGTTCCCTGTAACTTGGCTTCTCGTAGTGAGGGAACCGCCAGAAGGCCCTCGGAGCTGGACCTCAGTGTCCGGGCAGAACGATGGGGGTGGAGACGCTCCTTCAGGTATACCGGACCGAGGCCGTTTAGGGCTTTAAAGGTCAACACCAACACTTTGAATTGTGCTCGGAAACGTACTGGGAGCCAATGTAGGTCTTTCAGGACCGGTGTTATGTGGTCTCGGCGGCCGCTCCCAGTCACCAGTCTAGCAGCCGCATTCTGGATTAGTTGTAGTTTCCGGGTCACCTTCAAAGGTAGCCCCACGTAGAGCGCATTGCAGTAGTCCAAGCGAGAGATAACTAGAGCATGCACCACTCTGGAGAGACAGTCAGTGGGCAGGTAGGGACTCAGCCTGCGTACCAGATGGAGCTGATAAACAGCTGTCTTGGACACAGAGTTGACCTGTGCCTCCATGGACAGCTGTGAGTCTAAGATGACTCCCAGGCTGCGCACCTGGTCTTTCAGGGGCACAGTTACCCCATTCAGGACCAGGGAGTCCTCCACACCCGCCCGCCTCCTGTCCCCCACTATGACAAACTTGGTTGGTCACTAAGGTGCTACTGGAAGGATTGATTTTTTTATTTTGACTGCGTCAGACCAACACGGCTACCTACCTGTAACTAGTTTTTATTTTGATTACTGTATGTATTTTGTGCTTTTATATTTTGATTTTCTACTGTGAACCGCCCTGAGACCTCTGGGTATACAGCGGTATATAAATTCAACAATAATAATAATAATAATGCTCTTTTAGCAGCTGTTTTTTGTTTAGGCAAAACCTATCCAGACAAGTTGACGTGTTTTAATCTGGATTTAGCTTATTGTTGATTTTAATGATTTTCTGAATGTTTAAAATAGTTGGTGCCCCTTTTCACTTACATTGTTTCATTCTTCTTGTAAACTGCTTTGAGATTTTATTACAATCAAGCGATATATAAAATTCATGCAATAAATATATCAAGAAGTAGATGGACCAGCGAGAAGCATGAGAATGGGAAAGTTCACAAGGGGATATGTTACTTGTCTAGTAATAACTCCAGCTGACTCAGGAATGGCTCAGTGTAGCCAACAAGCGCTGAGCTCATCTATATTTTACACCCCAACGAGATGGTAGAGTTCTGGGCTGTTCCTCCAACAAAATGCTCCCTGCAGGGGAGCAAAATACCGCATCATGGAAAAACCTCTAGTCAACTTTCCTTGCTGCTGTTTGTGTTATAATGTTGTTTCGTGAGGCAGCTCAATTAAGAAAGCACAGAATTCAAGTCACAGCTGCAAAGGAAGTGGCCTGATTCTTCCTTCCTTTTTCTTTGGTTTAAATTTCCTGGCTTGTCCTTCCTGCTCCTGACATCATATGGCATCAAACAGATTGAATTCAATTGGACTTACTTGATTGCCCTGTGGAGAAACTTCTATCCGCACCTTGATTTGTATTGGAGTCAGTCAGTTGGTGAAACTCAATGGGTGTTTGGTTCCTTCAGCCTTTGTGTGTTGAGACCCAGAGACCTCCCCCCTAAATAAATTCACATGAGTCAATTTTTTGTTTGGTTTTTGGCAGAATTTAGGCCACAACTTTATTGATTACAGAAAGTGAGTGGTTGCATAGGCTCTGGTTTGACTAGCAGCACTGCAGGTAGCGCTGACCCAGGGCACCAGCATAGGTCAGCCAAGGGTGAACACCTGGATAGGCAAAAAGCCAGGAACAGACTATGTCCGCCACCCAGATGTCCCCCTGGACTCAGGCACGGACACAACCCCCTCTCAGGGGTTGACCAAACCATTTGAATCCCTGGATTCCTTTAATGGAATATCCTTCACATAGGGATGGCGAGAGCGTTCTCCCATCCCTATCACCTGAACCATGTCTATCCGCAACCTTACAAGTTGTGACAATTTGCTACATGGCAGGCGAAGCCCAAATGGTACCAGCCAATCAGCCAAGTGGGGAAAATTCCTGCCATGGTCTCCCACACAGGGACTAGAATATTTTCCATATTCTAAAGAGAGGGAGAAAATATAAACAGGCCTGCTCCGGAGCTTTGAAAGCAGGGTGTGATAATGTAAATAAAATAGTGGCTATTCTGACCCCGGCAACAAAATGCACACTGCAAAGCATATTGTTCCCCAAAGTTAGGGGAGAAAAATTGGCTTTGCTGCAATAAAGGTAAATTGAAAATGAATCGACTCTTGCTTCCTAATGTCTTCAGCTTGTAGATCATTTACTTGTGATAATGCATGGAGACTTTGTCAGGGCTGTCTTGGATCTGTGGCACAGTGTAATAAATGCCCTGCATTTTGAAATTCTGGCACCAGAGCTATAAATGAACCCATGAGGAAAATAACCACGTTGCTTCCTGCTCCGAAAATATTCTCCTTTATTGTGAGGAGGCTGAGGCTTAATAACAGAAAGGAAATCGATTGCTTCTAGTAAACTGGGATATGCAGAGATGCTGCATCCCAGAGAGTTCACCTTGTAATTGTATTTGAACTATAGCAAAAGGGGAGAGTACATAGAAACTTCGCAGCTGCTTTTTAGCAAGGCAGATCACTGGTCCATCAATCTCCGTTACTGTAGACAGTGACTGGCAGCAGCTCTCCTGGGTCTGAGATGGGACGTTCCAAGTCCTACCTGGAGATGCTGGGGTGACTATCAGCATGCAAAGCAGATGTTCTACCACTGAGCTGCAGCCCTTCCCTTGGGTGTTGGGCATCATGGCTTCTTGAAATTATGTGAAACAGGGCATGTAGACATCACCCATCTCCATGACATTGCAAGTTGCTGGCCTCTTCACCTCTACCCCCCATCCTGCATCCCATTCTCAGACTTGTCCTCTTAATGAAGATTGAAAGCTAGCTGCTTAGTCATGGTTACAGGTAGGTAGCCGTGTTGGTCTGACGTAGTCAAAACAAACAAACAAAATCCTTCCAGTAGCACCTTAGAGACCAACTAAGTTTGTCATAGGTATGAGCTTTCATGTGCATGCACACTTCTTCACTTCTTCAGAAGAAGTGTGCATGCACACGAAAGCTCATACCTATGACAAACGTAGTTGGTCTCTAAGGTGCTATTGGAAGGATTTTTTTTTTTTTGCTTAGTCATGGATCATGTTGCTTTGGTTGTTTGTGGTACATGTAGTAAATCTGTTACATAATGTGAATAATACTAGCTTGATGTTCCAGATTTGAATCCTGGGGGTTTCCAGAAGCAGCACAGCTCCCACCCAAAACGCTGGAGAATAGGGACCAATATTTATTGGCGGGAAGAGTTTGTTCAGAACAAAGTCTTCAGATAATGACCTCCCTGATCACAGTGATCAAAACAACCTCAATTTACCCAGGCCATCAAAAAATAACTTGATTTTTTAATTTAAAAAATTACACCTGTTCTAGCAGATGCTCACACTCAAGCTTTGGCAAGTTCCCAGTGAAAGGAAATTCTACCTTTCTGTGTGCCTGCGTAGCCTTGACTTGATGCACTCAAAGTATGTCCCCAGTCAGTGCTAGTCTGTGATGGAGCCTAAGGGTGGAGGTAGCATTGTCAAATATATTTTAGGCCCAGAATGTCTAGGGAGGAAGGTATGAGGGAGAAGGATCACTGGCTTCGTTGTTACAAGGAGTTTAGCTAGCAAATTAACTGTGGTTTTTTTTGTGTGTGTGTGTTTTTACTGGTTCACTGCTATGCTTTTGCAGTAGCTACTTATCACTCAGTTGCTTTCATAATCCGAGAAACTACACAAGACTGAGCATCAATGCACTTTCAGGCGTGGTTCCTTTTTATCAAGTGGATGCAAATTGTATTAGTTCTTACTTAATCCTTATTTGTTTTAAAAACACCTTCTTCTGAACCAGATGGCACATTTATAGATATGCTATTTTTATGTAACACTAATACTTTCAGTACTGGGTTATTTAAACATTTCTCCCATTATGAGTCATTGCATGAAGTGGTTGTTTTATATATGGGATATTTATCTATATCCCACTGTCCTAGGTATGTCACACAATACCTTGGGGCTAAGATAAATAATGATTTCATATTACCAGTGGCTCATCAAAATTGGATACAGTTTCAAAGTAATGCATGCAACGCTTCTGCTGCATAATGAAAATCAGTTCCCAAACCAAGCGGGGTTGTGGGGGAGGTAGAAGGTCCCATAATAAAATCTGCAAACTTCATCCACTGACTCGGTCAATTTTAGCCAACTGTGCCTTCCCTTATTAGAATAGTAGTCCCCCATGCTATGCCACTGATTGGATGCCCCCCCCCCAAGTTCTAGTATTATCGGGGGGGGATTATCACATTTCACTTTCTTCACATAATACATAATTTTATATACCTCTTTCATGCTCCCTCTCGCTTTCCTTTTCTCTAAAGTCTGTCACAATGCAGGTATTCTGCTCACATGTGGGGAAAGCCAAATATTTGCTTCTTTCAATAAAATGTTTTTTTTTTCATGGTTCTTCGTTTCCTTTCCATACAGTCATGGGTCTCTGGTATAATAATAATAATAATAATAATAATAATAATAATAATAATAATAATAATTTATTATTTATACCCCGCCCATCTGGCTGAGTCTCCCTAGCCACTCTGGGCGGCTCCCAATAGAATATTAAAACAACACAGCATTAAATATTAAAAGCTTCCCTAAACAGGGCTGCCTTCAGATGTCTTTTAAAATTAGGATAGCTGCTTATTTCCTTGACATCTGATGGAAGGGCATTCCAACCGCCAGAAGGCCCTCGGCACTGGATCTCATTAACCTTGGAACATGTCAAAAATGGCTATATTGTGATCTCTTTTAAGCAGAAAGATCGTTAGCCTTGGTACCCTTTTGAATATTAATAAAAGTGACAGGTTACTTGCAGAGCAGGAGACTGGACAAAAGAAGAAGGCAACAGCAACTAAGGAGCCCATTGAGGAAAATACCTGTCTAACCAAGGGGAAAAAAGGACTCTACCTGGCTGAAAAATAGATGAGCATAGAAGTAATGCCATGTAATCGTGGGTGGTGGAGGGAGATATACAGAGAAGATAGATGTGATGGTTACTGAACCAGCTTCTTTTGTGGTGGTGACTGGTATTTTGCAGAATCATTTCCTCTATTACCATTTTTCAGAGTGAGCGATGATCCTTCTGTAGCAATAGCTGGCTTGAGAATGCTAAGTAGCTGTTGCAGGAAGTGGAGGGGAATGGAAGAATGCAACTTTTTTTGTTGCAGCTGGTCCAACTTGTCCTAAGGCTTAACATGCTTAGGAGGAGATGCTTTAGAGTGGTATCAACATCTTAAGCAGTTAAAAAACCCTCAATTTAATTCATTTGAGGAAGATTGAGGATTTGGAGTCAAAAACAGAGAAATCTGAGGTGTGTTAGGCGAAGAGAGAGTAAGTAATGAGTGGAGATAGTTAAGGGCCTGGTAGAATCAGTGTAAATGAATTCAGGATTAATTTGCTGTTCAATTTGTTTCAATAATCATTCCAATTTGATAAGGACTGTCTCTGCTCTTCTACAAATGAAAAGGAAATTTGCACCAGTTTCTTGTTAGTCCTTGGACATGAGAATTATTTCACACAGGATAATGCTGATATGTCTCGGATATATACTCTGCAGTGGTATTTGCAGAAGATCTATAAATTTGTATTTTCTGCATCCTAGAAAAACGAGCTTTTATGTTCATCTCCCCCCCCCCCAAAATGCAAGTTTTTAGCGATTAAGACTGCAAAAATATTTTAAATTTCAGCCCACCCTTCCTCCAATAAACTCAATGCAGCTTTTAGGGCACTAGCCTTCTATTCACCTTGCAAAAGCCCCACGAGGTACACAGACAGTAAGCATTTCTGGATGAGTTGGGATTTGAACTTATGTCACCTTGGACACTGACCCAATATTCCAGCCTAAAGGTAGCCATCATAGTGCTAGCCATCTCTGACTATTGTCCATTCTGGCTAGGGCTAATGGGAGGTGATGGATTCCTACAGCATCTGAAGGGCACCACGTTAGCCATACCACTCTGGGTAGGTTTTCGGTATATGGAAAAATAGATAGTGAATGGATGGCAAAATCAAGAAGCTGTAAGAGGGACTGGAGATCATTTCCAGTAGTCAAGAGAAGGACTTCAGTACCCTGGACAGTTCTTTGCTCATCCAGTGGCATCCCCATAATTATTTTTAATGTATCTTTTTATATATATAAAAAAGACTTTATTTCAATTCTTTAAAAAATTACATAAAACCATAAACTGGTAAATGATACAAAGAATAACAAACTATGAAAATATAATCAAAAATAAACATCATACTAATCAAATAACTGAAATAGAAAAAAACCACAAAAAGGATATTATGTAGAAAACATATCAAATATTTCAAATAACCAATTATATATTCAACATATATAAATAATATATCAATAATATATCAAACCCTATATCATAATGAAAAGAAAGAAGGAAAAAAGAAAAAAATTAGAAAAAGAGAGAGAAAAAGAGAACACAAAAATAGTAAAATAAAATGAAAAAATTACTTCCTGTTGTTTGAATAACATATCTTTTGTTATGTATACCTGAAAGGTAAAGGTAAAGGACCTCTGACAGTTAAGTCTAGTCGCAGACGACTCTGGGGACGCAAAAAAAAAAATCACAAATTTTTAGCGCAGCAAATTTTTTAAAAATAATTATAAGGAGTTACTGCATTTGGAGGCTGCTGCTTCCTGAATGCAGAGAGGTGCTGGCAGTGTTCTAGATACCAACATTGTGGCCGTCTTATGGTTATAACGCCTTGAGCCTGAGATCAGCCACCCCTCTCTGAAACACATTAGCTCGGCCTCTCCTTGGAAGGACTTGTCGTAATAGGAAGGTTCCAGTGATTTTCATGGAATTTATTTCCACAAAATGTACTTAGTGTCTGAAGAAACGAGCGCCACATTTGATTAGTGTGTGTATTTTATAAAGCCTCACTTCAGGGCCTTGCTTGGGTTCTATGATCATGGCAGAGTGCATGTCAAGGATGTTTCTGCAATGCTTTTCTGTTCCGTTATGTCTTCTGCTTATCAAATGGGAACTAGGTTTCTTTTTCACCCCCAACATCTTAACTACCTTTGCGTGCAGACAAACTGCAAGAGAAGCTGGGCCATCAAGCCTTTGGCATTCATCAGAAGTTCAAATGCCCCCAGGAAGCCAAAACGCAAAAGTCAGTAATTAAAACAATGCAGTCTATCTTGCTGTTTTCTGAGTCTTTTGACTGAAACAAATGTCTTGCGCATTAAACAGGAATTGTATTTGCACCCGCATTGGGGGAATGGGGATCAGTGACAAGATCGCTGGACTGTTTCGGGAGCTGGTTTGAAATTGAACAAGGCAAAACACAGCATTCTGTCCTGTTCCCTTTTTATAAAAGCAGCATCTGTAATATGTTTGATCTCACTGTAAACAAGTGGTACAGTGACAATAAAGTATTTCTATTTTCTATTTCTAATAACACTAGTGTAGAAGGGATGTTGGCAAATCGGTGGACACCTCAGTGTCCTTTTCCTGAGTTTCCAAAGAACCACACAATCAGAGAGTATTGGCTGAAATTAAGGTTAACTAAGCCACCAAGAGAAAAGGTGGGTTTCAGCAGTTGCTTGAAATTAACTTTCCCATCGAAACTACTTAATACACTTCCTAAAATGCGGTATAAATGTAACCACTAATATTTATTTGTTTCTTCTAATGGGGAGGAGGAGAACTATGTATACCACCTTGAGTTTCTTGGAAGCAGGATATAAATGTAAAATAATAATAATAATAATAATAATAATAATAATAATAATAATAAATGGGGCACGCTGTAAACAAAGTTAAGCGTGTTTCATTCCTGTTGATTCCAGTGGGAAAATTGGGGAAGTTATTTATTCCCTCTTAAGGGAATTTAATGCTTAGGGACTTAATGCTGGTTGGATTCTGCCTTTTATAAATGTTTTCTTCTGTGCTTTGGCTCACTGGGTGCCCTTGTGGTGTAAAAGATGGACTGCATGCAATTGGAAATGAACAATCCTATAATCCTAGAATTGTAGAGTTGGAAGGAACCCCGAGAATCATCTAGGGGACCACTTCTTATTCTTCCTGTTGTGAAGGATGGATCTATCAATGGATCCGTGACTACAGTGTGGCATAATGGTTAGAGTGTTGGACTATGACCTGGGAGAGCAGGGTTCGAATCCTCACTCAGCCATGAAGCTCACTGGGTGACCTTGGGCCAGCCACCATCGCTTAGCCTAACCTACCTCACAGGCAAGTTTGTGAGGATGAAATGTGGGGGGGGGGGGGGCGAGAACCATGTACACCACCTTGAACTCATTGGAAGATAAAGGGGGTATGCAAATGGAATAAATATATAATAAAAAATGAATGAAAGTAATACCCTCCCAGTGCCAGTTCCCCATTTGTGGAATCCCCTCGCTGGTGAAGTGCCACTGTCTCACTTACTGTTATATTACAGGAGAAATGTTTAAACATTCCTATTTACACGGGCATTTAAAGGCTGAAAGATGCCATTCTCCTGACAACCCTGAAATCATTGGCTGAGAGAATGTGGCTGTTTTAAAACTTGTTTTAGAATGTTTTTAATAGTCCTAATGTGTTTGGCTCCCTGGGATCATTTAAGGGGAAGGATGTGAATAATAATAATAATAATAATAATTGCTGAAGAGCAACAACAGGGAAGGGCTTTTGCTTTCTTGTCCCTGGGGGCTACCCAGAGATGTGCAGGTAGCCATTGTTTGCATCAGGAGTCTGGACTAGATCTACCTCTGGTCTAATCCAGAAGAGCTCAGTTTATGTTCTTATGGCTGGTGTCTCACACAGGGAGGGATCGCTTGCCCTTCTCTGCTATAGGAGAAGCACAATTAGATTCCCCCCCCCCCATTACAAGTAATGCTCCTTTGCTCTAGCTAACAATTTGTCAACTTGGCAAATTTG
Source organism: Zootoca vivipara (assembly GCF_963506605.1). Taxonomy (NCBI): domain Eukaryota; kingdom Metazoa; phylum Chordata; class Lepidosauria; order Squamata; family Lacertidae; genus Zootoca; species Zootoca vivipara. Next base: position 10,983,218 of record NC_083280.1, read on the forward strand.
AAATGGCCCTGGAAGATCCAGGCTCTAGCAAAGGTCTTAAGCTCTCTCAATGGAAACCATGGTATTCCCGTGTGACTTGCTGCCCTGATCACCTGAGTGTTCTTTTAAAAGCACCTGCAGAATTTATAATGAGCAAGAAGGCAGCGGAGCCACACAAAGCTGTGTGCCAAGAGACCCAATTAGTTTCCAACGCAGCTGAAGAACAGGATAGAGCCATATATAAAACCTTGGAGGAAATGTGAAAAGCAGTGGTCTGACACGTTAAAAATATACCTTGCGTAGCACCTCCACGATGAACTTCAATCCCAATCACTGCTCTCCATCTCAGCAAAGAACTGAGGGCAAAACCACCGACAAAACCTGCAAAATGTAAGGTGTGTGGATGACCCCGTGTCAGCTTACAATGCTGGTATCTCTGTTTCATTTTTTACATGTAGCCCAAAGAGTATGCCATCTCTTTGAGAAATGAAAGCAGATAGAGGGCTTTGAATCCTGTTCCACCAAGCCATTCTTGGGACCACTTTGTAGGTTTCCATGCTCTCAGATGAACAAAGAGTCTTGTGATGCCTTCGCGACTAACACATCTGTTATGCCATAAGTTTCCATACAGTCCATCAGCAGATGAAATTGCTTATCCCCTAACAAAAAAAATATTTAATTTGTCTGCAATATCAGGGGTCTGGTAAGGGGAGAGAAATTGCATGCTGGTTAGTTTAACATCTGTTCTGCGAAAGCTGGAAAGCATAATTATTATTTTTTTAAAAAATATATTTATTAAGATTTTCAACTTAAAGTCTGCAAATCATTATCATTCTCATATCATAATACAATAAAACTTCAAAAAAGCAAAAGAAAAAAGAAAAAAAGAGCATAATTAAAGGCAGAAAGCTGAAGGGTAGAGAAGAACAAGTCTTGCTGGAAAAGAATCAGCATGGTTTCTTTAAGAGAAAGTCTAGTAAAACTACCTTTTAGAGTTCTCTGAGAGTGTCATTAAGTACTGGTAGCAACTATCTGGTAGACATTGTGAGTGTATTTATTTATTTATTCATGGATCACTTCCTAAGAGGTGTCTTTATGATATACTGACATTACATAAAACAGTTATATGTATGAAAGCAGTTTAAAACAATTGCGTATAAAAACTATTTTAAAAATAGCTAAACTATAAACAGTTTTAGACAACAACACGTATCATAAAATCACTGCTACCAATGGGGAAAAAATTTTTTAGAAGGCTTGTTGAAAGAGGAACTTCTTTAGACGGCACCAAGAAGAAAAACAGAGAAGTCTCCTGTCTGATATGAAATGGATATACTTAGGGACCCTGGCAGCTTGGGTTTCATGTGAGACACTTTATATGATACATTCTGTGTAGTTGGTTCCATTGTACCTTTTGCACAAAGGGATACACAAAGGACCTACTTTTTTTTCTTCCCATTTATATAATCACAGGCAATAGCAGAGCATCATGTGCGAATGGCAAACACGATCAGTAGGAGCCTTCCTATGGATTCTCATCCATGTGTGTATTTTGGGGAAAGGCCAACAAAAATTAGGAAAAGCGAAATGTTCTGAGCGGATTAGAAAAAGAGAACACGTGAAAGCGATAGCAATACAGGGAAGTGATTAAAAAGTGCCAGTTTTGTTCTGTGTTTTATGTGTGTTACTTGTTTTCTCTTTTTAAAAAAGGACTGTCACAGGAGGATCAAGCAGTTAAAACAAAGCTGCATTAGCGAAGGCAGAACCTTCATTTGTTTAAATGAGGATGGTTTTGGATAATGATCCTTAAGCTGTAGAAAGAGGGAACATGCACAGGAAGAACATGCACTCCGCAGATGGCAATGTGAGAATATGATGTTCTAGCAATAACAGCTGGAGGAATGATGCCTGACCAGCTGGAGCTTAAAACTCCCTTCTGTTTTGAAGAGGGCAGAGGGTATCAGGGCCGGGGGAAAGTTCCTTTAAACTCACTATCCTCGTTCGTTGCAGTTCACAGAAGTGTTGTGCTCTCATCCGCCACTCTGAAATCCTCAGCTCTATGCAAGAGCATAAGGATTGCCTTGCAGAATCAGAGCGATATCCACTAGGGAGCCCATGTGAAAAGGTCAAAGCTTTGCATACCAATGGTCCCAGCGATTGACACTGTATGGCTGTGGCTCTGCAGGGTTTCAGGCAGAAGTATCTTACCTGGGGGAGCCAGGGATTGAACCAGATACCTTCTGCATGCAAAGTTGGTACTTTACCACTTTATAGAATCACAGGCTTGTAGAAGTGGAAGAGGCCATGAGAGTCATCTAGTCTAACTCCCTACAATGCAGGAATCTTTTGCCCAACACAGGGCTCAAACCCATGACCCTGAGATTAAGAATCTCATGCTCCACCTGACTGAGCTATCCCAGTAAATAGATGCACTTAGCTGCAGCTTTTCCATAAGTGGCAAAGTTCCTTCCTCAAAGATTGATCCAGTCTTTAGAAAGGCATTTTCTAGACTGAAGTTTGCAAAAAGTGTTGGTCCAAACACTTCGTCCCAGCTACAAACTGAACCTTTGGCGAGTGCTTGGGCATCTGAATGATGTTTTCATCATCCAACAATAAGGGGGTCACAACTGACCGAGAACTTATACTCCGGCACAGCATTACATACAAATATGCACATTTATATATGTACATTTTGCATTCAAAATCTATAGAAGACATGAAATATTAAATGAACCTTTCTGAACAATGCTCTGGGCTACCACCTGAACAAAGGGATCCGTTAATTGCTTTGGGGGCCATATCTGGCGCACAGCTTGCCAGACACCCATTGCTGTCCAAAAGTATTTCATACTTTACAATCTCTTTCATAGAATCATAAAACTCTGGAGTTCAAAGGGACCACAAGGGTCATCTAGTCCAACCCCCTGCAATGCAGGAATCTTTTGCCCAATGTGGGTCTCAAACCCATCACTTTGAGATTAAGAGTTTCATGCTCTGCTGACTGAGCTACCAATCGTCTCTTCCTGTTGCCAAGGATAGAGCCCCAAATTATGTTAGATTTTGGCTGCAGTACTATACCCATTTACTTGGGAGTAAATGCCATTGAACTCAATAGGACTTATTTCTGAGTAGATTGTTCTGTGAGTTTTCTGGTTCTTTAAAGAAAGTAAACAGCATTGATTATGTTTCTCTCTCTCTCTCTCTCTCTCTCTCTCTCTCTCTCTCTCTCTCTCACACACACACACCAGAAAAGTAAAAACAGAACCTGCTAACATTCTCCTCTGCTTCTTCCTCAAGGCTACCTAAGGCGAAGTTATTCAGCATCTTGAAAGGCCTTAACGCCTGGATAAACTATATAAACTGAAGGTTAAGAACAGATTAACACAAACAGTCGCACAGAATGTGCTGTCCACAAATAGAACATTATATTTAGGTCTTAGGATTTAGCCTTTGGCTGGACTAGAGAAGAAAAGAAAAGCATAATTGGCACTCTAGACATGCTACACTTAGGCTTAAAGAGCCACGTAAGGTGAATTCTGTACTATAGGTATGGGTCTGGTTTCTGCATTTTGACTGTGTACCTTATATTATGCTATATTAATATATAGAAAGAGGGGTAAAGTGGCCTGTGTGAGGTGCACATTCAAACACATGAGCAGTAGGGATGGGAGTGAAAGTTGATTCAGTTCACATTTATAGGCAAATCTATTAAATTCTCACTTTCTGAAACAATATGAGAACTGAAACACAGCCATCCTTTAAAATTCACATTTATCTGCATTTTCTGATTCAATTCTCCAGCTATATAATGTTTTTAAAATGCACATTTTAGGGGAAATTGCATGTAAAAATGAATATATGAGTGAAAAATAACATGCAAAATTGCATTTGATTAACAAAAAAAAAAGCTTGCAAAAATGTATACATCTGTCAAAGCCGCAGTTAAAAATGTGTTTATTAGGAGAAATTCACACTAAAAGGCAGAAATGTGGAAATTGAATTTAAGATCAGAAGAATCAGAAATGGAAAGAACTGAAACTGACAGATTTTTCCATTCTTCCTGAACAGTCAGGTCTGCACAAAAAAGGCACGAGCAATTCATTACTGCTACGGTATGTTTTATTATATTAGTAAACGTTACAGAGGGTTATGAGGTTGCCGTTTTCAGTAGCAGCTCTGTCTTCAAAAATAACGGCGTTCCATCCTTAAATTGGTTTCATGGCCATTTCCTTTCCCCCAGAGCATCTTGGGAACTGTACTCCCACAAGGGACACAAAAGACCCTTGTCAAGTGACAGCTCCCAGAATTCTTTCGGAGGAAGCCATGACAGTTAAACTAGCATGAAATGGCTGTGATGTTTTAGTGCAGATTTACACTGTGCACATCTTGTTTGCCCCAAAATGTTTCCTTCAAGATTGCTTGGAAGCAAAGTTGATTGTGTGTCCCCTATAGATTTCCCCACGACAGCTTTGCCCATTTGCTTTTATTTGCGCAGTCAGGCGGAGTCCCCCAAAAAACCCTGGGCAGCCCCCGAGCGGAATAATGACACAAGACCACGTTTGATGGGATTAAAATTGGCAACAACTTTACTAAGAGTTCAGATGTAGGAAGACCTTGTCTCAGGCATTGGGCGTATATCCCTCCCAGCCCCCAGCTGGGGGTGGGGTAATTTTTCAGGGTTATCCAGCATGTGTGGGGTTGGGCTAACTCTGGAGAACATATGTTCAAGCAGATAGCCTGCCCCCCTCGATCGCAGCCGCTGGAGGGGGAGGGCAATGACGGCCTACGCGTATGGTCAATGCCCCCCCTTTTGCCCCATTTACAGAACCCTGTTATCGCCGTTGTAATGGGGGCGGGGGGGTCACCGCCCCCACGCCCCGCCCATTTATGTAAACGACTAAAGGATTCCGCCCAAGGCCTGCCCAAGGCCTGCATCCGCCAAGTTGTGACGAATTGCTACGGGAAAGGCGAAACCTGCCAATGCAGGGAAATTCCTTTCCGGCCCTTCAACAGCAGCCTTGTCGTAGCAGCGCCTGCATGCGTGTACGCCTGTGGAAGGAAATAACCTGTAATGCAAGCATTAATTTAGGGAGTGGAGTGTGGGAAAGCTCTGAATCCGTCGGCTGCTTCCCAAGAATGTCTCTACTCCCACCGTGTGCAAGGTAAGGCTACCTGTTCCTACCTGGCCAATCCCCCCGGCACGCCTCCCTGAGCTGGATTGGACAGCTAACTGAGTGGGCGGAGAACACCAGTATTGCTGGCTTCCAAACTTCCAGGGCTGCCTCAGGGATCCCAGGGGGCTGTGCGCAACTGCGCAAAATGCGCCTCCCCTTTATATGGGGAACCGTCATTACTGGGCATTTCTGTCACTTTTGCAATGGGTACAAGCCCCTCAAGTCTCAGTGCCTATTGGGCTGGGTTTCCATACCAAGCAAGCAAAGGGAATAAGGGGCAAAGGGGCATGGGAAAGGTTTTCTCTGCTTCCAGTCGTCACCGAACTGTATGGTTCTGTAGGGAGACGCCATCAAAGTCAGCAATCTCTCAAGACCTGCATGGCAAAGATTTTCTGCCTTCCCATAACAGCTGAGAAATCTATTTACCTCCCTGTGGCCCTGCTGTTTTTCACGGCCCTTTCAGCTTGCTCAGAGAACTCTGGCGAAGATGAGCAGTAAGAGAAGAGATACACTTTGAATGCTTCTTTCCACGGATGATGTCCCCCTGGTAACCGCTCTTTCAAGATAAACCTTTCTCTGGGGTGGAAAACTGTTGAGGTGAGGCAGGAAAGCAGGTGGGGATATGCATGCCAGAAAACTCTTCCGCTGAATAGGAGTCAGTTGTTAGAATCCCATCGCTATTTAAAATTATTATTATTATTATTATTATCTCCTTCTTCAGCTCTTCCTAGACTGGGACTCAAGGCCCAGAAGCAAATGTGGGTGGGGCAATGAATGCAAAGTATACCTTTGTACAGTAGGGTAGTTTCTACGCAGACTCACACATACCCAACTCCAGGGCTGGCCCAACCATGAGGCTGAGTGAGGCAGCTGCCTCAGGCAGCAAATATTGAGGTAGGGTTCCCGCATTCCCAAAGTTGTTGAGTGGTTAGTGGTGGTGGTGGTTTTTGTTTTTTGCTTTGTTTTTTGGGGGCCGACATCTCCCCCCCCCAAAGCTTTCCCTTTAAAGAATTTTTAAATAAAGAACACCCCACTTGCCATACATCTGGGCTTTCCTGGACATTTTGCCAATTCTGAGAAAATCCACCTGGACACTGTTTTCAAGCCCGTTTCCCGGCTGTGTCCGGGAAAATCCGAACATATGGCAGCCCTAATTGAGGGGCTGTGAGTGGAGAGATGTCTGTGCATGCACCATACGTCATGCCCTGCATCCACTAAACTAGGCCACTGCCCTTGGCGTGCCATGGAGAGTGTTGAAGTAAGAGCCAGCGGTCTGCTGGGGTTTCATACTTGGAATGGGACTGGAAGGAGGCAACTTCTTGCCCTTTGCTTCAGGTGGCAAAACGCCTTGCACCAGCCTTGCCTTTTTCTATCTTCCGTCGAGTGTAAGGCCGCTTCCTATGTTCTGGTTGTGTATGGACACCCAAGCAAACTGAGAATGATGGGGAATAAGGCCTGTTGAATTTAGTGATAGCCATCTCTAGGCATTTATACCTAGGATTGTGTTGTTTGGGTGTGATGCCAAGCACCCAGGTAGCCCAGTTCAATGTACTTTTCCCCACGGAAGTAGGCCGCACAAAAAACGGTGTGCTTACTACTTAAGTTTGGAGTTGTATATGGAAGTGAGTTGTGCTTAAGTCAATAGGATTTCCTTCCACGAGGCAGCTCTCCCAAGGGGGGGGGGCAAAGAAAAATGGGAGGTGCAGGGAGCTAATCTGACACTCCTGCGCTAGGCAACCTCCATGCATCTTGCATCTCTCCCTCTCAGCAAGTGCCCCTGATCTGATCCACACCACCTCAACAGTCGCTACTGCTTCCAAGGTGTGGCCAGGATGGGATGGGGTATTGGCAGCTGTTGTTTGTTATCCATATTTTCTCAACACTCATCTGGTGTGACCTTGCCTATAACATGCCGTCACTTTTTAAAAAGATGTCCTTTGCAATCGCTTAGGAGAATTCTTATTGCAACATCTGACTACGACTTAGTCAGATAAGCATTTAGATGAGATAAGGTTTTATTGTGTTGTACTCCTGACCTCATCTAAGAAGATACTGAAACTCAAGTGTATTTGTAATATATTCTTGGAGCGATTAAAGAACGAAAAGATTGAGTCCTCGTAACAGGTCGGCCTCGTGGATTGTACAAGTAATGTGTACACACAGACACACACACATTGCGGTGGCATATGGGCACGCTTCCTCCTTTCAACACAGCTAGAATTTCCTGTACAAATGTAGCCCATATAAGAACTCACTGCAGTACAAGTAAGATACTCAAATGCACTCTGTCCTATTTTGGTAGGAACCTTTTTCCTTCCATCGCTTTATATCTCAGGGAAGCTGTTCTTCATAACTGTTGGTACAAGCCAAGGGATTCAGCAGCAGCCAGCAAAACCAAAAGAACTGTATAAAAAGTAAAGAAAACATGCAGATTCACATGATATTTACAGATCAGGGGGGTTAATTTTTTCTTCATGCAGAATTTGGCTTGCCTTTGCACACCTAGCTTTGTTTACTGCGTGCATTGCGTAAAGTTGGGCAACAGTTGTGATGCATTCCGTTGATTCCAGCACTCAAAAATGGTAATTTAGAACTCCACGGTTAATTTGCAAGACCCTCCACAGGCAGATAAAAGTTGTGTTTTTCTGAGAATCACAACTCGTGCTACTAAAGAGGAGCGATGACCAATAATCCATTGGAAATCAAAATCATTCTCAGTCTTGAGTCATGTTTCCATTATTGGTAGAACAGGAACTTCAAAGACATGCCGTTGTTCTCTGCTGCTTTCAGTTTGCAAGGATGCGTTCTTGAAAAGAACATTCTGTGATGTGCAAGGAAATGAGAAGAAGCACCAAAACAATCCCAAATAAATTTCTTTCTGTCATTGCAGGATTAGTAACTAAAGCTGCCTCTTTTTGGCCAGGAACTGAGCTGTCGAGTTGCATTGTGTGTGTTTTTTCATGCAGATCTTATAAAATGCTGGTCCGGCTGGGTATAATATAATGGAGCAGTTGTTTTCAAAACTGTTCCAAGGAGCCCTGGAGTTCCTCAGAGGATTGTCAGGGGTTCCTCAATGCAAAAGTCAGTAATGGTGGGCAAACTTTCTCTGAAAGACAACTTGCCCACCTGTAATCATCTTCCCTGGGCAGTCACAGGGGTATTCCTAGAAAAAAGAGAGCATAATAATCTGCTTTATATGAACTAAAACCACTGACCCGCCTGTATGTACTGACTAGAAGTGACTCTCCAATGTTCCAGACTTTGATGCCCCTACCTGGACATTAGGTCTCAGACCATCTGCATCCAGAGCATGAATAAGCCCTGGGTTCTGGCTTTTCCCCTTAGGCTATTGTGTGCAGGGGTTCCATTTGTCAATTCAGATGTGATTGAGATAATGAAGACATCAGGTAAACTCCCTTCCCCACTGCTGCTGCTGCTTATACACTGAGGTCCAGCACTGAGGGCCTTCTGGCGATTCCCTCATTGCGAGAAGCAAAGATACAGGGAACCAGGCAGAGGGCCTTCCTGGTAGCAGCACCCTCCCTGTGGAACGCTCTCCCATCAGATGTCAAAGAAATAAACAACTATCTGACTTTTAGAAGACATCTGAAGGCAGCCTTGTTTAGGGAAGTTTTTGATATTTGATGAATTATTGTATTTTAATCTTTTGTTGGAAGTTGCCCAGAGCATAGCTGCCAAGTTCCGGCCTGAGAAATAAGGGACTGGACCGGAAGTAGCGCTGCGGCCATTTTGGAACTGGGCAAAGCAGCATCAAAAGTCGCTTCTGAGCATGCTCCGCCCAGTTCCAAAATGGCCACCGCACCAGAATAAACCAGGGGGAAACAAAAAATCCGTTTTTTCGGCTGGGGACAGCCGGAAAAACGGGGGTTTCCCGGGGAATACGGGAGACTTAACAGCTATGGCCCAGAGTGGCTGGGAAAACCCAGCCAGATGGGCGGGGTATAAATAATAATTTATTATTATTATTATTATTATAAAATGAAAATGTTGGGAGAGCCTCAGATCCGGAAGGCAGTGTGTTACAGGCCGGATTGGGACCCTTAGCCTGTGCAATTGCTTATCCTAACTCTAGCTGAGGAATTCGGCCAGGAATTGAATATTTACTTCAACTGGCATTGAAGTATTGGGCTTGTAGTGTGGGGGATGAGACGGCGTGTTACACGTGTCCGCAGGATTGTCATGAATGATCAAATTCTGCCATCTGGCATGGAACTTGGAACTGCAAAAAGGTCAGCCTTTCAGTCTTTTGCAAAGAAACACAGCAGGCTTCTAGCATCTCTGCCCACGAATTTTTCTAGCTTTGTTCTGCAGTCAGTCAAACCCTGGCAAAACTCCAGGTGCCACAGGGGTTTAAACAGAGAGGCTTGTGATAAGATGGCGTGGCTTTAGCAACCTGCAACAGCTCTGCATTCTCTCCACTGCACCTACATTCTGGCTCTTTCCACCGCAGCCCACCTCTGCAATATCCAAATCCCCAATTCTTGACCAAAATAAATAAATAAACAAACACATGTAAACTTGTTTTTACAACTGTAATTTTGACAGCAAAATAAAGTAAAATAGGCAAATATGTTGAGATACATTTAATGTGAAGGAACACCTTCTGGGAGAAGAAGGTGAGTTCCTCGAATACAGAATTTGGAACCACACTTTTAAAGGGTGTTGGCAAGTTCAGACATGCCACCCGGGGCCATGTATTCACTAACAGCGCAATCCAATGCATGTCTTCTCCGGGATATGTCCCTGGAGTTCAGTGGGAGTTGCACATGCATAGGATTGCAGCCTTAGTAATTCCTTGTTAAATGGCACTATTTGGTAAGCAGGTATGTTTATTTTCTTTATCCATCCTTGTGTGAAAGGGGCTGTTCGTTTTTGGTATGTGTTCTATGGGGTAATGGATGAAGAACATTTATTTGAACTCTGCTAAGCCTTTAGGAGGGATGCGGGTGGCACTGTGGTGTAAACCACTGAGCCTTGGGCTTGCTGATTGGAAGGTTGGCGGTTCAAATCCCCGCGACAGGGTGAGCTCCCGTTGTTCAGTCCCAGCTCCTGCCAGCCTATTAGTTCGAAAGTACGTCAAAGTGCAAGTAGGTAAATAGGTACCTCTCTGGTGGGAAGGTAAACAGCATTTCTGTGCCCTGCTCTGGTTTCGCCAGAAGCGGTTTAGTCATGCTGGCCACATGACCCGGGAAAATTGTCTGCGGACAAACGCCGGCTCCCTTGGCCAGTAAAGCGAGATGAGCTGCACAACCCCAGAGTCGTTCACGACTGGGCTTAACTGTCAGGGGTCCTTTACCTTTTCCTTTAAGTCTTTAGGAAATATTGTGTTTGGTTAGCACTCTTCCAATTGAAGACAGAGCCTTATCATACACTGCTTGCCTGACTCGAGGCAAGCTCTGTTTCAAGGGGAATGGCTGGGGTGTATGGACCCTGGCCAGTTTTACTTGCTTCTGGGCAAAACATTTGGCTTTGAAGCTCAACACTGCCTCCAACTCATTAGGTTGCTGCTTTTCTTTCCTAACAAGCAAGCAAGTTGTGATTGTCCGCAGCTACAGCCACCAGCTCCCTCTTGACCAGAATTGATTTTGATGGATGAGAACAATGTCTTCTGAACAAACCTGCTCTTGCAGAAAGGCTCAAAAGCAGACCGTGCAGGACACCAGTGCCAGGCTACGCTAATGGGAATTTTTTCTGGTGTTTCATGAGTGCTTGAAGAGAAACCAGCCTGACAACCGCTGTCACACAATTTAACCTCCCACACTATAGATGATTATGCCTTGAACTGTAGAGAAGATTTTAGAGTTTACTCTTAACTACATGGGACAAGCCGTTGCCAGATTTGTCATCCTTGCTGCGGATTCTACTAATTAGAGCTCCGGTTCATCGGAGGGATTTTCCATGTACTGTAATCCAATTTGGAAATACAAGCAGTATCAGTTACATTCCAAGAAAGCAAAGCTCCAAAGAGGCTTCCTGGCAGGTTTAATTGATGAAATATCACAGGTCCGTGAGATAAACGTAGCCAGCTCTGAAAACCACTTCCACTGTTGCAGCATCTATTCTCTGTTTCCAATGCATGGGTTTCTAGCCAATCTGTTTGATTCCTTCAGAGGTCTGTATGCCACAATTCTATGCACACTTCATTTAAGATACTTGGACTTACCCCCATGTAAACATGCAATGGCTGCTCTGCCAATGATCTAGAGCAGGGGTATTCAGAGTTTCTGCCCCATGGGTCCACTTTCTAATGGAATCGGGTCTTGGCTTAATGATAGAACATCTGATTTGCATGCAGAAGGTCCCAGGTTCAATCCAAGTAGGAGATACTCTTTTCTCAAATCCTGGAGAGCTAATGCCCATCAGTGTAGGCCAGGTTTCCTCAACCTCGGGCCTCCAGATGTTTTGAGACTGCAATTCCCATCATCCCTGACCACTGGTCCTGCTAGCTAGGAATCATGGGAGTTGTAGGCCAAAAACATCTGGAGGGCCGAAGTTGAGGAAGCCTGGTGCAGGCAATACTGAATCAGATGACCAGTGGTCCAACTAAATATAAGGAAGCTTCCTATGTTTTCTTTTCCCCAATAGCTAGAAATAACTTAGGCCCACCTGCCACAAAATGGTGGCAGATGGATGCAGAGTTTGCCACAGTCAGCTGGCAGTTGCTGATATCATTAGTACCACTGTATCAATAGTATCAATAGTACCACTGTATTCTGCTCTGGTCAGACCTCACCTGGAGTACTGTGTCCAGTTCTGGGCACCACAGTTCAAGAAGGATACTGAAAAGCTGTCCAGAGGAGGGCAACCAAAATGGTCAAAGGCCTAGAAACGATGCCTTATGAGGAACGGCTTAGGGAGCTGGGTATGTTTAGCCTGGAGAAGAGGAGGTTAAGGGGTGATATGATAGCCAGGTTCAAATATATAAAAGGATGTCATATAGAGGAGGGAGAAAGGTTGTTTTCTGGTGCTCCAGAGAAGCGGACACGGAGCAATGGATTCAAACTTCAAGAAAGAAGATTCCACCTAAACATTAGGAAGAACTTCCTGACAGTAAGAGCTGTTCGACAGTGGAATTTGCTACCAAGGAGTGTGGTGGAGTCTCCTTCTTTGGAAGTCTTTAAGCAGAGGCTTGACAGCCATAAGTCAGGAATGCTTTGATGGTGTTTCCTGCTTGGCAGGGGGTTGGACTGGATGGCCCTTGTGGTCTCTTCCAACTCTATGATTCTATGATTCACTTTCTGCAGGTATCGAAGCTCCCTTTGGAAATAGTTTATTTGCCACAGTGGGGATTACCGTTTTAGACTGTAAGTTTATCAGGGCAGGAAACTGCCCTCTCGTACTCTATAAAGAACCATGTACACTGATCCAGCTATATTCAGGCCCGGCTCTAGGGGTAGTCTCGGTGGCGTGGGGCACCGGGCCGGCAGGCGGGCACGCCGGAGTGATCTCCGCGCCACGGCGCCACGGCGCCCGACGTACTTGAGACGGCCCTGGATATATTGAATCTGACGTTGTTGAGATGTTTCAAACCAATAAAGCCCCAAATTCTCTAAGAAACTAGTGGAGTGATTCACATTGCTTCTGGGCTCTGGACCAGCACTGGGATGCAATGGGGCGAAGTGCGCTAGAAACAGTGAGAGTTGTAGTCCACAACATCTGGAAGCCGCCAGCTTGTGGGGGCTTGACCCAAGCTGTAAAAATGGAAGACATTAAAAGTCTAGAAGGTGCAGGTTTACACGCAGCACGATGCATTTATTCTTTCAGAGAAAACACACAGGATTTCATTCTGACATCACAAGAAAAATACACTCAGAAAAGATTTGCTAGTATAAAATTCTCACCATCAAGTAAAAACTGGGTCTCTTCCTTATTCTCATGCAAGTTTTATTATTCCCCACCTTCCTTTGTAGTTCTAAATTTGCAGTATATAATCCATTAGGACCCGACTGAATAGCCCACAGCCGCCTTCAACAAAAGCATGAATCGTAACTTCCAAATCAGGCTGGTTTATTATGTGTTATTTCAATACTGAACCTTCATCATCTCAATTTAATTAGCATGACAGACTCAACAAAGACTTCAATCTTCCTGGGCTTTTTTATCTGATAAACTGGAATAATAAGTGGAAGACACACAGGTGACAGTATCCACTGGGGGTGGGGGAGAGAGAAAGACATTAGAAATGGCATGATTGCCTTTTCCCAAACTTATACCAGTGAGATATACTGTATATTAAGAGATAGAGTGACCACACGGTTTGGGTTCTTGATTGCACTTCATTGTGGATTGAAGTCACTTAGTGGTTGACTCCAGTAGCCAACTCCACCAATGAGAACGTCATGACCAGGGGCATACAGAGATGTAGGCTAGATTGGCCCCACCAAGGGTGCAAGCCCAAGGAGGCGCACAAATTGTGTCTCATCACACTGGCTTGGAGTGGCTAGGAGCCTGCTCACCTGTCTTTGCACTCCCCAGGCAACTTCTCCCCTGTCCTGGGTGCCTCGGTGTAGGAATCCAGTCATTGGTGTTGGGTACCACAACAGCCCTATGGCACCTTAGTCGGCCAGCAATGCTATTACACACACACCAACATGGTGGGGCTGCACAATACAGTACCCCTTTTAGAAGCCTTTTCTCTCCCCCCCCCCCATGCACTACAGCTCAAGTGCTGAGATATTGGGAAGGACTCTAGTACAGTGGAACCTCGGTTTATGAACACCTCGGTTTATGAATTTTCGGTTTATGAACACCGCAGACCAATCCGGAACGGATTAATTCACTTTCCATTACTTTTAATGGGAAAGTTCGCTTCAGTTTATGAACGCTTCAGTTTATGAACAGACTTCCGGAACCAATTACACCCATGTTTCAGTTTATGAACGCTTCAGTTTAAGTACTCCGCGGACCCGTCTGGAACGGATTAATCCACTTTCCATTACTTTCAATGGGAAAGTTCGCTTCAGTTTATGAACGGTTACTCTGCGGACCGTCTGGAACGGATTAATCCACTTTCCATTACTTTCAATGGGAAAGTTCGCTTCAGTTTATGAACGCTTCAGTTTATGAACAGACTTCCGGAACCAATTGTGTTCATAAACCGAGGTACCACTGTAGTTAGAAAGTGTGCCATGTAGGGACATGGAGCGGGAGGTGGTGCTTTGCGGTTGAGTTGCAGGTGATTTTTGTTTTATTCTTTTGCATTTCCTAAGAGGGGAGGCTTAAGGCTTTCAAATGGCTCTGCACCGCAGTACATGAAGATGAGAATAAGCACAGAAGGCAATACTGTTTGTTGTGTTCCTGGTTTGTTTGTGGGAAGTTGATGCCAAGATAGTGGCATCAACAGCGGTAGTAATGCACACAGTAGAAGACTCAGCAGATGTAGGAGAAAGAGGCAATATTCAATAGCCCAGGACATAAGTGTCAACAAAGAATTGTTCTTGGCCCTTGGGGAAATTGTAGAAATGTCAACAAATCAATGCTTAAAAAGTTGGGGGCACCATTTTGGAGATAGGGTTTTGCCATTTCTGCCCCTCTAAAATCCCATATTATGATTTTTAGAAGGCACAGGGTTGGAGGCAAGCAACTTCTACTCAGGGTAGACAGAAGGTAGCCATTCTTATTAATTACAATGGGTTTATTCTGAGTGTGCCTTGCATTGGATACAGCCCAGGTTTTCCAGCACTTACTGTATGTACTGGGAAAAATAAGCCCATTACAGCTGAGAGATGAATCCCTTCTGTACCAGGGAAAGTCATCCTTGACAGATTATAAAACACTTCCTAAAAAAGGAGATTGACAGAGCCTGGTTGCCCTTACAATAAAGTCACTCAGAAAGATGAGCATGTGCGAGAAGCGAGACTCATTTTGCATTCCAGCTTTCAGAGAAGTGTCTTATGGTTTTAACAAAGACATTGAAAATTGCTAATTTTCTCTACTCATTTTCATTCATCAGAAATTTCGTGACTGAAGTAAAAAAAAAAAGATCCCTGCAGGCTAAGTTTATTGTCATTTTGCTGTTGTTGGGTTTTGTGTTTAGTTTAGTTTTTGTTTTTTGCTGTCTTGAGGTAAAAAGGTAAAGGGAAAGGGACCCCTGACCATTAGGTCCAGTCGTGACCGACTCTGGGGTTGCGCGCTCATCTCGCATTATTGGCCGAGGGAGCTGGCGTATAGCTTCCAGGTCATGTGGCCAGCATCACAAAGCCGCTTCTGGCAAACCAGAGCAGCACATGGAAACGCCGTTTACCTTCCCGCTGTAGCGGTTCCTATTTATCTACTTGCATTTTGACGTGCTTTCGAACTGCTAGGTTGGCAGGAGCTGGGACCGAGCAACAGGAGCTCACCCCGTCACAGGGATTCGAACCACCGACCTTCTGATCAGCAAGCCCTAGGCTCAGTGGTTTAACCACAGCGCCACCTGGGTCCCTAGCTGTCTTGAGGTACTCAGCTCTAATTTATCAATTTAAGGTATAATGTAGCTACAGTTTTATACAACTTGAACAGCATTTCTTGTTTAACTATTTAATTATAGGTTATGTCTAAGCCCAATTGATATTAGAAGTGTTAAAGGGTCTGTCTTTCTGGATTAACATCTTGAACGTTTTTGTGAAAGGGCTCAAATTTAATCTTACTGTGTATATTTAATCCTATACAGTGGTACCTCAGTAAAATAAAAAAATTCCTTCAGTAGCACCTTAAAGACCAACTAAGTTTTTATTTTGGTATGAGCTTTCGTGTGCATGCACACTTCTTCAGATACCTCAGGTACCTCAGGTTACAGACGCTTCAGGTTACAGACTCTGCTAACCCAGAAATAGTACCTCAGGTTAAGAACTTTGCTTCAGGATGAGAACAGAAATCGTGCAGCGGTGGCGGCGCAGTGGCAGTGGGAGGCCCCATTAGCTAAAGTGGTACCTCAGGTTAAGAACAGTTTCAGGTTAAGAACGGACCTCCAGAACGAATTAAGTTCTTAACCCAAGGTAAACGAATTAAGTTCTTAATTGTATGTAAATTTAATCTCACATGGGTATATATGTACATATACAGAAACATATCTATGTAGACTTGAAGAGAATAAAAAGCTTTTATGTGTCTGTGAAACTGTACAAATGGACACACTTTGGAATGAAACTTTTTGGTGATCGTGGAAAGGGAACTTCAGTTTACATTTAAAGGTGAACCTACCTCATTCACACTTTCTGAAGCAATACAAGGGCCAAAACACAGTCATCCTTTGAAATTCTCATTTTTGCAATGCAGACCTCCAGCCAAGTAATGTGTAAAAGCAAGCTATATTAGGAAAAATTGCTCTGCAAACACACACACATATGACAAAATTACATAGAAATGTGTATAAGGAGGAATTTCCACGAAGATACTGATTTATTCATTTAACAAATATTATATTCCAAGTGATTGGAATAACACATGTAAGCCGTTAAAAAAGCATTACAATTATCAGTATGATAATTTGATGGTTTTTTTTTCTTTAACGCAAAGTTATTTGGAAATGTAGAGAACTGAACATGAGATAAGAAAAATGAGAAGCTGACAGTCAAAGTCACCCACCTGGAAACATATGGAAGGTTTAAATTGATGGTGAAGTAGGGTGAGATAACCTGTCTAGGAAGAAACAGAATAAAAAAATTCCTTCCAGCAGCACCTTAAAGACCAACTAAGTTTTTATTTTGGTATGAGCTTTCGTGTGCATGCACACTTCTTCAGATACACTGAAGCAGAAGTCCCCAGGCGCTTATGTAGGGAAAGGGTGGGGAGGGGGTATCACTCAGAAGGGTGGTGGAAATGGGTGATTGACTGACTGATAGCTGTTGACGACTTGCTTTTTCATGCAAGACCATTAGTTAAAATTAGTTAATTATCAACTCAGCAAGAGCTCAGAGACCACTTAGAAAAACTACTGAGGGAAAAACTCCAGTGTTAGCAATACACATTTAGCCATTTTCCATTTTAAACCTTCATTAATACACAGGCATTTTCATTTCTGTGTCAATTAAACCAATTATACTTAACCATAGCTGCCAAGTTATCCCTTTTTTTAAGGGATTTCCCCTTATGCTGAATAGGCTTCCTCGCGAGAAAAGGGAAAACTTGGCAGCTATGTAACAGATCCTGCAGGACTCTTCTTGGGTCATTATAACTAAACAGAGATTTCCCATGTTTGCTAGTTGGACAGTTCAGATGTAGAAGGAGTCACTTCTAAGGATACTCCTGAATTTGACCTAGGCTTGAATCTAGGAAGGGATCTCAGGTGGAGGCTAAAAAATGAAGGAAAAAAATTATTATTTTTTGCCACAATTAAAGGCAAACATTCCTATTCCAATCTTTCCAAAATTACACCCAAACCAAAACACAGTCATTTTTGCTTGAAAACCTCTATTGTGCTGTCTTCACACTGCATTTTTTTTAACAGTTTCCCACTGTATAAAGAAATTCCTCCCAGTGCCAGGAAGCCCATTAAAGCTGCTTGGTGGTGGTAGTGAGGCAGAATCCTGATAAAAGATGAAATTGTTTTCCCCCAAACAAATCAAGAGTATGAGATTTCTCACTCTGAAAGTTGTGCTGTATTAAATGGCCTTAAAGATAAAAGGCATTCTGAGATCAAAGAAAGAGAATGCGATAGGGATCTTGCTTTATATATTTATATATATATAAGAAAAGACAGGCATTGATTTGTTGGCTGCCAGGGTCTCACTGTGAATACTCAGTCCTCCATCTATTCATTCTACCTCCCAGGAACTGGTATCAATTTAAGCCTATCTGGTAGGATATCACTATCGTGTTGTTGCTTCTGTTTTAGCAGTTAAAAGGACACAATACATTATTGAGTAGGCTTCGAGAGTACAAGTCAAGATTCTTTTAAAATGTTAATGTGGTCTATACCAACAGATTTGCGAAGGTTATAAAAAAATGGAAGGATATAGGAGGCTAACGCTTGGGTTTATTTCTCATTTTGCCATTCTAAAAGCCTTTTGCTTTTCTTCTGTGCTAGATATTTGTCATTTATAGAATATACACAGACAAAGAACACAATGAGGACTGTGGAATGATTCCATGTAATTGTTCCTTTAAACAATTCATTGATTGAAAACCAAAGCTTAAACAAATTGATCGATAAAATTACCGTATTTTTCCGTGTAGAACATGCCCCCGTGTATAAGACGACCCCTATTTTTTGGAGCACCAAATTAAGGAAATGGGGGGGGGGAGAGAGATTGCCCAAGGTTGTTGAGCTTTTTTGGGGGGGGGTTGCTGAAAAGCACTCACCCGCCTGACCGCCAATGCCAATCGCATGCCTCGCTGAAGCCACCTATCGTCTGCACACTCGCCGCTAGCAGCCGCCAATCGCATGTCCAATTGCTGCAGCAGCCAATCATCAACAGGCCTTGCCACAGCCACCAATCACCTGCCCAATCGCTGCTGACAATCTCCTGCTCACGGCTGTCACCAATCGCCCGTCCCACCCCTCCACTATCCATGTATAAGACGACTACATAAAAAACCACAGTCTTATACACGGAAAAATACAGTATGTTTCTAAGTTCACAGCCTTGGCTGAATTGGCCTAAGCCTGGCAAAAGGGGAAAAGAAAACATTTTTCGTTTGAGTTTTTGCTGGGTTGGCAGGTCGCATCACCTAGCTGAACTGGCTAAGGATCCACCCTGAATCCCTCTTCTGTTTCCCCCACCCCCCACCATACCCCCCTTTTAAGGTCTCACTCTGGTTTAAGATTCACAGGGCTTGAATCAGCTAGCTGACCCCAGCTGAGCCAGGATTCGGGACAACATATTTCTGATTGAGCCAGGGATCTCCTGGTTTAGGCGAAATCCCACTGACTCCTAACCCAACTCATTGCGTCACATCTAGCCTTACGGTTGTGCCCTTTTACTAAATAAATTCTCATGTTTGTTTGTTTGTTTGTTTGTTTAAAAATAAAGCCTCGGGGGGGGGGGTTAGCCCCAAATGTGTACAGCTGTAATTGGGATTCCATCACGGACTCTGTGAAACAGCACTGGGTAACTTGTTACCAAACATATCGGATATCAGGAATTCTGCAGAACATGACCCACTTAACTAAACCTTTGGATATCAGGAATTTTAGAAGTTTCTAAGTATCTACTGTGGTCATGTGTCTACACTACTTCCCATCAGATTACACTGAATTATCTGCCTCGATTAAGACAGCAGGGTGCAATATCTTACACGTGGGATGCATGAGTTTTAATCTCTGGCATCTCCAGGTAACGGGATAAGGTAGCACATGGTTTGAAAGATGTATAACCCCAGGGAGAGAAAGACTCTCAGTCAGAGCAGACAATGCCTGGGCTAAATCACCATAGAGCTGGTATAAAGCTTTGCTTCTACATCGTGCAAATTAAGTGTGCCAGTTCAGTGGTTTTCTCAGCAAGAAGATCTGGGACGCTATGACAGGCAAGCTTTCCTGAAAGACAGCTTGTCCGCCCACTACTGATTTTACTGCAGCTTCCTAAACTTACTGCGATGTGCAGAGACAGGATAGTGTTGGGTATATAGCAGAGTTAGCAGGGGCAAGGGCAAGGCACACCTGGCCTGGTCAGGCCCCTGTGGGAGCTGAGCAGAAGCATCCACTGCAACACAACAGCCTAGAGCAACATCGCACCCGCCTGCCCCACCTCAACCTCTGCACATTCCCACTGAAGTCTGAATGGAGCCTATGAACATATGGTCCCTCTCTCCCTGCATGATTGGGATCCTCTGTCTGAATGCTCAGAGGCTGCAAGCAGGGGCAGAGGTCCTCTGTGTCTCCAGTGAATGGGAATATGTCTTGAGAAAAGGCTACATGGAATCTGTGGAAGATGTTCAGGGGTTCCTTGGGAGATCAGGACCACACGGGAAAGCAAAAAGCTTGAAAGCCAATGCCAAGAATTTTGTTAGCTCAAAGGTGGAAATTACAGGAACTACCAATGATTGATGGGATGCAGGTGGCGCTGTGGGTTAAACCACAGAGCCTAGGGCTTGCCGATCAGAAGGCCGGCAGTTCGAATCCCTGCGACAGGGTGAGCTCCCATTGCTCGGTCCCAGCTCCTGCCAACCTAGCAGTTCGAAAGCATGTCAAAGTGCAAGTAGATAAATAGGTACCGCTTCAAGCGGGAAGGTAAGCGGCGTTTCCGTGCGCTGCTCTGGTTCGCCAGAAGCGACCTGGAAGCTATACGCTAGCTCCCTCAGCCAATAACGTGAGATGAGTGCCACAACCCCAGAGTCAGTCACGACTGGACCTAATGGTCAGGGGTCCCTTTACCTTTTTTACCAATGATTGAGGAGTGGCAGATGAAGATGATGGACTGGGAGGATCCGGAACCAAAGCGACCAGAAATTCCAGAGAGATTGGAGCAAATTTATTGAATATTTAAGGGATCGTTGTAAAAACGTGAAGACACTAGCAGGACTGATATGAATCCTGTAACAAAATATATAAATAGTATCTGACCATGGATAAATAGAAGGATTTGATATGTATTGAAGGACAGAAACGGACAGTAGAAATGCGTATGCAATTTATTAAGAAATAGGAAACCAGCTGAAGGGAGGAAGCAAATGTTTCAGAATGGTTATTATAATATTGTAATATTTTATGTTTTTAAATGAAAATAATAAAAATTATATTTAAAAATAAAATGAAGTTCCATTGCCTCCTCTGGCTGCAATGCAGAGAGCTGCTACTCAAGCCATGCCAAAGCTCTCTTTGAGATCTTTTCTCAGTGCAACATACGTTTATGACAAACTGCTTTTGAAGCAACCCTCTGTTTCAACTGTTGCTTGCCAACATATAGCATATAAGCTTGGGAGCTGCTTTTCAGGATACTCACATCCAAGATCAAAGGTTTTCTATAGTTTTCTTGGATCCTTGCATGATATTCAGCGTGGTCTACCTACTTGTGCTATGGAATTCCACTTGTGCAACAGGACTTCCGGTTCCTCTTCTCCTTCCTGCAGCTCACTGCGTGCCCCGAAAATATGAGTCAGTCCTCCCAATCCCCTCTGAAGCATATTATGGCTGCTTCAGTAGAGAAGGAGAAGAAGCCTTCCTTTGCATGAGAAGACACTTGCTCACACAATCCTGGAATTCACCCTGTATTTTCAAGCTAGAAATGCTGAAAGAGTTTGGAATTATTTGATGGTCATTGCTAAAGTGGCAGAATGTCAGTAAGGTTAGGAGCACAGACTTGGTAGCTACAGTCAGACATTGAAGAAATGGCTCTGTGCTCAAGGAAGTGGGTTGTGTGACTGCAGAGAGAGGATGTAGCTAGGGGTGTGTGGCCTGGGAACAGACCCAAGGGGCAGATTGAGAGTTCCATAAAGTAACATTTGACCCCTGGGGCTGAGGCATTATCTATCCCCTTCATGGTTTTTCTAAAAGGCAGTTTTTGAAGGGAAAACATGGGGTGGCCTTTGCTTCTGCTTTGTGGGAGTTCATACGACACCTGATCCTGCTGACGCAGAGGTCTTCCAGTGCAACCACTTCTGCTTTGGCCCTGATGATCAAGAAAGAGGGTTAAAGGTGTTATATGTTCAGTGGTCTGTGTTTGCCTGAGCTCGAGTCTGGACTATGGATTCTGAGCCCTTGTGTTCTAACTCGATACATGATGTCCAATCACAGAACATTTTAGGATTTGGGCCTCTGCCATTGGCCCTTGAAATCTGAGCCGTGATTCGTAGCTTGGAAGTTTACACAGCCAATCATGTTGGGAGTGGGAGTGGCCCAGGTTTTCAGGAATGTGTATAAGCAGATGCTTTGCCCCTGTTTCCCAGTTATGTACGTAGTTCAATAAAGGTTCTTTCTGTTATCGCTGTACCTTGCCTCATGGGAATCCACCTATACTTCAACAGAGGACCCACAAAGATTCTAATAATAGAGAAAGGGTTGGTTTTTTTTTTGTTGTTGTTCTTAAAATGTGCTTTCAAATGAGATGCCCGTATGCCAAAATGATTTAAGGTGGTTGGGCATACAAGCAGACAATCTGAGCTCCTGCTTATAAAAACGTATTTTTCCATAATCTTTCTGCCTGGCCGGCTGGCCGTGATAAGCATGAAAATAAGAGGCCGGTGCCAGATAAAATCTCAAATCGGAGCTTCAGCTCTTCAGAGGCTGGGGTGTCATTACTTTGAGAGGTCCATGACCCTCACCTAGGCAGGATTGGGAAGACTCTGCAAAAATAAATAACTGCACGCACATTGGCTTGATCTGCAAAATTTATTCAGGCTTGCAGGATTTCACTTTGCTTGGCAGAGAATTGAGGTCACTGTAGTGCAGAATGTTATTTTCTCCTCTGGGTTGGAGATTTGGATATTGGGCCTGATGTCCCAGCAAAATTCTAAGCCAGGCCTGCAAACCATGTGAGCCAACAAGCCAAATGCAGCTTTCCCTGCCTTGGCGGTGGTTATCATCATCGTCGTTGTTATCATTATTATTACATATACACCCCATGTTTCTTTCAAGGAGCTCAAGGTGGTATGTGTGGTTGGTTCTCCCCATTTTATCTTCACAACAGCCCGGTGAGGTAGGTTTGGCTGAGAGACACTGAGGTCACCTCAGTGAGCTGTGTGGCTGATTTGGGATTTGAACCCTGGATCTCCCAGGTCCGAGTCCAACACTCTAAGCACTACAACACACTGGTTCTCCTTAAGTTAGCAAGGAGTTTAGGGCAGCAAAAAGGAAAGCTCAAAGTGAGCAGCTTACTACAGCAAAGAGTGAACCGAAGGGGCTTTCAGTCTCTCAGGACCAGATCCTTCCTTTCAGGGTCTGCCCTCTTGCTGGAGGAATGGACGGTCTTAAAGGAACTGCACTCCGAGTTTGAGCCTTAGCATGTTTCTTCTGTTCACTTCAGTAGGACTGGCAGATTGACAGGGGGTGAATATCTCCAGGGTGGAAGGAGCTGGTTCCTCAGAAGATGCACATTCTATGGATATGGACACCAGAGGTCTGGATTCATCACAGTCTTGGGCTCAGCTCAGCAGCCCCAGATCCACTAAGCTCATGATGCTGGGGTCTGGGTTGTTGGGTGCTGCTGGACTGGTGTTCAGACCTGCCCTTCAATTGGGCTGCTGGATCTAGCTAGATCTTGTTAGAGTTGGGAGTTCCTCTTCCATGTGACAGCTCTTGAGATATTTGAAGATGGCAATCATATCTCCTCTTTTCCAGGCTAAACATACCCAGCTTCTTCAACCGCTCCTCATAAGGCCTGGGTGAGGAATCTGTGGTCCTTTGAAGGTTGCTAGACTTCTGTTCCCACCATCCCTTTCCACTGACCATACCAGATGGGGTTGGTGGGAATTAGAGTCCAACAACATCTGGAGGACTGGAAGCTGTCTACTTTGAAGGATTTGAGAACCTTATTTGTAAGACATCACTTTGTAAGAAAGAAAGGCTTTGGCCATCCACAGTTTTGCATAAAAGAGTGATTTAGCTGCCCAGCTTGTTTCCTTTAACCTAAGTGCTCCTTGCATTCTACTAATATTAAGTTAATTCAAAAGCAAATTCCAATTTGACTATGTTCACATTTTTCTCCTGCTTGGCTTATATTAACATTAAAGCACTCAAGACTGAGTAACATGAATATTCATGAGAATGCAAATCTTTAAAGTCAACTACTTGAATATTCATGTTCACCAAAAGCAAATTTGAGATGACACAATAGATGACAGAATATATGCCCCACCAAGTTATTGGACAGAAATGCCACCCGCATAGCTTACAAAATTAACTTGTGAAGTATTTGCAACTAAATCATTTTCAGTTAAACTCTTTACGTTTTTCTTTCTGTATGCACATGAAATTATTTCAAGGAAATGCAACGTTTTTCAATTATTTTTCCCTCAGTCATGTCAGGCAGTGCTTTTTGTCGTTTAAAAATGTTTAAGGGTACTCTCATTTTGACTCAAGAAAATCACCATTTTATAGTTCAAATCGGGGAAAATAAATACAGTAAATGGACAAAAGTACAAAGATTCACAAAATGTTTAGGGGTATGCGTACCCCTGCATCCCTGGTGTCAGGCGTACTAAAGATGTTAGATTGTGGAATTTAGTTCTAAGGATTGAGACCTATTATTAGGCCAGCCTAGATAGGCATAGGACAGCAGTTTCTCCAAGGGAACCATGCCTGTCACAGTTGTTGACGAGACAACATTGCTCATTCTGAGCCGCAATGTGACTGAGATTCCCATTCAAGCTGTAGCTCAGTGGCAGGGCACATGCTTTGTCCCAGGTTGATTCCCTGCATCTCCAAGTACAGCTGGTAGAGACTGCTCTCTGAAATTCTGAAAAACTGCTGCCAGCTACTGAGCTCTTCCTGTGTTGGGCTAGTCATACTTCTTTGAAGTCTCTCAGCTCACCTCACAGAGTGTTTGTTGTGGGGGAGGAAGGGAAAGGAGAATGTTAGCCGCTTTGAGACTCCTTAGGGTAGTGATAAAGCGGGATATTGAATACAAACTCTTCTTCTTCTTAGGTGTCGCAGGCAGATGCATGCATTTATTGGGAATGAGTGCATAGAAATATCTGAATTGTTGAAATTAACAGGCAATTTTTTGCTTGCATTGGAACACCATGTGCGCATCGGCACAGGCAAGGAGCCATTTCATTTACCTTCTGAGTTGTAGCCTGGTGCAGAACTTTCAGCTGTTGAAGGACCCTTTTAATGTTTTAGATATGGAGATGTGTCCTCTGGTTTAATTGCAGAATTATTAGGAAGGTGCAAAAGGGAATTTCTCTTAAGATTATCGTTTTATTTGTATGCTGCCTTTCCAAAGTTCAAACCATGCTCTATAGGGTTGGCCCATTTCAAAAAGTGAAAACCCAGACACAAAAGTTGTTGGGGGGAAATAACACTTATGATGTGGGCTGCAATACACCTGGGTTTTCTTGGACATTTCTGCCGGTTTTAGGAAATTCCGCCCGAACGCCATTTATGATGGACGAATCCCAGCAATGCCCAGGAAATTATGGGCATATGGCAACCCTACATAACTACAAACATTACATAACAAAAATACTTATAAAGGTCCCATAAGTGGCATCCTAAGTGTGGTCATGGAATAGCACCAGTGGCAAAGGTTCCCTCCTCATCTAAGAGCAGGCAGTGCAGTCGGGTGAGACAAAGGGAAGAGCGGGCCCAGAAGATGTGGAAACTAGGAATGGTGAGATGAAAGTAGTGAGATTTTTTAAAGGCTTCACAAAGTGGCCAAGATGCTTCACGCCAGACCTGTTCTGTCACGGTCCGGTCGGCGGGCGTCAGGACCAGAGGCAAGATGGTGGTGTAGAAGCAGGAACAGGTGCAGGGCTGAGGGTCCAGTAGAAGGCAGTCACAGGGTCAAGGAGCAAGGCAGAGGCGAAGGTGAAGGTCTGGGAGTCAAGGAGCAAGGCGTTGATAAGGCGAAGGTCCAAGGAGCAAGGAGCAAGGCGAAGGCTCAAGGAACAAGAAGCAAGAAGCAAGGCAAAGGTACAAGGAGCAAGGATCAAGACGTCGGCAAGGCAGGGGTCCACGGAGCAAGGATCAAGACGTCGGCAAGGCAAGGGTCCACGGAGCAAGGATCAAGACATCGGCAAGGCAAGGGTCCACGGAGCAAGGGTCAAGACGTCGGCAAGGCAAGGGTCCACGGAGCAAGGATCAAGACGTCGGCAAGGCAAGGGTCCACGGAGCAAGGATCAAGACGTCGGCAAGGCAAGGGTCCACGGAGCAAGGGTCAAGACGTCGGCAAGGCAAGGGTCCACGGAGCAAGGGTCAAGACGTCGGCAAGGCAAGGGTCCACGGAGCAAGGATCAAGACGTCGGCAAGGCAAGGGTCCAAGGAGCAAGGATCAAGAGGCCAGATGCAACCAGGCAAGGATAGCGTTGCTGTGGCAAAGAGCTGAAGGGAAATGCTGAGCTTTTATCCCTCCCAGCTCCTGCCACCAGGTGCAGTGAGGTATCAAGTGGCCTCACCTGAGTGACCACTCCTTGCCTCTCCAGCACAAGCTGAGGTCTTCACCTGTGTGGCCACTCCTTGCTTCTCCAGCACAAGCTGAGGCAGGCCCCAGTCCTGCAAAGCACTACAGGCCCCAGAGCCTGACTCCTGCCCATACTCCTGACATGTTCTTTGCAACCAGCGTGTTCCTAAAGGTTTTGAAAGTGTGCAACAGAAAGTAAGTTCAGGTGCTTGAGTACTATAGGGCAGATTTTATTTTTATTTTTCCTGATTTTCTATGATTGGAGTTCCTGAGTGATGAATTACTTTTGCTCAGTGAGGAGAGCACTCTCAGATTGCCTCAGAACATCACATTAATATTCTGTGGCAGTAGCTTAATTAAATCCTCATTAAGCAGTACCATATTTCTTGCAAGTTCTGCAGCTTGGGCTGAAATTAATTGTGAGCTGTTATACAGAGGCACCAGCTGCTAGAAAAACAGAGTTCCCCACACCCACCCAGTTGAATCCTGCAGGAATGTTTTTGATCAGGGTTGAGCAGAGGGTAAGCAAAGGTCCACTGGGCAGTTTCAGGTGAGCTACCTAGTTTTGACTCCCTGTATTTTTTTGCAAAGAATGCTGAACCAGACAGACCTGAATGTCGCTTTCTAGCACATCTGTATCCTTAAGCAAATAATGCCTTTTGGGGAGCACTTAGCACAAATTAGCTACATTTTTGTTATAGCAGCTGAGAAATCCTGACTGTGTCCCCTTGCTTTGTAAATCTAAAATATACCAGCGGACGACAAGGATTCTATTATTATCATCGTCATCATCACTGGCCATGCAAGAATAATACCAGCCCACCCACAATTTACATGGTTTGCAAATATCAGGGTTTTTTTAATATCTCTTCTGCCTGGCCCACAACAAAGTGTTCTGCCAGTGTTCATAACAAAGCAATTATAACTAATAGAAGTACCAACATATTTCAGAATTACTGGTTTAATCTAACTGTCTCATTAAGTCTCTGGCTCAAGGCTGCTTCACGCACAACATCCTTTCTATGTGAATAGAGTGGGAGGAAACTGTGACTACTGTGATGGTGGCAGGACAATTAGTGCATGGTGTCTAAAGGCTTGGTGCCATGCTAAGCCCTTCTGGAGATGAGCTGATGCTTGTACAAAGCCATAGTTTGGCTTAGTGTGTCACCTGAACCTGGGCTCATGATTTAGCTCTCTCCAGAGTGCAGACTAATCACAAGCTGTAATCAAGGTGTGTCTTGTGGTTTGTCCAGGAGAGCTAAGCCATGAGCCCAGGTTCAGACAACACACATAGTCAAACTGTGACTTAGCTCATGGTATAGCTGCAGATCAGCCAGGCAGGAGCAAAGTAGGTGCAATGTCCTTTGCTGGGGACTACACACTTGTACATTCATTCATCCTAAACTATGGTTTAGCTTAGTGTGGCATACAAATAAGGATGGAAAAGAAATTTCAGGGCTGGATCTACACTGATCTTTAAAAACGCTGTAAAAAGTAATATAGCTCTCAATGCAATTTCCCATTGACAATAGGTCACTGCTCTACAGCGCCCTCTGGTGTCACATTTTATAACACTTTTTTAATACTGTATTATAACCAACCAGTGTAGATTCGCCCTTTAAATTTCTCCAACTAAGCAATGTGTACATAAATGAAGTATATACAGTAGTAAAAGAAAAGCATACAAAAATGCATTATTTTATGGGAAATTGCTTTGCAAAAATGTGTATACTCAGCAAAATTAGGTACAAAAACGTGTTAGAAGGCAAGTAACTTTGCACTTTTTATGCAAAGTAGATTGAGGTGCAATATGGTTACATCCATACAGTGTTCCCTAATTAAGTAGCTTGTTCACATTTCTCATTATCTGTACCTATAACCATAAATAATAATAGGATATAAAGGAGACAAACTAAAATTAGAACGAAAACGTTAACAGTCGGGGGGGGGGGGAAACAGATATATGCGTCATTGGGGTAGTACATAACTCTGGTGAAAAAGAAAGACGTTTCTAATCATTAAATTATGACCTGGTTATATATTAGGCCCCTGTGAAACTATTGGAAAATCTAGTCTATCTTCAATCGGATAAATAGGAAGATGAAAATAAAAGAGAAATAAGAAGTGGGAAGGATGAGGTTGGGGTTGAACAAGGAGTCCGATTCGCAGGACACAGCAGTTGCTGTTTTGCTTTAATCAAAACACTCTAATAGCTTATTCCCAACACCCCTGCAGTGTTGTTTGGAATAATAAATATTTAGTGAAGAGAATTCTGTGGCAAGTGGTTTAATACCACAGCATGCATGCTACTTCATTTCTTTTACAGATTTATAATCTGCTTCATGCCCTGAAGCCATCTAAGCAGTGCAAAAAACCCCAAACCTAACTAACTAACTAACTAACACAATTTCTACAAGGATATACAATTAATATTCCATATAATGACTTGATCACGCTTCAGGGAAAGACTTCTTGAACAAAAATGCCTGTTAAAATATTGAATATTAAATATTGAAAGTTCTGTCCTTCTGTCTAACTTTCAGCTGAAGTGTAGCTTATAAATAACCCCAGATGCCCAGTATCCTGATTATGGAACTGCATGTTGCAGGGCATCCTTTGCATTCGTGCCACATTGGGCATTACCATTTTTGCTAGAACCACAAGTCATTTTCTGGCATCAGCTTGTAAACCCAACATTGGTATGCTATGATGTTTCTTGGGCTTTTCCAACATTACAATTTGACCCTCCTTGTGAACCCCACTGAATGAAAACTGGAACATTAGAAATGGCTCTTGCTGTTAAATTATATTCTCTGAAAATAGCGTTTACCCTGTCCCACTTCCCTGTAAAAGAAGCCTTGCCTAATCCTTTGAGCATTACATTGTCTGTTATGCATGTTGATCTTAAGATCTGCACACCACAGACCAAATTTGTATTTGTCAGGCTCATCCACCAAGTCCTCCGAGATGCTGCATTTATGAAAAAAAACAACCCCCTTGTTTCTCTAAGCAATGATGAGCTATTCATTATCAGAAACTGGCAAGTGTAAAATTAGCCGTTCCAGAACAAAACAGGAAAAAGGTACAGGAAGCCAACCTTAATGAAAAACATTTAGCACTAGAGAGCACCTGAAGCAAAAATAAAATACAGCTAACTCCTTTCTTCCATATGGGCATCATTATTTTTTAACAGCAGCATCAAACAGATGATCAGTTGTGTTACATTTTCTAAACATTGGTGGACTAATCCTTTATTTTTATTGATGGTCCTAGAAAGACTGGCTCAGTTCACACATACGGTAGCAGCAGCTAAAACATGGGCCATGACTTGAGTTGGCACACTCCCTCTTTTCTTGCACAATTTGATTTCTTTCCTCACTTTCTGATTTGGGCAAACCATGGTTTGCCATTGCATCCAATTAAAGCCTGTATGGCCACGATTCCTTTACACAGATTCAGCCTATGGGCATTCAGCAGACATGTCTCCAACATGTGAACATGATGGGGGGTGGGGTGGCTTGGGCTGTAACAGTTGAGGCAGGGCAAATGCATGCAACCCTGCTCTCTCTCTCTCTGTGAGATGTTAAAAGACTGAGTAGGGCTGCTGTTTCACATGCTACAAATTCAGTTTTGCAAACAAGGACACATTTGGCAGAGATCCTAAGCTAACCTCAGCTCTCTGACATGTGTTGCATTCACTCATCATGTGTTTAGTGGTGCATGAAAATATCTGCAGGGTACACCTTTTTTTAAGGAAAGTGAAGCATCCTCAAGGTTGTAATTATATGCATAGTTTGCTAAACCTCATTGATTTGAATAGGATTTAAGCACCCTGACTTTGCAATGGGTAGCAGCCCAGTTCTTTGAAGAACTGAGGCCTGAATTTCTCTGTGCAAAATTCATATGTGATTTGGATCAAAAAAAAAGAAAAGGTGTCGCAATCGGTTGCTGAGCTTTTGATGCAAGATCTGTAGAAGGTGGGGGTTTCAGTTTGTGTTTTAAAAGATTAATCATGCAAGGCTTCCTAAGTCTCAGGCTGCCTATAAATGAAGCTCTTGAACACTGCAAAGAAACACTCATGCTCAAACATGCTGTGTCGTGGGCTCTCTTCCCCATTAGTGTCTAATCTTTGGGGCATCTAATTGTTGGAAGTCTAGAGATACTATAAACATGGAATAGTCCTGCCAAAGGCCTGTCTTTCCCATTGGTCTGTCTCCAAAAATGTCAATTCAGATGCCTCCTGGAAGCTGAAAAGCACAGTCCACCTTGCACCTATTGCCACTTAGTTTTGTTGGTTCACCCAACAGAATTTCTATCTGTTAACTTTCTTCATTATTCTTCATTGTTATAATATGACAAATTTCTATAATTCTTTTCATTAGGCTGAAATGCTTTTCATTAGGCTGAAATGCTGACTGGGAGTGATGGGAATTGTAATCCATAACATTGAGAGGGCACCAGCTTGGGGAAGGTTGATTCCCCAATTGGAAAGTGCTCCAGCTCCTCTTTTTCTGCATATTTCCCAGTGCTTTAATATCCCTGATCTCCTCTATAAACATCCACTTAACTACTCTTCCTGGTCCATCTGTAAAACCAGTAGCTCAAATTGGAAGAGTAGACCTTGGAAGAGGACAGTGGCTCATTTGAAATTTCTTTGTGATTATCCTGATTTATAGGGTTGATTCATTCAGTCCACTATTCCTGTTTTAGCAGCTACAAAATGGACTCACAGCTGTTCCTAAGTGTCTAGAGAGACAACAGCTGTAGCACAGAGCTTCTTTTCCAGCTACTCTACCCTGTGTACTAGTAGACCTGCTATAAGGGCTTATGGATGGCTGCAAGTTCTCTTCCACCACCTCACCCCCCCACACACACCCAAAGCAAAGCCCCCTTGTGACCAAAGTAAAGGGGGGGGGGTCTCATGTCTTAAGATTGAGATAGCAGTGGAAGGTTTTGTAGTGTTAGGATCGCAACCGTCCAATGGATTGATTATTTAAGAACCTGATATCAGGCACTAACATGGGTATCATAACTCTTTTCAGGCAGTAGGTGAGACCTTGAAGAAAAAGTGGCTCTGGCTTCAAAAATGTGAGCTGACTTTTGCCTTGGTGGGTTTTTTCCTCCTGTGCAAGAAGTAAAAGGCACTGCATGTTTTGTTTTGTTTTTACTTTCTTTCTCGAATGCATCCTTCCTAGCTGACAGAACTTGCTTCATCCCAACATTCAGCACGAAAGGACTAACTTTGCCAAAGTCGCATGATACTTACCGCTAGCCCCACATATCATGTAAGAGGATGCTGTCACAGATTGATTGACTGAATCACAAATGGAATCGTGCATACTTGGCCAGAGACCTTTTGTTATGCTTAGCAACTAGAATGTGCTTCTCATCAGATTAAAAACATCACTGTAATGCATTTTCTTTCTGGTTCTTTGGATATCAGTGGAGTGTAAAGGAACCAGCATGCTTATTACATTGCCCAACATTTGGTATGAGCATGTACTGTAGGGTAACCACACAAGCACTGAATGAATATGCTGAAATTTTG
This sequence comes from Zootoca vivipara, assembly GCF_963506605.1. Classification (NCBI taxonomy): domain Eukaryota; kingdom Metazoa; phylum Chordata; class Lepidosauria; order Squamata; family Lacertidae; genus Zootoca; species Zootoca vivipara. The sequence continues at coordinate 11,014,915 of NC_083280.1, forward strand.
CTTTGGTCGTAGATGTTTCCAGAAATCACATCTCTGTGGGTGCAACAGATATGAGAAATAACATGTCTTATTTTGCTCTCCATGGAATGGAAGAGTCCTGCATTGTAACCTGATAGGTAGATACCAACAAGGAAGTTTTAAATACAGCAGGCCCCAATATCATTTTTAAAGCCCTCAATTAAGTTTGATTCCTCTTCCCCAGTAATAAATAACCGTTCCCCTTGGAGAGAGAGAAAGCCAATTGAAAAGATGAAATACTGGAAAATAAAGTCTAAACTCTGTTCATCTGAAATCTGGTTATGCAGGTTTTATGTATAAAAAAACTACAGTCAATTATTATAGCACAGAACAAATACAGTATATGAATCCACATATTACCCTCCCCACCACAAAGGAGAGTTGTTTTTCCACCATGCTTTTCCAATACAGTGGTACCTCTGTTTATGAACTTAATTTGTTCCGGAAGTCTGTTCTTACACCAAAAGCATTCTTAAACCGAGGTGTGCTTTCCCTAATGAGGCCTCCTGCCACCAGTGCCCTTCCACCATTCAGCTTCCGTTCATCTTCCAGGCCAAAGTTCATTAGGCAGAACACCTACTTCTGGTTTTGCGAAGTTCGTTTCCCAAATCGTTCGTTAACAGGACTGTTCTTAGACCGAGATACCACTGTACATTGTTCTAATCCAGGTCTCCAGCCTTTGATTCTGAACATCACTACTGGCTCCCATCTGCATTCTTTCCTCCAGGTTCCTTGCATGGGAGTGTGGTGGGGAATAAGGCAGTTGTAATATCCCCACATATTTAACGCCATGAGGCCCGTCCCACCCATTCTGTCCTTTCACCAGCTGAGCCACAAAGAGACACAAAGCTGTGCAGTCATCTTGATGTCCAGTTCTGGTGTATCATAAACTGTTTCATGCCTCTAGAATGAGCAGTGGGTCTGGTGCTCTGCCTTTCCACATCTACACGGTTTAGGTTTCTGATCAGAAGGGCTGTTTTGCCATGTTCCGTTACCGCACCAATCTTAACCCTGAAGCCATTTAGAAACAACAACTGTGTTTAAAATGTTCTCTTTTTTTCCTGGTAATGTGAAAGGCAAACATAGAAGGTGCTTTAAAATGTGGAAGGGGGTGTAGGCAGCCCACCTGAGCCAGAAGAGGGGAGAGGTCAAAGTGCAAGTCAATCCAAAATTTGACTGCGTGCATCAGGCGAGCTGCAAAACAGAGTTCATACCAAGGAACCCATTTTTATCCAATATGTTTAATTTGCTGTCACCTAAGATCACACTGGCGAGATCCAATGCAACTTTGAAACCTTGGATGATAGCCCAGAATGCCTTGAGCTGGAAGAGATATACCTTAATGCAAAGGATGAGTCAGCCGTGGTAGGAAGTGCTTGGAGAAGCCTTTTTGTCCATCACTCAGTTTCCCCAGAGGACCAGGCTGATGTGGAACCAGTCTTGGCACTGATGTGCTTCTATGAAAAGTATATATTTTTTCAGGAGAACACCAAATTATATCATCAAAGTATTCAGGGATGGCGGTTGGTTAATATATGCTAAACTTGGAGGTTCTCATTGCTATAGATACACATTTTAAGGTACATGCAAAAAGGTCCCTCCCCCAGAATGCTATATCAGAACTGACTCAAAACTGACAATACAGTAGTACCTCAGGTTACGAACGTGATCCGTTCCGGGTCGCAGTTCATAACCCGAAAAGGTCGCAAACCGAGTGTGCGCTTCTGCGCATGCGCGAAGCGCGTTTTGTGCATGCGCAGGGCGCGCACGCTGCTTCTGCGCATGTGCCGAAAACACTTCCGGGGTTGCAGAGTTCGTAACCCGAACTGTTCACAACCCGAGCGGTTCGTAAACCAAGGTACGACTGTACTGCCTTTTAAAGAGATGCTTCATTGCTCAGATGCTTCTCCGTGAATGTGTAAGAATGGCATTACGTCAACTCTGCCATGTTTATCTCACTGAATTTACCATATTCTTCTTGAGCTTTTTAAAGAGAAATTATACATCCTTTGAAAGAAGTGCTTTGTTTGATTTTCAATTGACATTCATAGTGTGAATGGATTCAATCTCCACTTGCACTGGGATGTTAAAACCAATGGGAGTTACGACAAGCGTTTTTTACTTCTGAGCATGTAGGATCTCCTTTTGACCAATGTACTCTTCTGACATTCATTTTCAAATTCTATTTATTTTAAAATAACCTTTTTCTTCTAAAACGGCTTGTGTTGCTACTGTGACTTGCTCTTGTACTTAAGGAGAACTCGTTCAATTTTCTAGGAAGAAGATTTTCCTCAAAGAAAGAGGATTTTATTTCAAAGAGGTTTCTTGAGATTCTGTTTGGATACCACTAGTTTTTTGCACCAACTGTTAACTACAACTTAACGCTTCTTTTTAAGAATTCAAAGTTCAGAAGCGACAGGCAGCTTCTGCCTCAGTGTGAATGTGCCATTCACTTGATAATTACAGTAATTGCATGATAGCCTGGCTGTTTGAAGCTTTTGTCACATGGTGACTTCCCCGTGAGATTAATGTTTTGTCTTTTAAGAACAGCAGCTATCAGTGGGGTAAAGCAGATACCTGATGAGATTTTATGAGCATGTAACTGCATTGTTACAGACTGTTTGCATTCACCCCCCAAACTACCAACAATGAATGAGGTCGGCTTGATGTCGTTTGCAAATGAAAGCTAGAAAAACTGTTTATGCCACTTGCTTTTAACATCTATTATAATTAATACCATGCATGATGCTCAATTCTATGGCTTTAACTTCAATAATGCAAGGCCCAGTCATTCAATTGGTAATAATACGATTTATTTTTTTAGACGGTTCAAAGAGCTTAATGTGAACTTTACAAGAACCTGTAAGGTTGAATAATACAATAAGTTGTTTCTAATGCGGTAACTGGCCCTGGGACCTTAGCTGAAGGGCAGGTAACATTATTATTAATTGATTCTTAATTTATTTATTATTTCCATATTATGGCTATCGAGTAAGTACATGGCTGAAGCGAGATTCAAACTGGAGGCTTGCTGATTTGTAGCTTAGTCTGATACCTGTCCTGCACTAGGAAGGCCAGCAATTAATTCTGGGAAACAAAACACTGTACAATTGGCATCCAAAGAGTGGCTGGGAAACCCAGCCGGATGGGCAGGGTATAAATAATAAATTATTATTGTTATAAATTATTATATCCCGAAGCTGGACCGGGCTATATATCAGTATACCTGACATAATACACTGGATTTATGTGGGGACCTGAGGAAAAACCACAGATCCCATGGCTAATATGAAGCTGTTATGAAGTAAGAGTGTAGTATTGGGCATCTATTCGTTATCACTATTAAGTACTGTACACTTGTTGTTTTATTGCAAAATTCACAGTTTTGTTTACAGTGACCAAAAATTGCTTTTTCTCCACTTGACACCTTTGTTTAATTTTGGGGCTGGTGTTGTTTTTAGGGGATCAGTACTAATGATAACCATAATAATAAGATATTTCTATATCTGTAACAGGTTGCTAAGTTTCCTCCTGACACGAGTCATTGTTGATTTCACTGTTATAGGGGAAAGGCTCTAGGGCGGCAGATAAGGCTGTTGCCATGGTGATGAAGGAGATACCGAGGGAGGAGCCTGCCGAGGAAAAGCCCCTCCTTACTATGAAATCACAGGTGGGCAGAATGGTAGGATTCCAAGGAGGAAGCTGACATATGTTGATTTTCACGGAGACCAACAATGAGCCGAGAATGATTTCTGTTCTTGGAGTCAAATGTTTCATAAGATTGAAAAACAGGGGTTGGGAGAGATATTTATGTATGGCCACTTTCCACCCCAAATTACATTGGGGGCGTATTGGGGGTGGGGAGCCATTGTTTTTCAATAGTTAGTACTTCAGCTGATGCATTTTTATCTCTAGCTAATCGACTTCAGCTTGGTCCTTTAGAAAACCCAAAATGCATACTACGCAATGTTATACAGAAAGAGAGAGTGAAAGAAATCACTTGGTGTTTCCTGATCTCGTGTATTAGAGCTTGGGGCTTAAAAACCAAAAACGACAGAGGAGTTGAGGAAAATTATTTACAGAACCACAGTGTACATATGTCAGTTACCAGTAGAGTGTCTAAAACCAATTGAAACTGTCAACTGTGATTCATGCTGTCCATACTTGCATAACAGAGTATATATAAATGCACATTCACAGCAAAAGGTTATGTTGATAAAACTTTATGTAAACTTCCGTAGAGGTGTGTGTCATTTTGCAAAATATGTTTTAGTGCCTTTAAAACACTGGACTGCCCTCATTTAAGTTTGAATCCCTTCTCACGTAACGAGTAAAAGTCAATATGCAGACCCATAGTTTGAAACGATTACTGTGAAAGTGTAGAGAAATTTTAATAGGTTCTTCTGTAAAAAAACAACAACAACAACAACACAACCAATCAAATGAAATCCTGTTTTGTTGAAACTCTGTGCCTTTGGTCTAGCTGTTGCCAGCATATGAGATTCTGGCTTCATTCAGATGCTATATGAGCTTTGGGCTGCGAGCAAGGGACTGAAACTTTCTCTTCTCTTTTTATCTAATCGCAGTTTAGTGTTACATCTGAACCCAGACAGTGTTTAATCTTAAGTACTGATTCGTGATGCAAGCCAGGTTCAAACAACCATGGTTGTTTTAATAAACCGAAGTTAAGATGAACTGCAATTTAATGTTTGGGCATAAGCTCATGTACATAACATTCAACCATAGTTTAGCTTTACATCCGAACCAGGAATAGTGTAAATTACACTATTAAACATGAATTGGATAAAATGGCAATAACCATCCGTTTTGATCTAAGCTGTGATGCTTGTCACGTGAGCTTATGGAGGCACTCTGTACTCTGTCACTCAATTTAGTTGGCAACTAAATTTAGAATATGTGTGCCTGCTCGGTGATAGTTATCTTCCAGTGATATTTATCTTACGATATATTACATAGGAGCATAAATTAAATACTGTACATTCTAAGTTGAATGCCAGATCAGAGCATATGTGTAAAATAAAAGTAATGATTTTAAGCATACTAGCCACAAGTGAGCAGGATGGTCGATAGCCCCTGATAATCAATAGTTTAAAATTTTATCTGGATTAAAATTCCAAAATCAGTTCCTTATTTCCACAGTCCCACTATTCTCTAAATACTGGATGGTTTATCTAGGATAATTACAAAAGGTCAGCTCAAAGGTTTCCCCTGGGTTGTCCAGATTGTATGTTCATGATCCATAGCAACTGCCAACGTTATCCTATACCTAGAAATCACTTTCTCTCAATTGCTCTTACAGATTTGCAATGCTGCATTATATATACAGAAACTCAAAATGTCCCGTGTTTAGATTGCATTACACAGGGCAGTTTTCCTACATGGATTACGCTGAATGGTGTGAAGATTGTGGCATTCTGGGCTTCTTATGTGTACATGCCTTGGGAATCCATTGCCCACTGAGATTCCCCAACTATATATATATAGATATACGTGTGGCAAGAGACACATGAACAGTCTTCTTACATGGATGTACCCATGTAGAAAAAACATCTTGTGAAACATCTCTACACTGGGACATGACTGGGTGATGGAATAGGATGCTCTCCTTTCTAACATCCTATTTGGATTTTACATAAATCAGCTTATGAATCGTACCTGTCGAGACACCTGATTCATAATGTGTTTTGTGCCCCATTTGTATTGGTTGTATGTAGCAGTTTACCATAAATCATTTGTGATACACTCCTTCAAAGTAAAATGTTGTGTCTGTTAGTCTGTGTACACTTTTTTCTCACTGTGTACCAGTTGACTTCATCCTTGTTACGCACCAGTTGGCTACACAAAGCCAAGAGAAGGCAAAATCAAGTGGATGAGTGAGTATTTTCAATAATTGTCTCCACATTGCGTGTGCCCACTTTTGCAGTAGGGTCATGTTGCCTTTCTCCCTTGCATACCTGTTATATAAATGTCTTGCTGTTTGATGATGCCTTTGTCCTTACCCTTCCCATGTGCACCTTTTGTTCAGAACATTTGTCTGGTATAATGTACTGGTAATGCCACAGGGAAAACTGCAAGACTTGGACGCAATTTATGCATTCCTTTTGCAGCAAGGAACCCACACAAATAATGCTTTCCTGTGGCTGGACTCCCATTTTGCATTGGTGATGTGTATAAGCATTGAACCAATGGGTTGTTTTTTATAATGTGACTATTTCCTGTGCCATCTTGAGTAAAATGATTCACAGGAAAGCTGTTTTTCAATAGTTCCCATGCCATAGAAGTATTGTACAAATCAGGAATTAACCTGTGGCCCTCTAGATGTTGTTAGACTCCAGCACACATCTGTCTCAGCTAGCATGGCAAATGAAATGATGCGGGTTTTCATTCAACCAAATCTGGAGCGTCACAGATTACCCAACCCTGGTGTAAATTGAGCCTTGGAATTATAGAACTGTAAGAATGACTAGTAAGTCCCAACTATCTGCCCAAGGCAGGCTCATCTGCCAAGCACTTTAGTGTGTTTATTTTGATTTCTGCACAAAATGAGGCCAATAAAGGTTTGCCTGCCTGGATGGCAGAATCTTAACACTGAGAACATAGTACGCAACAGGATTTCAAATATATATTTCCACCTGTTGCAGAATGGATGCCAACATCTTTTCTAAGTAAGATCAGCTCATAAATATCAGGTATTTTGTAGTAGGGTATGCTCATTTGTTTAAGGAGTGGGGGAGTGAAATACCATCTGTCAATTTATCAAGAACATCCTTGTTTTGGAAACTATGTAATACTTAAAAGTGTCACTTGTACTATATGATACAGCAGCTACATAATGGAGAAAAATAAGCAATAGTTTGTACAGGGAATAGTTGCAGGGGAAACTACTACAACCCTGGCTGAATATATACTCCCATTAACTCTGTATGCAATGAGCTATCACCACTGGCTTAAAAAGTGGTGCACAAACAAATCTATTTCTATCCTGTGGCTGCCATGTTGTTTCTTGGGGAATACTGTGTTTTGATACATTTTCCTCCAAACCAGCTTCGATCCGAATTGAGGAAAAGGATGGCCTACTTGTGTTTTAAGCCAGTAATGTGTATTGCAGCCCCCCGTGGATCTGCTTGAGCTGCATTTTCTTTGCAAATGTATGCTGGTTATTTCATTTATTTATTTATTAAGGGAGGTCTTTCCCACTCTTCAGGTAAAACCTCTCTGAGTAGCTAAAATACGGAACGACTAGAACCATGGTAAAATGTGTTTTGAAAGACCCAACAGGAACGACAGAAAGCCAGGCGATTATGCTCTGTAAGAACTCGACGTCTGGGTCAATAAATAGGCCTGCACATCAGAGACTGGATCAGGCAAGACTCCTAAAGGGGAGCATTCCAGAGTCTATATTCCAGAGGAATGTGGTGCAACAGCCATCAGCACCGGCCAAAGACATTTTGCTGCCTCAGATGGAATAGCAAATCACACACACACACACACACACACACACACACACACACACACACAAAACCCCACCTCAAGGTGAGTAGTACTTGAGCCTGGCCAAGCAACTGGTATCTTGTAAACTGAGGCAGGAAGTCTCACAAGACCTTCTATAATACTATAATTATCTTACATTAAAAATTATCCATTTGCCCTTTCATGACACCTAAAAGTAGCTACTTGAAGCAGTTGCTTCCTTCTGCCTAATGGTAGAGATGACCTTGCTCTGCGTTTTGATCCTTGTCCCTCGTACGCCTAAGCAAACCAGATTTGTAAAATAGCTTGAAAAAATTGTCTCTGGGCAAATGCCAGTAGGCTTTATTTGTCTCTAAGAACTCTTAAGCCATAACAATTTTAATAGATTATCAGACAGTTTGTAAGTTAATGTATTATTGCCTCTTTTACTTATCTTTTGCCGGGTGCGTATAATTTCTGCCAGACGATCCCCATGAGAATAATTTAAAAAATGAAATAAAAATTGCCTTGAAGAAACAGATCTCAGAAATTGGCTGGCTGCCTATAAGTTGAGTTGCCTTCCCTTCATCCAAATGAAACAGATTTTTCTATTAGCTGGTTTTTATCATAAGCGTGAAAGAATGAGAGTCAAAGAACTTCAGTTTAACTTTTTATTATATAGGTGATATAGATATATAGATAGAGATAGAGATAGACTTGTTCAACTGGAAGGAAAAACACTGAGCTGCATTTTAATATGAGGCTGTGTATCATTATTTGTACTTATTAAAAATAATAATGTAAAAGCAGAACTGCTGGATCAAAGCAAAGGCCCATCTATTCCAGCAGTCTGTTCTCACAGAGGCCAACCAGATGCTCACAGGAAGCCCACAAGCACTGCGTGACCCTAATAGCAATTTCAATTCACACTGCCTCCAATATTGAAGGGAACAGACAGTCATTATGACTAACAACAACTAACAACCATTATGACTAACAACCTAACAACAACAACAACAACAACAACAACAACAACCTTATTTTCCACAAAACCGTCTAGTTGCCTTTTTAAAACCATCCATCCTATGGTAGCAAATTCCATACCTTAACTGTGCAGATTGCAAGCTATGAATCTTGAACTGCTCATCAAGTAAATAAATAAATCCCCAACTACAAAGCCATTCCTTCAACATAAACAAAGTAAAAGGGTGGAGCAAAACCTCACAGAATAATTCTCTTTATTGGTAATTGACAATTTACAACTTAAGGGAGGCTCACCTACCTTATCTTTAGGCACCAGTGGTTTTTTGTGGGGGGGGGGGAATCTTTTCCACCAGGCTTTCCGGGATGTTTTAGTCCAGCCTTTTAAAAAACAATATGAACATATTTTACATGTTATTAGTTTTATGCCGGTTTTAATGTATATGTTATTTATTTGTTGTCGTAAGCCACTTTGAGCTACTTTTGTTTTTGTTTTTTAAAGTGACTAATGACTTTAGTTACTAATAATGAATCAGAATCATTCAGAATTACTAATAATGAATCAGCGTCCGTGCTCATAATGGAAAGTTTTTGACATTAGGGCATTTTAAGCTTAGAAAAGGATGCAATATACTTTCTCAAGAACCTCTGTACGGCCTCCGTATGGGCTCTGTGACCTTGTGTGGGTCACGTGACTCGTGTGGGAACACAAAGAGGAAGATGTGCATCCCAGTTTGGGGAATCAAGGTGTTGGAGGGCATGCCACAGCACAGTTGCCATTGCTGCATATCCACACCACATAGTATTCTGGAAAAGTCTATGTACAAATTCAAAAAAATGCAGCTGCATTGGTCTGTTGTAAGAAAAACGGGAATGAATAGTTAACGACATCTGTTCCACTGGCCTGCAAGGCCGAGGGGACCAAAACACTCTGAGGGGCATCAGGAGATGGAAGTACTGGGCAGATGAGGAGGACTGGTGGAGACCGCCTCCCCAGGAGCCTTTCAGAGAGGAGGAAGGAGCAGAGAGTATAGACCTACAAGCATGGTTTGAGACAGGGCAGGTAAAGGTAAAGGACCCCTGGATGGTTAAGTCCAGTCAAAGTTGACCACGGGGTTGTGATGCTCATCTCGCTTTCAGGCCAAGGGAGCCGGCATTTGTCCACAGACAGCTTTCCGGGTCATGTGGCCAGCATGACTAAACCGCTTCTGGCACAACAGAACTCCATGACGGAAACCAGAGCGCACGGAAACAGCGTTTACCTTCCCGCCGCAGCAGTACCTATTTATCTACTTGGATTGGCATGCTTTCAAACAGCTAGGTAGGCAGGAGCTGGGACAGAGCAACGGGAGCTCATCCTGTCATGGGTATTCGAACTGCCGACCTCCTGATCGGCAAGTCCAAAAGACTCAGTGGTTTAGACCACAGCGCCACCCGCATCCCATGAGACAGGGCACATGCTAGAGCTAGAAGAAGTTAGGAGTTGGGAAATAATGGGTGATGGAGAGCAGGAACAAGGTAGCATTGGACAGAGATAGCCTGTGCAGCAGCTAAATGACCCGCTGTCTCTGGAGAGTCTACCAGAGCCCCCACCTTCTCCAAAACCAGACGTTCGATGCGAATAGCTGAACAGAGAACCCAAATGAAGTTTGCCCTTAGCAGCAACCATAAGCAGCAGGAGGAGTATCATTGATAGGGAAGTAATGACCAGAATGGGGAAAGAGCTTTACTCGGAGCAACATCGGTTCAGAGTAGGTTCATTTCTCGGGCTTAAAGCTTGCTCTTTCTCTGCCTCTCTGGTTTCCTGGGCAATTAGCCAGGAGCCATTGACAAGCACCCTGACCATAGCTGCCAAGTTATCCCTTTTTTACAGGGATTTTCCCTTATGCTGAATAGGCTTCCTCGTGAGAAAAGTGAAAACTTGGCAGCTATGACCCTGACAATCCTTCACATTTTGATCAGGGATTGGTAATTTCGAAAAACCCGGGCCAAACCAGTCACTTCCCTAGCCTCCACCCTTCTCCCTCTCGTCCCTTGGTAGACCGTGCCCACTTAGGCTGGTGGGGCAGAGGACTGGTAGAGAGGCCAGCAGTAGATGGTGCCAGAGTCAACGACAGGCAGAGGCAACTCATGCTAGTTTTGCCCCCATTCTCCTCTCTGCTGGGTTCCACAAATGGCAGCACTGAGACTGAAGCAGGAGGAAGCCAACAGCCAGTAGGCTGGATGTAAGTAAGATGGCGGGCGGTGGGAGGCCTAGCTGAGCTTGGTGGGGCAGTGCCCCATTTGCTGTGATGGACCAGCCTCACAGCTCCCATCCAAAGGAAGCAAAGATTGGCCTTCTTGAAGGCGCATTGCAGGGTCTGAAGAGACTGGTCCCACCTTGGCCAATGCGGGTAGGTTTTCCGGCAAAACTAGTTGGTGATTGGAGGCCTGCTTCAAGCAACTCATTTGGGAAGTTTGTATCCGTTGCAATTCATCCCCTTCCTCCAACCAGTGCAGGTTAAAGGCTCAGGATATGAGCGATGAATTGTGTTACATTTGTACACAGCCCAGGGTTGTGTTGACATTGTTGCTCGAGCTAACTTCCATATTGCCCTCTGCTCTGGTATCCCTCAGGAAACTCTCTTCACTATCTTTACCCAAGCCATTTCCCAAACCTTTCATTTCCTCTTACCCAGTGCTATTTTTCTAGAAAAAGAGGTGACGGAACTCCCTTGTTGTCTTATGATGGCAATGGCAACCACCTGAGACTGAGTTGCAGCGAGTTCAGGCTGGAAAAAAGTCCTGCCCTTACCCTTGATTTAAGCAGCCCATAGAGTTCCACAGTAGAGCTAAATAGTTATTTTTTTCCACCTCGAAACATGGCATTATTCATTGTCTCTTTAGCATTCTTTATTTTATTTTTGAAAGGACAGAATTCTGTTAAAGTTGCGGATGAAACTGCTGTCACTCCATCAGCAGATTTGTTTATTTTTAAAAAATGCTTTACAAACAACAACAGGGAGCTGACCTCATACCCATCACCTGGTGGAAAACAGTATCATGGTGCAACAAATTTCTTCTAAGATGACCTTTCAAAATAATATATTATCCAGTTATGTTCACTCATGAGATGAAGCAGTAGCCTCAGCATGGTGCTACAAAATGATTTATTTTAGCCACTTAATGAGTCGAATAATAGATTGAAAAGTAAGACAGCTGATCAATGAAAACTCGGAAGCAGGTTGAGGGTTCTCAGTAGACTCTGCGGCCACATCAAAGGGTCTGATGTGGGCATGTAGTTTCATAGGCATAAGGAATGCCGCAATTGTTTCAGTACAATTACGTGTGCAGAGCATTTCTTGACCCTGAAGTGAGCAATTGTAGCCACGATTTGCATGGGGTATTGTGCTCATCCAAATTCCCACATGTGCACGGGAGCTGATGGTTTAGGACATTGATGTGCAATTCAGAGCCTGATGGGTGTGCAGGTCACCCATGGATGGTAACAGGATGGAGAGATTGGTGCACACTTTTTCTTCCCATCTGCGACAGCAAATCCTCACAGGGCATTCACAGCCTGTAAACATAAATATAAAGGATTGCAATTATCACAGGCAGAAAATGTTGCCATGTGGAAAGCTATTTTCTGGGATTCCAGGCAGGATCTTTCCCCACAGCACCCTAATTTCCTGTATCCCCTGCACCCCACACAGAGTTGCTTGGTCAGTCCACTGTGGGCTGTTTTTGAGGCTCTTACCTCCAGTCCCACCCTTAAAAAAACAAAAACCCAATGGTCCTCTTGCAGCTCTTTAGGTCTTCCCAAGCCTGGTGGTACTTCTGCTTGTGTGAGGATGGTGCCATTGTCCCTCAATAAGGATCCCCACCCAAAGAATGAGTTTGGCATTTGGCTCTAGCAAGCTTTGCCAACCTGGTGCCTTCCAGATTTACAGTCTGTGGCACCGTCTGTCTGCGATTGCTGTTGAAGGACTGGAGTGTCCTAGTCAAGCAGTCCTTAAAAACCCTGGAAGGGGGTTTCTGAGATCTGCTGAGCTGCGTTCACACTACACATTTAAAGTGCATTGCTTCCTCCAAAGAAGGAGTTTGCCCCTTGCAGTACTAACATTCCCAGCATCCTTAACAAGCTGCAGTGCCCAAGATTCTTTTGGGGAAGCCATGTGCTTTAAATGCAAGGCATGCATGCCATCTTCAACGTATGGATTGCATCCCCAACTCTTTGCTTGGTTATGCTGCTAGGAGTCCCTGGTTTACTCTCCACCCAGCAGTTGGTCAGGTTTGAGCCTATCTTATATCCACTGGTGTTTTGCTGCCCTTTAGCTCATCTCAAATGTCCAAAAAAGTCCAAATTGGAAGGTTGCTTTTTGTTTACTTAGGCAATTGTGCAGCTAAATTGTATGAGGGGAAAGCCACAAGCACATCTCTGCCCCCATGGTCACATCCACACCATACAGGATGCTGAGAGTTGTTAGAAAACCTATCAGAATTACAACTCCCAGCACCCTTTAAAAACTATAGTTCCCATTGTCTTTTTACAGGGGGAGCCATAACTGTTAAAATAGCATAAAGTGTTTTAAATGTATGGTGTTGATGCGACTCATGTCTTCTTTTGCATTTCTAGCCTGAGTCGGAGCACTTCCTGAAGTTTCTCTCTTAATCTAGAGCAGCGTTCCCCAAGTTGGTGCCTTCCAGATGTTGCTGTTGGACAAACAACTCTAACCTGCCCATTTGCTATATTAGCTGAGGCTGATGGGAGTTGTGGTCCAACAACATCTGGTGGAGGAAGGTCAGTTCAGACGCAAGGGCATGTTACAACACTGACTAATTACCAGGTAGAAAATAAGAAATACTGTACAAAAATGTATCTGCCAGCTGCTGAAGTGCCACGCAAAATCTGGGTTAATTTGATTATAAATTGTGTATATAATGCTGAATATAGTGCTGAAATCTAAAGTTGAGTGTCATAGGTATTGCTTAATGGTGTCTCTTTTTTTATTTGCTGCCTCACACCCAGTTGCTAGATCCATTTTGTTTTGTGCTTTCGAAAGACTTATTAGGCATAGTTTAGCCATTCGAGAGACTCACACACAAACACACACATCCCCTTTTGCTTTTCTGTCACTAGCTGGTGAATGAGCAACAAGAAAGCAGACCCCTCCTGAGCCCCTCCATCGATGACTTTCTTTGCGAAACCAAATCAGAAGCCATTGCAAGGCCTGTGACGTCAAATACAGCAGGTAACTGAAAGTTCTACTACTGTTGGTCATGTTCAAAGCAGTTCTTGGATGTTGTCTGGCATTTAGCTGTTCCGCTACTCCACCACTCTTCAAAAGCTCATGAAGTGGAGAGTTATGAGTGTCCTGCGTAATCCTAATAGAAAGGGATACAAACACACACACAAAACTGAAGGCTTAATTTAAGGAAGGGCAACCTGGTGTTGTTAGCAGAGCCACTTGCAGGCAGAGTCCAGAATGAAAAAGAAACTGATAATATTTTGCTGGGTAAATGGAACAAAAGCTGTAGATAATATGAAACAAAATAAACAGAGAGGTTTTGGCTTTCTTAATTCAGGCCTTGTTCACAGCAGGAAGACTTACAACTATACACACAGGAGAAAAATCCCTCAGAACTACACAGCCAATAAGAGTGTGTGGTACCTCAGCAAGTATCATGTCATTCTGACTGGTTCCTAGGAAACATCTCCACTGTTGCCACCTCTTTTGGTTAGCTGCCTGTCAACAAAATTAACCCTTATTTTACTAAGTGAATGATCCCTGCTGTTATGCTTCCAACAGTTGTCAGACTCCCGTCAGCACCAATTAGTGTGGCCAGTCATTAGGCATTACAACAGTTGTAATCCAACAGCAATTGAAAGGCCACAAGTTCCCCATCCTTTGCCTAATTGCTGGTCAAACTGCCATTGAAGAGGAAAAAGTGAGGTACATTTACATCTATCTTTTGACCTACTTTCATATTTTTAGCCTTCCATCTGACTCCCATCCTTCACCATAGTCCTCTGTTCTCTGTGTCCTTGTGTGTTTGATCTTGACTTAATCTTCTGCTTCCTATGTCCGAATATATCTGCTGTTGCATCATCTTCTTCTATCATCTTCTTCCTGGTGCCCATTGGTTCTTCTCTACCTCGAAAGCCATTTATCAGCTACCTTCTCTCCCTCCATGAAGGAATAAAAATGTTTTCAAACAGAAATTTCACCTAAGAGGGTTGAGGGGCAAGTCATCACTTTTAAAACATCTATAAGTATCCATCAGAAGACTGCTTTGTGCCGCTGTGCATCTCCCCTAAGAGCTTTTATTGGCTGCTACTGGAGACAATATTCTGGGCTGGATGCTTTATTTGTCTGACCTAGGAGGGCAGTTCTTATGCTAAGTGAAAAGAAGAATTCACTACTGCTTTCAAGAATTCAAAATAGGCACCGAGGAAGGGCAGGATCTGAGCAGCACAACCTTGAGGGCTTCAAGAGTCAGAACATTGACAAAGGGTCACCTGGCTGCTGATCACATACAAGGTGTCAGGACCAGACTAGAAAAAGATGACCTAATGTTTAGGCCAGGAAGTTCACTTCCAGAAGAGGAAATGCCCATAGCTCTGTGATAAAACATATATGTCGCATGCAGAAGGACCCAGGTTCAGTCCCCGGCATCTTCAGGTAGGTGTTAATACCCCAGAGGACAGGATCACACTTCAAAATGACCTTAACAGATTAGACAACTGGGCCAAAGCAAACAAGATGAATTTTAACAAGGAGAAATGTAAGGTACTACACTTGGGCAAAAAAAAATGAAAGGCACAAATACAGGATGGGAGACACCTGGCTTGAGAGCAGTACATGTGAAAAGGACCTAGGAGTCTTGGTAGACCACAAACTTGACATGAGTCAGCAGTGTGATGCAGCAGCTAAAAAGCCAATGCAATTCTGGGCTGCATCAATAGGAGTATAGCATCTAGATCTAGGGAAGTAATAGTACCACTGTATTCTGCTCTGGTCAGACCTCACCTGGAGTACTGTGTCCAGTTCTGGGCACCACAGTTCAAGAAGGATACTGACAAGCTGGAACGTGTCCAGAAGAGGGCAACCAAAATGGTCAAAGGCTTGGAAACGATGCCTTATGAGGAACGGCTTAGGGAGCTGGGTATGTTTAGCCTGGATAAGAGAAGGTTAAGGGGTGATATGATAGCCATGTTCAAATATATGAAAGGATGTCATATGGAGGAGGGAGAAAGATTGTTTTCTGCTGCTCCAGAGAAGCGGACACGGAGCAATGGATTCAAACTACAAGAAAGAAGATTCCACCTAAACATTAGGAAGAACTTCCTGATAGTAAGAGCTGTTCGGCAGTGGAATTTGCTACCAAGGAGTGTGGTGGAGTCTCCTTCTTTGGAGGTCTTTAAGCAGAGGCTTGACAGCCATATGTCAAGAATGCTTTGATGGTGTTTCCTGCTTGGCAGGGGGTTGGACTGGATGGTCCTTGTGGTCTCTTCCAACTCTGATTCTATGATTCTATGATTCTATGTGTGGAAGGTGTCTGAAACCTTGGAGAAAGGGCTACCATCCAACAGGGGCAATATCCAGCTAGATGGACCAATGGTGTGGTTTAGTATATGGCAGCTTCAAATCCCCACTGAGCCATGAAGCTCACTGGGTGACCTTGGGCCAGTCACGGCCTACCCTACCTCACAGGGTTATTGTAGGGATTGACTGAGGAGGGGGTGGGCCATGTAAACCAGCTTGAGCTCCTTGGAGAAAAAGTGGGGTAGACATGCAGTGAATAGATAATATTTATACTTTCGTAAAGCTGATCAAGGCGGCTCACAGCATACAAAACATAATAAAGCCAGCCTATAAATAGCCATAAAACATAATAAATCAATAAAACAGATATAGTTGGTTAATAAGAGAAAGTCATATTGTTAAGGTCTGTCTGAACAGTACAATTTGTTCCACAGGGCAGGCCTGCCATACTAATGGCTTGACCCCCTAATCTGTATATTTGAGGGTATTGTTGCTTTCATGTTAAATTTGATGGTTGCATGTTAACTGTGTATGTAATTCACCCAGAGATTTGCACAAAGCTGGGGTAGCCCTAATTGACCTGTTCTCATGGCTATCACTGGGGAAAGAGACATTTGCATTTTTGATATATAGCCAATACCAAAATGACCATGAAACAGAGGGTACCGTGGCTCTGGTACGCCACAGATCCAGCCAGCCCAGCATCTATCTATATTTTTTGCAAAAAGGAAGGAGATGCCAGGAAACATTCAGACGTCTTCCATCCTCTGTCAGTCACTCCCAGTTTTTCTTCCAGTCCCAGAGGTTTGGGGACATCCTGTATACGACCTCTATATCCTCTTTTCTGCTTAATAACTGTTGATGCCTTTCATGAGCTTGTCGAAATCCTCTTACGAACCATGTATATGCCAACTTAGCTAAGCCACACTGACACAGATGTTCAAACACGTTAAAGTCGAGCGAGTTGGGAGGGGAGGGAATAAACTCATAGCATCAGCAAAACGGGTAGGGGAAACAGCTTCAGAATGTCACCTAAAAGAATCCCATGCAGCTCCATTTTTTTCTGAATGACACAGGGGCCACGCAAGTGGAGGTTTGTCCACACAGATCTTAAGACCGACATCATCATTCCTTTTCTAGTGCAATCCTATGCATGTCTACTGAGAAGTAAATCCTGTTGCATTCATTGGGACATTGTTCCCAGTAATAAATGCAGTAAATAAAAATAAATAATTGTGCATAAGATAGCAATCTTGAAATGGTGACATACATGTCACTTCTCATTGATGTCTTGCAATTCAGCTTTTTTTTCCCAAATGCAAATTTCGACAATGACATTGCCTTTATATAAGCTGGGGTCTTAAACATGCCACTCAATTGACACAGGTCTTCCAAGATTTATACCAGGGCATCGCATGAAGCTGCTTGTGAAAGTGCACATTCTGCACAGCAAAGAAAACGAAAACACTCTGGTGTGGAGCATGCCTTCGAATGACAAACAGAATTTGGTGTCTCCTTAAAGCTGAGGCCACAGAGGTTACATAGGAATACAGGAGGCTGCCAGGGTCAGACCTTTGCTCCATCTAGCTCGGTATTGTCTATTAGCAGTGCCTCTCCAGATTTCAGGCAGTGTCAGTGGAGTCACTCAGCCCTGCCTGGAGATGCCAGGGATTGAACCTCTGCTCTTCTGCATGCAAATCAGATGCTCTAGTATTATGGTGCTATGGTTCAACCCAATGGGAAAAGTCAGTCAAAGTTAAGCCTTTGTAGGTCTCACTGATTTCAATAGCACATTGCTATTGAATAACCGCAGGTGGGGCTGTGGGTTAAACCACATAGCCTAGGACTTGCTGATCAGAAGGTCTGCGGTTCGAATCCCTGCGACGGGGTGAGCTCCCGTTGCTCAGTCCCCACTCCTGCCCACCTAGCAGTTTGAAAGCACGTCAAAGTGCAAATAGATAAATAGGTACCGCTACAGCGGGAAGGTAAACGGCGTTTCCATGCGCTGCTCTGGTTCGCCAGAAGCGGCTTTGTCATGCTGGCCACATGACCTGGAAGCTGTACGCCGGCTCCCTCGGCCAATAAAGCGAGATGAGTGCCGCAACCCCAGAGTCGGTCACGACTGGACCTAATGGTCAGGGGTCCCTTTACCTTTTATACTCTTCCACTGGAGCTATTGTGTCTTAAGAGTGATTTTGCCCAAAGATTACTGAGTTGTTTTTACATTTTTTTAACAAAAAAAACCCCAATGTATAAAAGAAACACAAACAATCCCAATGGAGAAGTCAGGGAAATCCAAGGTTAAAACATGCATTAACTCACGATGGCTAAATACACCAATTCTGACATTAGCGCTGGTTGATTATGTATATCTGCATCCCTAATTAATGCACTCCCCTAAAACAATATGCAGAAAATGCAAGATTTAATTAAACACAATGCTCACAATCATTCCTATTGTCAAATGGAATCTAATAACTGTTTCTTAATGAGCCCTCGAGTCTCATTAACAATGCAGTGTTTTTACAACGATATTTTCCAATTCATTTTGAACTCCAAACCACTCCACTGCTAATCCTTGATATGGATATACAAACTAACTGCAAGGGAAATTGCTTGATAATCAAGGTTGGTGTCAGTGGTTGGTAACATCAGACACCTGCTGACCCCCTGGAGTTCCCTGGTCCAGCCCTTCCTCTTCCTTTTTGCCATTGCTTCCTGGCTCCCCTTCTGTCTCCAAGGATTCAGGAAAAGACAGGAGGCAGCAGAAAAGACAGCAGCCTCCACTTGCCTTGACCCTTCCTTCTGGCCAGTATCATGGATCGGGTCCATAGGTAAACAGGTGGACCATGGTGACAAAGGTGGCAACTTTCAGGGCACACTGAAGGTGTGTTGCCCATGGGTGCTCCTCGTCACCCAAATATACAAAATGCTGGAGTTTGGCACAGTTGTTAGTGCAAATAGAAGAATGATTGTGGCTGCAGCTCCACACCTGCTCCCTGTCCACCACCAAGATATAATTCCTCTGCCTAATGTCCAGTCTACATGTGCAGAAAAAGCATATGGCTTCATTCTTCCACTTTAGGCAGGAAGTGAGGGATTACATGTTTGAATGTTCCACTTTTTAAGAAACAAATGAAATCTCCCTGCAAGTGGAAGTGTCGTGGGCAGACACATGGAACCTTGTGTCATGGTGTGTTTATTTTCTCCATGCAGGGAGCTTTTCATGCCAGAGAAAAGTAATTACCCCTCACTGCACCAGTACAGACTCAGGAGAACTATATGGTATTCCATATGATTTGGCTGTTCACATTGTTTGACACTTTAGTTATACTTGTGGGAAATCAAAGCAGCATTTTGTTTAATTTTAGGTAACAGTAGCCAGAGAAGCAGCTGATTTGCATCAGCATAGGGAGAAGGATTTAGCCCTTCACACACACACACACACACACACACACACACACACACACACACGAAGCTGCTATTAGCTGTGAAGTCATATTAGATATGATACATAAGCACACCCTTATTGTCCTTCAAATTTGGACAGGGCAGACCACCCAGTCTAAATAGAATGACATAGGAGATGTATAATCCCCACTCACCTGTGTGTCACATATAGCTTGACTTGCTCTGACAAGGTCTAAGAATTTGATTTACCCTTAACACATTTCTTCTTAAGACACTGGAAATGCAACATCCAATAAAAGTGAGTGCTTAAAACGGTTTTATTATGTTGGACCTCCGATAGTTTTGTCAACAGGGTTGGATCTCTTGGACCTGAGCGAACCAGTCTCCCAAACCCAAAACAAAGTGAAAAAGTTGGAGATTTCCTCAAGAGGGGAAAGCTTGAAGGCTTCAACTCACAGGAAAAAGGCAGACAATCCAGACCTTATCAGTGTGGATGCTGAGCAGAAAATCCAGCCTGCCAGAGCTCCCGAGAAGTCATCATTGGATTTAGGTACTTAGCATCTTCGATCACCAGCTACAGCTTCCCCATTTTTCACATGCTTTGCTTTTCCCTCAGTCTTAGAGGCCTTGCTTGACTGCAGGGCTTGAGCTTCAGGAAGCCAGGCTGGGGAAAAGCCTGGCAAGCTACCCATTGCATGCAGGTGTGGGGTACCTTTGGCCATCCAGATGTTGCTGAACTACAACTGAGTAGCTGGAGGGTATGCAATAGTGGTACGTGGTGTTGAGCCCTCTGGTTGGTGAGTAGTAGGAAGCCTCTGCAATTGCTAAGCCTGATATAAGGGATCAGAGCTAGGGGATGGTAGACTGGAGATCTTGAAGCAAAGAGTGGATAACCATCTATTGGGGACACTCATGCTCTGGATTCCCTGCATTGAGCTGGGGACCTTAGACTGTCTGGTCTGCAGTGCGCCCTCCTGCTCTATGGCCTCACCCACACCATATATTAAAGCAGTATTATACCACTTTAATCAAGTGTGGCTTTCCCAAAAGAATCATGGGAGCTGTAGTTTGTAGTGCTGAGAGTTGTTACGAGACCCCTATTCCGCTGCTCACAGAGCTACAATTCCATGATGAATCCCTCTTCTCGGAAAACTCTGGGCATTGTACCTTTGTGTGGGGAATAAGGGTCTCCTAACAACTCTCAGCTCTGGTACCAGTGTCCATGTTAAGTCTGGTGGTTGTATTATTGTGTATTATAATACCACCACCAGACTTAACATAGACACTGGTACCAGAGCCTGCAATAAACCCAGATGCCAACTTTGCTGCCACATACACCCGGACAACACCATTACTGGCCCCAACAACATCAAACATACCATCTCAGGACAATTTAATTGCTCATCTTCTAACATTGTGTATGCCATCAAATGACAACAGTGCCCTTCAGCTCTCTGTATTGGACAAACAGGCCAAACCCTACGCCAAAGGTTAAATGGACATAAATCTGACATCAGGAATCACAAGACAGAGAAACCAGTAGGAGAACACTTCAATCTCCCAGGACATTCTATACAAGATCTCAAAGCAGCTGTCTTATTACAAAAGAATTTCAGAAATAGACTAGAAAGAGAAGTTGCTGAATTGCAACTTATTACCAAACTTAGAACCATGGAGAGACCTGGTCTGAATAGAGACATTGGGTTCTTATCTCATTATACATGATAAAGCTATTTTTAGCCATCTCACCCCTTGCTTCTTCCTGTAAGACCAATTGAAGTTGTTAACAGTCGTCAACACCTATCAGCCAATCACCCATTCCCACCACCCTTCTGAGTAATACCCCTCCCCACCCTCTCACTATATATAAGGGTCTGGTGACTTCTGTTTCAGTGTATCTGAAGAAGTGTGCATGCACATGAAAGCTCATACCAGTGACAAACTCAGTTGGTCTCTAAGGTGCTACTGGAAGGAATTTATTTTATTTTATTTCGACTACGGCAGACCAACACGGCTACCTACCTGTAACTTTTTCATTAGCTTTCCTTTCTGCTTTGAATGCTTTTCTGCCAATACCTACTGTGCTTCCCTAGTTCTTTCTCTTTAAAAGCTGAACACCTTGGAAGGTACTTGCCGTACTTCTCTTTAAAAGCTGAACAGCTTGGAAGGTACTTGCTGTACTTGGAAGGTACTTGGAAGGCAAGGCCCGCAAGGAAACACTCTTGAATTTGGGAACTAAACTGGGAAAGGTTGCTAAAAGGTCTCTGATAGGCATTTGAGGATGTTGGGGCTGGTATCAATTTGGGGTATGTCTCTGTCCCAATTTGCTTTGTAATTTCTGGCTTGAAATTGGAGCCATCCTAGGGAGAATTTATAAAACTACCCCCTGCCATGACTCACCATTTTCCTTGCCATGCTTCCATGAATCCCAGTTAGTATTACCAGGCTTAAAAATGAGGGCAAGCAGTATCGCCCTCACTCTGAATGGCTTCAGGGCAATACAGTTGTACCTTGGAAGTCGAACGGAATCCGTTCCAGAAGTCCATTTGACTTCCAAAATGTTCGGAAACCAAAGCATGGCTTCTGATTGGCTGAAGGAAGTTCCTGCAGCCAATCGGAAGCCACGGAAGCCCCATCGGATGTTCAGGTTCCAAAGAACGTTTGCAAACCAGAACACTCACTTCCAGGTTTGCGGCGTTCGGGAGCTAAAACATCCAAGTACCAAGGCATTCTGGATCCAAGGTATGACTGTATTAGGTTATCACAAAGCCAGTTAAGAGTGAGAACAAACAAAATTCCCTTCACTATGCATTCTGCTGGTTTAAAAAAATGGCAACCACTAGAACATTGGTATTCCTGGGAGTATGATTGTTGTTGCATTTTTGTTCATGTTCACACTCATCATCATCATCATCATCATCATCAAAATGCTCCCCAGCTTCTCAGCATGCAAGAAAGGGTGCTGAAAGTAGGAGAGGCTTTTGACTTAAACCTGATTTTTGTAAAAGAGACAGATGCAACAAAACACACACATGTCTCCAGTCCTCTTTCCTCACAAGGAAACCGTCCCTGTAAATCTTCCCCATCGCTTAGGAAAGTGGCAGGTGCAAAAGCTATTTTGAATGAAATGACCTTTAGTAAAGTCGCAGTGATTTCCCAAAGTGTCATGTCTGTGTGAAATGTGACCATTTGTGCAAATGTATTGTTGGCTCTCAAGCTCGTCTTGTTCTTAGCTGTAACAACACTGATAACAATAAGAGCAGCATATAGCTTGGAGTGGATGAGATTTGTTTTTTTAGCTCCATAGACCGTTTCCTCCCTGAACTTGTTTGGCTCTGGAATGAAAGCTATCTATTCCTGAGCCCTTGCAAGATCTTGTTTTCTTTTCTCCTTCTCAGTCAATGTCCAGGCGCAGCTAGAGAAATGGGATGATGTGAAGTTTCATGGAGACAGAGCCAGCAAAGGCTTCCCAGCACCTGAGAGAAAACCTTCATCTACTAGAGCTCCATCAAAAGAATTTCTATGGTAAAACATACTTACCAGCTTTTGCAACAGGGCCGGCTCTGCTGTTGTGCAAGGTGAAGCATCCTGCCTCGGGCAGCAGGTTCAGAGCTACCACTAAAGAATAGCAAACTGTCATGTATTAATGGCAGGGATGGCCAATTCATCATGCACCCATGGCTTTCTTGGCATCACCATTCCCAGAGGCAGGAAGGCGAAGATATCCATCTGCTGCTTCCAGATTTTGCAAGCACTCTTCTATGATTCTATGATTCTTTCCTAGGAAATGAAATGGTGCTTGTAAAGAGATCACTGGGGCAAGCCTCACAGCAGCAAAAGGGACAACTTTATAATAGCTTTCAATGTTTGGGACATTATTCCTAATTGAATTGCATTTAAGCTCACACCCGTGGTGTACATTTAATGCACTCTTATACCACTTTAAGAGTCATGGTTTCCCTCTGATATCCTGGGAACTGTAGTTTGTTAAGGGTATCCTAGCAACTCTCGGTCGCCTTAACAAACTATAGTTTCTAGGATTCTTTGGGGAAAGCCATGACTCTTAAAGTGATGAAAGATTGCTTTAAGCATATGATGCGGATGCGACCTCTAAAAGCTTTTCTTCAAACAAAACAAAAACCCCACCTTTGCTACCGACTTTGCTCACTTTCACAGAATGACCACTCCACACATCAAATGGGGGGCAACCTTTGCGTGGTCGTGCGCAGCCCCCTGATCCTATAAGGAGACTCCCTGGTAGTTCGGAGCTGGCATCACCTTCCCAGGTAGGATGCCAGGGGTCTCCGCCTACCCCAGCCTAGCATCCAATCCTGCCTGGGGAGGTGTTGCCAGGGGTAAGGGGGGAGGGACTTTCCAGCTCTCACAATAGAATTTGAATCTTACCTCCAAGCACCAGTTGGCTCCAGAGCTTCTCCCACCCTCCACACCCTCATTCAAGTTTATTTTGCAGGTTAACCTTTTTTCCACAGGTACACAGGCGCTGCTACGTCAAGGTCTCTGTTGAAGGGCTGGAAAGGAATTTTCCTGCATTGGCAGGTTTTGCCTCTCCCGTAGCAATATGTCACAACTTTGGTGGTTTCAGACCTTGGGCGAAATTCTTTGGTGATTTTCCTAGAGGGAGTGGCGTGAGGCAGAGACCTCACCCCTTCCGGCAACAAGATTGGAGTATTGGGGGGAGCGTGGACCATTCCAATAGGTGTCATCACTTCCCCCTTCCAGCGGCGGCGAACGGGGGGGCGGACTCTCTCTGCTTGAACATATGTTCTCCAGAGCCAGCCCCAACCCCCATACATTTGGATAACCCCGAAGCCTCCCAGAACCCCAGCTGGGGACTGGGAAGGATAACGCCCAATGCCTGAGCCAAGGTCTCCCTACATCTGAATCTTAATAAAGTTGTGGCCAATTTGAATCCCATAGCACATTGTCTTGCGTCATTATTCTGCTCAGGGGGTCGCCTGGGTTTTGGGGGACTCCGCCTGTCCACGCAAACACTACCGTTGCTCTTCACTACAGCTGCTACAACACCTGCGAGGACAGAACCACTTTGCTCTCACCACAAGCCTGGGAATTATAACGAGTTGTGCCAAAAGCATCATATCACTGGCCTTTGTTTCTCCCTTCACTGTTTTGCACATGCCTAGAATTACAAAGCATGCATCCTACGATGTAGGCAAGACTCTGCCATTGTTGCAGTGATGGGATCTAGAAATGCTTTTCCTCCCTTAGGTCTGCAGAGAACAGGTCCCAGTCAGAGCTGGCCACTGTCAAGACTGCACTGGAATCTGACTCAGCCTCGGATATAGAGTTAGCGCCTGCTCCTGCTCCTGCACCAAAGGTAAGAGGTCAGCGTCATTTGGACAAGTTCTGCATTCAAGGAAGGCTTTTCCAAGCTGGTGTCCTCCAGCTGCTTTGGACTACTGTACTTCAATCATGAGGTGTGGGAGAGATTTGCGTTCTTAGCTTTATGCTGACCCACTGGAACAGGTCCAGTCCTCTTTTCTACTTCATTGGCTGCCTATTTGTGTCTAGATTCAGTTAAATCTGTTTTTATAGCCATAAATTATCTAACAGGTACTCATACTTCAAAGGATACATGAGAACTGTAGTGAGGGGAAGGGGACTTGGAATCTCTACCAGATAAAAGCCCCTACTTGTGCACATCACCCAAATCTCTGGTGGTGCAAGATTCCAGATGTTCCAGGTGCTTCGTTTTGTAATGAGGCTCTGTGTCATCTGTTTGATATATGGTTTATTTACATATATATACGATCTGAAACTATGATGATGGGGCTCACAGCATCAACACTCCAATAGAGTATTGTCTCATGGCAACAGCTTTGGATTCCAACAGAAATCAGGCATGGCTCTGCCTTTCCCAGCTGCCTAGCCGGCAGCTTCCAGCTTCTGGTTTCTACCGGTACAACTCCCATCAGCCCCAACAAGAGAAAAGCAGCTAAATTTATTTCTTTGGCGGGGGGATGGATTTCAGCACATCACTCCCTCTGCCTTTCTTATGCTCTAAGTGATGTATAATAACATCCATGCTTAGTTAGTTGACTATTAGTAAAAGGTACGTTGTATCAATGATTTTAATTTCTGGGGATTTATAGGAATTCAGAGGGAGAAAGTATGTTGGGGCAAACATTAGCGTAGCAGGTGGTGAAATGTTCTTTGGCCTGGCGGCAACCCCTAAACAACTCTTCTGGGCACACATGCCAGCAGTGTGTGTGGCCACCCCCCTCTCCTGAGAATACTCTTATATGCATACATGAATATATACAATACACACACAGGATCTGTGCACTGTCAGGCAAGCACACACATACATACATACACACACACACACACCCTCAGCTGATTGGCACAGATAAGCAAAAGAGGGAATTAAGCCCCCCCCCCTCCAGACATCAAATGATCAGTCTGATGACTGGGGAGCAAAGGGATTTGCATCCTCTTTCTGCCCACCCCAGTGCCTACTTTAATTTTTGTTCTCTTTGCTACTGTCACCAAAACCATGGGAGGTTAGATCAGATCTTTGGGCCAGGGTTTAGCCAGCCACTATGTAAACCACAGAGCCTTGGGCTTGCCGATTGGAAGGTCGGCGGTTCGAATCCCCGTGACGGGGTGAGCTCCTGTTGCTCTGTCCCAGCTCCTGCCCACCTAGCAGTTCAAAAGCACCTCAAAGTGCAAGTAGATAAATAGATACCACTCCGGCGGAAAGGTAAACGGTGTTTCCTTGCGCTGCTCTGGTTTTGCCAGAAGCGGCTTAGTCATGCTGGACACATGACCCGGAAAAACTGTCTGTGGACAAACGTCGGCTCCCTCGGCCAGCGAGGGATGAGCACCGCAACCCCAAAGTCATTCATGACTGGACTTAACTGTCAGGGGTCCTTAACCTTTTATGTTAGAAGGAAGAGACTTAGGACCATCTCTCCGTGACATGAATCCTCCAGATGACCAGGATTTGCCCGTTTGTTGTTGCTTCTATAATTTGTGTGCTGCTTCACGTAAGGCTCTGGGAGGTCAATTGCAAGGGGGGGGGATATCACCACCAGCTGGCTGTTGGAAAAACATGAGATTTTTTGACACAACACTTCCTTGCCATAAATACTCTTATGGGCATAAATCAGAGCGACTGCAGCTCAGCTCTTGCAGACATGCTGGAAGATTGATGCTGCAGTAAAAAAAAGAGGTGACATTAAAAAGCAGAAAAGGGGGGGGGTTGTGAGGTTGCACAACAGAGGCATTCTGGGATAGTTCCTGGTTAGTTCCAGGCCTTTCCTCCTTTTGTACATGAATCACAGAAAGGCATTCCATATGCTCTTTTGAAAAATTCACATATTCAGATCTGCAGGTAGAAAATCTGCTGAAACACCCGGAGGGGAGCTTTCTCTAAGTTCAGGGAATGGGTTGTTGTTGTTTTGTCCTGTTTATTTAAGGGGAATGTAGCCTCCTCTTGTCACTAGCACAGAATGGATGCAGAAATGTGGCAAATTCAATGTAAGAATGGGGGGAAAATAGAAACTGATAGAAACTGAAACTGACAGATTTGCCTACCCCTCCCCTTAGCCATGCTCCCCTTTAGGGAGTGGGGGACTAAACCTCACCTCCCCAGGCACCACAGTCCCAATGTAAAGACAAAAACAGACTACATGCCACACATTTGTAGTTTGTTGGGCAAATTGACCATCTTTTAACACCTACCGTGCTTCACTTTTCAAATCTTCAAAAGGACCTCATATTGAATCTTGAGCATTTTTTTTTAATCTTAACAGTTTTAAATGGCACAAACGTTTATATTAATATTAACAGCTGATAAATTATTATCAAAAGGATTTTAATCCAAGTATTGCTTATCAGATGCCAGCCCTAGTTGTGACTCAGTAAGGTTGTAACTCAGAAGTAAGCCCCATTGAACTCTGTGGGATTTACTGCTGAGTCCACATGCAAAGGATCAGGCTGTCAGGCTGTAATGCTGTCCATGCTGGTTAAATGCTATTTATCTCTGTGGGATTTAAACTGCCCAACCGTGAACGGAATTGCAGCCTTTTCCTTGGGAGTGAGGCAAGGCCTGCTATATCTGGCACCCACAATATGGTGTTGCTGTGACAGATTCGAACTTTGCAGCTCCCGTTGCGTAACTGAAAAGATTCTCTGACATCTTGGCTGCTTAGAAACACTTTAAATGATGCTCTCAGCGTTTCTGTTTCTCATAATGTTTGTCTGCATGCACAAAGCAAATCATGCCCTTCATATTTAACTACGGTCTCCAAGCTCATGCAAGTGTCATCTGCCTAATCCAGACTTCCTCAACATGGTGCCCCCGGGGGGTGCCTCCGCTTTGACGCCCCAGGTGCCAAAGTGGCTAGCAACACCCCTGCCCCCATCTACTTTGGACTTCAATTCCCATCAGCCCCAGCCAGCATGGGGGCAGCTGGGCTAAGTGCTAGAGTTCATCTTGTCAAAAATTCCACAGTTCCACATGTGTGATTCCTTGGAGATCCTCTTTGCCATTAATTCTTCACAATGCTCAGAGATTCCACATCTTGCTTAGATTGCGGGAGAAAGGAAATCCAAGCATGTCACCCTCCCGTTCTGTCTTTTAAGCAACTTGGAAAGTGCATAGAAATAATTGTGGTGGCATTTGTTTCCAAAGTAATGGCATGTAGTGTTGTGGTGGAGCTACATACCTGCTCTCCTGACGCCAACATCACCAGGAAGGGACGGACAGTGGCAAGGTCCGGGCCCCATAAGTGCTCCAACGGAAGCACCAGATTGTTCCCACTGATGCACTCACACAGCCTTGACTTACCTGGATGGGCCCCTCTGCCCTGCCACTGGCCCATCCAGGTAAGCATCCATTCTGGTGTCAAGAAGGTAGCTTCACAGCTCTGCCCCCCCCCACGTACTCAACTACTGGTTTCTCTTTTATCATTTACAAAGACATGATCCATCATCCCACCTGTGGGAAGTCCCACAGAGCTCAGTGAAGCTCTTTCCCCTCCTTCTCTTTCCATAAAAGCCCTAAGTCTGACACAGAACATACGACCATCATCTATGCTCCCCTCAATAATACTTAACAGTCCTCTATAGTGCTTTCAGTTGTTCAAATCATTCTGTGTGCATTATCTAGTCATAATTCTTACAACAAACCTGTAAGGTAAGTCTGTATTATTATCTCCTGTGTTGTGCAGTGGGTGGCTGAAGCTGAAAGAGATTGGCTTGCCAATGGTCACCTGATGAGGTCAGGGTGGATATGAACCAGAGATTTCCTAATTTTTAGCTCAGTCTTTTAGTCATTACACTGCACCGTCTCGTTCCTCTCCAATGCCCTGTGTGCAGGGTACCCATATTTAACCTGTGCAGTGGCGAGGAGCAGGCTGGCCAAATGTGATGGGCATGCACAGTGCTTTTTTTCTTTAAAAAATGCTTAGGGGTACTCCCATTTTGACTCAATAAAATCACCATTTTATAGTTCAAATCGGGGGAAATAAATACAGTAAATGGGCAAAAGTACAAATTTCACAAAATGTTTAGGGGTATGCGTACCCCCAGAAAAAAAGCCTTGGATCGAAGCGCAAGCGGTGAGAGAGGTTGCGCAGGACCTAGATTGCTACCAAGGAGCTCCAATGTGCAAAGAAATCCAGGAGCTGTCTCTCCTAGTGAGAGGAGGAGAGCTGGCTCCAGGGAAAAACAACCAAGTGATGGCCCGGAGTCGAACCTCCTCAGTGAGGGAGGGGAGGGTAGGTCCGGGCGATGGACATGAACAATGGGGGCGACAGAAGGGTTGCTGGGAAGAAGAGATGGGGTTGGAGTGGGCGAGAGACGGAATAGGCTGAGTGTCAGAGGACATTATAACTAAGAGACGGATAACACGGTTTTGATTTGGACTGTTTAAAGATGCTGGTCAGGTCGTCCGGAGAAGGGCACCCGGGTGAAGGAGGGTGATCTTTTGTATTGAGTTAAAATAATAAATTTTTTTTTCTGTTAGAATTTATTAGAAATAGAGATTTGAGGAGATTTTTAGGGGAAACAGGAAGCTAAAGGGGATTATTATAGAATTAAAGTGTGGGGAATATAATTGATGGGATTTATTGTAATTTGATATCAAAATAATTTATTTAAGATAATTGAATTAATGCAAAGAATTAGAAAAATTGCCAAAATGGGATATAATATGACCTGGGAAGGACGGAACGGGGAAGTCAAAGTTTAATACAATGGTTTATATTAGATGTTTAATTTTTATAAAAATTCTTTTTTTCTTTTTTCCTGATATTTTTTGCTTTTTTGTATGTTTTTTTTCTTTTTCTTTTTTTTTCTTCTCTCTTTTTCGCTTTTGTGCTAAAGATATAAAGTGGATGTGAAGATATACTGATTTGATTTGTAATGTTGGAAAATTCAATAAATATTATTGTAAAAAAAAAAAGCACTGGACATGCATAAAGAGAGCTCGTGCCATCATTTTGTAATGGAAAGATGTCAGTGCCATGCCTGATCACAGTATTGGGCTTAATTCTCTGCCAATTCTATGTTCCACAGGCATAGCTGTCAGCCTTCCCTTTTTTTGCAGGAAATTCCCTTATTCCAGCGCCGTTTCCCGCTGCTATCCTGGATTGTTAGATATACCGTAGACTGTCCCCGGGACAAGTGAGGCTGCTGATCCCTTATTTTCAAATCTGAAAGTTGACAGCTATGTCCACGGGAGAGCCAAAACTATACAAACACCAGATGTCATAGGCTTTTAGATTATGGATCTTAGATAACCTGCTCAACACACTGTATGTTTTGCTTATATGTTCATCCTGCAAAGCCATTTTACTCTGAGACTATAATTTCAGACATGCTTACCTGGGAGTAAGTAACCCTGAGCTCAGTGGGCTTACATCTGGGTAGACGCATATAGTACTGGACTTTAAAGTGATCCTAGTAGGGATTGCATTGCATGTAGGTTGATAGCCTTAACGTCCTGTGACCACTTCCTCTTTCAGTACTGTTCAGTGCAAGGTTGGTGGGCACCTCCTGCTCCCCACCTCCCCCAAAAATCAGTCTGGACTCATTTTAATGCAACAGAAATTATAGCCAGCATGAAAACAGCTCATTGCAATTGAATAACCCCCAAGGATAATAATAATAATGTATAATCATGTAAGTGGAAGCTGTTGTGATATGCTGTTGGGCGGGCATCTGGCTAATGAGTTTAACCTCGGACAAGTGTGGGGTCAGGAGCTTAGCAGAATCAAGGCTTTTTAGGTCATTGCACTATTTTTCCTCCCAGTGAAAGAGGATGTTTCTTTTCACTGTGATTATGAATTCAGAAGGTTTTTTTTTTATGAAAGGTGCTTATAAACTTGCATTGTATTTTCCCCATGGGAAGAATCCTGGGAAGGAAGCTGAACAAAGGAAGCAGCCAAGAATAGCAGAGAAATGACAAATCACTCCTGTTCAGGCAAAATGGAAAACAAACGCAAAAAACTTTGCTCCATTGAGCAAGCTCAGGTGCTTGGAACGTTAAGATGAAGAAGTGTGCATGCACACGAAAGCTCATACCTATGACAAACCTAGTTGGTCTCTAAGGTGCTACTGGAAGGATTTTTTAATTTTGTTTTGACTGCATCAGACCAACACAGCTACCTACCTGTAACTAAGATGAACTAGTTCAAGTTCATCCTGTACCAAAAATTAACTAGTTCAAGTTCACCCAAGTGAACTTTTTAATTCGGTATTCTGAGTGTTACCAGCTGCTGGGCTGAAGTATAGGGTCAACAACTAAATCAGGGACCACACACAAGGAATATGATGCCTGCCGGACATAATTTCAGCTAGTGAAGCTATGATTCTAGTATTTTCATACTAGAAAAGGTTTACATTGCTTAATTTGTGTCAGGCACACAACTGTTAAAGGCACAAGGCATCATTCGATTTGTTCCTATTTGTATACTTCTAGAAATGACACCAAAGAAGGATGTTCTTCTCATTACAGGGGATTGGAATGCTAAAGTAGGGAATCAAGAGATAAAAGGAACAACTGGCAAGTTTGGCCTTGGAGTTCAAAATGAAGCAGGGCAAAGGCTAATAGAGTTCTGTCAAGAGAACAAGCTGGTCATCACAAACACTCTCTTCCAACAACACAAGAGACGACTCTACACGTGGATATCACCAAATGGGCAGCATCGAAATCAGATTGATTATATTCTCTGCAGCCAAAGATGGAGAAGCTCTATACAGTCAGCAAAAACAAAACCTGGAGCTGACTGTAACTCAGATCATCAGCTTCTTATAGCAAAATTCCAGCTTAAACTGAAGAAAGTAGGAAAAACCACTGGGCCAGTAAGATACAATCTGAATCAAATCCCTTATGAATACACAGTGGAAGTGAGGAACAGGTTTAAAGATTTAGATTTGGTGGACAGAGTGCCTGAAGAACTATGGATGGAGGCTCGTAACATTATACAGGAGGCAGCAACGAAAACCATCCCAAGGAAAAGGAAATGCAAGAAAGCAAAATGGCTGTCCGACGAGGCCTTACAAATAGCAGAGGAGAGGAGGCAAGCAAAATGCAAGGGAGATAGGGAAAGATACAGGAAACTGAATGCAGATTTCCAAAAAACAGCAAGGAGAGACAAGAGGGTCTTCTTAAATGAGCAATGCAAAGAAATAGAGGAAAACAATAGAATGGGGAAAACCAGAGATCTGTTCAAGAAAATTGGAGATATGAAAGGAACATTTCGTACAAAGATTACCATAATCAAGGACAAAAGTGGTAAGGACCTAACAGAAGCAGAAGACATCAAGAAGAGGTGGCAGGAATACACAGAGGAATTATACCAGAAAGATATGGAGGTCTCGTACACCCCAGGTAGTGTGGTTGCTGACCTTGAGCCAGACATCTTGGAGAGTGAAGTCAAATGGGCCTTAGAAAGCACTGCTAATAACAAGGCCAGTGGAAGTGATGATATTCCAGCTGAACTATTTAAAATTTTAAAAGATGATGCTGTTAAGGTGCTACACCCAATATGCCAGCAAGTTTGGAAAACTCAGCAATGGCCAGAGGATTGGAGAAGATCAGTCTACATCCCAATTCCAAAGAAGGGCAGTGCCAAAGAATGCTCCAACTACCGCACAATTGCGCTCATTTCACACACTAGCAAGGTTATGCTTAAAATTCTACAAGGCAGGCTTAGGCAATATGTGGACCGAGAACTCCCAGAAGTGCAAGCTGGATTTCGAAAGGGCAGAGGAACCAGAGACCAAATAGCAAACATGCGCTGGATTATGGAGAAAGCTAGAGAGTTCCAGAAAAATGTCTCCTTCTGCTTCATTGACTATGCAAAAGCCTTTGACTGTGTCGACCACAGCAAACTTTGGCAAGTTCTTAAAGAAATGGGAGTGCCTGATCACCTCATCTGTCTCCTGAGAAATCTCTATGTGGGACAAGAAGCTACAGTTAGAACTGGATATGGAACAACTGATTGGTTCAAAATTGGGAAAGGAGTACGACAAGGTTGTATATTGTCTCCCTGCTTATTTAACTTATATGCAGAATTCATCATGCGAAAGGCTGGACTAGATGAATCCCAAGCCGGAATTAAGATTGCCGGAAGAAATATCAACAACCTCAGATATGCAGATGACACAACCTTGATGGCAGAAAGCGAGGAGGAATTAAAGAACCTTTTAATGAGGGTGAAAGAGGAGAGCGCAAAATATGGTCTGAAGCTCAACATCAAAAAAACCAAGATCATGGCCACTGGTCCCATCACCTCCTGGCAAATAGAAGGGGAAGAAATGGAGGCAGTGAGAGATTTTACTTTCTTGGGCTCCTTGATCACTGCAGATGGTGACAGCAGTCACGAAATTAAAAGACGCCTGCTTCTTGGGAGAAAAGCAATGACAAACCTAGACAGCATCTTAAAAAAAGCAGAGACATCACCTTGCCGACAAAGGTCCGTATAGTTAAAGCTATGGTTTTCCCAGTAGTGATGTATGGAAGTGAGAGCTGGACCATAAAGAAGGCTGATCGCCGAAGAATTGAATTTGAATTATGGTGCTGGAGGAGACTCTTGAGAGTCCCATGGACTGCAAGAAGATCAAACCTATCAATTCTTAAGGAAATCAGCCCTGAGTGCTCACTGGAAGGACAGATCGTGAAGCTGAGGCTCCAATACTTTGGCCACCTCATGAGAAGAGAAGAATCCTTGGAAAAGACCCTGATGTTGGGAAAGATTGAGGGCACTAGGAGAAGGGGACGACAGAGGACAAGATGGTTGGACAGTGTTCTCGAAGCTACGAACATGAGTTTGACCAAACTGCGGGAGGCAGTGCAAGACAGGAGTGCCTGGCGTGCTATGGTCCATGGGGTCACGAAGAGTCGGACACGACTAAACGACTAAACAACAACAGTTGCAGGGAAGATACAGGAAATTCCTCCTATCCCTTCCTTCTGTTTGCTTAGCAATAATGACTAAGTGGTTAAGTACCCTTAGCAACAGCAGCACCTCTGGGTCTGCCTAATAAACCTTGGAACATTCCTCCATGTTTTGCATTATAACTTATAGGAGTCCAGTGGTCTTACTTTTCTTTATTTACTGAAAGCTACGAGTCCAGGCCTACTACAGGGTGGAGCAGATAAACTTGAAATTGTTCAAAGTTCTACCCCAGAGTAAACCTAATGCACCTTTAGTTCACCTGGCAATTTTGGGAACTACTTTCAGGTGTAATTCAGAGATTCTTGAAACAGCTTAGGAAACTTCATTTAAGTGAACAAATTTATTCCAAGCACTTCCAAACGTCTACCTCAGTTGGGTTTGTCATTTTTGGAAAGGATTATCTGTCTGGTAAGAATTGAAACAAGTGCATGGCCATGCTAGCTGGGGCTGATGACAGTTGTAGCCCAAAATATCTGAAGAGCACCAGGTTTCTGAAATGCTTCTAGATTTTGTAATGGGGTGACAACTGCAGCAGACAGGATAGCAGCTGCAGCAGATAGCCTTTAAATATCAGTGGGCTTCTGTTGAAAATTGAGGGCTGAATGACATCATGGGTGTTCCTCTCTGCTGAGGGTTTGTTGACTTTTTTGTCTGAAAGGAGCTCTCAGGAAATGGTGTCAAGTGAAGACCAGCAATTGAAAATCACCGGTGTCTGTGAAGTTACCGTAACTCTTTATTCAAAGAAACCAAAGGCTCGGTGATCCCAGCAATTTTCCCAGTGTGGCAGTTGTGAGGGCTGAAGGTTCTTCCCACAGCTGCCTAAGTCCCCTCCTCTCCAGGGGTTTTTCCAAGCAATTGGAGACTGTGTCTGTGTGCCACCAATCTCTCCTCTGCTCCTTTCATTTCTCTGTGTGTTCTGGGAGACCAGGGGGAAGAGGAGCTGGTCACAGCAGGGGGGGAGATTCCCTGGATTCTTCAGCAGTTTGTCTTCTCTTAGTCTCAGGGCCGGTGCTAGGGTTTTTTGTGCCCTAGGTGAGATCACCATCTCCCCCCCCCCCCGCAGCTTTCTGAAGGCTGCCGAGGAGCTGGTCCGGCTGCTTCGATCTCCTCCAGACTTGTTGCCCTTTGCCTGCCTGCTCCTATTATTCCTGCGCGCCTAAAGGGCGGCAGACTCGCTTCCCTTTCTCACCCCCCCCCAAAAATGCGCGCAAACACGGAAGTCTGCGCCTGACTTCGTTCCCAGATCAGCGAGTGCAAGTGCAGAATGCTCTCAAAGGCCAGACACCCCTTGGGCATGCACAGAGCGTCTCTTCTTCCCCACTCCAGAGCCAACACACCGTCCCCATGCCCCTCCCCCCCATGCTCCACAGGGTGCAGTGCCTCCGGGATCCGGAGCCGAGCAGCCGCCCGCCAGGCTCCGGCGACACATATGGAGGCGGCGGCGGCAGCGCGGGGGGCCGGCAGGCAGGCCATGGGCGGTGGGCAGGCTGGCCAGCGCCCCCTCCATTTTGGCGTTCTAGGCGACGGCCTAGTTCGCCTAAATGGAGGCGCCGGCCCTGCTTAGTCTCCTGATTCCCCTTCTCTTCTGTCTCTAGGTTCTGGAGAACTCTTTGTCCCAGCTTTAGCTTGTTCACTAAACCCTGCTGCCTCTTCAGCTTCCAACATCTCCTTTTCGCAGTCTGCTCCCTCTTCTCCCTCTGACCACATATCGCCATCCCACCCCCTTCCTCTGGCTCTGAGCCTTCCTCCCCTGGGGTTTCTCCAGCTGGTACCTCCCACTACTCCTCTCCAGCCAGTCCATGACATGATCAGGAGCAAAAG
The DNA here is from genome assembly GCF_963506605.1 of Zootoca vivipara. NCBI lineage: Eukaryota > Metazoa > Chordata > Lepidosauria > Squamata > Lacertidae > Zootoca > Zootoca vivipara. The sequence continues at coordinate 11,050,595 of NC_083280.1, forward strand.
AGTAGCCACATTGGGCTGAAGTTTTTCCTTCTGGGCTAATTGCCTACTTGAAATCTTCTCTCACAATTTCGGGGTTGGGCCATGGGCAGCTGAGGTGAACCAGGGACCAGAAGCCTTTGGACATGTCAGAACTACAGTTTTATGTGCACTGCATAGAGATTGGTTTTGTTTAAAAGTTGTTTAAATAAATAATACACTAGAGGACAAAGCAGGAGGCAGGACTGAGGAGCAATCCAGATGTCAGTTCCCAGAGGGTGTTTTTTTGTGGGAGAAGCCATTTGTCTTAAATATACGTTATGGATATACGTCCGGCTGTGCTGGCGTTGGCTCTTAGCAAATATTGTTCTGTGCTTACTGCATTTCATTTTACTTTTACTTTTAGGCACGATCAACCAAAGAGCAACGTTGGGGAGGTGCTCTCCTCTCACGAAATCATTCTATGGAGGAGGAATTTGAAAGAGCGAAAGCAGCTGTCGAGGTATTGTTTGACGTTTTGGAAAATGTCCCACCTGAAGTCGATCTAGCAAAGCAGCCTTTTGTTTAATGCAACAAAAGCACAACCTGGCATTAGGCAATTTGAGCTAAGTGGAGCTAAAGTGATTGTGTTTCCATTGGAAAAATAATGGTGTGATCCTCAGCATGTTTCTCTGTGACATGGTTTCAAGTAGATGCACTTAGGAGTGCCACCAAAGGGGAGCTTCTAGCATAAACAGTTTAAAGCGCAGGAGTGTTCTTGCTAGCCATTCATCTGAGTCTGGGGTAAATATTCAAAAAACATATGTGTAACTAGATGAGCAAAAGACCTAATTTCAGGTATTTCTCACAGCAGGTTACCAGACCCCCCCCCCAATCAGTGGAAGGGTGGTTTCAGACTGTTGCAATTTTTCTTTGGGATCCCATCACATTTTACAAAGTTCGGGTTGCACAATTAAAGTTTGGGTGGAGCTTTTGCACAACAAACTTGCCTCCTCCACAGATTGGACCTTTTAGGCAATGTTAGCTGTTTAGCGAGCGTTATTCTGATTTGTTTGCAGGAAGTTATTTGATTTTTAAAGTGTATTTATTCATTTCATAAAGTTTTTATACTGCTGGATTGTACAAAACCTCAAACCTCGCATTGAGCAATTGTCACCCCCATTTCCAATATGTTCTCCCTTCACTTTCCTTATTAAAAAGTCTGCTTTTTTGTAAGCTGGGGGGGGGGGGAGTTGGTTGTGCAAGAGAACCAAATCAACTATAATTGTGCAACCTCTCTTTGTCAGTATGCAATTAAATCCCACTCAGAAATATCAACCATCTGGAAGTGCCCAGAGAGAATGGGCAACGAGAATTGCAGGAGCAAGAGAGAAGAGGGGAAACGAACTTTACACACACACACACACACACACACACACACACACACACACACACACATTGAAACATGCACCCAGCCAGTTCAGTGTGAGTCCCTGGTGAGGATCACGAGGTTGATGCAAATAGAGAGACACTCAAATCAGCTGTGCAATTTGGACCCTGGTTATACACACAAGTTTCCCTTGCGGTGTTGGGATATTTGGATCTCACATTCTTTTGTTTTTCATTTACAAAGGGTGCCCTACCCCATGCACACACACCTCAGCACAAAAAATATCGGTCCTGACAACCAATGTCAGACTACAGATCTGCTCCAAATCCTCCCTTGAAACTGAATTTGGGAAGGAGCCTTGAAAGATAAGTTTATTCTGTGTGTGGTCTCAGGACCTTAGCCAGAAGTCTCTTGTATTAGCAGCATGTAGTAAAACCATTTATTCCAACCAACGGCTGCAAATCTAGGTGAGGAAAAATTGCTGTGCTCTCATGTTTATGCAATTGCATTTGCTTGTTTATCTCCAGCTTGATTCCAAAAGACTGAGAGATGGTGTTGTGGCTCTGTTTTCCTGATCTTCTTCTGCCAATCTGCCTTCAACCTTTCCTCCAAGATCTTTGCCATTCTATTCACATTCCCCTTGATTGACAGCATCCCTGATACCCCAAAGCTGGGCTTTCTTTTAGCAGAACGTGAAATGATTTAGCAGCTTATATGTAGCTTGGGATAAATTTTTACTGTACTATTTTCAGGGACCTCAGTGGGATCCAGACAATGTCACTGTTCAATGCAAAAAGGCTGGGCCTGGCCACTAAGAGATTTGGACTGGGCCTAGGGAGACATTTTCAGAAAAGCATAAGGCAAAACCTAGGCAGTTAAGTCAGAGCATTGACTAACACTAAAATGCTCAGCAATTCGCACAGGCCTTGGGCAGCTGTTTCCACATTCAGGACAACTGTTTGTGAGAGCCCTTCAAGGACTGTACCACCTCAGAATGCAAGTGGGCATGGGATGTGTAGCAGACTGACCCCGCTAACTGCCCCTAATTAAATATAGCAGACCCACTGCGCGGTACGATAATTAAATGGATTTCTACAATTTACCACAGGCTATCTGTGAGGGAAACTTCAGTTCAGAGTGTCTCAGGCAGGGGCTAATCAAAGAAGAACAGTTTTATTTACAAAAGAGAGAGAGAGTTGGTGAAGCATAGTTCTTTCAGGTAGAAGTTAACTTATTACTCAAAAATAAAGATGTCCCAGGCTTAAACACAGTAGTAGATGCACAGCTTTTCTTGAAATTCGGTTACTCAGAAATCAGTTGTTACACTTCAGTTTCTGTTGCTGGGTGTGTGTTTTTAGGAAACCCCCCAATTTTTTTGAGTGGAGTTCTGAGGGACTGCATCACCAGACTCTGGTCTGGCTCTGCTGTCTGTCACTGGGTGTCACATGATTGAAGTGCCCACAATGCCTTTGGAAAAGCAGCTTTTCGGGAAAAGTGGTCTGCATAGCATTCTCCCTGACATGCTAGCTTTCTGTGTACAATGGCTCTTTGATATTCCCAACAAATATTGAATTGCATGCTGGACCTTGTGCACTGCCTTGTGCTAGTCCTCATTGGATCATCCGAGTGGCACAGTTGGCAGGAAGAAGAGGTGAGCGTATCTAGAGCTCATTATGTTCCCAGCAATGTCTTTGGGAACACAGTAAGACCTTGAGGCATTGTGGATCTGCTGAGCCTCACTTTGGAACCTGCGGAGTTCTTTCCCCCCTGGGAAGTTGACATTTAGGAGGGTGGAACTGACACACCCCTCCAATTTTGGTGGGCAAATCCAAATCCAAACCCAATCCAGACCAGCCCTATTACTAGTGACATTTATACACTGTCTGTGTTTCAGGGCCACGTTAAGCATTATTTACACTGCCAGCTCCTAGTAGACTAATGCATAGTAATGGTGCTTTATGAATCATAAATAAAATAATAAGGTGTTATTGAAGCCATTCCTGCAAAGTGCTTTGAACATTTGAAATGTGCTATATAAATGCTAAGTATTTTTTTCTTACTACAGTATTCCTTAAACCCACAATTTGTTTTCTAGTACAGATCATGCGATTTTGTGGGTTTTCCGGCTATTTAGCAGGGAGTGGGGGGGGGGAGACTTTATTTCTCTTTTGAATAAAACTCAGGCTTCAAATATGCCTAAAATGCTGGCAGCTATGCTTTTCAATTATGAAACACTCTGCACAAATTAAAGAGACTCTTTTTAATAGCATCCTTTCTCTAAAACATTTCACCTAGAGAGGTAATTAAAACATATTCATATTATGGCCAGGGGTGGGTGGGGGTGGGAGCAAAGCAGCTCTTAGATTGGAATGTATTTAAAATACAGCTTACTTAAAACTGGGGTGTAAAATGAAAAGAAGATCAGTTGTATTGAATTGCCACTGCAGTATGACTGAAAGGGCAATAAGGCTATGATCCGATTGTTTTCTGGTGACTAGGCCCATTTATCCTTCTGCCATCTCAGCACACTTGTGAACTGTCCTGATTTGAGCAGGACACCCCAGAATTACAGAAGCCACTTATCCTTCTGATTGGGTCCCAGAATGTCTCATTTTGGCTCCTGCAAGAGGGTGGCCTCAGAAGACACTCATTTTGTGGGGGAAGTGCACTCAATGCGAGTCACCTGGCTTTGGTGAGAGTATAGCCCCCAACAGACACGTGTTTTGGGGGGGACCCTGTTTTCATGTGAGTCACATGACTCGCGTGGGAGCGTCTCCCCGAAAGACGTGCATCCAGATTTTCCTCTGCAGGATGTTGGAGGGCATGTCTCAGCACCTTCACTCGAATTAAGATGGGGAGGCATGTATCCTTTGTCCTACCACCCCCACCCCCAACACACACAAACACTGGCCTGGTTTGCATATGACAATAAACCATGGCTGATTAAACCTTGGCTTAGTGTTATGTGTGAACCCTACTCAGCAGCTTAGCTATGTGGTTTTTTGTTTTTTTACTGCTAATGAACCACAGCCTGCAGCTATGGTTTGTTGACTTGTGAACTTTGGTTTGCTTTAGCTATGCCTTGGCTTTACACATGAGTCCAGCGCCCTTCCTTAACCATGGCTTTATTGACCGTCCTATCCCAGTCACTTGCCACACTACAAATATATGAAGCAAGAGCAGCTAGAACACAAACCAACCTTGGGAAGCAAGCCATGTTTACTTTGATGATCTGTTGGACAACTTGTGGTTAACACATAGTTTATTAAACTGTGACTTAGTGTTATGTGTGAACCAGAACCTTGTCTGTAGAATGTAGCAGCTGAACCAGAAATTCTTTGCTTCTTTGAATGCTGATTCTGTGAAACAGACATAATCCAGATAAAAATTGTGGGTAGCTGCCCTGATCCATTTGAAAAGGAAATAAAAATCCAAAAGCAGCAGTATCATAATCCATTTATTAAAACCAGGGAAAATGTCACAAAGTAGTGAGCAAGCTTTCAAGTGCACCACAACCTTTATCCAGTCTGACTTGAGCAAAAAAAGCAGGGGATGAGGGAGAGAAAATATATTGCTGGGTTTGGTGGAAAAGCTCTGTCTGCAGTTTATACAGTAAGTGTTTTAAGACTGAGTCCATGTGGTGTTATATAGACTTAAACAGGTTAGCCTGTGTCCAAGTGTAACATACATCTTGGGTTATACCAGAGGCAACTGGAACAAGGAAGCAATGGGTGCTGTCCCTTGAGAATCTAAATGCCAGCTGGTTATTTGGACCTGTTTTAGTACACACAGGTCCCTTGGAAGGCAGACAGGAAAAGTGAATAAAACCACAGGTATTGTATATTTGGAAAGTTTTTTGTTCTTTGTGGATTTGGACACGTCTTAAGATACTGCATTTTGCATGATGGTTCTTGCGATCAAGGAGCAGGGTTTTTTTGTCGCCATTTGGGCAACAATGGCAATGCCATTTTGTATCACGATAGTGAACTGAACCTTTAAAAACTGCATGGATTTTAACCAAATTTTGCATGATTGTTCCTGAGATCAAGGAGTAGATTTGTGCCCATGTTTGGATACAGTTGGACGCTATTTTGAATCAAGGTGGTGGATTGAACTTATCCAAACGGCATTGATTTTAACCACAGATTTCAAGACCGTGCTGGGGGTGGGGGTTGTTCCTTAAAATTCCCAAGCAATGCTAAATTCAAAGTAGCTACCGTGTTTCTCCGAAAATAAGCCATACCCCGAAAATAAGCCATAGTGATAGGCAGTTTAACCTTTTAGGTTAAGAAATAACCTTGTAGGTTAAACTGTACCATACTTAATTAAAAAAATAAGACACCCCCTGAAAATAAGCCACCGTGTATTTTTTTGAGCAAAAATAAATATAAGACGGTGTCTTATTTTTGGAGAAACACAGTAGTAGTCAATATATTAGCAAAGCTCGAGATTAATTGTACATGATCCAGGGAATACGGAATACGGTGACGGATATAGGACTCCTTTGAGTTGTTTATGACTCAATTAGGAGCCACTAATTTACCGCCCGGCACGCTTTCTCTAGCGTCTCTGCTCCGTAGACCCGGGCTGGCAGTAAAACACACAGCAGAGCCTTCTTCTTCTCTCACACAGCGAAAGCTTGTATAGCCGTTGGATAAAAAGCCTCTTAAGAACACACAGAGTCCAAGGTGTTCTAATAACTACTGGAGTTTATTTTAAAACGAAAATAACAAACAACCTGGTGAGATCGCAGACATCTTGCGCCTGTCTCCCAGGCAAAAACGAGACCAACTGATACACACAGAAACACTTCTGGCACATTCTATAATATGATATCTTCCTCAGTGGTCAGGTGCTACACAGTAGACAGTTAACCCCTTCGGTTACTTGTTACTCCTCACACCCCCTCTCACCTGAACACTGGGGATAGCGGGTATCCAAACTTACCCCAAAACCAACCCTTCACAGAATTCCCCATGCCGTTGGAAACTCAAGGGTTTTGTGAACCCATCTGCTAGGTTCTCCTGGCTTGGACAATACCTCAACTTTACCAAGCCTACCTGTATGCTCTGACATACGTTTCGGAAGCGGATGTCTAAGTGTTTGGTTCTGGCCTTGAACTGTCCAGACTCCGCCAGTCTCAAAGATGGTTGATTGTCGCCCCAAACAGTGATGGGCTGGCTACAATCACCCCAGATTTACTGGACCAAACATCTGTAGTACTCCAATTCAGTGCATGTCGCAGACAACGCACAGAATTCGGCTTCCGTGAAAGACATTGCTATTAGGCTTTGCCTGCGCGACCGCCAACCAATCAGGGCATTTCCAAACTTGACTACCAAACCAGTCACTGACTTCCTGTCCTCCTGATTGGCCCAATCAGCATCTGCAAAACAAGTGAGTTGTGGCTCACCTTGCGCTGACATGTACAAACAATACTCTTTGGTCTCCTGCAAATACCTAAGCACTCTCTTAATGCCATTCCAAGCATGCACGCTAGGCTTCGATGCTTCTCTACTGAGCAAATTGACTGCAAAAGCAATATCTGGTCTGCTCCATTGTGACAAATACAACAGACTCCCTAGCGCTGACTGAAACACTTCAGGACTCTCAAACGCTACTTTGTCCTTCACTTGTGACTCTTTCACAAAGTTTGTCTCCATGGGTGTTCTGACCCCTTTACAGTCAGACATTCTGAACTTCTCAAGCAAATGTTCAATCTTGCCTTTCTGACTGAGCAAAAAACTTCCATCCTCAGTTCTGTCTATCTGCACACCTAGATAAACATTCACTGCACCTAGATTCTTGAGTTTGAACCTCTTGCCTAGCTCTTTTGCAAACTTCTGCACTTGCATCTGGCTCTTTGCTAAGCAAATCAAGTCATCAACATAGACAAGCAACAGTTCCTGCTGTTCTCCTTCACCTCTGAGATACAGACAACTGTCAGCTAGACTCTTCCTGAAACCTAGGCTCTTCAAAACAGAATCAAGACACGAATTCCAGTTTCTAGCGGATTGCTTCAGACCGTAGATCGACTTGTGCAGCTTCCACACCTGACCTGGCACGTCACTCTCAAACCCTGGAGGAGGCAACATGTACAACTCCTCCTGGAGGGCAGAGTTCAAATAAGCGGTGTCCACATCAAAGTGGTTGACCACTAGGCCTCTCTGCGCTGCAGTCGCTAAAAGCATCCTGAAAGATTCCGCTCTCGAAGTCGGACTAAAGACATCTGTGTAGTGGATTCCTTTCTTCTGAGTAAAACCTCTAGCCACTAATCTAGCCTTGTACTGAGGCTCTCCAGTCACTGTGGGTTTCAGCCTGTAGACCCACCTACAACTGACTGCTTTCTTGCCTTCTGGCAACTGTGTTAGACTATACACACCAAGAGATTGCATGGAGTTCAACTCTTTCTCCATTGCAACTTTCCACTTCCTAGCTTCCTCCACTGACAACTGTTGCACCTCTTCAAAGCTTTCAGGCTCACACACTGCTAGGTTCGCCCATACACTGACAGCTGAAAACCTTTCAGGTGGTTTACCTTTCGTGGTGCGTTTTGAACGCCTTGGTCCCACATCTTCCCCCTCTAAATCCGAACTGCTTGTCTCTGACTGTGGCTCTCTCGGACTAGCAGCACTGTCAAGAGACCTACTACGCTTTGCAGCCCCCTCTGGGCTTGCTTTGGGTGAAGTGGGTGACCTACCACGTTTGCTGTACTTCCCAGGCTTGACCTGGGGTGAAGTCGGTGCGCTTCTGACTACTTGCTTCACTTCCCTAGGAGCTACACCACTTGGACCAGCTGCCTGACCTGGATCTGGTCCTGCAGCACCTGGAACTCCAGCATCAGCCACCTGAGTTTCCTCTTCCTGGTCAAAACCTGAAGACCAGTCAAGAAGAACTTCGGGGTTAGCATGAATGCGTCTCCAGCCCTCTTGTTCACAGAACGTAGCACTCCTGCTAATGTGAACGCGGGTTTGGTCCCCCTGTGCTGGTACAAACCTCCAAGCCTTTGAGTTTGGTTCATAACCACAGAAGATCATTTTCCTGGATCTTGATCCTCCCTTTCTGCGCTTCTGCTTTGGAATTAGAACCCAAGCCTCACACCCAAAAGTTCTGAAATAGTGCACCTTCGGAACTTTGCCATACAACATGTAGTAGGGTGTGTTGTCCACAACTGAATTAAAAGCGCGGTTTGAACAATAATTCACAAATTTATAACATTCCCCCCAAAACTTCTGGGGTAATCCTGCATCAAACAACGTTGCCTCTACCAGTTCAGACAGCGTCCTAAATTTCCTTTCAGCTAAACCATTCTCCTGTGGACTAAAAGGGGCGGTTTTCCTGTGCCTAATTCCCTTGCTGCGGAAAAACCCTTGTAGTTCTGCACTCAAAAACTCTCCCGCCCTGTCACTCTGAAAACACTGGACAGTGACGGAGAACTGTAGTTCTACTTCGGCTACCCACTCCTGTATCACTCTGGCAGCCTCCCCCTTCTCTTTCAGTGTTATGACCCAGGAAAAATGGCTGAAATCATCCAAAAGACACAAAACATATTTTGAACCACCTAAACTTGACGTTGACATAGGCCCAGAAATATCCAAGTGCACTAACTGAAATGGCTTTGTGCTCTTCCTCTCAGACCTAGGATAAGAGCATCTCTTCGTCTTCGCTTTCGCACATGCGCGGCATTGCAGGTGTTTTTGACATGGCTTGAACCTGCAACCTTTGACAAAATCAGGGGCTTTTTTCACATAAGGAAAAGACATGTGACAAAATTTACGGTGCCAAGCATGAATACAATCCTTATGGATGGCGCCCTCTGTGCCCTTTGGGGTATTAGCACTTTTAGCCTGAGCATCACCAGTGTTACTTCCACCTGCTTGCCCCCTCCCATCTAGGACAAACAGACCATCAGACCCAACAGTAACGCTTACCAGCTCAGCCCCATCTCTGGCAATTTTGCAAACACCATTGGCAAAACTTATCTCAAAGCCCTCACGCAATAAGCAAGACACACTTAAAAGACCATTCTCCATGCCTGGTACAACATAAACATCAAGGTTAGTGTCTAAGCATTGCATATAAAAAACACCCTTGCTTTTAATTGTTCCAGAAGAACCATCAGCAAGATGCAGGCTTTTTTCATCTTCAAGTGGCCTGCAGTTCAGGATCTGTCCTGAAGGCGGTACAAGATGATGGGTGCTGCCTGAGTCGATAATAAAAGTGAAACTGTCCTGTCCTCTGTTTCGAATCGTTGCTAAGGCAGCAGAAAGATGGCTGACAGGCTTATCTGGAGTTTTCCCACGTCCTCTGCCTCGGCGCTGCTGGCTGGTCCCACGACCACGTCCGCTGGGTTGCCTGGCACCTGGCTGAGTGACCTTGGCTGCTTCCGGAGCTGGGCAAAATCTCGCTACGTGCCCAGGCTGCTGGCACCGATAACAAAGCCTTGTTGCGCACGCACTCACAGTGGATTCCTCAGTGCTTTTTACTGCACCCCCACTGGCTTCTCTGCGCCCACGGCCCCCCTTCTCAGCCGATTCTTTCTGGCGTCGCAGTTCCTCATCCGCCAAACGCCCAGAAACGTAAGCAATCGTGAGTTCAGCTTCAGGCATGGCCTCAAACGTTAGGCACAAATGCTCATAGGCGTTTCCCAAACTAGACAGCAAAATATAAACTTTTTCCTTCTCTTTGAACACAAGCTCATGCCGCTGCAGCTTATGGAATGCATCAATCACATTGGCAATGTGCTCCTTAATGGGTTGCCCTGGTCTCAGTCTCAACTCAAAGAGATGCCTCATAGCATGCAGCTTAGCTCCAGCTGTTTTTCTCTGATGGACCCTTTCCAAACTGTCCCAGGCTTGCTTGGCATTTTCAGCATTTTGCACATAGGGCAGTTGCGTAGCATCACAGCTCATGGCAATGGCACATAAAGCCTTATTGTCTTTCCTGGTTTCTGCTGCAAACCTCTGTGCTTCAGCTGCTGAATTATCAGCGACAGGGGTTGGAGGATTTAACACACAAGTCCATAAATCCTTTCCCAGCAACCACATTCTGGCCCTTTCTCTCCACTCTGCATAGTTGTCGCCATTCAACCTCTGGAACGGCACGACAAATGACTCCTGTAGCTGCTCCGCCATCTTGTCCACCCCCGGGCTCCGTGTCCGTGTACTCACTCAGAATAGCTGACGTTGCTCCTCCGGGTAGACTGCGGATCCCAGCCTCTGGTCCAGGGTCTTTCTGCTAGCGAGTGCATCTGTTAATTGCCGACTGCAAAACAACAGGTTTCTCCCAGCTAGCTCTTTACACCGGCTTTCTCCAAGGCTTTTACAGCTGCAATCACCTTTTATTGCTTTGGTGATTTATTAGGTTCAGGACCTCTTATCTCGCAGAGCCTGTCACCCAGAACTTGTGACAGGTGGCCCATGACCTGTGATCCATAACCTGTGACGGATATAGGACTCCTTTGAGTTGTTTATGACTCAATTAGGAGCCACTAATTTACCGCCCAGCACGCTTTCTCTAGCGTCTCTGCTCCGTAGACCCGGGCTGGCAGTAAAACACACAGCAGAGCCTTCTTCTTCTCTCACACAGCGAAAGCTTGTATAGCCGTTGGATAAAAAGCCTCTTAAGAACACACAGAGTCCAAGGTGTTCTAATAACTACTGGAGTTTATTTTAAAAAGAAAATAACAAACAACCTGGTGAGATCGCAGACATCTTGCGACCGTCTCCCAGGCAAAAACGAAACCAACTGATACACACAGAAACACTTCTGGCACATTCTGTAATATGATATCTTCCTCAGTGGTCAGGTGCTACACAGTAGACAGTTAACCCCTTCGGTTACTTGTTACTCCTCACACTCATCACCTTCAAAGGTTACATACATCACAAGGTAAAGAGGATAATGGATTTATTTGAACATGCTATTTCTAATTTCAGCAGTTCTATTCCATGCACAATTCAAGGAGCACAGATGACTCGAAAAACAGCTCTCTATCTTTCTTCGGGTACATAGGTTCTACAGAGTATTACTCACATAGGATCTTTGAGGGTTTTTTCTCTCTCCTTTTTTATGTACCAACTGCTGTATGTTTTCATGAATGGAGAATGGTCTACTACACTCCTCCTGCCCAGATTTATTTGTAAATTTGCATGCAGAGGAGGATCCTTTCAGAAGGGGGCAGCTTTCACTGCTCTCGCATTTCATGGAATTCTCTATAACAGTTAATTTTTGTTGTCAGCAAAATGCAGGCTTAAGCTAAAGAAATCCTGCATCGCGGAGAACAGATGCTCTCTTCAAGATAAAGGGCTTTTGGCTAAAGAAGCCCAACTCCAGTATGTGAGAAGAAACATTAATTACAGAGACCTTGGACCAGTTGCCCTTCTGCGGAGGAGTTGTTTCAGTTGGCTGTTTATTCCTGGATCAAAGAAGAGAAGTGGAATCCAGCTCTAGTGGTGCAGCTCAGATGGAATATCCCTGAAATTAAATCAAAGTACCCAGTGAATTAGCATAGGTGCGAAGGGGATATGCAAATCTAAATGAATTCGCCTTGCCAAGTCTGGACTTTGAGAGGGCTCTTGTAGAGCTAGATAGAACTGAGAGTGAAAAGGAACCAGGTTATTGACTGTTCACAGCTCTGTCCTGACAGTCAATAAAAACTAGAGATCCTTGTCCATATTATTTTATGTATGCCAGCCTTTAGCAACCTGGTGCTATTCAGATATTTTGGACTGTAATTTCCATTTGCCCCAGCCCACCTTGAATGAATGAATTTATTATTACGGTCACAGACCAGTTCCAGCCCACATACAGTATCAAGGAAATCATGAAACACGATAGGGATACATTTGAATTTGCAGTCAAATATAACAGGGACAATACAGATATAACAACAATTATAAAAATATATAAATTAAAACTTAGTTACTAAAATACAACCTAAAATTATCGTTTAAGGCCTTAATCATTATGATAGCACCACTTGTTCCCTGAGTTCTATGGCAGTCGCACAGAATTTGGCTACTCTTAACGTGATCTCAGGATCCTTGTCCTCTACCAGGGATTTTAGACATCGAAGTTCGAATTCATTTGAAGATTTTTGCAAAGCAGGGGTAATGAAAACCGAGCGTATATCCCCATAAAAACAGCAACGTAACAAGGCACAGGAGACACTTTCTACCTCCATCAAGCCGCAGGGGCAGACTCGTTCCGCGTATGGTTTACCCTCGAATCTGCCCTGCAATAAGGCAGATGGTAGCACGTTGAATACCATCTGTATTTAGGTATTTGTAATTTTGACAAATAATTTGCTGGGGGAAATCCTCTCCCATTATCTTTTATTGCCCACTTTAGTTTTAGTCCAGAACTGCTGGAAAACATGAGGATGGACAAGGCTGAGATACACAATATTACATCTCCTTGCATCTTATCCTATTATGTTGTGTGCATTTTAAACTCTCTAAGGCTGCATACACACTATGCCTTTTAAAGCACATTTGAAACAACCCTTTCCCTCCAAAAAAATTCCGGGCAGCATTTTCCCACCGCTAATTGCAGCATGGGGAGCAAATCCCATCAATATCAAGGCTGGGGAGGGAAGGAAGCACCTCAGATTACATTTTAAAATAAGCCATTGAATTAATGTACATGGAATTAATGTGCCCTCAGCTGCACTAATAACCAGAGCAAAAGCAAAGTGAAAACACCCCTCCCAGACCCAAAATGTAGCATGATGAATCTTTAAGGGAATCTGGATCTTAGCTGAACCAGCAAAGTGTTTGTGTTGTGAATGCTGGTTGTTGCGATTGCCGGACTTTAATTAGCAAGCAGTTATAATTCTTAAGTACCCACAATGCTGATGGATTCTTCCTGGGACTCTGGCTGGTGATTTAAGACAATCCTGTTTATGATTTGCCTTTTTCATTTTGCATCCAGGAGAAGCAGAGCTAAGCAGACAACAGGCACAATAACCTCACCTTGTTCCCAAAAGTGCCCACATAAAACTATATTGCTTGGACTTTATTAAGGAGGAAGTGCAGAGAGCATAGTCCAGTTTGATTTAAACTGCTCTTTGATAAGCCCCGGGGAGGACTGTCAGAATTCAAACCAAATCATGTTTGCAAGCCCTGCCTTTACAGTTTGGTAGCATTCGGAGCTGAATTACCTCTAGATTCTAGATACTTCTTATGAGCTGCAAAGTCCAAGTTACATAAGTCTAGCAACTTAGCTGAATTTTAGTAGCAACTGATTCCTCCCCCTCCCCACTTCTTAGGAATCCTGGGGGTTCTACTCCCTCTCATTCCCTTCCCCACTCCCGAAATTCAGGCATACCCTGACTCACCAAAAACGTTACCAATCAAGGAGAAGAGGGAGAGGAGAAATTCAATTCAGTTCACATTTAACAGTCAAATTCGCACTTCCCGAAATGATACACAGCCATTCTGCAAACTTCCCCTTTCTCCAACCTTTGCAGTGCAGTTCTCCAGCCAAGTAATGAGTCCCAGAATGGGTATACAGTACTAGGGTGAGAGAGAACAGCCTTTACCAAAGGTGTCATGGGCTTTGAAGACGCTCGAACTCAGGATGCAAGGGAGAAACGTGCTTAGAGGAAGGCACGCTTGGCAAATCCACACTGTGATCAACTCCTGCCCGGAAACCAATGTCCCCACTGTGGAAGGACGTGTGGATCCAGAATCGGCCTCCATAGTCACTTACGGACTCATTGTAAAACCATGTTTATGGAAGAAAATCTTACTCGGCTACAAGTGATCGCCAAAGAAGAAGATACTAGGGCGAACTGTGCATAAGAAAATACAAAGAACATACAAAAATATGTTATATAAAACTTTTCAGGGGGCAAAGTTGCTGAGGTTTTTGGCAAAATTGACGTTTTTGAGCTATTTTTAAAAAAAATCAGCAAAAACGCCACTGCCGACATGGGCTGCCATACTTCCAAATACATTTTGCCGCTTTTCTGCCTAGGCACTGCTTCTGACTACAGTATTCTGGGTATGTCCGGACATATGGCAACCCTACATTATATTAAGGAATGTTATTTAGCAACATTTGCTAAATTTGTGTATATTTGGACAAATTGCATAAAAAATGTGCACATTACGAGAAATTTGCTCTGATGGATTTTCATGAGGACAGTGCAGACGGATTTAGAAATGTGGGTAATTGAATTTAAGCCTTATTCAAAGTGAGACACTGAAATTGACAGATTCATGCATCCCAGGCTTGAACCACAAGGCAAAACTAGAAGTGACAAATAACACAGCCTCACAGCTTGCAGCGTTGGATTTTATTAAGGTGCATGGAGTGAAAAAAGGTGAAAGCCAGCGTTGCACAGTGGCTAGAGCCTTGGGCTAGGACTGGGTTCAAATCCCTCCTCATCCACGAAGCTGTTTGGGTTATGGTAGACCAGTCACATTCTCCCTGCCCAACCTACTTCATTCATAAAGGTTTCCAGAGTGGTTGTTCTGGTACTCTGCTGCTGCTGAAGAAGAAGAAGAAGAAAATCACTTGTGGTGCCTACACTAACAAATTTATTATGGTATAAACTTTCATTGTCTTATGCATCTAACAAAATAAACTGTAGTCCACAGAAACTTGTGTCATCATAATAAATATGTTCCTTTTTATGGTGCTGCAAAACCTTGTTTTGTTTCTATTTTGTAAGGCTGCAGGAACGAAAAAATGAAGGTGGGGGGGAGAGTTAGATGTGCTGCCATGAGCACTGTAGATATAATTTTTAAAAATGCATTGGGAGATCATCCATTGGTGACTGTATTGTGTATGCAAATGTTTAGGCTTGGTGGTGTTCAATTTTTCCTCCCTTGACTGCTCACCTGAAAGACTTCTGCCCTCTCATCAACAGGTAGTCGTCAGCATTACTATGCATTTTTATTTTCCATTTTAAACAGCTGGCCTGGGATGAACCAAGATCAGCTGGAGGCATTCAGAGTTTGCAGTTTGGGAAACAGAAAAAACGAAAACAGAAGATGCTGTGAAGTTGAAAGATTTTTTCCTCTCTCGCACACACTTTTTTCTTCCTCTTTTAAATCTTGCTTTCCTTGTTTTCCTTTTGATTTCTCATCTCCCTAGTCAGACACAGAGTTTTGGGATAAGATGCAAGCAGAGTGGGAAGAAATGGCTCGCAGAAATTGGATCTCGGACAGCCAAGAAGCACAAGGCCAAGCGGCCGTCTCCATTAATGAGAAGGTAACCCTGATGTTGTGGAGAGAGAAGGCTTGTATGACCGCTGGGTTGCCAGGGGCAACCATGGAAACTTGACTAGGTCCAAAGCCCATGCCAGTAGCTAGAGGAGGGTGAAATAATTTGGCAAATGCCTTTCTAATTTGTTCCAATGGCAGCTGTTCAGCACCAAGCCAGGGGTGTAGGTTGCCGCCTGCCACATGGCATTGGCCCCAAGGTGCCTCCTGCCTCCTCTGTGGCATTTAGTAAGGCAAAGTGAGGGAACTCACAAGACAATGAGGAGAGGAGTTGCAGGGCCTTATTCAAAGAGTATGTAATATGAGAAGGGACGCGGGTAGCGCTGTGGTCTAAACCACAGAGCCTAGGGCTTGCCGATCAGAAGGTCGGCGGTTTGAATCCCCACGATGGGGTGAGCTCCCGTTGCTCGGTCCCTGCTCCTGCCAACCTAGCAGTTCGAAAGCACCTCAACGTGCAAGTAGATAAATAGGTACCACTCCGAAGGGAAGGTAAATGGTGTTTCCGTGCACTGTTCTGCTTCGCCAGAAGTGGCTTAGTCATGCTGGCCACATGACCCAGAAAAACTGTCTGCGGACAAACGTCGGCTCCCTCGGCCAATAAAGCGAGATGAGCACCGCAACCCCAGAGTCGTTCGTGACTGGACTTAACTGTCAGGGGTACCTTTACCTTTACGTAATGTGAGCATGAAAAAGACTGAAAAGAAGACAAGTGAGTCCATCAAGTTCCCCAGTTCTGCTGCTGGAAATAACTGCTGTGGCTTGGGCTGATGGGAGTTGTGTTTCCAAACATCCAGAGGGCTTCACCAAGTTGGCGAAGGCTTTATTATATTATTTAATCAACATCAATAACCTTTTATGCTCATATACAGCAAAAAAAAAAAAGACAGGATTGGAGTTCATTCAGGTGGTCTGTGGATTTGTGGTTGAACATGGAAGGTGACTTATCCACCGCATTAAATATTTGTATTGATTCTTATTTGTATTAGAAATGAAAGCAGGAATTAAAATGCAATTAAAAATCACACCCCATTTCGCACAAGCATTTACCATTGCTATAATAGGCAGAAAGATCATTAGGCTAAGTTGTCCACCAAGACCTTCATCTGTTTTCAAGTGGTCTGGTGGTGGGAAGTTTGGGGACCACTGGTGCAGGAAATGAGCAATTTAATTCTAGGCTGTTTTCACCTTTTGAGGTTCTGTGCCTCAATGTCACCACATCCATTCTCTCTTCTAGGGCTATTATTTTCATACAGAGAACCCCTTCAAAGACTGGCCTGGCGCTTTTGAGGAAGGCCTCAAGAAGCTGAGGGATGGGGACTTGCCCCTGGCCATTTTATACCTGGAAGCTGCTATTCTCCAAGATCCTCATGACTCCGAGGTATCCGCTGAAACTGGAATGTGTTGGCTTGAACTTATTTGCTAATAATGGAAAGAAAACCTTTAGTGGTCATGCTTAATATCATGATCGACATGATGTCTCCAATACTATCAAGCTGGATAGGGATGCACCATTGTATTATAAGGGGGAAGTTTATAATTTAAGGATAAACCCACATTTCGCATCCAGTACAAAGCCTGCAATATATATTCAGTTCCATCAGGTGTTTTAATCGGCTTAATTTGACCAGGAGTCATATGAAGACTGGATGAGAGCCAACAAACTAAAGCTCAATCCAGATAAGACTGAGGCCCTGTTAGTGGCTGGTTCCCTAAACTGGGTGGATGAGAGGTTGCCTGCTCTTGTTGGCATTGCACTCCCTCTGAAGGAGTGGATACACAGCTCAGGGGGTACTCCTGGATCCTTTGCTGTTTCTTGAGGCTCAGGTGGCCTCAGTGGCATGGAGTGCCTTCTATCGGTTTTGGCTGGTGGCCCAGCTGTGCCCCTACCTGGACAGAGATTGCCTAACTTCTGTCGTCTATTGTTTTGTTTTTGTTTATTGTGTATTTCGTGTTGTGAACTGCCCTGTGATCTTTGGGTGGAGGGCAGTATGCAAATTTAATAAATTTAAATAATATGCATTGGCATTCTGCCAGCTTTTGAAGATGCACCTTTGAGCTCTCAACTTAAGTCTCCTGTTTTAATTTTGTGCTGTTTTCAGGGGATTGCTTTACTGAATGTTTCGCTTATAGATGTTTATGCTTTAATGTTTGTGTAACTGATTTTCTACTTTGTAAGCATCTTAGAAGCCTATTTTGGCAATAAGTGGTATATGATGATTATTATTTTATTAATATTAATAATAATTCCTATGTCGCACTTAAGTATTTCTGATTGCTCCCTGGCCACTAACTCTATGGCTGTCTGTCAGGCACAATGAAAATTCCCCAAATTATATTTTCAACTTTTGCTTGCATTTATTTGTTGTTGTTTTCCCTGGACTTCACTTTTGTAAAATGACTTGCAAAGCAACTTTTTATTATCATTATTTCATTATTTATTAAATTTGTATACTGTCCTGCAGCCTGAGATCACAGGTTGGTTCACAACATAAAAATACAAAATGAGAACACAAAATACGAAAGAAAACAAACACACACCAATAAGCCGCCTCCCACAAACCCAATTAAAAGGGCATAGAATCTTAATCAGCCAGAGGCCTGTTTAAAGAGAAACATTTTCACCTCGTGCCTAAAGATATGCAATGAAGGTAACCAGGTGAGCCTCCCTGGGGAGAGCATTCCCAAAATGAGGAACCACTACAGAAAAGGTCTGTTCTCATGTTGGAAGCACATAACGAAGGACCTCAGATCATAATTGCAGGGTCAGGGCATTGCAGTCCTTTTGATACACAACTGTGCAGTAATCTTACCATTTTTATGTTGCAGGCCTGGCAGTACCTTGGGACAACACAAGCTGAGAATGAAAATGAACAGGGAGCAATTGTTGCACTCCAAAGGTAAATGGTGTTAATTGCTGCATAGAGAATAATGAAGAAGTCAAGTTTCTAGTCCTTAAGGTAGAGAAGACACACTTTAAAGACCACAATGCCTGGTCCTTGCCCCTCCCCATTAAAACAAATTATGCAAAGTATATGTAAGGGACCCCTGACCATTTGGTCCAGTCATGACCCACTCTGGGGTTGCGGCGCTCATATCACATTATTGGCCAAGGGAGCCGGCGTACAGCTTCCAGGTCATGTGGCCCACATGACAATGCCGCTTCTGGCGAACCAGAACAGCACACGGAAATGCCGTTTACCTCCCCGCTGTAGCGGTACCCATTTATCTACTTGCAATTTGACGTGCTTTTGAACTGCTAGGTTGGCAGGAGCTGGGACTGAGCAACGGGAGCTCACCCCGTCGCGGTGATTCGGACTGCCGACCATCTGATCGGCAAGCCCTAGGCTCTGTGGTTTAACCCACAGCGCCACCCGCGTCCCAAAAAGTATATGTAAGTTTGCTTTAATTTGCATCAGTGTGAAACCGTGGTGTGCCGAATTTGAGCCACCTTGGTGCAGGAACAATTATTATTAATATTTAAGCTCACACAGTGCAAAGGCTTATGTATCCTTAAAGGGATCTGTAAAACTTAATCCGGTATGTTATTGAATCAAGCAAATGGGAACATGGGAAAAGGCAATGCCGTCCGGCAAACACAACCAAGGAACTCTGCAAACAGGAGGCCTGCTTGGTATTCCTGGCACTTGCGCACTTTCTAAAAGTTTATCTCTTCATTAGAAGTGCTCCTTAATTGAGCTAAACTCAATCCGACAGCCGCATGTTAAGTATACGGTGATCATTTCTGCCTCTGTTGCAGTACTAGGCAGATAACAGTCATGCCACATTTTCCTAATGCTAGTTATTATTCTCTGCTTGTGCTCAGAAAGTTAGCTGCGTCATATTCATTTTCTCCTCACACTGAGTATATACTCTCCAAACCTAATGATATTAGCTGTGTTAATAAGCTAATCCGTTTATCTAACAATGCTTCCATTACTGTAGCCCTTTTACAGGTTCCCTCCCTGCACACAATAAATAAACTGGCAGGAGGAGGGCTGGGAAGCCACCAGGCACATGAGTCCTGCACCCAACACCACCCAAAAAACTTCCATTTACGAAGGGGGCTTGTAGGCTTGTGCAGCATTGGATACAACCCTGCTGAGTTTGTAATATTTTGTATTCTATCCAGTGCTTTTTTGCTACAAAAAGAGGTGCCGGAATTCACAATGAACGCCTCCCTTATTCATATTTTATGTCAACTGTATATGTTAAAAATCGTTGAAATGTGTGTGTGTGTTTCAACTATTTTTAACATAGACAGTCAAAACACAATTTCATCTTTTTTCGTATTTTTGTTGACTTCCCACTCCTTTTCCCGTGGAGTTGTTGTTTCTCCCCTTCTGCTGCACCCTATTTTATATTAGATCATAGCTACAATATTATAAGTGGATGCGGGTGGCGCTGTGGGTTAAACCACAGAGCCTAGGGCTTGCCGATCAGAAGGTCGACAGTTTGAATCCCCATGACGGGGTGAGCTCCCGTTGTTCGGTCCCAGCTCCTGCCAACCTAGCAGTTCGAAAGCACGTCAAAATGCAAGTAGATAAATAGGTACCACTCGGACGGGAAGGTAAACGGCGTTTCCATGTGCTGCTCTAGTTCGCCAGAAGCGGCTTAGTCATGCTGGCCACATGACCTGGAAGCTGTACGCTGGCTCCCTCGGCCTATAGAGTGAGATGAGCGCCGCAACCCCAGAGTCGTCCGCGACTGGACCTAACGGTCAGGGGTCCCTTTACAATATTATAGTCGCCTCCCTTGTTCTCTTATAATGGCAATGGTGCCTACCAACCGGCTCACAGGTCCTTGTATGATCAGTGGAAACAGTTGGTCCTGGCAAGTATTAACCACTCTCAATTCCAACCTGATAATTGCCACCTGCCCAAATTTTAACTTGTCTGAATTAATTTTAAGGTGTAATTTAATTAATTGATGTCTGTTTTTATGCATATTGTGTTGTTTTTATGATGTTAGCCGTTCTGAGCCTGGCCTCGGCCGGGGAGGGCGGGATACAAATAAATTATTATCATGATTATTATGATTATTATTACCTAAGAGGTTCCAGAATTGATGCTTTTGAATTATGGTGCTGGAGGAGACTCTTGAGAGTCCCATGGACTGCAAGAAGATCAAACCGATCCATTCTGAAGGAAATCAGCCCTGAGTGCTCACTGGAAGGACAGATTGTGAAGCTGAGGCTCCAGTACTTTGGCCACCTCATGAGAAGAGAAGAATCCCTGGAAAAGACCCTGATGTTGGGAAAGATTGAGGGCACTAGGAGAAGGGGATGACAGAGGACGAGATGGTTGGACAGTGTTCTTGAAGCTACCAACATGAGTCTGAGCAAACTGCGGGAGGCTGTGGAAGACAGGAGTGCCTGGCATGCTATGGTCCATGGGGTCACGAAGAGTTGGACACGACTAAACGACTAAACAACAACAAGAGGTTCTAGAAATGAATTCCGGCAAATTCTGGCTGGGGAAAAAGAAGCCCTGGTTCTGTCTTATTTTACCGTATACCACTTTTGGTTGTGAAGTGGTTTATACTGTAAATCTGCAAACAAACAAAGCCATCCCACCATCCATCCCAGGCTGAATAGTCATATCATTTGACCTTAAGATGCCCAAGTAGGACCCCAATGAATTGCTAGGATGCATCTTCTGATTCCACTGGTGATGCTGAGGTCAATAGCTGTTATGTGAACTTCACTGCCTGCCACTAGAGGTGGTTTTTAGGAACCAAGGATACAAATCCTTGGAGCCAAGTCTGAAATCCTATGTATACAGGTGAAATTAGAATATCATCAAAAAGTGCATTTAGTTCAGCAATGCAACTTATTATTTTTTATTTCTATTTTTACTTTTACAAATGCTTTCTTTTGGAAATTCCACAGTAATAAAACAAATAGTTACAATAATACAAAAATAAACATCTTTATTACATTTCATTAATTACATTCCATTTATAATTGACCCGCCTAACAACAAATAATTACAATGAAAACCAATCAAGGCTTCACATATCTTGCTTTGCATGTCATGCATCTATCTCATATTGGTTTCACCTTTTAAGTTGCATGACTGAAATAAATGCACTTTTCGACAATATTCTAATTTTCTGAGTTTCACCTGTACTTAACAGGGCAATCCTAATTATGTCTACTCAGTCCTACTGAAGTCCATGCACCTTACTCCCATCTAAGTGGGGTTAGGATTGCAGCCAAAGTCTGATTGAACGAACTGGGACTCTACTGCCAAGTAAACTTGCTTTGTTAATTATAAACAAACAAACAAAAAATAAATGTCTAATTATTTTGTTAACAAAGTCCTTTGTTGGCTCAGCTTAAGTGTTGCATTCAAATGAGCAGGCCTTATGCCAACGCGTCGAGAGGGATCTAACTAATACAGGTTTCTGCTATTCTGTTCAGGTGCCTAGAGCTCCAGCCAAACAACTTGAAAGCCTTGATGGCCTTAGCTGTGAGCTTTACAAACACCAGCCATCAGCAGGAGGCTTATGAAGCGCTAAGAAACTGGATCAAGCAGAATCCTAAATACAAGTACATAGTCAGGAGTAAAAAAGGATCCCCGGCACTTACCAGGAGAATGTCCAAGGCAGCAGAAGAAAGGTAACAGAAGGTCTGATAAATGGGCATTATGAGATAGATTTGGGGGTTCTTAAAAGCAGTCACAGTACTTTAAGAGAGTCATGTGGTCTCCTTCAGATGTTACTGGACTACAACTCCCATCATCCTAGACCAGACTTTTTCAACTTTGGGTTCCCAGGTGTTGTTGGACTACAACTTAAATGGCTGAGGACCGCAATACCCCAAGGATCGCCTCTCCCCCTATGAACCTACCTGGATCCTGAGATCATGCTCTGAGGCCCTTCTTCATGTGCCTCCTCCACAAGAGGGTGGCAACACAAGAACTGGCCTTTTCTGCAGTGGCTCCCTGTTTGTGGAATGATCTCCCCAGGGAGATTTGGCTGGTGCCTTCATTATACACCTTTTCAACCAGACCTTGGGCTGATTGACATCCCTTTTGAACGTGTTGTGGGAGGGGGGATTTTTTATTTGTTGTCGTTCTTATTTTTACTATGCATTTTGTGTGTTTTTAATGTTGTGAACTGCCCTGAGATCTGCAGGTGATGGGCGGCATACTAATAATACTAATACAACTTCCTTGAATGATGGTACTTGGGGTCTCAGATTTCAGTGGTGTCCTGTGCAATGCCAAAATTCACCCCTCCCCCTCTCACCTTCCATTCTGCATCATAGTTGTGGCACCCTCAAGGCTCTGCGTCCAATGTGACCGAATTAGTCCCACTCCCCTATATCCACCTCTGCTTCCATCATCCATAGCCAGCAGGAGAAGCAGTGAGGGATGATGGGAGTGGCAGTCCAACAACATCTGGAAACCCAAGATTGAGAAAGACTGCCCTAGACCATTGGCCATACTGGCTGGGACTGATGGGAATTCTATTCCAACATACATCAGGCACAACTTTGACTAACCCTGAAGTACATGTTTCCCCTGCAGTGTAAACTCGACTTCACAACTTTTCCATCCATGCAATTTGAATGCTAGCGCTCTGTCCTACTTCTCCCCTTGCATGTCAGTTGGCTACATCTTTGGGTTTTTCATGAGAGGGTTATGTATGCAGATGCTTGTTCATCCTTTGCTTTACACCAGGCATCCCCAAACTTCGGCCCTCCAGATGTTTTGGACTACAATTCCCATCTTCCCCGACCACTGGTCCTGTTAGCTAGGGATCATGGAAGTTGTAGGCCAAAACATCTGGAGGGCCGCAGTTTGGGGATGCCTGCTTTACACACTCACACACTTGACGGTAGTTACAAAATAGTTTCACAGGCGGAGGGAAGAGGGGAGCTATCATGCTGTCATGGACGCTAGCCCATAGGTGCCCACCAAAGCCTGCGTTTCACTGGTTCAATCTGACATATCAGAACTTGTAGAACTGGTTTCAGCAGGGTTCACACACACCCAAGGCAAAAAGAATGGACCATATGATTTGAACCCTACACGGCTCTTAAAATGTTAAACTTGTCTTTGCCTTGTGCTGCTCTCTTCTTCCAGTTCACTGCTGGAAGAGGTGAAGGAGCTATACCTGGAGGGAGCCCATCAGAACGGGGAGATGATAGACCCGGATTTACAAACAGGACTTGGCGTGCTCTTCCACCTGAATGGAGAATTCAACAGAGCAATAGATGCGTTCAGCGCTGCCCTCACAGTTCGGCCTGAGGTAAGTTTTACACTTTTGCATTAACAGGCTTTTGACACTCTCCTCTTCTGTCTGTTCTTAAAGTCGACCCTGCATTAATGAGCTGTCACTCCAGCCATTAATACTCCGGTGCCTGAAATAGAAATATTAATTGCAAGGAGAGAGTCCCATTTTCAAGAAGTTCTATTCCTGCCCCATTTCTGACTGGCCTGCAAATGAATCAAAGTTGTTTTATAGGGACTTATCCATAGCTATGAGACATGTTCTCATGTTCTATGCCAGTTAATGGAGAAGGCAATTAATTCCAATTCCACCCCCCTTCACCCTCCACTCCACCAGTCATTAATTTGAGGCTGCTGGCAAAGAGAGAGAGAGAAAGCTATATGTACAAGCATTGTACCAATACTAGAAAGCTGTGTTGTGTTTGTCAGGATTATTCATTGTGGAACCGTCTCGGTGCAACCTTAGCAAATGGAGATCGGAGTGAGGAAGCCGTAGAAGCTTACACGAGAGCACTGGAAATCCAGCCTGGCTTCATCAGGTCCAGGTACAATTTAGGAATAAGCTGCATCAACCTTGGAGCATACAGGTGAGAACAGTTCAGCCACCCTTTACATGGAACAGCCAGTTCTTCCCATAATTCTATAGTGTGACCATGAAATGGAGTCTAGAATGGGGCCGTGCAAACTGGAGTAGGGTTGATTTCCAATGGCTGGAGTTGCTAGGTGACCAGGAGCAGTGAAGGGACCACCCAATTGGTGTCCACCCTTTATGGTCTCATGTATACAGTTAACGTTTGCCACTTGGGGACACAAGTTGTTTTCTTTCCACCTACACCAGGGGTGGGGAACCTGTGGCCCTCCAGATGTTGTTGGATGGACTCCTCTCCCATCAGCCTCAGTCAGCATGGCCAGTAGTCAGGGGTGGTGGGAGCTGTCTTTGAGCAATTTCTGGAGGTCCACAAGTTCAACATCCTGGTCCTACAGCCCACCTGCCATGCTGATGGCCGTTTTGCTAGCTTATAGCTCAAAGACTGATGTCTAAAGAAGGAATGGGTGGTGTGTTCTTAGCCCTTTTCTGAATACTCGTAAAAAATGAGTTCAAATGAGCCTGGTTCCAGATGTTTGGGAGATTGCTTCTCTTCCCCCACCTGGTTATAGTCCCCTATATTTGAGTAGAGCTTCTCTAGCAGATCTCCAGTGCAAATTGTGGCTCATGTAAAGAGGGACACCCTGTTGGATAACCCAAAGAGAGCAGGTGTTTCCTGTGTGTTGATCAGAAACACGGCGATCACTGCTTCCAGACACGACCCATGAAGGCCACGGGAAATGGGAGGCCATGCATCACCCTCAGAAGAAATGGCCTTTCTCCCAAGCAGTTCCAAGGGGCTTCTCATTTTCATAACATGCCATTGCCCTGCAAAGCTGGTAGACAAGAGTGTACTAGGTGTCCCTTGGTGGAAGAAAGGTGTCTTAAACTCAAAATGCATGGGATGGCATTTTCTTAGGTTTATGGGCAGTGGCAGGGCTCTGGATATTTGCAAGTGATTGACCTCTTCCAGATATTAGACTGCAACTTCCATTAGCCATATTGGGTGGGGCTGATGAGCCGGAGCAATTTTGTTTTAAAGGGATTAAAGAATCACCTGAGGTGATTCTGGAAAGAAATGTGGAAAAATGAGATTGCTGAATATGATTCATGACAAATTGCTGCTTCGGATTCTTGTTCTGCAAAAGTGTTGACCCCAGTTTTTACACATCTTCTCTTCTACCCAACAGAGAGGCAGTCAGCAATTTCCTCACAGCTCTCAATTTGCAACGAAAGAGCCGCAATCAGCAGCAGGTTCCTCACCCTGCAATTTCAGGTAATATCTGGGCAGCTCTCAGGATTGCTTTGTCTATGATGGACCAGCCAGAACTTTTCCAGGCCGCTAATGTGGGCGATCTGGATGTCCTACTAAAAGCTTTCAACATCGAACCCTGATGCACACAGGGAGAGAGAGAGAGACTCATAGAGAGAGACACTTACCAAGCCCTCAAAAGAAAAAAGAAAGCCCAACCCATCTAGTTCTATACAGAAATAGGAATATCTTTGAATTCCCTGCTTGGACTGAGAAAGACGACGAGGACACTTTGCAGCTGAAAGGTTTCTACGGGATTCCACCAGATCTCCAGAAAAGTAAAAGCACAAAACCTTGTAAATATCACCTTGCTCAAGTCCAGCGATGGATTCATGGGAACAGCAGCTATTATGGTGCATAGGGGAACTGGGCAAAACAACTTCACCTGGATATTCCTTACGACATGTACCTGTACAAAGAAAATGGGTTTTGAATATCATGCTACCACGTGCATAAGAGCACAGAAAGGTGTTGGGTAGCGTTTCCTAAGGAGCTCCTTTGCCCCTCAAATACAGCAGCAGAGGGGAGGATGGATGGCTTCTCACTTCCATCTTCCACGGTTCATTTCCCACATCTGCAGCCATCCATATCTACACGTTGGAGGAGCTGCGTTTCCCCCACCGTTGGCAACCATCTACGGCTGAAACGTTAATTGGATTTTGATTCTGGAGTCTGGATCCCATGAAGCCCTCCAAAGCAGAGATCTCATAAGATCCAAGAAGTCTACGCATGGAGAATTTGAAGGTTGAATCATATGCTGTAGGGGATGGGTTGTGCAAACAGAGGGCCATTTCTAATGCTGTAGCCACTGCTGGTGCAGCGGATTTCTGTATGTGCAGCAGAACTTCCTCCCCCTCTCCTGTTCTCTCCAGCTTCCTGGGTGCCCTCAAAACCAGCTCCAGATGGCTTTGGGAACCCTCTGTAGCAGATGTTGAGGGTACATGGGGAAAGGAGAGGAAACGGAAGTTCCGTTACACCAGTGGAACGGTTCTGGTGCAGCATTAAATACAGCTGCTAAGTTGCAATTTGCACTAGAGGGTTTTTTTTGGGGGGGGTATGCATGGGTAGGGCTGGCCCCAACTTTTTGGGTACCCTGAATGGGTACCTGGATGCACCTCGAACCCCTTCCTGAATCCACAAATTGTCTCTCAAAACCCCATGCCCCTTTTCCTTAGAGAGGTAAGCCTGTTGCTAAGAATGTAATCTACCAATGTCTGTTTTCAGTGATTCTGCAGGGATGTTGCGGTTGAAATCGTGAGCTGTTACCTAGCAGTGCAGGAATGTACCTGAAATCACTTCCCAAGCATTTAGGGAGTGTTTTGTGCAGTTGCTAGGTAGCTGCCACACAGGTTTCCTTCCCCTCCATCAAGCAAGCGAACACCATTGGTGGGTGATAGCAGAATGTTCAGCAGCTGGCTTGCCCAGTGCTCTGATCAGATGTCCACTGTGGCCACGGAGTGTTGTTTTGAGCAGCGCTCACAACAGGACCAGGATCAATGGGTTCATATGCACTTTAATCTAGCTTTTTGTTTTTTATTTGTAAAGGGGGGGCAGGGAAGCAAAAATATAATATACTTTTTACAGATTTGGAGAGAAAGATGCAGATTCAACCATGTTGGCAAAGGACCAATAAGGAACTTGACACAAGGCCCAGCTTTCCTTCCAGGCTGTTTGAAAAATGCAAATAGGAGCCATAAATTACAGTCAAGAAATGGGAGATGATATAGCACGGGTGTTAATGGGAGGCAAATGTCAGCAATCGAAGGACAGACATCTGTTCCCTCGCCCTTTTGGAAGAAAACGAGCAGATGGGCTTGCAGCCCCTGGTCTAGCAAAAGTGCTTCAGCTGATGCTGAACTATTTTGAGATGGGATGGCAAAATTCTCCACTCTCCTTGACGCTACATGATCAGCCAAGGTCACCAGGAAGTGAGTGAGCCCCATTTAAATGAATGGGAGTCACACTCGAGCAGAGGAGGCACTTGAGTTCAGTGGGGCTCACGCAGGAGAAATGTCCTGGTCCATTGGGTCCCAAGGAAATAAAGTGCCCTTTAATTCCAGTTGATTTCAGAAGTAGACAAAATGCTAGATTTTCAGATGACGTTAGACATTTGAATGGAACGTTAAGTGCCAGAGCGAAGGCACACGAAGAACCGTCCACCCAGGATGGATTATCAGGATGTATCGATAATTTCATTTTCTAAGTAAAATAAAAAAATTCCTTCAGTAGCACCTTAAAGACCAACTAAGTTTTTATTTTGGTATGAGCTTTCGTGTGCATGCACACTTCTTCAGATACAGTGAAATAGAAGTCCCCAGGCACTTACGTAGGGGAGGGGTGGGGATGGTGAATATTTGTAATTTTCATTTAAAATAAATAAATAAATCACAAACTATGGTATAAAAACGGGGAAAGGGAGGGTATGTAGCGTTTCATACTTGGGAATGTTACACACAGGGTATGGCTTGGACTCCTTGAAGCCTGATCGCTCTGGCTTGTTTATCTTGGCTTAGCAGGCAGTGCATTCCCAAACCTCATTGAAAACATGGATGTGCTGGCACAGCCCAAGTGGAGAATGTTTCCAAAATGTAATGATGTTCTCTTAAATGATCACCAAGAACCATGCCCATAAATGTCAGATGTGGCTGAATGGCATCTCCCATCATCCCTGCTGGCCATGGGCCCATGCTTGCCGGGGCTGATGGGAGTTGTAGTTCAGCAACATCTGGCAAGCCGACAGTACCCCCTAGCTCAGACCAAAGGTTTATCTAGGCCGGCAGTGGGCAGAATAGTTGAGGATCTGCTGGGAGACGCCTGGCAAGTAGATTGGGAAGGGTTTCCAACTCTCAATCATTTAACAATGGCAACAACAAAATGACGCACAAACCCTCACCCACTGTATCATTGTTGGATGAAGCAAGAAGGGGCAAGGTGGGTTACCTAGGATTGGTTTTTTATGTGAAAGTACTGTGAACTCAATTAAGTTATGGTATCCAAAACAAATTCCTGGGTTCGGGATTCTTTTAACTTTGAGTGTACATCATTTGTCCCTGGCCCTGGTTGGTCAGTCTCAGGATTCTAGTAAATAAGCAATGAAGTGGGTCCTGCGAGCCTAAAGTCTAAAGGCCACTGCTTCAGAAGTCTGTTTTCAGCATTAAGTGGTATATAAATTAATTCTTCTTTGTCATCGCTTAAGCCAGCACTGCTGTCTCCAACAGGGCAAATTCATTCATTCATATCATTCATATATGATAGCTGACAGCCTTCTCCTGGCGCTTGTCCCCGGCTGAAAGATATAGTGCCTCAGGACATGGAGGTTCTGCTCAGCTGTCATTGCTAATCGGTAGGCCTACACAAGGTCCCAGAAGCAGAGTGCATTTCAAGAAAAAAAGAAACCATTCAGCAGTAATAAGCAAAGATCTTTACACAGACAGCAATAAAACTTAGGATGCAAATGCTCCGATCCATCTTGCCATTCTCTCTGCATGCAGCAATGCTATTAGTGCATATCTGGTGAAAACGGCCATTTATTTTTATGGCTTACAAACAAACACCTTTGCTGTCTCTTTTATTGCTCACAATGTCCAGATGCAACAGTTCATTAGCAACACTGCAAACCGTTCAGAATAGTTTGTTGCTGTAGCCTGTTGGACAGGGCAGATCCGAGCGGTGCTCAGAGCCAAGGAGCACAATGCGGTAGGGATGTCCTCCAGCACCTTTGAAATGGACAACAGTTTGGGTCAGACAACACACAACAGACCTCTATAAGAGGCATCCACATTTAGAAACAAAACAAAAACCTGTATAGTCAACCAGAGTTGGTGGTGGTGGTTTTCAACAGTACCAAGAAGGGGTTAACCTGTGGTTACCAGATGTCCCCGTTTCCCGGGGACAGTCCCCAGATTTACAAATCTGTCCCCGGACAAAATCCATCCCTGGAATGTCCCTGGATTTCATTTAATGTCCCCGGATTTATATTTTAAGTGTTGTAGATTTATTAGTAGGGAATGAATGTTGCGTGATTGGTTCAACGGCACAAGAAACATCATATGGGGACTTCCGGCGAGGCAAAATGGCAGGCGCCACAGCAGCAAGCAGCTCCTGAAGCCAGCCAGAGCCAACTGCGCTACCAGGCTGGCTCTGGGCTGCTGAGACTGCCACTGCTGCCACCACTGCCAAGGGGGAACTGGGGACGCCCGGCGTGTCAACAGGGGGAAGCGCTGACACCCACCCACCCCGTGACCCAAATCGAGCCGGGAGGGAGAGTGCCCGGCCACCCGCCCAGTGGCACTCTGGGGCCAGGAAAACCCTGGAGCTGATGCAGGGACAAGGAGAAGAGAAGGAGAAGGAAGAGAGAGAAAGAGGAAGGAGAAAAAAAGAGGGGGGCCAAGCCCAGGTCTGACCCGAGCCTACTCCACAGCGGCTAGCACTCCAAGAGAGCAGGCTGGGGCCCAGGCCCAGCTCTAGGGGTAGTCTCAGGGGTGCTGGGCCGGCAGGAGGGCGCTGCGCGGCGAAGCCACGCAGACGCCGTGCTGCGTGCTGCACCCACCCACCAGGGCGGGGGCGCCGGAACGATCTCCATGCCACGGCGCCACGGCGCCCAACTGGCTTGAGACGGCCCTGCTGGGGCTCAGAGGAAGGCCACACAACAGAGGAGACCACAGAAGATAAAATATTACTTCTTAATATATATATATTTAATAATTTTTTAAAATAACTTTTTTTTCTCTTTTCAAAAAAAAAAGTGTCCCCGGATTCTTTGAAAAAAATCTGTTAACCTTCCCTCCCATCCTCATGGTTCTGAAGAAAATAGCTCCCCTGACACACACACACCCAAGCCACCAAGGTGGGCAGCTCATATCATTGCTGATGAGGGCTTCTGGATGAGTAACAGCCTGGGGGTGGGGAAGTGGATTTCTTTTTCCATTTTTTACCCAATTATGGTGCAAGACTAACTCTTGCACCTACACATCACCATGCTGATTAAATCACAGGGCAGTTACTGATCAATGTTTTTCAAAAGATGCATAAATTTAGCATCATGTGTATTTGGTCCATAGAAGGGATCTACTGCCAGTTGAAGGAAACCTAGACTTTGCTCCGTCAAGTAGGACCCCTAAAGCAACTACCTCTGCTGCCCTGCTGATTTCCGTCCTCTCCTGTGTACCTCACCGTGGTCCCATTAACACCATACCTTTAAAGCACTAGGATACCACAAATCACGGCTTCTCCCAAAGAATTCTGGGCACTGTCGTTTCTTAAGGGGGCTGGGAGCTTTTTAGGAGACCCCTTATTCCTTGCACAAAGTTACAGTTCTCTGTGATTAACTGCTAAACCAATCTGAGAATTGTAGCTCTGTGAGGTGAACAGAGGTCTGCTAACACCTCTCAGCAGCTTTTGCAAATTGCAGCTCCCAGGATTCTTTGGGGGAATGCCATGACTGGGTAAAGTGGCGTCATAGTGCTTTAATGTGGCGTTTTGCTGCTCTGATCCCGCAAGGGGACAATGACAATAAAGATCTATTCTATTCTATTCCATTCCATTCCATTCTCTTGTGGAGGACAGGATGAAGCCGGGTTTCCTACACACACACACACACACACACACACACACACACACACACACACACACCGGTGTGCAGCATCCTAGAAAAATAAGAAGCTGCTTAAAGGAGAAAGAGTGTACACATTGTCCCCTGCCTCCACCTTTCGGGTTCACTTTTAGTGCAAGCTTTGGAACTCATTGACACTTGACATTATAAGCTGTGTCTTCATGGTAGAGCTACTTGCAGTGGGCAATGCAGGATCACCGCCCCAAGTGACACCCCTGTGCCAACACATCATCTCCTTTCTTTTAGTCAAACGTGTTGTGTCATTTTCCTGCCAGTGATGTGGAGCAAGGCAGAGTGACAGCATGGGCACATCTGACTAAACTTTGTGGAAGCAGGAAGTGAAATTCAACATGGAAAGGGGGGGGGAGAGAATTGAACACAGGAATACCATTTTTGGCAGCAGCCCTGTGTCAAGTGCCACATGTAGACCCACTCTTGCAACTCATAGGGTGGTATTCAGCTAAGGTCACACCATACCTTTAAAGCACTACAATGCCACTTTAAACAGTCATGGCTTCTTCCAAAGAATTCCGGGAGCCGTATTTTGTTAAGGTTGCTGAGAGTTGTTGGATACCCCTATTCCCCTTTCAGAACAACAATTCCCAGAATCCCCAGTGAAGAGTGATTGATTGTTAAATCACTCTTGAAGCTGTAGCTCTATGAGAGTCTCCTAGCAACTTACAGCTCCCAGAATGCTTTGGGGGACCATGACTGTTCAAAAAGGTATCATACTGCTTTAATTGTGTGGTGTGAATACAGCTTTGTTGTTGTTGTTTAGTCGTTTAGTTGTGTCCGACTCTTCGTGACCCCATGGACCATAGCACGCCAGGCACTCCTGTCTTCCACTGCCTCCCGCAGTTTGGTCAAACTCATGTTGGTAGCTTCGAGAACACTGTCCAACCATCTTGTCCTCTGACGTCCCCTTCTCCTAGTGCCCTCAATCTTTCCCAACATCAGGGTCTTTTCCAAGGATTCTTCTCTTCTCATGAGGTGGCCAAAGTATTGGAGCCTCAGCTTCACGATCTGTCCTTCCAGGGAGCACTCAGGGCTGATTTCCTTAAGAATGGATAGGTTTGATCTTCTAGCAGTCCATGGGACTCTCAAGAGTCTCCTCCAGCACCATAATTCAAAAGCATCAATTCTTCGACGATCAGCCTTCTTTATGGTCCAGCTCTCACTTCCATACATCACTACTGGGAAAACCATAGCTTTAACTATACGGACCTTTGTCGGCAAAGTGATGTCTCTGCTTTTTAAGATGCTGTCATGTTTTAGTCATGTTCATTAATTTCATTGGGTTTACTCTTGAGTAAAATGTAGCTGAATACCACCCATAGTATCTGCAGCTTCAAATTTATTCTAGCAGAGAAGTTTTAAAAAGGAGCCTCACTGTTTCAACAAAGCCTTCTCTTCCTGCACTTTGAAATACACACACACACACACAGTATATTAAAAAACCATTCCCCTAAATTTTGGTTTTCTTCTTTCTCATTCAAGACATTGTTTTTATGGCGAGTTGAGAAACCATATCTACATATAAATATTGTTGTTTGAGTTAGTATATTATCCCTCTCTTGATATATATATATATATATGGGTTTTATCTAGTAGTGTAAGTTTGTAAATATATATATATATTTTAAGGAATTACATAGCCTCAGGTAGCAACGTAGTGCATGCGAGCTGTATTTAACACCAACCTAAAAAGCGCACTACTGGTATAACGCATGTCAAAAAGCAACAAATCTTTTAAACATAAGTTTATGCTGTGCATGACTAATGGTTTTGCTAGTCATTAAGATAGCAAAATCAACACACCAAGCTGCAGTTCAATGGGTTTGAAAGATAAATCAGATTAGCTATATAGTCTTAAAATGAGGGGACAGTGTTATGTTCCTTTGGAGTTATAAGAGGCACATGGATGGCAAGAAACACTCCTTGACCCTGTCATTAGCCAGGGAGGTGCCCCCCTTGGGTAGCCATTGGTGAACCAGCTCCTTACTTCTCCACTCCTCTGAGGATTCACACTAGCCTGCAAATGGACATCTCCCCTCTCCTTTTTGCAGGCGGGGTTTGAATCCAAACCCTGCCTGCAAAGGGACACTGGCAGGCAAGAGCTGGCAATCTGCCGATTGCCAGAACTTACAAAGGCGCAGGCAGACCCTGCTTTGCCACATCCTTATCTTCCCCATGCCTGAAGGCAGATATGGCATCAGGTGCAGGGCAGATGGGCACAGCTTGGCAAAAACAGCCCCACAGGCCAAATGGAGAGGCCTGCCAAGGTGGCGAATGGCCGGGTATTGCATGTTTTGCTGCTAGGGTGGGGGGAGGGGAATGAGTCCCATTTTGGACTCCTCCACCACAGGCACCAACATGCCTTGGGACCAGCTGTGGTCCATTGCTTGCAGATTTGCTGCTATTCTGCATGGCTCACAAATTGGAAAAGAGAATAAGATGGCAGGCTTTAAAGCCCCGAGTCCAAAAGGAGCACTGATCCAGGAAGAAAGGGGTCAAAAGTGGGATGCAGTCACTGCTAGCAAAGGAGGGCATGTCATTAACCACCACAGGAATCAAGGGCCTGCAGAAGATAGGGGGTTACGATGGGGATATTGGGGCACAGTTACCTGGAGATATATATTCTTCCCATGCTGGGGCAGAAAGCAGTAGCTGAGGTGGGGATACCAAACCACTAGTGACAGGCTAGCAAAGAAAAACGCAAACCCTTGGCTATAGCCTAATTCTCTGCAAGGGTCTTGCACTCTTTGCTTGCCTCCTTTTACAGCCTTTTCCCTTCGGCTCAAAACATGGTCACTGTTCTTGCCTAACATGTCAGTGGACAGCAGCTGCACTTCCAAATGTAGAAAAACATACCGTACTATTCTATTGCACAGGCCGCATAGAGTTACCATGTGAGTCATACTACGTAGTGGGACTAAGGCAGGCATCCCCAACCCTGCCCCCCCCCCGATGTTTTGGGACTACAACTCCCATCATACCTAGCTAACAGGACCAGTGATCAGGGATGATGGGAATTGTAGTCCCAAAACAGCTGGAGGGCAGAGTTTGGGGGTGTCTGGACTAAGGGAACATGAACCCACTCATGTGCTTTAAGACTACCTCCGAGTAGAGAAAATCAAATGAAAAGATTCCAAGAGCTCTGGCCAGGTAGTAGATTAATTTTTAGAAAGTTTTAAGTTGAGAATAATAAGACAAAATCCAGTAGCAATCCAGTTTTTAGGAATCCAGGACAAGGCCCTGTTTCGGTTTATTCTTCTTCAGCTCTAGTTTCAAGGTCAAAGTTGGAATCTTTTCATTTGATTTTATCAACTCTCCAAGGACTCCAATTTATTTAGTACCTCTGAGTAGAGGCAGAGGAAGGAGCAGGGCCTCTAGGTCAGAGGATTTCCCAGAATGCAGCAGAGCATCAGGATTCCCACATCCATCAAGTCAACAAGAACAAGAGAGCAAGTTTGGCTTGCCCGCCATAAACTGTCATAGTTTTCTTCAATGGACTGTAGGGTTTGCAATTTTTACAATAGTAACAAAGCCTTTATTCTCAATGGCTATTTTTGAGGGCGTGTGTGTGTTTGAGGGAACCATGACAGTTAACACAGCTCGAGATGGTGGTGTAGACACGTCTGCCATCTTGGGTGCCCATACATCTACAACAGTCCCTTTGACAGATATAAGGGTTTTGAAGGTACTGCTGGGGAATCAGGTGGATTCCCCACTCTCCTAGCAGGGGTTTGGTCGATATTCTCATCCAACATCGTCAGCCTTGGGTCTGAGGGTGTTAGGTCAAGGATGTTGACCGGAGGGAATCTGAGCCCTCATCTTCTCATCGGGGATGTGCTGGGAGGATTGTAATCCCATCAGAAGATCCACAGAGAAAGTGACTTTAGGCAACAGGCAAGGAGCCGGTTGTATGTGGGCCGAATGCAGCTCAGGATGCTTTCAGATCTGGGCTTCCCCACCTAGCAAAAGACGTACAAAGTAAATTCCTATTTGTGCAAATGGGACCATTTTTCCTAGGCCAAATTGCAACGCAGGGATGGGATTCCCAGGGGGCGGCAGCTGGGGAAGGAAGGGTCAACTGTGCCCTCCCTGTCCCTGCTCCCCCACCCACCCAGAACCACATCCCTGGGCTGCCATTAAGGCTTAGAACAGGCATCCCCAAACTTCGGCCCTCCAGATGTTTTGGACTACAATTCCCATCTTCCCCAACCACTGCTCCTGTTAGCTAGGGATCATGGGAGTTGTAGGACAAAATATCTGGAGGGCCGCAGTTTGGGGATGCCTGGCTTAGAAGAAAAGATATGTCTGCACGGTATGTCTGTTATAGAGGTGGGTGATTGACTGCCAAAGACATTGAAACGTAGAATTTCTTTGTGTGCGCATGCTACAGAGGTGAGGGTTGAGGTCATGGAGCTCTTCCTATTCATACTCACCTTCCAGCCTTTCTCTGCCATAGGAGAAAAACACTTGCTAAAGGCCAGCTCCTAGCTCTGCTGACCCAAATCCATGGCTCAGTTGTATTTGGAAGACCTTGGCCTTACTATGCTTCCTCTTCCTCCGCTTGCATAATTCCTTCTCCATGCATCATGACTGGGCTGAATATTGCATTTTACATTAGCAGCTTTTAAAGAAATATCTGTACTATTTATCAACTGTAAATTTAGGGGAAATGTTTATAAATATATATTTTTTATATATCAAGTGTAAGGTTAAATAGATGCAACTCAGAGCATATATAGTTTTGAACAGAATCTTGTGCTGCCTCTGCTA
This sequence comes from Zootoca vivipara, assembly GCF_963506605.1. NCBI lineage: Eukaryota > Metazoa > Chordata > Lepidosauria > Squamata > Lacertidae > Zootoca > Zootoca vivipara. The sequence continues at coordinate 11,086,705 of NC_083280.1, forward strand.
CACGATAGTTTCGAATTTTCAGTATCCTGAAACAAGTCTGGGTCTTTTTTATTTTATTTTAAAGCTCAAGTACAGTCAATAATAGCTTATGAGTCTGCAGCTCATTTGCATCTTGGTGGATAATTTATTTTGTGGAGGCACCAATCCTGCAAAGATTTACAAATTATTATTTTTTGAGGGGTCATTTACCAAAGGATCTTATTTCTCATGCAAACCTATATCCTAAAAGCAAACCCATTTTCTAAGTCTGGGTCCTTATGTGACCAAAATGTTATCGTGGAGGAGGAGGTAGCAAAAGACTTGAAGAAACCCCAAATTTGTGGAGGTATATAAATTCTTTATGTACGAAAACAGACTTTAGAGAAGGGACCTGGGAACTTCTACTTGTGGATTCTCCATACAATGATGGCAGGTCAAGAGCTTTTGCCGAAAATATCTGTGTTCCAAATCATAGTAAGTTTAAAGTATGGTTAGAATATAATACTGACTTTTGCAAACTATTAGGTTCAAAATTCCTGGAGATAAAGGCAAACATGAGCACGTCTTTGCAGGATGTGGAGCCTTAAAATATGAAAGATGCCACTGGAAGCCAAATAAATGTTTGAATGTTTACATTCACTTCCAAGAGAAATCCAGTCTGAGGAAAACATCTGATTATGTGGTTTATGGTTAGCCTGCAAATAAGGGGAAAAAAACATTTCTGCCTCTAAATACTTAGTGCATTATTAGTCACATATAATAGTTAAAGAAACAACAGTTCTATAGTTTAATGAAGCTTCAAAGTGATGTTTCCGTGCTCTGCTCTTTAATGTAACCTATGCTTTTAACTTGGAACTGTATGGATATTTAGTGTATTTTATTTATAAGGCTGATGAGATAAAAAATTTGCAGAGCACCACAGTAAATGTATTTTTGTACGGTAATGGAAGCATGCCTTCCTTCGATTCTTTTTCCACTTATTAAATTGTATTTATTTTCCTGTATTTATAAAAATCGTGCAATTTTTAAATATGTTCTAAAATAAACTTTGTCTGTGGCTTCAAGTTATTTGTTGCCTGGAGATTTAGAAGGATTTATTTCTGCCAGGGTGAAAGCTATTTCCTCCTCCATACACAAAGTTAATTTGTTTCATTGTGTTAATGGTTAAGAACCAGAGTAGAGTTGCACTTTTGTTCATCCAGTCCCCAAATGGACCCAGGATTTGGTGGAAGACTCAAGCAACCCTGTCAAATCATCTGGAAATAGTGAGCACAAAAAAAGTGTGTTTCTGTGTGGAATAGACAACATAAACCAACACATGCAAAATTGTTTTTTTGGTGTGTTTTTTTAATTTAAAACAGTTGCAACCATCTCATTCACATCCCTTCTTGTGGCAGACAGATTCTCTTCAAACGATGATTAGCGTTTCACGCCAACAATTCGGAACAGTGCTAAACTCATCCAAATTGCAAACATTTCCAGGATACAGTAGTTAACCTCAAATAGTGGGGCAGGACTCGTACAGTAATCTGATCCAATGTGAGAAGCAGAAAAGGGAAGGAGTGCGTAAGAGATTAAAATGAAAAGGCACTGCCAGTTCCACCGTAAATTTGCATAGTCGTTCAATGCCTCAGGAATCGGGGGAGGGGGGTGACCTAGCAAAACTGCCACAAGGATGGAAAACAAAGGATATAAACTGGAGATACATTTTAAGATACAGTTTGCCTTACTGATCTGCAACACAATGGAAGATTCAGATACTTTTTAATATGCCACATCCATACTTACAACTGCAATGATTGAAAAATGTGCCGCAGCACTTATGGGCCAAACACCACACTCACAGGTGTTGCTGCCCTGAAGTGGTGCCTGCAATAGCACTCATCCTGCACCAGATGCAACTTTCTCCATGGGGTCACTTGGGCCCCATACACATAATATTAAGCCATAGTTACAAACAAACCATGGTTTACCGCGAAACGACAGCATGCTGGTACACGCTGCTCAAATACTGCCTGCCCTGCGTCTCCCTTTGCACACAGACCACTGTCGGCTTAGCATTATTTGCAAACCAGCTCAGTGTTGTTGGCTTGATTTCCTCCATATAAACCTCAACAGGATGGCAAGAACAAGCCTTGGTTTCCTCCCATGACTGGAGAGGGGGAAAACTACAAGTAGTGGTTCACACGTCACGCTAAGCCAGCACTGTAATTAGTTTCCTCCTAGCTCTGCAAAAGAGAAGAGTGGGACGGATACAATCTGAGCAGCGTTTACCAGCATGGGATTTTAACGCAGCTAGATCTGACATCAGGCACTCGGGGCATGAGCACTAATCTTGTCAGTACATTAAATGTGGAAAAGTTACCATGAAGCAAGTTATCCATGGAATATTTTGTAAAGGAGAGTCCCGGGTGTGCAACAGGAATGAAAGGTTCCACTCGCAGGATTGCCCTCCAGAAAAGATAACTCATGGAGGTGTAATTTTTATACATGTGTGCACTTGCTGGATCATTTCAACAAACTGGCTCTTATTTGCTAGCAAACAGGATGATGCTAATCAAGGAGACATTTAACCCCATTAACAATGGCTTATTCCGGTGTAACATTTGGTACACAGGTCTCGTTTATTAGCACCATACTGTTTGTTGGCAAGGAAGAGCAACTCTCCTAGATTGCATATGATTAACATTGACAAGGAACAAATTGGAGGGAAGAGACCAGCTCCCGTGTCCAATAAAGATTAAGTTTTGATTTTTTTCGTCACTTGGGTGTTGCCAAATTGGTGTTCAAAATGTGGCCATCAGCCATCAGGTTGACCATAGTGAAAACAAATGGAAAATTTGGGGTTTCTTCCTCAGTTTACAAATCTACAACAAAGCCAACCGAATTCTAATCAAGTAAATTATCATCCTCTTTCTCTTAAAAGACAACAACTAACTTTGCAGAAAAAATTGAAATGTGAAGCAGTCTTTTAATCAAACTTAATAGAAAGTGGAATCAAAGAGGTCCTTATTCCTATTGTATGGCTCTGTACAGGATCCAATGGGGCTTTTTCATACACAAAGGCTCTTCTCCCGTTCATTTCAATGCCACTCTTGCAGGAAAACATCCCAGCGGATCAAACCTTTTTTGGGAGGCGATTAAGTCAATGATGCAATGGAGTAGTGGAAAAAATGCTGTGCTTGCCAACTGCACACAGGAGGAGGAGCTGCTAGGGACCCCATTTAGCAGAGAAGACAACCAAGGTGACATCCAAACCATATATTTAATGCCCATTTATACCACTTTAACAGTCACAGCTTCTTCATGGCTTCTCCTGTAGTTAAGGGTGCTGAGAGTTGTTCAGAATCCCTTCACAGAGACACAGTTGCCAAGACCCGACAGCTTCCAGCTTTCTTTGGGTGGGGTGTCATGAATGTTAAAGTGGTACGAAAGAGTCCTTCAAATGTATAGCATGGGTGTTGACCCAAAACAGATCCCACAGCCAAATTCTCTACATTTCCCAGAGGGTGAAAAAAAGCCCCATTGTTTATATTTAGCTGGGAGTCCTTAAGCTTTAATCCCAGATGTAAGGGCAGTGCCCTCAGCTGTCCGCCACCAATAACCATGTACTTGCCATGCGGAACGAACTGCCCTTTCATCCTAGCTAAAATGCCAATGGACTGAGGAGGAGGTGCTTTTAAAAGCAAAGTCTTGCCTTCATCCTCCAAAGTCATGTGTGTACCTATTTCATTGTTGGCACTCCCCACTTTAGTAATTACACAGCAATAAGTTAATTGGGTTGGCCCACAACCTTTATGCGCACAGCCCCGGATGTAAAATGAGGGAAGCATCCACCGAAATCCTCTCTCTGCAAGCTCTGTTAAATGAATTTAAGCTGCGAACCGCCCTCTGATCTTCGGATGAAGGGTGGTACACAAATTTAATAACAATAATATGTGCTCTTGATCCCATTTCATTTCAACAGGGCTCATGAGGAAGACCTGGTGGGCTGCATCCAGAGTTTATCTGCATCCAAGATTCAAATTCCACCAAGATATACAAGCCTATTTACTGACCCCAAACATAGCCTGTGTGAGGAATAAATTAAGGACTTGGAGGAAAACAAGTTTTTCTGCCCTGCATTTTTTAAATTGTCTCGTGTTCCCGTGGCCCTCATAGGCAAAACTGCACATGCACACAAATATGTGTGGAGCTTTGTGCTAAAGAACATTCCAAAAGGAGAAGCAGGGAGCAAATGTTTGATAGTGAAGAGCTAGATAATACCTTAAGCACCAATGCCTGAGCTTCTCAGCTGTTGTTCTTTGGGTTTGGATACTGTGCTTTGCATACATTCATCTCTCACTCTCATATATAAATATTCACACAGAGAGAGAGAGCTATTTTAGATAAGAGTCTCTATACAGGAAGATAGCTTAACAAGTTTGCTTCTGGGAAATCTGACTGGCTCCCAGATTCAAGAAGGAACATGCTGAGAGTTCCCCTTATTTACACTTAGATATAGGATGCTGGCATAGCAGATCTCGCCTGCTTTGAACGAGCCCTTATACGTCCACAAGGTGGAGGAAAGACCACTTTGCTGAATTTTCGCAGGCACAGGAGACCTTATTTAAATAAGCACAATGTGACAAATCCGGACTCTGCAGAAATCATCAGAATTAGACACATTCTAAGGTAACAGCAAATAGCAGCAGATCAGCCGGCAAATTTTTGTGGTACATTCATCGTGACTTGGGAAGCTGTAATTGAAAGTAGCCTGGGGCTAGGTTGCGAGACAGATCAGCATTCTAACATGCCTGTAGCAGTGCTGTAAATAAAGCAAAGTGGTGATGGTAGAATAGGCCCCAAGATATAGGCTTTGGATTCACCACTCGCAGTGTTGTTGGGCTCGAAAGCCTCTTTCTGCCTTTTGTGGCTGTTCATTTGTAGAATCTAACCTGAGATACAAGGTCTTAAGCAGCATCACATTTGCCTCAAATGATGCTGGCTCCAAGCATAAATAGCTGAAACACCGATCTTTCCATAAAGAAACTCTGTGTATGTGCATGTATACACATGCACACACACACACAAACACACACACACTGTAATGGCTCCTGAACTTCTGCGCAAGTAGTATGTCATTTACTGCAGATTGATGCTTGATACAGGTATGTCTGCTGTTTTCTATGGTAACAGCTGCATTTGCTTGACCCAAATCAGTAGGCACCACTTTATTTGCCATTGTAAATTCCCTAACAATCCAGTAATTCAACAGAGGCAAAGGCAAGTAATAAAAAAGAACTTACCAGGCCTATGAGTTCACACAATGAATTGAGGGGGGAAATACCCATCCCCTCTTTTACGCCTGTAAAGCCATAAAATAGTACAGTGAAAATAGTTTGAAAATAGTGTGAAATTGAAAAGAAGACATTGGAGGCAGTGGGGAGGTTTTTTAGAAAGGGATACTTGGCTCCTTTGCAAACTGCTGACAAGTCAGTATGATGGTTTTAAAATGGAAGGAAAAAAAATCAATCCATCAGCAGGCTATTTCATGGGAAGAAATTTTAAATAATTAAACAAGCTATGCCAGAGGAACAGGACTCCCTGCATATTTGCTAGACACGGTTCCTCTACGGAGCATCATTGCCAGGGAAGGTTATATATTTTAGCTTCTCCATAAAGGGTCCCTATCTTTAAAATATTTTGTAGGAAATACTACAGTGGCATAAAAGTGGAAGGAAAATCAAAGCAGACTGACTTCGGGTCCAGTACATTTTACGACCCTGATGGGGTCTTCTTCTGTGATAAAGGATTCCCAACCGATCCACAAACATTTGCATGTCCTCACCCTGTGACTCTCCCCCATCTTGTCATCGTAGCAACTCTAGTTCCTTGGGTTGGTGGGGCAAGAGCTAGTCACAAGGTGAGCACTTGTAAACGTTACGGAGCAGGATGGGAATACTTGTCATGGAGATCCATGCAAAAGCATGAATAACCGAGGAGGAAAAACAGCCAAGTTGCAGTTTGCTGATCCACAGCCCTACATGAACCATGTGTGAGGATTTATCTCACAATGGGAGAAGCAGACACATGCACAGACACAAATGTGCATACCGATCCACTGAATTGGGTGAAATGAGCACATTCTTATGAAGCGAGTTCTCGAACCATCAGCAATTGCTAGGTCAAGGCATAGAAATGGAAGATATGTTTTGAAGCCACCCAAAGCACCGTTGTGTTTTTTTGGGGGGGGATTGAACACCCAGATTTGTTTGTTTGTTTGGCCAAACTCCAAGCTCCCTTAGCTTCAGTTATTAACCTTGATTTCACACGCCCTCATCTGCAACATATTCTGGGCCATTACATCCTGGGATAACACAGTGCTATTCAAAAAAGAAAAAGGGGAAAAATAAATCTAACCATGGAGATACAACAGAGATCACAACTAAGCCACTTTTTCAGGCTGGCAAACAGATCTTCCACCAAACATTCCCTTCAGGGTGGTGGTAAACTCCCCAGTCAAAGGCAGTGGCTTGGCTACCATCACTGATTCCGTAACAGTCGTTGAGAGTCGAAACTGACTTGCGAGGTAAGAAGGTGGGTGTTTCAGAGTTTGAGAGTAGTCTCGTGTTCTCCAGTTGCTTGTTGCAATCTCCGCTAGTGATCAGAACAGCCTTAAGGTCGCCACAAAGTGTATACATTTTTTAAAAAATCCTAGAACGCACTGTGACCCAACCAAAAATTCCTCTACTACAGTGTAAGAAGGCATCAAATGATTGATCCTGATTTTAAGCTATAAATAGTACCCAAATGTTTTCCTTTTTGCTCCTTTTGGCAGTCCAAAGGCTTTGCTTGTTTGAAACGACTTTTTGGCAGAAGAAAAAGGCTTATGGCTTCTTAAGGCCGAGAGGCATTTACTAAGGCCTAACTTGGTATCCTGCGGTAAAAGTAAATATACCCCAACTCCTTGGGTGGTCGCTCAGAGGCACAGACTTTGAGGTCATTGTAGATCACCCACCTGAAACAAAGAGATGGGAGAAAAAAAGAAAAAAGCAATCAGTGTATTGAGAAATCAGGCTTAATGCCCAATCCTGCAGGGCTCCACATAGGTCAGAATCCTACCCTTACCCAGCATCCTTTTGTCTGGATTATCCGCCTTGAGAGTTCTCAAACAGCAAAGGAATTTACTGCCCAATCTGGATACCTCTTGGTCTTTTTAATATCATTTGCTGAAAATCTTAGGATTATTTTTTTCTGCTGTAAACTGGGGGGTTGCAGACTGCGTCCAGGGATCTGCTGGAACATGCTGCATTTCATGGGCAGGATTAAAGCCATGTTCAGATTGGAGTTCGTGTCAGCATTTGGAGAGAAGCGATAAGCATGGGCCCAACATCAATGCAGGTGAATCTTGCCAGAAAGGACAGAACGTGAGGGGGAACAGTAGAGCTTAGGAGACAAGAGCATGATTGGATTGAGGCAGGTGGAAAGGAGGAGAAAGGTCAGGTAGCTCCAGCAATGCTAACTTGGAAGCCTGCCCTAGTCCTTTCAGTGGAATTTGCTTCCACGAAAAAGTGGTTAGGACCAAAGTGCCATGCTCACTTCGAGCTTTGTTCAATCCTGGTAGTTTTACTCATTTTATATTATCTAACAGTTCCACCTACTCACCTTCCCTCCTTTTTGAGATGACAAACATAATGGCCACTCATTGTGGATGTTCCCATGTGACTGATGAACCCAAAAAGTTCATATCCTGTGCAAGGAAAATACCAAATATGAGAAGCAGGGATGTGAAGAGATGTCCTTAGTAAGCCAAGTCCAGCAGTCGCATCTTGCCAGCATCATGTTAGTTATCCATTCGTTCACTCATCGTATTTTGAAACTTCCCCTCCCTCAGGGAATTCAGGGGGACATACTATGCTCGTCTGTCCCTCCCTCCCAAGAAATCCATTTTAGAAATGAAACAGACATCTGGAAAATAGCACAGAACATGCATGTAGAAAGTCGAGAGACTTAATGTAAACACTTACACACCCGGAAGTAAAAACCGGGCATGGTCTCTCTGTCCCCTCTACAGCCCATGCTTGTACAGAGAAACATACTGAAATGTATTGGGTCTGGCATAGCAACTGTTATATGAGATTATCTACCATGTGTTTTGATACTTTGTCGTGTGCAAAGAGGAGTCATATCACAATCTCAGCCACACTTAACCTTCCCTGGATTATAGATGTCTGCTGGGATTAATGGTATTTTGAATTAAGGAGAAATTGTTCAAATGTTTGATATTATATTTTATTGCTTGTTTTTATGAATATATTTTAAACTGATAGAACCTGCAACATTGGCGTTATCACCACTGCGCTCCAACCAAATAATTATAATGATGCCCCAAAATACACTTCCATATTCCAATTATTCAGATGGCCCCACAAAAACCTTGTGAGAAACAGAGTCAAGCACTATTTGCTACTTCCAGGCTTTCTAAGGTGACTGTGGTCTACAATACTTCTTTCTGCTCAGTACTCTTCAGCTGCTGCCCAACAGCTCCATCTTGCGGCTAGTTTTGGATTTTCCTCCCTGCAAGGATCATTGTGACCATCGAGGTAAAAAACCGAAGCAGATTATCTTTTGTTACGGGCAGATATAAAAATGAGGAGAAAACATGAGTCTAAATGTGTCCATGCAGCACAGACAAATGTCTGCCCCCTCTGGGCATCTGTATCAAAAGCTGCTTCAAATCAAAAGTCCACACAGCTTGCATTATCTAGTCTAACTAGAGCTATGGGATCTTAAGACAAAGGCAGACTTGCCACCAGAGGCACTTTAATGAGAGTTGCCAGGGGCTAAACCTGAGGTCTGCTGCACACCAAAGAATTGTTTCACACATTACAGTCGACGCTCGGGTTGCAAAAGTGATCTGTGCGGGAGGCACGTTCGCAACCCGCAGCGTTCGCAACCCGCAGCACCACGTCTGTGCACACACGGGTTGCAATTTGGTGCTTCTGTGCATGTGCGAGCGCTGAAACCCGGATGTAACCCATTCCGGTACTTCCGGGTTCAGCATGGGGCACAACCCAAAAATGTGCAACCCGAAGCGTCTGTAACCTGAGGTATGACTGACTGCACACAGTAACAAGCCCAGGTTTGCCATCAAGCATACATTCAGCAGGGGACCTGCAGTGAATCCTGGCTCCTTAGCGAGCGTATCGTTACAACAAATATTGTACATTTGAAGGTGTGCTTATGAAAATGTTTCTTCCCATTCCCTTTTTGCATCAGGAAGAGGTCTGTAGAACTCAAAAGCCAACTTGCTGATTTAGGGTTTTTAGTTGGCCATAATTAGAATTCTTAAAAATAGACCAGATATGACTAGACTGCATTTTTTTGGTCTTACTCATGCAGCACAAAATAACCCCATTTGTCGAATAAAATAGACAAATGAACCTATCCTTCCTTGCTGACCTTTACAAGGTTGGACAAAACTTAGCTATTCTGACAGGCATTTCAGGGTATCTTGAGAGGGTTTGGGCTTTTAATACTGCTACTGTTGATCTTTAGCCATTTAGTTTGTGTTGGCAGTTTCAGTGAATTGATTTTGGTATTTGTCATTTTAAGACTGATTGATAATTGTACATTTTGTACATGGTTGTTTCCCACCATTTCCATTGACGTTGGAAAACTGATTCATAACTGTAGCAAATACATTTGGGGAAAGGGAATAAGATATGAACAAGCAAAGCAAAGTGCCTATGGGAAACATACGCCCAGAGCCGTCTTTGATCCTGGGTCCTTCTGGATCAGATTCTGCAAGGATGTTGGCATTCACATGGTTCTCTAGGTCCATGGTTTCAGAAGTCATTTCGTTCTCCTCCTCTGGCTCTGGGTGACTGAAGATCCAGTCTAATGCATGCTCCAGGTTATTATTCTGCCAACCAATAGGAAAATAAAATAGCCAACACAGCCATCAGCATCTGTACAACCATTGTGGTTTGGGTGCCCTTTCCCAAACATAAAAACCTGTTGCTGCATTGTTCCCTTTGTATGGGAAACAGAAACAAAAGGTGCAGGGACAAAACCTGCTGCAAATGGAGACATTCTCATTGCAGTAGAGAGGCTTCTTCTTCTTAACATGTCTGAAGCTCATGTAAAGCCATAGCTGAGTTGATTTAAGCACCATGGACAGTGACAACCCCAACAGAGTCTCCTTCAGTTCAGCAGAGCAGCTGTTATTAGATTCTGCAATGTGGTTGCCATAATCCCATATTTGCTCCTATGTCATATTTAACTTCCACCCACAGAGTTTGGACAGATTGTGTTGGTCTGGTACCAAACTAAGAATACCCTCCCCTAGCTGGACAAGTAATCCTCTATCTTAACCAATGGGAAGAGCAAGTGTTACAAATATTATGATGCCAGGGGAGGGCAACAAATGAATGGAGCCCTCAGGCTGCTGCAGCAGCAGTAATAAAAAATGCAAGCTAACTTAATTAAGCATCAGCTTTTGCAAGCTACAGCCTACTTTATCCATGTCATTCATATAATTATGTCAGCTCATGCCCATCAATCTCAGGCCCAGATAACTTTGTCCTTATGATTCTATAAGCCTCTTATTCAGTTCACTGTTACTCAAACTGCACATTTCTGAATTTTCCACCCCAGCTCTTTCCCATCCTCACCAGGTGAGAATGCCTTTCTCCACCAACCTGCTGGCTAGTGTAGTAACTTTCAGCAGAAGATAAGCATCTCTAAAAGACAGGCAAGCATCCGTTGCAACAAAGAATGACAGGGTACCAGGTTGAGGCAGGCTGTGCTATAAAAACTATAAATAGGCACCTCAAACGGAGACGTTCTGAGTATTGGTCAAAGAGTTGCATTCTCTTTAAAAGTCTCAAGCCAGTCTTCCTAAAGCTGCTTCCCAACCCTCAATAAGCTATTGGCAAAGAAGATTTTGCAGCCAAGATTTTCCCCTGACCAGTACCTATGAACAGGATGCTGCATGAACTTAATTCCCCAAAGGAAAAGTAGTGCAAGGTCTTCCTTTGTCAAATGTCTTGCTGCCACTGCTAATGGCAACTAAAGGGCTTGTTCTGCTTTGGATAATGACATTAATTTACCATACCAGCTTTTGAAAGTCATATTTGATGAGGAAGTGGAGGACGTCTGCATCTGTGCTAAAAATAGACCCCCAAATTTGCCGGACGACTCACTGTTGCCCGTAGCGCATGGAAAGCTATATTCCGCTGAAAGCCCATAGAGGTAATGATGGCAACCATTTCTTCTGGGGGCTGGTTATCCAGCCCAACAACTGCTGCTCCACCTGCCCCAGGAAAAGTGGCTCCTCCGTAACCAGGGATGGCTAAGGGCTCTGCAAAATCTGGAACATAAGCAGCAAATATTTAAATCTATGCAAGCAAATTGAGTGCCTATTTCTAAACCAGGAGAAGCTGAGTTCCAGTCACCGGACAGCAACAACAAGAGAGGGTTGTTCCTTTTATGCCTTGCTTGTGGGGTCCATGGTGGGAAGCAGAAACTTTGAACTAGGTGGACGTTTGGGACTGATCAAGCAGGACTCCACTTATGTTCATACAGATGTATTTGCAAGGCAGGAAGCAGATGACTTGATACCTGCAAAGTCCATCCCACACACATTATTCTGCAATGATAAGCTAATCTAGGATGGAAGTGTGCATGCACACGGAAGCTCATACCAATGACAAACTTAGTTGGTCTCTAAGGTGCTATTGGAAGGAATTTTTTAATTTTGTTTCGACTAGTATACCTGAAGGAGCGTCTCCACCTCCATCATCACTGAGGTCCAGCACCGAGGGCCTTCTGGCGGTTCCCTCGTTGCGAGAAGCCAAGTTTCAGGGAACTAGGCAGAGGGCCTTCTCGGTGGTGGTGCCTGCCCTGTGGAATGCCCTCCCAACAGATGTCAAAGAGGAAAACAACTACCAGACTTTTAGAAGACATCTGAAGGCAGTCCTGTTTAGGGAGGCTTTTAATGCTTAATAGATTATTGTGGGTTTTTTTTTCTGTTGGAAGCCGCCCAGAGTGGCTGGGGAAACCCAGCCAGATGGGCGGGGTATAAATAATAAATTATTATTAATAATAATAATTAGGATGGAACAGTGAAGGAAGCTGGTGAAGCTGTGGATTGCTTCCAACTAAAAGGAAGCATAGAACTGCCCTAGCAGGCATGGTGGTGTCTATTGCAGACATATGTGCACCCAATCAGATTACAGACCTGGTTCTTCCATGTGGGCAATGATCCAGTTGAAAGCCACCTCAGCACCCATGTTGCCTGTGTAGTAGACAGCCTTACGGCATGCTTCCAGTGGAAAACCCATCTCAGCTAGCTGCATCACTGAGGATTCATCAATATCTGGAGCTGAGAGAGAGAGAGAGAGAGAGAGAGAGAGAGAGAGAGAGAGAGAGAGAGAGAGAGAGAGAGAGAGAGAGAGAGAGAGAGAGAGAGAGACATTCCCAATGTGAGAAGCTGTCAAACAAAACAGAGCAAAGCAAAACACCATCCTACCCCATCAATGGACAGGGCTTTGCGCTTCAGCTGTGGCACAAAATGTGCAGTTTTCATAGAACTGAGCACCCGCAATTTGCTGCCCATTTCAAAACCTTTCTGGCCCTCATAATTGTAATAAAAAGGTTGAGGCAGCATCTGTTGGAAACTCCAACTATCCAGTAAAAGAGAAAGATGGTTAATTTTATAGCTCTATATCTCTTCCCCTGGCTGCCACCAACCTTACTCTCACCCTCTAATATTAATCACTCATCTTTTTTCCAATTCTGAGCCCTGTCCTGTTTTTGAGGTTTCCAAATGCTGAAAATGCCTTTTAATTATCACACACTTTGCATGCTTAGCAGATCTGCTCCCCTGTTAATTTATTCAAATTGTAACGTTCAGGCTTTTAAAAAAATATATTGTCCAGAACACACAACCCTAGCATTAGTGTGCATGGAATGTGCACACATTAGTGTGCATGGAATGTCACATTCAATTTTATACTTGCTAAGACCAGCAGACAACTGAACATCTGTGTAACTTTCTACAATGATCTTGCATTTACACAGGCTCAGTTTCGCTCTAAAGAATAACAAAGCATAAATCACTCAGAGAAAAATGAACATGCACTACTGAAATGCAAGCACATAAATGGTTTTTAGAGCCTACAAAGATCGGCATGTTGAGGCATTTGCTATTCCCTAGGGACCCAGGTGGCGCTGTGGTTAAACCACTGAGCCTAGGGCTTGCTGATCAGAAGGTTGGCGGTTCGAATCCCTGTGACGGGGTGAGCTCCCGTTACTCGGTCCCAGCTCCTGCCAACCTAGCAGTTCAAAAGCACGTCAAAATGCAAGTAGATAAATAGGAACCGCTACAGCGGGAAGGTAAACGGCGTTTCCATGTGCTGCTCTGGTTCGCCAGAAGTGGCTTTGTCATGCTGGCCACATGACCTGGAAGCTATACGCCGGCTCCCTCGGCCAATAATGCGAGATAAGCGCGCAACCCCAGAGTCGGTCACGACTGGACCTAATGGTCAGGGGCCCCTTTACCTTTTACCTATGCTGAGACACAGGAACATTTCAGAGGGATCGCAATGCTAGCTTCCCAGGTTATTCTGTACCACAGCTACTCCAAATTTTAAGGTTTACTCACATACATTACTGGAGCCTCAGCAACAGATTTGCCACTAAGGTTTGGCAAAAGGGTGAGTTGAAGGCAATAGCTTCTGTCTATTTAAACTCAGACAGGATTGCCAATGTTACGGTTCATCATCCACAGGAATCCGCAATTGCATTGTGGGGTGTATGTGTGTAAGGCAGAATGCAAAGTGAGGGCAACTTTCAATAGTCTTGGAACCATAATCTATTGCACAGCTAGAAGCAGAAATTTCTCAGGACGCTCTGGCCCTTAGCACTAAAAGCCAGCCACTTGAGCAAATTGGCATAGGGAATACAGAATGGAGACCATAATATTAGCTTCAGGTAAGCCATTAACTGTCAAGCAAACAGCCCAAATGTTCCAGGTGCAACAGCAGTGCTCTGTCTACTAGACAGCTAAGGCTGGAAGTCTTCAATTTAATGCAGAGTGGGGGACCTCTAGTCCAGAGAACCTTCCCATCTCACCTGTGGGCCTCTCCCCCGTTGACCCTGCCCACTTCCTCAGTCCCACAATGCTTTTCGCGACCCTTCGGTGTTAGGTTTAATGTTTTATATTTCTACTTGCTGGGTTATTCTGGCATTGGGCATCCCGGTTGGGGTGTGCCCCTCCTCAGAGAGTCTCATCTGGCATATTCCTTGTGGTTATTTTCATACAATGTAAAGCTTCTTGTAAAAAATTCTCAGGTCTTTTAAAAAAAACCCTGCAATATTTATGTTTTGAATCACTGCTTGGATGTTATTGGGCAGCCTATTTAAAATACCAAAAATAAACAACAACAAAATATTAAACAATCAATTATGCAATTCTCCCACCCCCCAAATTCAGGCACATTCCAAGGTGATTTGATTCAATCGGATTTGTTAAAAATCTAAATCTGCTCCTTTTTATTCCCATCTGATAAACTGGGCCCTGGGGTCAGAAGATGTTCATCTGCAGAAAAAGAAAATATGTCTCTCAATGGCCAAATGGAATCTCCACGTTCCAAAACAGAGTACCCTCAGAATACTAGGAAGCCAGAACAAACAACAAGGGAGAGCTGTTGTCATCATGCCCTGCTTTGTAGGCTTTCCAGAAGTATTTGACTGGCTACTGTTGGAAGCCAAAGACTGTTTCGTGGGTTTGATCCAACAAGGCTATTCCAATGGCAATACATAAATCTGATGCTCCGTCCAATGTGGGAGCAAAGAATTATGCCAAAGAAAATTAGCATTCCCAAGCCTTAAACCAATTGTGAGGGAGTAAAGATGAAGACAATTCCAACACAGGAGAGCAGTCTCTGATGTCTCCCTGGTACTTTTCACATAATCAAGCAAACTTTAAGAATAGGTTGGAAGACATTCAAAACAATGGCACAATTAAAAGCCCAAAGAGAAGAGCTTCCATGCATCTCTCTACAGATAGAGAACCCCTGCGCAGCAGCAAATAAGTTCACTAAAACAGCCTTTAAAAAATAAAGCCAACATAATGAAATGGAATGAAATGAAATACATACGCTCCATGAAATGGTTCGTCATGCCATCTGAAAGTGAAGAAGGCAAAGTGAGGGAGTGTGCACTGGGATGGCGAGAGAGAGGAAGCTGGCCAGTTCTGCGTTGGGTGCAAACACTAGATCCCATCACTGCTATAGAGTCAAGGCCTTGTTCGGACATTAGATGTGCTTGTTTCCATAGGACTAGGGCTTCAGATCTGGTCAAAGGGATCTGTGCCATTGGCCTAACCAATTATGCTCAGTCCACCTTCCCCTGCTTCGTTGCATAGGTGTGCACACACAACTGCAGGCTGACCACATCTATGCATCTCCTCTAAATCAGGTCCTCAATCTTCTATGTACTTTGTGGCCCACCAGAACTACCCCAATGCCTATGCTTGAGTAGGCTCCTCATTCTCCATTGCTTGCTCCTCATATACATACAGTACTTCCAGGTTGTGTCTTTGGAGCTCAGTCTCAATTCCTGTCTCCACACTGTACAAAATTTTGTCAAGGAATGGAATCCCACTTACTAAACCAGGAAACAGGCCTCAATTCTATAACTGGCTACACCTCTCACACCCATAAGCCCAGCACCCAATGGCTGCGGTGCAAAGGATGTGCCATGGAGATGTTGGAGCTTGTCATCCCAGAAGAAGTCCCATGTGAACAGATAGGGAGCAAAAGTGACAAAGGAACAGAAAAGAAGTTCAACTAACAGTTGTGGTGGTGAATGGTGGGGAAGTAGAGATCCTCGTGGTAGCAGGCAGTACCTTTGGGGTCATCAGGAATGATAATGGGTGGAGAGATATCTGGGAGCTCCTCCTCTCCTGGTTGGAGGCCTGTGGCACGGAGGTGGCTGATGTCCAGAAGATCTGGCATGTCTATGGAAACCTCTGCAAACACAGCAGAGCAAATAAGCCTATAGATGCACAGCAAATACATTACAGGAACATTAAAGCTCAGCTCCCCAAACCCAGTGCTTTAGTACTAAACAAAAAAAAAGTAGGGACTGATTCTCCATAACAATGGTTTCTGTGCTCTCAGGGAATCCCAGGAAACCTTACAGGAGAACCCAGGACAATATAGAACAGAATATTCAGAGCACATACCAAGCTTCTTAGGTATCCAATCCAAGCCAAAGGTGAACTTCTTTATCTGTACTACTAGGTACTCGGGAAATGAAGCAAAGCGAGAGGTTCTGGAAACAAAAGCAATTTCATGTGAATGAAGCTGAGCCATAGGAATGCAAAACCAAAAGAGTGCCGCACTCAAAAACAGATTCATGTTGGAAGAATGGAAGGAGACTGAAGGATCTGTATTGGGACCAGGGACTTTTTAATTTGTTCAAAAGCAATCTGGAGTCTGGTCTGATCCAGGAGGAATCCTCTTATGTACTCAATATGTAGCTGGGAGTGGGGATTTGGAGGCAATGAGGAGCAAGGAAAAGCCAGTCCCCACAAACACAGATACAAAGGTTCCTGAATTTAATCCTATTTCTATTTGTATTCCCAAGCCATTCAGGAGGCTGCGATTGAAGCTTCATAAGAATATCTCTCTCTCTTAACATGCATACCCATGTACAGGACAAATTGCAGACTCACTTAACTCCAGCAGACTTGGCTTGAAGGGCACTGCTCCAGAAGTCTTCTACATTATCTGGTTCTGAAAAGGCCTGCAAACAGGCACTAAAAGGGATTTTGGCGCGTACGAGCTCCGGCAGGGGCCTCCTTGCAGTTTCAGCTTCTCTCCTCTTCAATTCGTAAGCAATCAGTTCATCTAACCAGGAACAGAAGCAACAACAGAGGGCCATTGCGTGTGGAGAATGGACAGCCTCATGTGAGGCACTCAGATAATAAATACTGCATTCTCACATGCAGTCTCCTTCAAGTTTCTTTCCTCACTAACCATAAGCATGGTTTGTTATTTTGCTATCTAGGATTTACAGTTAAGGTTGAAGTTGGTTAGGAAGACATAGGAAGCTGCCTCATACCATGTCCACACAGATCAGTTTTGTCTACACAGATTGGAAGTAACCCTCTTGGTTCCAGGTAGGTGTCCTTCCCAGCCTTACCTGAAGAAGCTAGAGATGAGTTATGACCTTTTCCCAGAGGTCAGTCAGTGTGGACAATTCTGAGCTGGATAGACCAATGGTCTGACAAAGCAATTTCCTGTGTCACCATTCCCCCCATGATGCAATATACAGAAGAAAGAAGAATGTTGGGTGCCCTCAACTGTCACTTCAAACAGGTCAGCAGTGTTGCCCAACAGGCCTGACTAGTGCCTTGCATGAAAATAATCCTCTGTAACGTTCTGGGATTCCATCTCAGCTAACGCAGAAGAGGTTCCCTCAAAGTGCAAATTTCCACTGATCGTCATGAAGTATTCTTTTTTTTTTAACCATAATTTTTATTGTTTCTTCATAAATAAACATAATCAAATATTATTACATCATCACAACTTAAATTGAAAAATATATCCCTGATTATACCTTTTTAGGGATATCTCCTTTAATTACAACATATTTTACATTTGTTCTGCCGAACACGGCTTCCCCTTTCTCCCATCCTTGGTTTTATTAATCGAGTTTTTACGACTTGCGCTCATATAAAACAGATTCTTATTAGTGTTCTTACATCTTATCATCCTCTATGTAATCTCCATTATTTACAGATGCAGGTATCATGAAGTCACAAAAGATACAATTGTTGTTTCGCAGTGTGTTTTAAGATATTCCGTAAATTTTCCCCATTCTTTCTCGATTTTCTGATCTTTTTGGTCTCTTACTCTTCCAGTCAGTTTAGCTAGCTCTATATATTCTACCATTTTCTCTTTCCAGTCCGCTATTGATGGTACCATAGTGGATTTCCATTTCTGGGCTAGGAGCACCCTGGCTGCTGTGGTGGCATACATAAATATTCTTACATCTTCTTTTCTTATTTCCTTCCCAATTAAGCCCAACAAACATAATTCAGGTTTCTTTGGGAATGTGTATTTTAACAATCTTTTTAACTCATTATAAATCGCCTCCCAAAAGGGTTTAACTGTTTTGCATTGCCACCACATATGATATATTTCTCCAACCTCCTCCCTGCACTTCCAGCATTTCCTGTCCTGTTTCTTATAAATTCTCGCTAGCTTGACTGGGGTCAGATACCAACAGTACATAAGTTTCATAATGTTT
This sequence comes from Zootoca vivipara, assembly GCF_963506605.1. Taxonomy (NCBI): domain Eukaryota; kingdom Metazoa; phylum Chordata; class Lepidosauria; order Squamata; family Lacertidae; genus Zootoca; species Zootoca vivipara. The sequence continues at coordinate 11,104,993 of NC_083280.1, forward strand.
TCTTTTACTATCGTACACGCTGTGAACTTGATATTAGAATTCCATAGTTTTAACCAGAGATCAATTTCTATGTTGTGGCCGATGTCCCTTGCCCATTTGATCATGACATCTTTTGTTTCTTCGTCCTTGGTAATCCATTCGAGAATAAATTCATACATGTTTGACAACATCTTTTTATTTCCTTACACAATTTCTATTTGAAATTTAGATTTCTCCCTTTCAAAACCATTCCTCCTATTATCTTCCTTGAATAAGTCTACAACCTGATAATACTGTAGCCAACTGGTCATTTTAGATTTTAATTGATCATAGGGTCTAATTTTCCAGCCTTCATCTGATCTTATTATTATGTCGCCATATGTTAACCAGTTAGTTTCCATATTTTTTTTCTTAACTGTCAAGGCTTCAGTTGGTGATAACCACAAAGGGGTCTTTCTTTCTAGTAAGTTTTTATACCTTTCCCACACTTCATAGATAGGCTTTATGAATACGTGTGATAAGAATCCTTTGTGCACTTTTACCTTATTATGCCACAGGTACGAGTGCCACCCGTACCTGTTCTTAAAGCCTTCCAAGTCTAGTAAGTCAACATCTTTTAAAGCCATCCATTCCCTAGCCCAGACTAGACAGGCGGCCTCATAATATGTTTTTAAGTCTGAAGTATTCCACTTAATCCATCTGGTCTCAGAAGTCAGGATGAATGAATGAATTTATTATTTCGGTCACAGACCAGTTCCAGCTCACATACAAAATCAGGGAAGTCATGAAACACAATAGGGATACATTTAAATTAGCAGTTCGGTATAACAGGGACAGTACAGATATAGCAGCAGTTAAAATACATAAATTAGATCTTACTCACTAAAATATAACCTGAAGTTGTCCTTTAAAACCTTAATCATGATGATATCACAGCTTGCTCCCTAAGTTTTATGGCAATCACACAGAATTTGGCCACCTTTAACGTGATATCTGGATCTTTGTCCACTACCAGAGATTTCTAGCATTGGAGTTCAGACCCATTTGTAGATTTTTGCATAGCAGGGGTGATAAATGCTGAGCGTATGTCCCCGTAGAAACGACATCGTAACAAGGCATGAGAGACAGTTCCTACCTCCATCAAGCTGCAGGGACAGACTCAGAAGCCAGGATATTTTAAAGGACAGCATTTCAGGTATTTTGCGTAAAACTAAGGATGGTATCACACATGTATGTGTGTACATCACTTGACTAGAGGCTGGATGCATGAACTGGTTTCTCTCTCTCTCTCTCTCTCTCACACACACACACACACACACAAGTATCTGAGGTGGTGGCAGGAGAAAGGGAAAGTTTTGTCTGTGTAGTTAAACCTAGTTAAATCTGTAATGGCTCATTCACACATGCAAGTCATTGTGATGCTGAAACAACATGCATGCGTGAATAAACTGAGCTGAACCCAGACGTTTCTTCTGAAGGATGCAAAAACCAACACATGTAAAGTAGCCTAATTCCCGCCTAACCTTTGTTCACTGCAGCTTCCATTGCTACAGGCAACTGCATGAGATAGTCCACCCTCTCGGTATATCGGACTTTCCTGGACTGGCAGCACTGTGTACGTTCTTCCACCAAGAACCGGAAGACATCGGTCGGGTTTTCTGAACCAATGGGGTTCCTCTGAAGGGAGAAAACCGGTCAGACCTCTTGGACAAACATGGCAGTGCAAGAATAACCAGGCCACATGCGACGATCCAAAGTACATCTCCTTGTTGTCCTAGTTTCTGAGCTGGGGTGATGCTGGTGAGAACCTAAGAAGAGACTGCTGAATCAGGCCAAAGGCCTATCTAGTCCAGCATCTTGTTCTCACAGTGGCCAACCAGATGTCTGTGGGAATCTAGGGAGCAGAACATGAGCACAAGAGCAGTCTCCCCTCCCGTGGTTTCAAGCAACTGGTATTCAGAAGTGTTGCCGATGATAGGAAGGAGCCACACTGAAGCTGTTCCCATATTCTCACAATAACATACGAAGAGTAGTTTAAACACTCGAAGCACTAAGACATTAAGAGTCCAAACTGACATGCTACCTCTTCAGCATGAAATTTTAACAGCCATATTGAAAACTTGCAATTGTCATGACTGATACCTATTACATTTTAGGGGGAGGGAATGTGTTGTTTTAGGTCTCAAAACCATCACACAGAGTTCAAGACAGGCAGAAATTTAAATTTCTCACACACCAAAAGGAAGAAATGGTAAGAAGAACCTGCTGGATCAGGCCAATAGCCAACTAGTTCAGCATAAGAAGCTAATCCTGATCATTAATTTTAACAGGTCTACTCTGAGTAGGACTCGCATTGACTATAACCCCTACTTTGCAATCAAGTAGTACCGACACAACTGGGTGGTGGGGAACAATCTTTTATTTCCGCACTACAATGCTCTATGCACACAACTGTGAAAGTTTCTCCGGCCTTGTCGTCAGTGTCCAAGAAAAAAAGCTTTCAATAAGTACTTTTCTCCCATGTCGATACTTAAGAGACTCATGAATTGATTTTTATTGATTTATTTCATGGAACTCCTCAAGATAAAATATGATAAGGCACTGCACGCCCATTCACTCAATTGATTTATCTGAAAGGAAATGTCCCGATTTCGCTGAATTAGTTGCTGGAAATAGACTCTGCTAACCCAGCAATTTATTATTATTATTATTATTATTATTATTATTATTATTATTATTATTTTGTAAAGATCAAAGAATCATCTCCCTTTCCAGTCTTCCCTACTGCTGTGGCTCACCCTGGGACTTGGTGGTGAAGTCCACATAATAAATCTAATAGCAGCAGCAAGATTTCCAGTGTAAGCTCCTTGGGGCAAGGACACATCTTATTTTGCTGATGTAAATCTACAAAGGTGCCATGTACACCTCTGGTCCCACGCCAATCAATCAATCATTTTACACCAAAACTACTATACAAGACTAACATACCATTTTTGTCAGATACAAGCAAAGACAAGACAAGTAGTAGTTAACTCTTGCTCACCTCTATGAGATGTATAAGGTGCAGGAGAAACTCCTGTGCATCTTGCTGCCGATTGGAGGAGAATTCAGGGTGCCCTTTGCTTACCAAAGCTTTGAACATGCGAGGAGAGATGCCATTGTGCTGAGGCTAAAAAAAAAAAACCAGAATAAAATATGCCATAACGCTTTGTAATTAATGCTTTGTTGCATGTGACAAAAACTGTGCTCTGTGCCACTGTTATGATCCTCCTTCCCATCTTTCTCAGTATCAGTTACCCAATGAGCTATTCCCATTGGGCTATTCCCAATGAGCTATTCCCATTGGGAGAGGAACAGATTTAATTATTTGCCCAAAGGTACACATGGGAAGTCTAGGGACGAACTGGTGCAATTCACAATGCCGCTTGATAGCATATGCATGTTCTACATGAGGTGGGAGGTGGCAGCAAGTCTTCAGATACCCCCCACGACCCCAGAAAAAGACGAAATGTCATGCATGTGTGACTCCAAATGTACACAATGACACCTTTTTTTTTTAGTTTAGTTATGGTTGCTTTAGGTAACACTCCTCCTGCCCATCTATTAAATGGACAGGGACCAGCATGCACAACACACCTTACAGGGATTGTCTTTACATTTCCCCACATCTATAGAATGATTTCAGGGAGGTGAAAGGAGATACTGGGAATTCTGAAAACTATTTTGGGCAATACGCATATGCCCTCTACTGCCTTGCAGACAGAAGGAAAGTCAAAACAAAACTCCAGCTACCTTGTATGCTGCTTAGTTCTGTGTCAGAAAGCTTTAGAAAAAAATAATATTTTAAAAAAATCAAACCTGCCAGGCAACGGGCACCATAGGTAAATGCTGCCTTCACGCAATGCAAGTAGGGCAGCATTTTTTATCTGTTTCATTTCATTTCTGAATCGCTTCCCATGAGGCATCTCAAAGCCATTGACAATATGAACACATGCAGCAAATATATTTAAAAACACATTTAAAAAATGATTATAAATATAAAAATTGGAATGGCACGTACATAAAAAATCAATCCAAAACACAAGGCAAGATAACAGCCAGGATAAAGATTTCAGAAGGCTTGTTGAAAGAGGGACATATCAAGATTCAAGGGTTTTTAGGTAAGCCAGCATGGTCAGAGATTGGAGATGGTAGGAGCTGTAGCCCTTGTCTTCTGGAAAGCACATGGGTAAGGGGCAGGAGAAATGCAGGTGCACAAACTGTTGGGCCAGGAGATCTGGGAACCTGGGCAATGCAATGTTGGACGCATTCACACTATGGGCTGAAACTGATTTAATAGCCACCCCCTCTTGTGAAGCCTGGAGTTTTGGTTGCATGAGAGAAGGATAAGAACACGTGAAGAACCCTGGCAGATCAGATCAAGGGTCCATCTGGTTAGGGCATGAAGGCTATTGCTCTTCTGCCATGTTTGCTCTTGCTCTTGGTATTGACAGACACTGAAGATGCTGGCTGTGGCTCATGAGAGGTGATTGCTACCCTTGAACACACACACCCTCCTTATACCACCCTCCCCCAAATCTCCTGTTTATTATTTACTTTGGTAAAGCATCCTCTATGGAATTTCCTTCTCCTGCCAAGCTAATCTGCTGCAGTGCACAGGCAGATTTTAAAGTGTGTGTGTGTGTGTGTGTGTGTGTGTGTAAGAGAGAGCGCACACTAAGAGCAAGCAAGAGAGAAAATTCTGGCAACACTTTCCCCATCAACAGTTGCAAAACTGTTTAGCTAAAAATAAGCTGGGTCAGATCATTCAATCTCTCACACAAACGCTTTGGGCAGGAGGCGCCCAATGACGTCATCCAACGATGGATGGATTCCAAAGATGCAATAAATTAAAATATACAGCAGCTCTCTATGAAGCGTGTTAACAGGCACCATGTAATGTGCCACAGTATCGGTGTGAAAAACAAGGTAGATATATCCGAGTAAATCTGATGGACCATTTTTACACTAAAATTTTCATTGCCGCATAATTTCTTCCTTAGTCCCAAGTATAGTTTGTTTCTAAATCTGAAGAATTTAATATACTTGCAAAGTTGGTTAATTTAGTAAGTATTTAAGACAACAAAGAAAAAGGAGGAAAAAGAAAAAGATAAAGGAGAAAAAAGGAAAAAATGGAAATAAAGAGTAAATAATATAAATTAAAAAATAAAAATTAAGAACCACAAACACACAACACCAACCACTACAACAACACAGCCAGCCCAAGAGAAAAAAGAAAAAGGAGAAACAAGGAGGGTAAGAAAAAAGGAAGCAAAAAAGAAACAAAGAAAAAAATTGGCCACAATACTCTTATTTGCCCACTAGGGGTCCATCTTCAGTGGGTAACAGGAAGTCCAAAGTCTTTATATTTTTTGTTAATAATCTTTGCTAATAATTTTTTGTTAATAATCGCATAAAAAGTAGCATAAATACAGCTGAAACTTAAGGTTCATAATTATGTAAGAAAATATAAGTATATGGGTGGGTTTTTTTTCATTTTTTTGTGTACATGATTGAAATTTCAATTTACTTTAAGAGATGTACTATATATATGTAATGTACTGTAAGACTATTAATAAAGCTTGTTACATTTTTTTATAAAAAAGTGAGGAAGAAAATGTAAAATTAATCATTGCTATGATGCTTCTGTTTCGACCGCATTGCCTCCCATGATGGCAGTGCATTAATATGAAGTAAAGCTGAAATGGGCTCCTTTGCTAAATAGGTTTTGAATTTACATTTTCTTTTTTTAAAAAAAAATCTATTTATTAATTTTCCAATTAAAACACAATTATTTCACATATTTCCAATATTCCAAATTATACAAATACATATCAATTAAACCAAATCATATGCCAAATCATTAAAAAAAATTGAGTTCCCAATGCTTCAAAATCTGGGGATCATAAATAACTGTCTACGCTGCCGTCTTTATTCTAATGTCCAAATCTTTTAAAAAGTCACTCAACGTCTATCCCGATCTTTTCCAACATTCCCTCTAGATGTTTTCTTTCTTTCAATTTTGCCACAGCTGCTGAGATAAGCATCAAACGAGATTTAACACATGTTCGTTCTCCTGTGTGAATTTTCCAGACCAGCCTCCCCATAAATTGAACTTACGTTTTTCATGGGGCGGGGGGGGGGGTGGGCAGGCAAACAGGTAGTTCCAGTGAGACGGTCAGAGAAAGCAGATTGCCCAATTTCCCGATATCCAATAAATTATTCTGGATTCACACATAATATGAAAGTCGTGATTTTGTACAGGTAACCCGAGAGATTGGGGCAGAGGGGGACAGTAACATGGTGAAGCTTTGCAAAACATCAGCAACGGGATTTGCATTTGTCTTGTTTTGTTTCTGGAGGTTATATAGGCAGAAAACTCTTTGGCTGCACTGAGTTTGGGCACCCCAGCCCACGTTGGTTACAAGGATCCGCTGATGCTTCTCATCCAGTCCTCCACCCATGTCCAAGTCAAAGCATCCTTTACTCCACCGATCACACAGAGGCTCAACACTTTCCTCATCAACTCTTCATCGACGCAGCAGTTCCACCAAATAGCACGACCCTTGGGAAAAGGCTACTGTAAACATGATCCTGATCCAAGAAGGGAGTGGCAAGAGTGGTTTTACTCTGCCACAAAACCCCGCTCTTGGCCTAACTTCAACGACACCATTGTTGTGAAGGTAAAATGGAATTCCATGCTTGTTACTCCAGAGTTACTATCCAGAGGATAGGCAGGATACAAATGTGGGAAGCAAACAGCCATGCATGCCCATAACTTTTCTCTAGTGCTGAAAGACAGGGCAGCTGTGGTTTCTCTCATTCCCCCGGCCTCAGCACCCTACTGCCATTCAGAAACAAGAATTCTGCTCTTGCCAGAAGGCAATAATAGGGGGTAGATGAAGATTAGTAAAAGAAAACCCACTGAGAAAGCTCACCACTACTGGCTCCCATCCTGGCTTGAGCCAGTCGTACACATGCTCTACTATGCAAGGGGTTCAGATTTTGGAACACCACTAAAAACAACCAAGAAGCAAGATCTGCAGCGGTACATCAAAACACTTCATATGTTGGCAGAGGCAATGCAGCCACCTCATCACGGACCAGGAGCTAAAATGCACAGGCTCTCCCTAGAACTAACTTGCTGGTCGTGTGAATAAGCTCCGTTCTCCCCCATCTTCTTTAGGGACTCTATAAACCGAGGACTGCTATGTTAGCTAATTGATAAACCAACCACGTTTAAATAAATTTTCGTTTTAGCAAAGCCTCCATACAGCTGCCTTTCTATACATCCTGAGGAGTGCAATAGCTTAGACTTTAAGAAAGAAAAGCTGCCACTATCATTTAGAAAGGAAATGCCATCTTTGGGACCATCTTGCTGCTAAACAAATATAGCCCTAATTAGCAACTTGGATGGGTGACCACTAAGAACCCAATTCAGGGAAATGTGTATTTTTAAATAATAGTAGTAGTAGTTGTAATAACAATAATAATAATAATAATATGAATAATAATAATAGATACAGGAGGTGAGTCCTTTAAAAAATATGGGGGGGGGGTTATGCCACATTTAACATTTTATATTTAATCCCTGATTTAAGCAGGAACATACCAGAACCAAAACAGCCTCCCAAAAGCAGAAGGTGCATATCTTTAACTCTTGGCCCTAGCCCATTAGAATTTGCCTCAGCTGACTAAAATTAGCTTTGAGTAATCACTCAGTTCAAAGTTTTAAGCCTTTTAAAAAAATTCAAACAAATAATTACTCTTCTGGTTGAACTTGCAACCCTGCTATAAATACACCACTGTCTTTACTCTGAGTAGTTCTTCCAGGAACAAAAATTCCTCTCCAGCTACTGCATCTCCTGTATCCATTACATGGTGACCTTTCCTTTCCAAACACACCACCTTAGAGAGGAAGAGGCAGGGTGGGGACAATGTGAGTTTCCAAGTTTTAGGGTAACAAAAGATCGACAGTGACACAAAACGATAACTAGACACAAGCTGAACTATGCCAGACAGTGTCCTAATAAAAGCAAATATTATATGGCAGGCAGCCATAAATATATCTTTTTTTTTAATCCCCCAGTGGGCCAAACATACTAGCTCCAAGCACTGCTTCCAGAATGCAACAAAACTGCCTCACTAAAGGAAAGATAAAGAAAAGGCTGTCCTCAACTGCTCAGAGGTGCTAAAGTCAAATCTGTGCTGTGTTCCTTGCTGCAGTTCTTAAAAATATTCAGATATGTCCTGTTTCTATATGCATTTACTCTGGCTAGGACTCTGGGCTGCTTGTGGGGTATATCTGCCACCAGCAGTTATCATGCTTTCTGCCTTCAGGGTTTCATTCCACACTGAGCCACCTTGGCAAGGAACCACAGCAGATTTGCTACGGCGCTGCCAATGCATTATAGATTATTTCTAAGAATGTGCTCTGGGGAGCCATGCTCAGCTGATGCAGGGCACAGACCAGATCTGTCGACAGAGGCGTAGCTAAGTGGGGGGGGCGCCACACCGCGGGGGGCGGCATTTACCGCAGGGCCTGCAGGCGCTCTAACCACGCTCAGGTGGCTCGGATGCCTGCAGGCTCTGCGCTGCCCAAAACAGCAGCATGGGGCTTGCATCTGCCTGCCTCCCCCAGGCTCAGCCTCCCTACAGCTGTAAGTGAGGTGGCGGTGAGGCTCCACACAGCACACCTTGCCCCGGCTCGCCCCGCCCAGTGGGCAGCTTGCCCCACCCCCATAGGTAGCTCGCCCTGGGCACCCAAGCGGCTAGCTACGTGTTGCCTGGGTGCCTCTTCTACCTAGTTATCAAGGTGTGCATGCTAGGTAAATACCTTGTGTTCTTCTTTCATCACCTGTTCAATGAGCTCAGATTTCGTTGGTGGTTTAGAGTATTGGCCTGAAAGGAGGCCATGTCCCAATTTAGCCCTGTAGTTGAGGGAGGGGGGTAGGGGTGGGGTGGGAGTAGGGGAGGAGAGAG